>NC_060126.1:148432483-149081233 GCF_021461395.2 Schistocerca americana | reverse complement strand
TGAATGCAATGACACATTCATAGATGATAATGAAACTATAGCTATGAGTGTTTTACTGTAGCTGTGTATCTGTATTCAATAACTGCAAGGCAAATTAGGACCGAAAATAAAAAAAAGTGACTGTTTTAATATTTTCTAGAGTGGAAAGCACTTTTCAGGAAATTATCAGACAACATAATTTCCGATGTCTCTCTCATTTCAGGTTTATCAGCAGAACAGCATTCTGAAGCTCCAGTCATTTATGCATTACCAGTTTTCTTCGCCACGCTTTAGTAATTTGATCAAGTAGCGGTATTCAGCGCAATATGCATAACATCGGCCGTGATCATTTCAGATCCCATCCCAGTTATGTCTAAATAAAACTAGTGGTTACTGCCAAGTGCTTGACTACATCAATTTTTCCATTGCCCTGTGTGCTTGGTGCAAGCAAAATGTTGGTTTTTGTCGTTCAATAGACGCTTTGCATTTTTGTGACGCCTACAGGGAATAAACAAAGAACTGTTTCATTGATAGTCAAATGTACAACATTCAAAACTTATTATACTGCAAGACAAATTTCATATCAACAAATTACAAGTCTGCATTGATAGAGGATATAAAAGAACTAAGAAATTTTTTCTTATTGATAAATGTATAGATAATTATTCGACTCTAATACCAAAGGTTCATTTAAAAAGACGGACAAAGGAAGATTTACGCTCTTCGGTTGTTAGTTTTGGTAATAGTTACCTTTCGTTGTTCTCATGTCCTGGTGATAAGAATTGCTGTGTAATTACTGGCAAAATAGTGCTAAATAATGAAAGCAACTGCTCAAACAAAGCGACTTAATCATTTACGATACGATGAATCCCAGCTCCTGTAACTCTGGAAGATTATTATTATTTTAATTTTGTATGGAGAATTTAGATCGAGGCGACAATCTTCACGACGGCGCTGTTCAACAATAGAGGTGCGTAAATGTGTTCATCTCTTTCCCTTGCTGGCCGCCAATATTAATTTCAATGTTTAGGTCATATTTGCCGCGACATTCAGAACCTGCAGTTTTTCTTTTCATTTAATTACTAAGTCCGATTATTTTCTTTTTTAGATGAATAAAGGCATTTTTTCTACAATTCATTTTACCCAGGCCACGGGGAATGATAGTACTTAGAACAAACGCGCCTCTATCCCGAACGTACGTTCGCATACATTTGAGTGCGTACCAATGTAAGTATACTTATGACCATTTTCCTTTACAGTATTAATTCTTCTTTTGAACCACTCATTTGAGAATGTACGTGCACTCTTACTTTGTGTAGTCAGTCGGGTATATTCCTTAATAACATTACTTTTAATATTTAGTGGCTTAGTTTCCACAATTGACCTCTGCCTTCACGCGAAATAGTTATTACGCGACCTTCATACTATCTCTCATTTCATAATTACGACACCGGCTGACTAAGCTTCTAACAATGTAACGTGTGCGGTTACAATAGTGACCGAGTGACAGGGTCTTTGTTTAAAAAAATAGTACAAATTTTAAGTTGAAATATTTACTTAATTTCCATCCATTATTGTGACTACAACCAACTGTTTCTGTTACATGTTACTCCAATTGGGTACCAGATACGAAAATTATCACCGGAACCAGTCCATAATTTTTACAAATATTTAGCCTAAAAATTTTAAAAAGGCGGAAGGTTTGGAATGTTAAACGTTAAACCTACTACCAAGAAATCCGATCGGCGAAAGGAAATACGTAAGGTGAGAGCAACAGCACTACTACGCTTTTGGTTGATCGTAAATGTGGGATAGAATTACATTTTTGTGACACCCACTGCGTAGCTCGCATTTTTTTCAAAATATATTTTTCAGATAGTTCTGTAGATATTTTTGTAAATATATTATACGTGAATGTATCACAAGATGGCGGATCATTTTCATGGATTGCGCGCGTAGTAGTCACTTATCAGTCTTCATTTCACACGGACATATTTTAGCACATTGAATTTCACGAACGAGCGCAACGCCATCTGTGATTTATTTACGTGTAGTACGCGCCGCAATTGTAGTGAAGTTCGGCTGCACGCATATTTACGGCTATATACAGCTGTAGTGAAATTAAGACCACAAAGCAAAACGATAGATAGTTCATCCGATGAGGAATCATATGCTCAACCTATGTCTAACACAGAAGTAGAAAGCATTGCAGATACTGATTACGCAGTCGCAGCGACTAGTGGTATCCAATCGTAAGCGACAGACGATAATATGTCATCTTTGGAAACTGTTTCAGATTCCGTAGCTGTACAAGGTCCAGTAGAGCCAGACATTATGCAGATGTTTAGAGTAATGCAGACTGATTTGATGTCACAATTTATAACTCAGATAACAGCCCAAATGAATACACAGATAGGAAATATCACACCACAGATAAGCAATGTCACTACACAGGTAGAGAATGCAAAAGCCCAAATGAATCCACAGATAGGAATTGTTACAGCACAGATAAGCAATGTCACTACACTGATAGACAATGTTGCAACCCAATGGTAGCGAATGTAACAGCCCAAAAGAATACACAGACAGGAAATGTCACAGCACAGATAAGCAATGTAGACAATGTTACAACAGAGGTAGGGAATGTAACAGCCCAAATAAATACACAGATAGGAAAGGTCACAGCTCAGATAAGCAATGTTACTACACAGACAGAGAATGTAACAGCCAAAATGAATACACAGATAGAAAATGTCATAGCACAGATAAGCAACCTCACTACACAGGTAGACAATGTCACAACACAGATAGGGCGTGTAACCACTCAAATGAACAAGCTAGGCAGTGATGTAAAAAGCCTTACTGAATGCACAGTAACCTGACAACAAAACTGACAACTAAAAAGGGAGGTAGCGGATCAGGTAATAGAAGTGCTATGTGAAGATTTAAATTCCATGATTCAGTATATTGTTAATTTGAAAACTGCAGTTAAGGATGTGCCAGATCAGATACGTAAGTTAGCTGAAAATTTCAATGCCATGAGTGTACAACAAACAGAGCTCAATACAAAAATGCAGGAAACTATAAATCAAGTTGAGAAAATGACAAGACAGCAAAAACAGCAGTTTGAGGACTATCTAGAAGAAAAAGACACACACATAAACCGTTCTCTAGAAACAGAGTTGCAAAAAGCAATTAGCAACACAATGGAACAAGTATACACTACACAAAACACATCTGTAGTTAAACTGCAAACTGACATAAGCGATACAGAACACTTTAACACAGGACTGACCAGGCTCGCAGAATAAAATAGTCGAACAACTTAACAGGAAATTTAGTACAATGAAAGAACGACACCAAGACGCAGAAGAAGAGCTTGACTACATACCCACTGGCAAGAGCGACAATGCAATTAGTGACTATCCTACCCCTCACCAAATTATGAGATGTACGGTAATCAAGGACACCGTGATGAAAGAAATAAACAGCAGATACTTTTCATCAGTTTTGTTAGAAGAGAGTCTTATGAAGCACCAGCAATTTCAAGTTTTTATCACTTAAAAGAAGTCTGCGCATCCGAAACTTTTTATAAAATCATTCAAAAAATTTTTGCCTATAACGCGGTCGGAAAAGGAAAAGATACAATATGTTATGGAGCGTTATTAACGACAGAAATGTCAGAAACTTGTCAGACATTAGAACAGTGACACACACTGACATCTTACACATTCTGAAAGCTAAATTACCACTTAATATTCGGGAAAAAGCTAGTACAAGTACCCGAAAGCGATTTGGAGTACCTTCTATCTGTCTTTGACTCTGTTGACTTAATTGATGAAGATGCAAGACAGCCACACCAACCAAAATAATTTCCGTTGCAGTGGTGGCAACCAGCCTCCGCAGCGCCAGCCGTAGTACGGCGTCAACAATGTAGCATGTGCGGCTGAGCCATGACCGGCATATGCCAGGTCCGAGTTCGGGAGGCAATTCTAGTAATAACTATAGCCAATTTTTTTACCCACGGTATAGAAGGAAAATAAATAATGGTGACAGAAACTACTCTGGCTACAACGGTAACCGGAAATGTAATTGGAATAGAAACGATAATGGAAATCAATGAGGCAGCGCTTACAGTAATTTTCAGCCTCAATTTAGCAACAACAACACGGTTGACCCACGAAAAGTGCAGTGGCAGTACCCGATTAGTAATCAACGCTGTCAGTCCCAAGCGCAAAGTAACATTACGCCTATAAACTCAGGGCAGAATCATGATCGGGATCCGCAACAGAGGAACAACACGCCGGGAGTGTATATTATAAAAGTGACAAACGAAACACTTACAAACAGTAATAATGGGGCGTTAAACTAAACGTGGCTTCTTTATGTTCCCCAATGAGGCTATGGATAGCCGTGGGGGTGATCCATACTGCCATGGTAGTAATTTGCTGAGGTATCAAGATGAAAAAAGGTAAGATAGGAATTAAACTCTATTACAGATCAAGCTCAACCCTGTAAGAAACACTTTAACAAACAACTAAATGGTATTACCGGATTTGTGGTTGGGGAAAAAGTATTACTTAAGATCCATGTGAAATCTTTTCTGTTAGCCAAGAAAAATGCTAAGTGGCAAATAAGTTATACTGGCCTGTACATGATTGTACACATTCCGCATGACAGATTTTATTTACTTGCGTACACTCACATTGGTAATATCAAAAGACTCTATGCACACAGAGACTTGAGGAAATTCCACCATATTTAAGTATCACACTTTACATCTATCTATGCACACGAGTGAAATAAGTAACCTATGGTAATACGATTAAAGTAATTATATTTTATGCAGCTACGTGAATCAGAGCATTTCACTACGTTTGTTTACATTTGTGACTGTGGACACTATACACAAGCGCCGGCCACAGTGGCCGAGCGGTTCTAGGCGCTTGCCTGCTATGGTCGCGGGTTCGAATTCTACCTTGGGCATGGATGTGCGTGATGTCCTTAGGTTAGTTAGGTTTAAGTAGTTCTAAGTTCTAGGGGACTGATGACGTCAGATGTTAAGTCTCATAGTGCTCAGATCCATTTGAACCATTTGAACAATACAGGAGCAAGCTAGGACATAAACATGGAAGGTTTCACTAAATAGTTTATGATCACAGTGGTGTTTTAGTTTTAAGTTTATGTACGAAGGATTCTGGAGCGAACAATTAGAAGAGACCTTGGAACAAAGTAGCTGTAAGTTTTTTATGCCACTTGTGCATCAAGATACAGGGTATCAAGGTACAGAGAAAGTTACAGAAAATATTGGACTCCCTAGGGTAATGCATAAGTATATGGTCACGCAAGTACATATCATGTTGCAGAGTGAATATTTTCCGAAAACTCATTGACAAGCTCTGCGTAATAATAATCTGCTCTTTGTCAAAGTCGGTTATCTCCATGGATTCCCCATCTGCAGCCCATATCGTCGCTAGGGTGATCCCCAGTCCATGTCTGCTCCGCTTACACACTTTTGTTACCATGTCATGTGCAGGCAACAACAGGCGGAATCCAACGTCGCGGTAGGCAGTGGTGGTATTGTTGTGGCTTATGAAGCCGGCTGTCCACGTTCAAACTGTTACCTTTGAAGAGAAACACTTGGATCTAAAACTGTCCCAAAAACGTTCGAAACTGGTGCAAACGTTTGGGCACAACTCGTGCCAATGTGTGATATTTGCCAGGGTGTAAGAGCTGCACACATACTGCCTGCAGCAAGTCCAGGCCATAGTAGTGGACTACCGACGGTGAGTACAATTTGTGCAGTGGTATTTGCAGACCTAGTTGTGGCGTTGCGACGACAGTTGTTTTTTTGTAGACGTGATTCTGTTTATATAAGTCGTTATAAACAACCAAAACAGTTTCAGTGTGAATATATTGGTAGAGTGAGACCCGTTACGCTGCGACAACGGCCACCAGATCTTATATCCGTATATAGGCACACGCAAGGAATATGGTGGGGGGGGGGGGGGAGGAGGGGAGACGCAGGCCCCTTCTGGAATCGGAAGAACAGACGTATTATTAATTACAGAAATTCAACGGAAATCCAACACATGTCTAGATATGGATATATGATCAACTACTGTACCATAGATCTAACGTTGCCAAGGTGGGAAATACCGTGGTCTTAGCAACTTTACAATTTGGGTTTGTTTAGTTATTAGGCTGGCGAATCAGCAAACGAGAAACATGAATTTTCCTATGTGTGGCGGAGGTGGTTTCCTAGGAATTTTACAGTCACGGCGAATTTTAACATTTACAGAATGTTACCAAAGAAAGGAACCACTCTTACACAATGGAGTACGGATTCCGAAACCCATTCCCAGCTCAAAGCAAACGTGTCTGCAATATACCTTTCCATCTCTTACTACCAAGGGGACACCCCTCTTCCTGCGCAGCAGTCGTTTACCATTTGCCACTGGTCAAAGAAGACGCATCAGTATTTGCTTATACCACGTTGTGTTTTGAAATGGCGGTGCTAATGTACTAGACTGAACAAACGTGGTTTTACAATATCTTTTCATATATACTTCATCAATGGTCGCAAATGCTTCAGTATAAAATATAGAATACAATTTTCAAAGCTACGAAAGGAAGAAAAGTAGAAATTTCAAGATGGAAAATAATTAGGAAATCAGCAGCCCAGTGGTCATGTCGCCAAAAAAATGTTGAAATTGGAAAGATGATGACACCTTAGCTCAGTCAAAGTATCGGTTTCATCGGAAATTTTGTGGTTGCTTTCTGAATCTCTTAGAATGGTCGGCTGAGCTTGGAAAACCGATGTCATTTAGTTTCCTTTACGTCATCTAACTCTGAAGAATAGAAGGCATGAAAATAACTCAATAAGTCCATTACCATTATCTGACGTGAAGTACCGTAAACAAACGGAGAATAGTACCTGGTATCAAAGTTCGAATATCGTTCGCAAGCTTTCTGATAGTTATTTTTTTAGTAACCAACATGACTCTCTTATGTTGTTGGATTCTTTTATATTTCAGATTTTCAGTTCTCAGGATCAAACTAGCATTATTAATATTTGAACAAAAATACCTTTCCTGAATATTTCTATCTTTACTTTCCCTCTCATCGTAAGCATAATATTTCATCATATGGGGATACAATTTTGTATTGTTAAATCCAAAAGTAGGAATCTATATTCATACTGATAACACAAGAAGATGAGGGACAAATGGTTCAAATGGCTCTGAGCACTATGGGACTTAACATCTGTGGTCATCAGTTCCCTAGAACTTAGAACTACTTAAACCTAACTAACCTAAGGACATCACACACATCCATGCCCGAGGCAGGATTCGAACCTGCGACCGTAACGGTCACGCGGTTCCAGACTGAAGCGCCTAGAACCGCACGGCCATACCGTCCGGCGATGAGGGACATAATGTTATGTTGTTAAATCAAAAAGACGGTATCTGTTTCCTTATTGGTGAGAAACGAAGAGATGCTTTGCATACATTAATGAAATATTTTCACCTTTTAGATACCAAATTAATCTAGAATCTAGAGGGAAATCGACTAAAAACCAGACCCAGTCTTGTTGTTAATCCACCAGTTGTATTCGATCCGGTGCCGTCAGGTCTCCGCGAATCTCCGACGAGGTGGAGGAGGAGGAGATTAGCGTTTAAGGTCCCATCGATAACGAGGTCATTAGAGACGGAGCAGAAGCTCACATTAAGGAAGCGGCTGTGTCCTTTCGAAGGAATCATGCCAGGATTTGCCTTAAGCGATTTACGGAAATCACGGAAAACCTAAATCAGGATGGCAGGACGCGTATTTTAACCGTCGTCCTACCGAATGCGAGTCCAGCGTGCTAACCACTGCGCCACCACGCTCGGTAGAATCTCGGAAATATCGAGCTAACATGAGTGGCTGTCTGGGTGAGTCTCAGAATATAATGAGAGAGACCTGTGACATTCAATACGTTTGGTATATTTCGTATCAAATTTAGTTTTTAAACATTTTAAAGAACGTAGTTCTTATATAGGAAAGCAGGGACCTGCAATTATTATAAACAAACTGGAAGCATTTTTGATCAGTTAGCAAAATCAAGACTGCTTGCAGTTTATTTTTAGTTTTTAAACTCATATAATTAGTTATTAAAATAGGGCAACCTCAGAAACTTTCCACCACTCGAATAAATTTCTATGGACGCCCATGTAATTTTTCCTGGGGTACTACGAAGACTGTAGTGTGTAGTATTCGTATTACACCAGACGAGTACTTTATCACAGGAATTTAGGAGCAGCTGAAATACTGATTGCATAGCTATTGTTTTCTCATTACTTATGTCTGTCACTAAACTTCGGATGTACAGAATGCAGCCTGGTTTCAATACAGCATCTTAAAGTCGTGTTGTAATGTAGAGCCGGTGTCACGCTCTTGTTGGATTATTAAGGAAATTATAAGTACAAACATTTCAACATATCTAAGTCATTGTCTAACCCTTAAGCTCGATATCATCAAACGATAAATTTCTAAACATTAATTCTGGCTTGAAAATGGCTACTTTATCATCCTCACGAACACAATAAGGTTTTCACAGGCACAATCTGTGTGGCCACTTTAGACTTATAGCTAATCAGGGTCCCAAACACAAACTGCACAAACCAAAATACGATGCCTATCAGCACGTATACTATGCGTTTCCGAACTGGGGTTCCATAGAAAAATGCCCGGTTTGATATAACCATTGCTAGTGTTTTTTTGAATCAAGATATATGCGGTTATTGGTATCACAGCTGAATACTCTAACAGACAGCATCAGTACTATCAGTTTGGCGTTTTCATTGTATCACTGTGCATCCTAAAAGTTCTCTCAGAATTAACAACTGTTACATGTAGTTCAAATTGTCTTTTGAGGCGAAATTGCAGCCCAAATTAATTTTCACATTTCTATTCTGCAGAAATAAGTTTTTAATGATCAGCAGCCTCACTGCTGATGCGTTACCATCTTGGGCAGCCCCTGTGCTACAACGGCCATACTTGGATGAGCAGCAGCAATGGCATGAAGGATTTGATGGCTGCCTCGCGCCTGCAGACATCATGTGCACTAAGTGACCTGCTCCCTTTTGTGGTGTTGCCATCTTGATCATCACAACGACAGTTTTGGAGCAGCTTATGCTGTTACTGAACAGCAAGCACCCTACTGAGGCATTACTGAGGTAGGTGGCCTGGATCATGCACATCGACAGCTGATACCCTGTTTCATAATCGGTAAACGTTTGCTGTTTACCATGTCCCTGTTTAGACGTTACCAGCGTGGGCAGCACCTATGCCACAGTGGCGTGGTGCACAAGCATTGCTTTCAGGTAGTCTGGTTGCAGAGAAAAATTTCTCTGCTGATGAGGCCTTAATTGAGCTGGCAGCCGCTACAGCTCAGTGGCTTTCTCTCTGAGCAACAGTGCCAACAATCTGCTTACTAAGTGACCAGTTCCTGTTCAGGCGCTACCCATATGGGGAACCCATTTCCATAGTTACATACTATCAGTTCCATGCTGGCAACCTGCTTTCTCAGTTGTAAGCTGCCTACTGAGGAGTTCGTTCATTGGCGGTGAACAGTACTGCAACAGCCTAGCGTGTAAGTAACGCCTGGCAGCAACTTGCTAACCAGGTAGTGAAATACTATCTGCATGAGCAGTGCCTCCACCAGGTGCATTGGCAGCAGTGTCAGCAGTCTCTTTATTAATTGACTAGTTTCCCACAGAGCCGTTATCTCTTTGGACAGCCCCTACATTGTGCCTGCGCAATGCCTGCAGGCTGCCTTCTCATTAAGCAAACAGCTCGTTATTTCGATTAAATATGGTCGATTCCACATACAGCTGTCATTTAGAGTGTCAGTTTTTATTTATTGCAATTTCTGTTCGGAATATTAGTGACGTCCAAGCAGCTGTAAGTTTTTTTGAATGCCACTGGCAGAGATATTACAATCTGAACTATGAACATTTGACAAGTTAGCAATTAGACACCTGATGTACTTTGTATGCACCTTGCTATTCATGTTACGCAAGTACACGTGCCTACCGCCATTCAGACACCAAAGTTCTTGTGGTGCTAGCGTTGTACTGAGCGATTGGATCGCCTCTGACATTACCTGTTTGTTTTAAGGTGCAATTTGTCTGTTTACTAAGTAGTCATTTCCCTGTTGAGTATTTACATACATAGGAAGCCCCTGAGATTTCACGACCCCCACGCCTGAGCAGCACATTGTAATGGATTGCCTCTGGAGCCCATTTTTATTTTAATCAATAAGCATATGATCTAATTATCAAGACGTTTGTATATTATTACTATTGAGTGGTCAACAGTTCACTGATATTATTTTTTATCTGTCCTAATATATATTAAAATGTTGTGGAATTCTGTCACTTGCTTGAGTCATCCTGTCATCAACGCAGATGACAGACCTATAGTATCGCGCTATGGGAGTGTACTCTCTGTCATCTAAAAAGGATCACCTGATTTTATTTTCTCAAGAAATGAAATACATTATATTATTATAACTCGGTCCAGTACTGAACTTCATAATGGAAATGCATATGCGTCACATCAGATACATACATTATGCTGACTGTATACTACTGGCCATTAAAATTGCTACACCACGAAGATGACGTGCTACAGACGCGAGATTTAACCGACAGGAAGAAGATGCTGTGATATGCAAATGATTGGCTTTTCAGAGCATTCACACAAAGTTGGCGCCGGTGGCGACACCTACAACGTGCTGACATGAGGAAAGTTTCCAACCGATTTCTCATACACAAACAGCAGTTGACCGGCGTTGCCTGGTGAAACGTTGTTGTGATGCCTCGTGTAAGGAGGAGAAATGCGTACCAACAGGTTTCCGAATTTGATAATGGTCGGATTGTAGCCTATCGCGATTGCGGTTTATCGTATCGCGACATTGGTGCTCGCGTTGGTCGAGATCCAATGACTGTTAGCAGAATAGGGAATCGGTGGGCTCTGGAGCATAATACGGAACACCGTGCTGGATCCCAATGGCCTCGTATCACTAGCAGTCGGGATGACAGGCATCTTTTCTGCATGGTTGTAACGGATCGTGCAGCCACATCTCGATCCCTAAGTCAACAGATGGGGACGTTTGAAAGACAACAACCATCTGCTCGAACAGTTCGACGACGTTTGCAGCAGCATGGACTATCAGCTCGGAGACCATGGCTGCGGTTACCCTTGACGCTGCATCACAGACAGGAGCGCCTGCAATACTGTACTCACCGACGAAGCTGGGTGCACGAATGGCAAAACGCCATTTTTGCGGATGAATCCAGGTTCTGTTTACAGCATCATGATGGTCGCATCCATGTTTGGCGACATCGCGATGAACGCACATTGGAATGGTGTATGCGTCATTGGCATACTGGAGTATCACCCGGCGTGATGGTATTGGGTGCCATTGGTTACACGTCTCGGTAACCTCTTGTTCGCATTGACGGCATTCTGAACAGTGGACGCTGCATTTCAGATGTGTTACGATCCGTGGCTCTACCCTTCATTCGATCCGTGCGAAACCCTACATTTCAGCAGGATAATGCACGATCGCATGTTGCAGGTCCTGTACGGGCATTTCTGGATACAGAAAATGTTCGACAGCTGCCCTGGCCAGCACATTCTACAGATCTCTCACAAATTGAGAATGTCTGGTCAATGGTGACCGAGCAACTGGCTTGTCACAATACACTAGTCACTAATCTTGATGAACTGAGGTATCGTGTTGAAGCTGCATGTGCAGCTGTACCTGTACACGCCATCCAGGCTCTGTTTGACTCAATGCCCAGGTGTATCAAGGCAGTTATTACGGCCAGAGGTGGTTGTTCTAGGTACTGATTCCTCCGGATCTATATGCACCCAAATTGCGTGAAAGTGTCATCACATGTCAATTCTAGTATAATATGTTTGTCCAATCAATACCCGTTTATCATCTGCATTTCTTCTTGGTGTAGCAATTTTAATGGCCAGTAGTGTAAGTGGATTTAGATTAATCAAGGAACAATGAGATGCACAGTCTGTGCAAGAGAATATCATAATATGCAAAGTATGATGTGGAAGCAGTGATCTTCTAATTTGTAGTTTGGATATGACAGAATTAATTGCGATTAATGCATTTGAAATTTAATACTGGGCAATTTCTTTTTATTTGACTTTTGTTCCTTACGTGAATTAATTGTGAGTAGGTTGTTCCTTGGAAAAGCTGTATGTTCTACGTGAGTTGAAAATTTAGCAGTCAAGTGGCGTCACACCCTCTCTACTCTGATCCTTCACTGCCAGAAACTTGAAATATTTCAGGGCTTGTTAGCTACAGCAAATAGCGATTGTGAGGAGATACTGTATGCATCCCTTTTGTCTGGCATTTGACTTGGGTCAATAACAAACTCTTAGTGGAACTGCGCTCATGTACTCTATATCATGCACAAAAAATTATGAAGTGTTACTTGAGATCAAATTTGCCACAACTTATTTACTAAGTGGTCAGTTCCTTGCTCAGTCATTAATTGTGCAGGGAGACCCCTTCACATGAGTGGTCAGACACCTGAGCATAACCTGTTTACTGAGTAGTTACCACCCTGCCTGGGCAAGTCCTGCACTGGGTTGCTGGATGACCAAGAAATTTTTTGGTTACTAAGTGTTAATCTCCCTGCAGTACCATTACCTTTGTTGGCAGCACCTGCAACTGGGTGGCCTGGGGCCTGATTGACTCCTGGTTATGAAGTAGTCTGCTACCTGCTGGGCCATTACCTGTTTCGGCAACTTCTGTGTGGTGTCTGAGCTGCACCTGTTTACTAAGCGGTCAGCTTCCTGCTGCGCCATTACCTGTGCCGGCAGCTCCTTTGCCTGTTTAGTAAGTGGTGGGCTCTCTGCTGCGTTATTACCTGTGTTGGCAGCTCCTGCACCTACGTGGTGTGGTGCCTGAGCAGCACTTGTTTACTAAGTGGTCAGCCCCCTGCTGCGCCATTACCTGTGTCAACAGCCCCTGGAGCTGGGCAGCGCGGTGCCTGAGCAGCACTTGTTTACTAAGTGGTCAGCACCCTGCTGCGCCATTACATGTGTCAACAGCCCCTGCAGCTGGGCAGCACGGTGCCCGAGCAGCACTTGTTTACTAAGTGGTCAGCACCCTGCTGCGCCATTACCTGTGTCAGCAGCCCCTGCAGCTGGGCAGCGCGGTGCCTGAGCAGTGCCTGCCTGCAGCTGTCGGCCGCCGCCTGCCAGTCGCCCTGCTGGGCCCGCAGCCGGGCCAGCCTCAGCAGCGCCCAGAGGGTGGCCTGCAGGTGCGCCGCCGGGTCCCGCAGCCGCTCGCCGTCCAGCTGTGTGCCGTCCTCGTACACCTGCGACGCCTCCCGCAGCCGACCCCGTGCCTCCAGCAGCTGCCCCAGCGACACGTACGCCGCTGTCACACCAACAGGTTACAGTCTCACTACCTGCTCACTGAAAAACCCTATATGTATGAAGATGCTAACTACTGATTCTTTGTTAAAATGTGGCGTAACATGTACACCTATATGCACACATGCCATACTGATGACCACATATCAGCCATGTGGATGGTGCCCTTATCCCATAAGGGCATAACTTTTCCATTTGTTGAAATATGTTTTCCCACATGCTACATGACTGCCAGCTGTAGGATAGCCGTAGGAGCTCATATTTTATCTACTCGATGCAGCAGGAGTCGATTTACAATTTTGCCTTCATTGAAAATGTTATACGAGTGTGAGTCAAATGAAAACTTTAAATATTTTTTTAAATATTATTTATTGTGCAGAAGTGGTACAAAGCTCTATCAACATAATCTCCCCCACGCTCAATGCAAGTCCTCCAGCCCTTACAAAGAGCATAAACGTCTTTAGAACAAAATTCTTTTGGTAATCCCCATAACCACTCATGCACCGCGTGGTGTACCTCTTCACCAGAACAGAACTTCTTTCCTCCTATTGCGTCTTTGAGTGGCCCAAACATATGGAAAAGGTCTGGTGAGTATGGTGGGTGAGGAAGACACTCAAAATGCCGGTCTGTGATTGTTCCAACTATTGTATGGGCAGTGTGGGGCCTTGCATTGTCAAGTTGCAAAAGGACTCCTGCTGACAGGAATCCGCTTTGATTTTATTGCAGGCCGCAGATGATTGTTTAGGAGATCTGTGTATGATCCACTGGTGACAGTGGTCCCTCTAGGCATGTAATGCTCCAAAATGACGCCTTTTTCGTCCCAAAAGAGAGTCAGCAAAACCTTCTCTGCTGATGGTTCTGTTCGAAACTTCTTTGGTTTTGGTGATGAGGAATGGCGCCATTCCTTGCTCGCTCTTTCCGGTTGGTGGAAGTGAACCCAGGTTTCGTCCTCAGTAACGTTTCTTGCAAGGAAGCCACCACCTTCTCGTTCAAAGCGTCGAAGAAGTTCTTCACAAGCATCAACACGTCGTTCTCTCATTTCAGGAGTCAGCTACCGTGGCACCCATCTTGCAGACACCTTGTGAAACTGGAGTACATCATGCACAGTGTGGTGTGCTGATCCATGACTAATCTGTAAACATGCCACAATGTCATTCAGTGTCACTCGGCGGTTTTCCTTCACTATGGCTTCAACTGCTGCAATGCTCTGTGGAGTCACAACTCGTTGTGACCTGAACAAGGAGCATCTTCCACTGAAGTCACACCATTTGCGAACTTCCTACTCCATTCGTAGATTTGTTGCTGTGACGAAAATGCATCACCGTACTGAACCTTCATTCGTCGATGAATTTCAATAGGTTTCACACCTTCACTACGCAAAAACCGAATAATAGAACGCTGTTCTTCCCTGGTGCAAGTCGCAAGTGGGGCGGTCAACTTTATTCTAATACTGCGACGGTATGTGTGCATCTGCACTATGCTGCCACCTACAGGCCATTCCGCACGCTGTTTGTAGCACGCTTACCAACTTACAGGATAACGGCGCGAAATTTCGATATGTTATTACAGATTTAAGGTGTTCATTTGACTCACCCTCTTAGTAACATCAGATACTAGCTGACGGAACCATCATGAAGAAAACAAAGGGTCCATCACTTACCAACAAGCTTCAAAAAAGACAGTTAGACTGAACAGGTTTTTTTTTTCTTTTTGAGGAGGTGAAATGTAATGTATATTGCCACTCCACAAAACATCAGGCAAATAGCAAAGAACTTTCTGTATGTTCAAAAGGAGGTTTTATGAGAATAAAAAATCCAGATATTGTCAGAAGTTATGACATAACAAGACTATATAGGCTATGTCAATTAGCTTTACAGCTACTACCTATTCACAAGAAAAGCAATCAAGTACTGGAGAAACTCTTCTTTCGCGTTTTACTAATATCAGTCGTGATTGATTTATTTTGTACATGGATACCATCAAGCAGAAGATATCTCTAGCGGAATTTATAAATGAAGTTGGAATGGACTTGGTAGCTGCAGGGGCAGATATTCGATCATTGGAACCAACCCGAAACACTAGGCTAGATAGAAATTTTGGTCGCCATTTTATAGAAAAGGTGCCAGAAACTGTCAACAATGTGAATATATCACACTACTGTGAAGTTTGCTCTGACTAAGGAAAGAAAGAGACTGGCAGGCGGATGAGGAAAGGAAGCAAATTGTATTAACATTACTGCGATGTTGAACTTTGTCTGCCACAGTCTTTTGAAGACTAATATTTGGAAGTAAATTATGCGTAAATTACATGTACTCAATTTTTGTTATAAAATTAATATGAACTTGTGAAGTTAGTATTTGTTTTAATTTATACTTGAAATCTTTGTGAGAAAGTGTAAGACCTTTTCCAGGAGGAAGTTCTTCCATGTTTTTGGCAACATTAACACACCAGTTCTAATGAGAACATATGTGTATGCAAGCATATCTCATAATCTATGAAGTATGGGGTTTGAAATGACGCTAGATTTTGCCCTTTAAGGAGCTAGACTGTTGAGTAATTATACTTTAAATTTGATATAAAATCGCCAGTTCACCTACGATATCAAAGGGGAAAGGTAGCGGTGTTGAATGTGTTAAATTCAATAAAATAGTGTCCACGGCAAGTGAGAGATTTTTACCAATTAAATTAATAAGATGCAGGACAGATTCACATGGCCCGGAAAACAAGTTAGCATACTATTGCTTACAAAGAAAACAATATGCCCTACTTAGAAGAACATATCCTCTCTACGATTGGCAATGTTTTACCCAAGTTCCAAATGTAGTGTGCACATCTTTGCGAGATGTCTGCAAAAGTTTCCGCAGTGAAACTCTGTCTCAGAATCTGGTAGCAGAGCCGAACAGATTTTTTGTCGTATGTAAAGTATACGTAAACTGCAAACAGATCAGGAATTGTCGTAAGCTGGACACTGGAAGTATCTGGAAGTATACCATTAGCGAAAGCCAGACATTCTGGAAACACAGTAGTGCCGCTGTATGCGTAGCAATATGAGGAGATACTGAGCACTTTATACAGCACGGAATAATGATTACTTACCGCCTGGTTGGTCTAAAACCGTATGAGAGGCGTGGAGTGCATGGCATGTCACTTCCTCCTCTTGCAGCAGGAGGCGACGGCTGTCGTAACGAGGTTTTACATCTGTGGCTAGCTATGGTTACGCTCTGTGGGTGAAAATACTAGAACCTTCTGTACTGAGAAACGACTGAATGCGTGCACTAAACCCACAACAAGATATGAAGCTAAGAGATAAGCCTTCTTCAAATGGCTCTGAGCACTATGTAACTTAACTGCTGAGGTCATCAGTCGCTTAGAACTTAGAACTAATTGAACCTAACTAACCTAAGGACATCACACACGTCCGTGCCCGAGGCAGGATCCGAACCTGCGTCCGTAGCGGCCGCTCGGTTCCAGACTGTAGCGCCTAGAACCGCACGGCCACTCCGGCCGGCAGAAACGCCTTCTGGTGCTGCTAATCGTACATGGGTTCTCCCACTGAACGTAGCAAACGCTCTCCCATATCAGGCGTGCAGACTGTGCGGGGTCTTCTACTGTCAGTCTTCCCAGGTGCAATAATATCCGTGACTCTCAGATGCTGAAAAAATCTGCCGAACTGCTCAGTAGCTCGGAACGTGCTTCTGTTGAAGTTTAGAGAACATACCTCCACCGAGGAGTCAAGCAGTATCTTGCTCCCTCCTACGTATATCTCGCGAGGTGACCACGAGGATAAAATCAGAGAGATTAGAGCCCACACAGAGGCATACCGACAATCTTTCTTTCTACGAACAATACGAGACTGGAATAGAAGGGAGAACCGATAAAAGTACTCAACGTACCCTCCGCCACCCACCGCCAGGTTGCTTGCGGAGTATGGACGTAGATGTAGAACTGATTATCAGAGGGCATTCTGCGCTGTAGATACTTTTCAAATAGAGGGCACGGGCTTGCAGGCTACGTCCATTTGCTAAACCGTAGCAGAATATCATAACCGACATTTCACTTGTCAGGTAGCAGGTTTCCATTGCTAGCAAGTGGTGGAGCAGAGAAAATGTGTGTGTACTACATCATTTGTACGTAGAAACAACGCAATGTATATAATCGCTGCATGAAAGGAATCTGGGTAATGAAGCAAAAATTAATGTGCTGGTAGCTGTGTTAATGAAGTTTCAAAAA
Organism: Schistocerca americana; assembly: GCF_021461395.2. Lineage (NCBI taxonomy): Eukaryota > Metazoa > Arthropoda > Insecta > Orthoptera > Acrididae > Schistocerca > Schistocerca americana. The sequence continues at coordinate 149,063,569 of NC_060126.1, read as the reverse complement.
GTTAATCTCTTCAAGAACTACCTATTTTCATCTTAAAAATGGGCACTGATGTGGGGATTGTAAAATTCATTCTTTAATGCTGAAGGAAAAAAAAAATAAAAATCAAACTACAGATTATATTGAAACTTCTTTGCTTTCTCTTGATGTATATAGCTTTAATAATAATAGAATACATACCGATACTTAAATATGTTATGCTTCATGCTTTATATATAAACAAAACTCTAAACTTAGGAAAAAACTAAAAACGTAACGGTCAGTAATTCTATGAAATGATTTTTTCAAACGCAAGAAATAAAATAGCTTACAGAAACGTTAGAGACACCTAATTTGCTGTACATGATTTCGAATATAATTCAAGTCGTACGAAGTGTTTCTTATATTTATTTTATTTCTTAGTTTTAGACAAACCATTTCACAAAGTACACTGGACAGCCAGAGAAACTGGTACACCTGCCGAATATCGTGTAGGTCCCATGACCCCCCCCCCCCCCCCCTTCCTTAGCACACATAAGTGCCGAAACACGACGTGGCATGCACTCGACTTATGTCTCAAGTAGTGCTGGAGGGAACTGACACCATAAATCCTGCAGTACTGTCCATAAATCCGTAAGCTTCCGAGGGGTGGAGATCTCTTCTGAACAGCACGTTGCAAGGCATTCCAGATATGCTCAATAATGTTTGTGTCTGGGGCATCTGGTTGCCAGCTGAAGACTATAAACTCAGAACAGTGCAGCAATTCTGGACATGTGGGGTGTCGCATTGTCGTACTGTAGTTCTCAAGTCAGTCGGAACGCACAGTGGACATGAATGGATACAGGTGATCAGACTGGATGCTTACGTACCTGTGACCCGTTAGAGTCGTATCAGGGGTCCCATATCACTCCAGCTGCATATGCCCCACGCCATTGCAAAGCCTCCATTCTCGTACACGTCCATCCGCTCGATACAATTTGAAACAAGACTTGTCTGACCAGGTAATATGTGTCCAGTCATCAACAGTCCAACGTCGGTGTCGACGGGCCCAGGCGAGGCTTAAAGCTTTGTGTCGTGCGGTCATCAAGGGTACACCATTGTACCTTCGGCTTCGAAAGCCCATATCATCGATGTTTCGTTGAATGGTTCGCACGCTGACACTTGTTGATGGCCCATCACTGAAATATGCAGCAATTTGCAAAAGGGCTGCACTTCTGCCACATTCAACCATTCTCTTCAGTCACCGTTTGTCCCGTTGTTGCAGGATCTTTTTCCGGCAGCAGCGATGTCGGAGGTTTGATGTTGTACCGGATTCATGATGTTCGCGGTACATTCCTGAAATGGTCGTACGGAAAAATTCCCACTTCATTGCTACCTCGGAGGTGGTGAGTCACATCGCTCGTGTGCTGACTATGACACCACGTTCAAATTCACTTAAATTTTGGTAAGCTGGCATTCTAGAAGCGGTAATGGAGCTAACAACTGCACCAGGCACTTGCCGTCTTATGTAGGCAGCGCTGTATTCTGTCTACTTACATATCTCTGTGTTTGAATATGCATGCCTATACCAGTTTCTTTGGCGCTTCGGAGTATTTGACTCTTTAAGTCTTGAAGATTACGAAGGTGCCACCCCGGCTCGGTCTACTGTTTGCTTGCCGGCAATACTTGGCCAGTCGGGAATCGCTTCGTGTACTTCTAGGAGTGTCGCCGTACCTGCGAGAGAGGGCCGGTAGTGGATGGCGAGCCGGTAGCTGCGCTCTGCCTCCTCCGGGCGGCCTCTAGCCTGCAGTAGGTTGCCCCTGCAACACAGGTAAACAAAGGGGAAAGTAATGGCCGGAAATAGAAAGAAGCTAGCGAATAGACACTGTGTATAAACCTGGATTACGTCGGAGTCTTCGCAGCTCCAGTGACAAACCACACCACACAGGACATTTCCAGAGTGTTAGCCCCATCGTACTGCTAATGCTACCAGCAATTCACTCTATAATTTATTAGTGCTAATACAGAATATGTATCTCACAAAGGTACTGAATAAGCTAGTTGGGTTTTGCGATTATTATTAATTAATTACTATATAGTAAGTCTGTCGGTTCAGCATCAGTTCTCCCAGACGCGTTTGATGTGTGCAGCAGAACTTAAAAGAGCACAGAAAGAAACGGCTAAACGTTATGCGTAACTAAAATATTCATGCTAGGATTAAAATTTACTGAGCAAGATGCGGATGATGAAATAGGATTGTAATGTGAAACATGGTTTACTATCAAATAGTTTATATATTCTTCTACAGAATGCACCATTTCTCAGTCGTAACAACTGACTATAAAATCTACGAAAATCCTAATATCCACTGAGGTGAAGAATGAACCTCCTTAAAAGTTTATAAGCTGTATGCTTGCCATAAAACACTAACGCTCATAATCGTCAGAAATGTGATAGTGTCACCACACGGTTTATATATCACCGAACTCAATACATACCATATTACTAAGAGTGCCACAAATATCTAATGCAATGAAACAATTCGAAAACAAAGTGCTGTATCTTCCACGAGGAGATGCTTCATAAGCGATAATAAGACACAGGTAGTCAAAAATAAGGATTCATTACGACTTGAGTAAAGTGATTTAAAAAGAAAGGCTCTGAGCACTATGGGACTTAACTGCTGAGGTCATCAGTCCCCTAGTACTTAGAACTACTTAAACCTAAATAACCTAAGGACATGACACACATCGATGTCCGAGGCAGGATTCGAACCTGCGACCGTAGCGGTCGCGCGAAAAGAAAGGAAAAGCTTCTCTCAATAAAAAATAGTATAACTTTGCAGACACTAACTGGCTTACGTCTGGAACACACAGTGAGTAAACTTACTGCGATGCGAAGACTATGTCACTGATAATTCCTAACAACGGCGGTTGAACGTGCGGTGTAATTGGCCGACAGGTACGTTTCGGGATATCGCTGGAAAGTCGTAGATCCCGCTGAGGTGTCTCCCTTCCGGGCTCTGACTGATAGGCTCCTAAGAACCGGCGTATGAATTGGACTAGAGCTTCGGCGGAGCAGACTGCCGATGTTTTTTTTTTCTTAGTTGTATTTCAGTTCCCCATCGGGGACAGCTGGCAGCAGCATATGCGCTGCTCTTCAGCCGAAAGACATAAATCATACAATAGAAGACATTTAAAAAGATGTTTTGACTTGCTCCGCCCTATATATCCGGGACGCGGGGGAATTCGTATCCAGTTCCTCACACGTGACACGTAACATGACGGAGGAGGTAGGTCCCTGGCGCGGAGGGCCTCTTGTGGCGCTTGTCCTGCGGTATGTCGTCCTGTTGTGGTCGACGCAGTCCGGGGAGGCAACGCCTTGTGCATATGAACCCCGTTATGCTTCAGTGCCTAAGCGATTGCTGATTCCTGCGTGCGAACGTCGAGTACATGGGACAAAGTCAACCACACGTATGAAGGTTAACGCTGGCCAGCATAGTTCGAGACCACAGGATTGCGGAATTACTCTTAAGTGTTTAACGGTGCAACTCTCCTGAAACAGAGTCCTAAACTGACGGTAAAATTTTTGAGGCATTTACATAAAACATCGCTCTCTGGTCGCAAAATATTCTGTGTCTGTAACGCTGTAATCCGCCACGCATCAGAGACTCGAGACAAGTGTACTCGGCAAGGATTCGCTGCCGATTTACTGTACACGTAACCTAAAGGTAGGATTCCTATGCCGCGTTTGACGCATGCGGCAGTCGTTATGCGTCTGACGTTGTGCGGCTGACGCACAGCTGCCGATTCCCATAGAGCGGCGGCCGCACAGTGTTTAGTTGGTCTGCTGCGTCTGTGCTGAAAGGATGAGTGAGCGCGATTTGTTGTTTTATCTATTGTTAGAAGACGTTGAAGATGAAGAAATTGCCGGTCGGTGTGGCCGTGCGGTTCTAGGCTCTACAGTCTGGAACCGAGCGACTGCTACGGTCGCAGGCTCGAATCCTGCATCGGGCATGGATGTGTGTGATGTCCTTAGGTTAGTTAGGTTTAATTAGTTCTAAGTTCTAGGCGACTGATGACCTCAGAAGTTAAGTCGTATAGTGCTCAGAGCCATTTGAACCATTTTTTTTTTTTTTGATGAAGAAATTCAGCTTCAGCTATGTAAGGGAAATGCTGAAACACATCCGATTTACCTCACAAGATCTGAGGAAGGGTATTGTGAACAACTCATCAATGGGCATTTGTTAAAAAATGACCAGAAATTTAGAGAGTATTTCAGGTTGAACATAGCGCAGTTTAACTATGTTCTCGATCTCGTCAAAGAAGATATCAGGAAGAATTCGTCTCCCAGATATCCATACCCTATAACACTAGATGAAAAACTAGCTTTAACATTGAGGTCTGTGCAATAAAATTTATTAATGTGTTATTGCTTTATTAATAATGCACACAATGTAAAAAATGAAAGTAGCACAACACAAAAATATGAAAATATGAAATTAACACTTATGGCAGCATTAAATGGGTTCGTAACTTGGCTTTTCGGTCTCTGTGTTGTCAGATGGTGTGATGGCAGTGTTATCCACACTTGATGTCGTTGGAGTTGTTGAGAATGAGAAAGTACTCGGAGATGAAAGATGCACGGAAGAAAAGTATTCAAATGAACTATGATTCTCCAAATCAATAAGCATCTGCTAGGATCCCATTTTTGCTTCATTGATAAAATTATGAATCAATTTTTTTACGCTGCGGGCGATACTTTAAAAAAACAAATCGATGTCATCATCACGCTTTTCTTCAGCCAGTCTTTTCATTAAGGTTTCTCTCTCAGCCCCCAGAGAATTCATCAACTCCATTATTTTATCATTTTGTCGTGACCTTTTCCTTGGTGGTCTGAACGACGCGATGCCTTCCACGTCTTCGGAATGAATTTCTTTTCCTGACAAAGTCTGCGATGTCTGGCACACCTCTCTGTTACTCGGTTCACCATCATATTGTGGACTTTGCACTTCATTTGCTTCAACGTTGTATGTACTTCTGTGAAATATATTACAAAAATACAGGGAATTCAGTCTCACTAATAAACTGAAACGGAATAAAAAATAACGTAAACAGGCAAATTGTATGACAACTTACACTCTCTTGTGATCGATTTTGTTTAAAAATATTAACATATCAACCAGTGGCCATTTATTTCCTTTACTGGAAGCAGAACTTCCAAATAATTATGCACGTTAATATTCGCTGGATGTAAAAATAATAGTAATTTTTAAAGTTACACCAGCTTATTTTTGTTTTGTTTTTAGGTTTATGGCAACAGGGGAAACATTCAGATCACTGACATTTGCCATCATAATGTCTCCATCTTACATCGGTAAAATCATAGAAGTTGTGGTGTCAGTTCCACGTAAGAAGTCATTGCCAATCCTTTTGCCACCGATGTCATAACCAATTGAAATCAAAATGTAATGAATTTGAAGAAAAATGGTAATTTCCTAACTGTGTTGGTGCCATCGACAGGAAACATGTGAGAAATTTTTTCCCCTGCACTGTCAGGCTCATTGTGTTACAACTACAAACATTTTTGCTCTGCCGCCCTTCTTGCTGTGGCTGACGCGAACTACAAATTCATTTTCATTGATGTCGGGTCATATGGGAAAGAAGGTGACAGTGGAATTTTTGATAAAAGTAATATCGGGAAACTGTTTTCAAGTGGTAGGATGTTACCCCGCCTACTAAGCTACCGGGTTCGGAAACAGTAGTGCCACATGTATTTGTCGGGGACGAGGCATTTCGTTTACATCCAAACATGATGAAACCTTTCTCTCGTCGAGTTGCTAGTACTGACCTAAAAAAAAGCTATTTTTAACTACCTTCCTTCACGAGCTCATAGAGTTTCTGAAAATGCCTTCCTCTGTTAAGTCAAGTATTTCGCATATTTTATTCGCAGATCAGTCTGAAGCCAGGAACGACTGATAATTTGATTATTGTTACTTGCTGTTTACACAATTTACTTAGAGATGCATTCTTAGAGAAAAATAACGAGCCTCATTTTGAATTAAACAGAAGTGAACCACTATCTACTGAAAATCTTGGGCCGTTAGCAAAGAGTGGTGGTTAAGCACACGCTGATGGATTTTCTGTGGGAGTTTCATTTACAGAATACTTCAACAGCCTTGGAGGTGCAGCGATAACACCGTGGCAAAGTGATCACGTTAACAGAATGCATTAGGCTTTGAACTCCCTAGCGTTACTGAATAATCTTTAAAAATTTGTATGCACATTATAATAAATTGACCATTTTAACGTATCAGGTTTTAGTATTCACTTTGTGTACACTTCATTATTATAATAATAACTGTGGGACGATGCTACTTATTCTGGTTTATTACAATATGCATTATTTGCCTGATAACTAAGTGATAAACATTATGAATAAACAGAAAGTATAATGTATTTTTCTTACTTGTTCTCTCCACGAATTCCGCTATCTCTCTCCAAGCATTATCCTTCACAGTTTGGTCCTTGTATACTGGTAACGATACATCGTAGATACAAGGAAATTTAGAAACAATTTCTACCAGTTTCTCATCTCCCACCGCCGTGAACAGTACGTTTCCCTCGGACGCGCTGCCGTGTTCTCCTTTGCTAGACTGCTCTCAGACCGGCTGGGCCGCAGCCGCATGCAGCTGACGCAACATGGGACACAGTCCCGTCTAACACCGTCTGTAGCAGTACAGTGCGGCAGACGCACAACGGCGGCAGCAAACGTCAGACGCTGCATAGGAATCCCACTTTTAAGCTGACACTGGGCGTTGCGGTAGGACGGAGCGACCGTAAAGGCATTTCCCATTTATTGTCGCTCCCATCAGCCGTCGCGCCCAGTGTCAGCTTAGTTTACCAGTTTAGCAGTCTTGTGCCCAGATTCCTGCGCTCTGTATATATGACTGGAGAGCACCGCATAAATACTTGTCGATTTTTAGACTTGCAAAGACCTCGTCATGATTTACCGTTATTCTCATGAAACATCCAATTGCTGCCCGGCTGCATAAGGTGCTGCATGCGCGCGATACGATATTTGTCTTGTCCCCCCATTACCCTTTAGACTTTGGCTCCCTTAAATCCGGCTCGGCTTTTCTCGGTCCATCCCGGCACCACTCGGTACAATTTGACAGTTGATTTAGTTGTGGTGTGCGATACTGTTCCCTCTGGCGTTTGGTGCGGCATTTTTCGTTCTGGGCAGTGCTGTTTATCCCTAGCTATTTGCACGAGACACAAAGGAAGTTCAAAGGTCCAGTGACGGTTACTCAAAAAGAGGCAATCTAGCTCTATGTTGTCGCTAAACTTTAAAAATTAACGGTAATCACAGAATTTTTTCGAAGACGGGCTGAGAATTCTCAGTGTCTATTACGCAATAACATAAACCGCGGGCACGGTAACTTTACTATGCGATGGCATTATAACAGCATGAACAAAGAATTTAGAGATGTAGTTGATGATGAAAGAGTAGAAAATTACAACACCTATACATGATTTGTACGGGATTCATTGTTTGGCACATCAAGCAGCACTCTGTGTTAATGACAAAACTGGCGAAATGGATACTAAATTTTTTGAAATTGCGTTCGTTATTATGCCGACAGATTCAACTGTTTTTGTTGGAAACGGACGAAGAGTATGGAAACGTACATATTGGCACGAAGTGCGTTGGTTAAGTTGAATATAACTCTCGGAATGTTTCTTCTATTTAAGACCCATTATTTTATAATTACGGAAGGGAAAAGGAAAGCAGGTACAAAAATTAGAACCAAAATAGACTACAGACCTAGCATTTTCCAGTGGGTTTCATTGCAGACTTGAACGCCATCAGTAACACGTTACAAGGTGAGAAGAAAGTTATTTCAAATTTGATGATGAAAGTTGATACATTCTGGAAGGGACAACTACTGAAATAAAACACCGTCCACTTTCCTAAGCTCTCTGGTATTAAAGAAAAGGCGAATTTTGAAGAATTCACTGCGACGCTGAAGGAATTTCAGGAGCAATTCTCTAAACGTTTTAAGGACAATGCCAGTCTCACATCTGGTTTTGAGCTGTTTGCGAGGCCATTTGCCACTCCAGTTGAACGCACCTCTGCGCATGTGCAGATGGAACCGACAGGTCTGCAGTGTAATTCCCTTTTAAAAGAAAAATTCTTTTACACTAAAACTGTCAAAGATTCTACGAAGTTTCCCTTGCGAAGAGTTTCCACAGCCCACAATGTGGCAGCAAATATGACATTTCTGTTTCTATAAAAACATATCTGCGAAAAACCTTTCCTCAGTTATGAAACTTAAGAATTCACGATTACGTACCATCATGAGTGAGAAAACTCTGCAAAACTATTTGTGACTGTCCATGAGCTGTTAGTTTCTGCGTGATATATATTTTATTATGTTTTCAGCGAAAAAAAAAAGTTTATTACAGTGAAAATTGGTATGTTTGCGATATATGTTGTAGAGAAATATGAAAAAGAGCCCCATGTAAGGTGTTCAATGTTTCTCGATCGACTGCATTGCCATCTAAAGGCATGTGTTCGCAGTTTCGCCGTTTTCCCACTCAGCGTAGTGTGGTAGTGGGGGAAGAGGCAATCAGCCGAGAGAGATCCACGGACGAGCGAGAGCTCTGCATACAGAGCTCTTAGCGATACGCGACCTAGCGACATCTCGTGTCGCCAGCCAATGTATCTGGCTAACTGGGTGTAACATCTAATGTGCACTTGTCAAAGGACAAGACAGCAGACGTCCGAGTGCCCTATAACACAGACGCAGGGTAAAATGCAATGAAGACTCCTCATGCACATCACTTTTGTTAACGTCCCTTAGAACATTTCTACCTGACCGACATGTATCACTATCAAATACGTCATTAATGCTTCCAAACAGCCACACATTTTCGCCAATTATATCTTCAATATACTTTAAATCTCCAAACCTAATACACACATGAAAATTCGTATTGCCACCGAAAATTTACCTTCCCTTGCTTATGCAGAGCTTTTGCGCGTTGTAATCTCTCTTACAACGTCCTGCAAAGAGTTTCTTACGATCGAAGAAATGAGGGCCGACAATAATCGGAAACTCTTTCTCGGTCTTTTTGTTACGTCCTTTTAATGACGCAGCTTCGCACGGATCTGTTGTGTCAAGGGGTTTGGGATGTCGGTACCTGCATCTTACAACGAAAATTGAACCGACTTCCTCTGGCAGACAATGCTTCTCCGATATTAATTCATCCTTTCAATTGGAACTATTCCCCACGCATCCCATTCTGAATGGGACGTACATTTAAAATCAGAATCAAGATGTTTACTGGGTGATGCATCTTTAGAATAACGTGTAGATGCGGAATGCGGTTCCCTCACAGCTAGGCTACAGGCAGTCTCTCTAGTATGACTTGGCCTAACAGGAATTTTTCTTGAGTAAAAAATGTGTTAATCATTCGACTGCCTCGGTGGTGGAATATATCATGAGAAAACTAATGGCGGCGTTCTCAATAACGGACGCAGAAAAAGCAAGTCCTAGTATTCCACTGATGTCCGAGGTAAGGTCACCTACGAGTAATTGTAATGTGCAAAAGATGCGCTGTAATGGAACAACCTGTAGTCAAAATAAAGCTTCCGAAAGCCAGGCACATATTACAATGTGTTGCAAAAGATGCTGTGCAGGAGCTCAGAACGGAGAAGATTGCTCAACTGTATCGAACTGGATCACTGCTGATCAGCGTCTTCTTCGATAGAAAAGGAATGTCAGAGACTAGGATGTAGTTTGGGCTACTACCCGAAGAGGATCAGAAGAGGATAGGCAATTGACCAAGTCATTTCAAACGTACCATCGTTTGGGAAAACACGTAAAACAAATCTCGTCCTCCAGATATGAACACCATTTCCACAGATTTCGAATACCTGGTGTTATCACTCGCTGCCTCTCTAAGTACGACAAATGGAGATGGTTTGATGTTATCCTACGCAGCAGAAAGAATGCTGCGCAGGATTTTATATGCGTCACTGCGTTGTTGAAATTAGACAGAGACTACGACTGCAAGCTTAGTAAATTTGTACTAACCAGATAGTTCATAATATACGAATCTTTCATATCGCGAATATGTTTTTTGCAATTCACAACGTGAAGGTTTTAAGTGCAACATACGTATTAATTAGCAGAAATGCCTAAGTGATAGACACAAATTTTCTAGATGACGCTTATGCCTAATAATGTTCGTAATACTCACGAACTTAACAATCCGTAGAGAAAGCGAATACAAAGGCATTTATTATGCGGTAAACTTCAGCAGGTAAAAACAAAACGATGATAGTATCTTCAAACCAGCGTTGCAAATTTCTGGAAAATGATATTAATCTCGTCGCCATCATAAAAAACTTCATTGTGTGCATCCAGTACTTTTCGCCACAGTCCTCACGTCGGCTAAAACAAATACACAATTTTTCAGTAGTTGATGTTTGTGCGCAGATTGTAGTCGTATAGTTTAACACATGAGATGAAGTTTTTTAATTCGTATTTGTGCCCAGTTTCAGTAACTTTGAATTTGCATATTGCTGTTATAACTGGAACGTTCTTGAAAACAAATTTAGCTTAAGCATATATTTAATGAAATTAACTGACGTTCTACTGGGTATGTGAAAATGAAACCTGCCTATACTCGGAATATCTGACCTTCCACTAACCGAAGAGACTCGCAACATGTCCCGTCCGTGCTGGGATCCCTGTAAAGTGGCTGGAATCAATTTATACACAAGCAACTCACTCACTCAACCACCCACCCACCGACCCGCCCACCCACCCACCCACCCACCCACACACACACACACACCAACACACACACACACACACACACACACACACAAGAGAAAGGCATTAATTGGGACGGACACTGTGTGATCCACGGTTACACTATAATGTACCCGCGCGCAGATATATATCACCAACATTTTGCTACTCGGTTTCGTGACGCCGGCGATTGGTTGGAGACCCTGTGAAGGAATGTAATAATGGATGTTTTTGAAACGTGAAGCGGTCCTGCAGCATGTTGGCGGCGAATATCAATAAAAAACTAGCGAACGTCAAAACGAGAAGAAGAGATGCCCTTATCATGATAACGCCCAGTCTCAAAATTCCAACTAAAGCGTTGGACTACGTGAGGAATAGAGGTGGAAACGGAGATTTTGTTGGATACGGAAAGAGAGCGACATTTGTTTATTTCGCTTACCTAATATGTTCTGTAGGCCAATGGTAACTGGAGCTATTTGTCATAGAACGAGTCAATACATAGATCACAAAATTCTGATTATAGAATTTATGAACGAAAGAACCAAAGAAAATATGAAACACGAAAAAGAGTGCGAGAAATTTCTGTATGGAACAGAAGCAGTGTGACTTAGGGATTATCAGACTATTTCTTCTGTTTTGCTAAAAGCCTACTAAAAACGAAATGTGTTCCTTACCGCACACCTTTTTGTATAATACTTAGGGAAGTATTATCCAAGTGCATGTCGTTTTTTCCGTCTAATACTCAGATGAATGTTGTAGTTTCTTTTGAACGAGTCAATCTGTCAACAATAAACCCCATAATACAATAAATATATGTAAAGGGGCGTCAGAATTAGAATTCAAAGGTACCTGAACAACAGCCCACACGAAGTTTGCGAGCGCACAACGTATATCAGTCTGACCGCCCGTTTCTGGTCAAATACTTTTGGTCTGTGAACAGAATTTCCCAAAAATACAACGTCATTCGAGACTAACAGAGGAAAAATTCCAGGATTCTCTGAGACCAAGTGAGGTGCAGGTGTAGCTGCCGACCATCTACACAGCAGACCGGCCACTGAGATGCCACGATATATCGAAAACATCCATATTTTATGGAAATAAAATTGATACTTATGCGTCGAATAATTCTGGCGCTACAATTTTCTAGGGTACCAACATTTCAGAATGCCTACATACACTATTGGAAACAAAAATTGCAATTTGAACAGTTCTCGGGTATCCGACGGGGTAACGTCGTAATTTCTCCACAATATTTCGGCAGACGTACATGCTGCCATCTTCAGGTGGTTCCTAACGAATGCTGTGCTGTTCCTCTCGGCGCCCTATATATACTAGCCGTTATCACCTCCACCGTTTCTCTCCTGGTGTCTTCGGTGCGGCCGGCGCGGCGGCTACTGGGGGTGGTGGGGGAAGCGGCGCCTGGGTCTGAACTGAGGTCTGCAGTCTCCCTCCTGCCACCGTCGGGGGTGGTCCTCGGTCTCTGGGACCGCATCTTTCTCTCCAGGCTGAATGCAGGGTTCCAAGTCTGACTTCAACTGCTCTGTGGCGGACTTTTAACCTTCCCAGCACCCCACCTACACTGTTGGACGACAATGCCTCAACGGCCGAATTATTTTACGTTATATTCGTGAGAGGTTGGGCGTCTGACCTTCTCTTCCAGGCCTCCACACTCCGTCTATTTTACCTCTTCGCCACTCTTTCTTTGCATTTTGTTTTGTTTGGTTTGGTGTTGGTCTTTCCCCTATATGTGTCCTTCTCTCATGGTCTTTTAGGCTGGCGAATTTAATATGTTGCATAGTGGCTGGCTCATCCTTTTTTATCGTTGTGATCAGCCAGCCCAGGCCATCTAATATATGATTTTAATACCTTCCTCTACCTTTTGGTGTACGTTTCCCCCGTTGGTTCGCGTCTTTCGTTTGCTCTTTCGGTGTGGTTCCCCGTTAGATTTACGCCATTTTAGTTCCCCAAGCTCCTTTGTTTTTAATTGTTTTATCTTGACACGTGTTTGATTGAGGAAAAAGAGACTGATGGCCCTGTAGTTTGCTCTCTTTATACCCCAAACCAACCAACCAACCGATATTATCGCATGGGAGGCAACACGTTGAGGACGCAGAATGTCCGTGACGTGTCGTTGAGCCATCGGAGTTCCCTTAGTCGCTACGAGCAATGACCTAAAGTCATGCCTGACACCTCCCCACACGATGATGCCGAGAGTAACACCACTGTTCCTCTTCAAACAATCAAAGAATGAGACATTCCCCCAGGCCGTCGCCTTACTCGTCAAAGACCCATTTGGCGTCGTGGAGGAGCATGATTCAACACTGAACACATTGCGACTCCATTCATCAGCAGTCCGTGCTTCTCACTCCAAACGCAGCCGATTGTGTTGTGGTGCTAACGGCAGCCTACATATGGGACTATAACTCTTTAGTCCGGCTGCTATTAGTCCCTGGCCAGTTGTACGCGATGATGTAGAATGTTGCAGGAAGTCCATTATTTATTCTTGGATGGCAGGCGCAGATGTGAATAAGTTACAGTGTGGCGTTGCTCCCTTGTGGCAGACCGACGTAGTGCATTCCCTTACGTTCGCATTCAGTCCAACATCAAGCCACTGTCACATCCGAACGTCCCACGAATCTCGATACTGCATCATTCGACCAGTCCCCAAAATGGTCAATCTGTCAGGTGCTGAAATACTGTTTCACAAGAGTACTTTGCATGTCCGTGTCCCTTATAGTGATGACTCAGTAGCTGATGCTGTTTATCCCCGTTATATACCTTATTAGGCCTGGTAAGAACACTAAACATAAACATCACTATTACTATCTGGAGACCGTTCAACATGTCACAGAGAACTGCATCTTCAGTCAGTTACAACCTGCCGGTGCTGTGTAATTGAACGAAGTCACAGTGCAGAACTTTATTTTGGGAGGCAGTGTAAAACGTCACGAACGCCTGGAAGGCTGAGTGTAGATGTACTAGTCCTACTTCCTTCTCGTGTTTGTGCTGAAATGCTAATTATCTGCATATCGAATCGTGCTGCACACTTTCACCCAGTAAGTCTATTGCATGGTGTCTTCATGGTGTTGCAGTTTCAATAGTCAGCAGTGAATGTATACGGTGATATGAGAATAAGATGATGTAACAGCCATCGGCGTTCAGTCGCTGGTGTCGGTGACCCGTTCACACCTTCAGGACTCGATATTTCACAATCAGTCCATATCGAGAACGTCCATGGGAATGCTCTGAAGTTCCTCGATTCATTATCGAATGGTATGCATATGGGAAAAGCGTATTAGGTACGGCCACTGCGTGCAACAAGCTCCATACACCCTTCAGCAGCTGTGGGATGCAGTACAGTCAACATTGGAGAAATACTCATGGACACCGAACAGGCTACTGAGCCACTTCAACCTGCTTTACGTACTTAAAACGATCTCTCGATGACAGCAGTTATTCGTACGAATGCGTCTCTATAGAATAGAAGTTTACACTGTTTAGTGAATATCAGTAAGTCTACCGTTGCTACGCTCGCTGTGGTACTCACAGGTTGTAGTGGACGTCCGCCATGTTGGGCCTGTGCTTGAGCGCCTGCCTCAGCGCCCACTCCGCCTCCTCCAGGCGGCCCGCAGAGCTCAGCACGCAGCCCAGGTTGCCGTACGCTGCAACGCAACACAAATGTTCATCGTCGGCAACTAAAGCTCAAAGTGTCTCTACTGTCTATATCTCAGACTCATGTCACTCAAATTGTATTTAGACTGAATACCACTTCATAGACGGATGATCTGTTTAAAAAGAAAGAAAAATAGTAGGACACATTGCAACGTAGTTGGTAAATAAAAGAGCGTTTGGTTATAACAGTAAAAAGAAAATTCGGACAAAAAGTCAGACGTTAAGATAATCGTCTTGATGCTTTTTATTATGTTCCTAAGCATGCCATTAGGGCACACCTGATTGAAATTTTCACTAATTAGTAGAAAGGAAATACCAACAAATGAACAAAAACTGCTTTCGTGACAGAGCCTTTTCGGGTTATGTTATGGTGTGATCTCCCTATTTTTTCTTTTTTCTTTTGTTAGGATTCCGTATGGTGCAGGCTCATACTTGCCTTGTAGTAGTTTTATTTCACACATTCTATTTACTGTACACTTGCAAAGGCCAGTTAAGTAGGGAGTTACTTTCAAATCCCGTCTGCAGACTGGCGTCATCTATCGTGCATCTAGGCTACGTATAGTTTATCTATATCAAAACTTACGTAATATTTTTTTGTCAGTTTTCAATCTGAGAAGCGTGTATGTCGTTATCTGTTCTATATATTTGTTATTTTAAATCTTGCGTCTGCGATTAGAGAGCTAAAATGTTTACAATGTTACGTATTTAACCGTAGCCTTCACTTCCAAAAATCAGAGTGCAGAAAACCTTACTTTGTCACCACCTTTTCGGGGCTGTTCTGTTGACGAGTTACTGTACAACGTATGCAAGCAGATATACTTGTGTATGGAAGTTTGTTTCATCAGTCATTCAGTTCCATAGTATTTTACTGTCCTCGTTTTTCTTTATTTTTGAAGAGATCTTCTGATGATGACTTCGTAATAAGTCGAATCTGGTTACGATACTTGTTGACTGCTGACCTCAGGCTAAAACATGTAATGACTTCTGATGATTGATGATGACTTGGTAATGAGTCGAAACTGGTTACGATATCAGTTGATGGACCTCAGGCTAAAATACGTAAGAAAAAAATTTACGAAGGATTTATAGTGTTTCTCTAAGGCAGTAAGCCTTGACTGTAAAACTGAGAGAATTACAGAAATGGAAAGAGAGTCTCTCTCTATGTCTCTCACTGTCTCTCTCACGCACACATGCACGGAAAGAGAGAGAGAGAGAGAGAGAGAGAGAGAGACTGAATAACAGTCTTTTTCATACACTGAACTGAAAATTACAAAACAACTAGCATCACTTAGCTGACATATACATGAAAAATATTGAAAAAGGCGTGCATTTGACATGAAGACTTCGTAACGAACAAAATACCGTACACGGGTGTTGTAACTTTTACAGTGATGTACTAGGTGGAACAGTCAGATGCTAAGTTTTTCTCATCATAAAATAAATACAATGCATTTCCTTTTCCATTTTTACACTGATCGGCTAGAACATTACAACCATCTATCCTAATGTCAATATAAACCCGTCCAGGCGATAGCAAAGTCACGTGGCGCAGAATGACTGCTGGTCAGACACCACACAGTGCGTGTAGTATCAGTGACTGAGCTGTCTGTGAGTAAAAAGAAGAAGGCGCGAAACGTATCAGAGTTTGACAGAGGGCGGATTGCGATGACCCGGAGGCTCGGCACGAGCATTTCTGGAGCTGCACGACTCGCAGGGACTTAGAGGCGTGCTGTGGGGAGTGTCTTCAACAAGTGTCGATAACAAGGTGACACCACGTCCAGACGTCGGTAGAGTTGGGCGGCCACCCCTCATTACAGTTGTAGGACGACTAGGCGGGGCAGATTGCTAAAACAGGACAGGTGGCAACCTGTGGCGGGACTAACATCAGGATTTAATGCTGAACAGAGTGCAAGTGTGTCTGAACACACAGTGCACCGAACACTCCTAACGATGGGCCTCCGTAGCCGACGACCCACTATGTGCCAACGTTAATACCATGGCATCGGGAAATACGACTGAAATGGGCACTTGACAATCGGCACTGTGCGTTGGCACTCTGTCAGAGCGTTGCATGCTTCCAGGGGAACAGTTCCTTGACTCCTGTACGGCGGGACGGAGACAAGCTGGCGGTGGCTCCATTTTGTTCTGGGAAACATTCATGTGGGCATCCATGGGTCCAGTGAGTCTCGTGCAAGGCACCATGACGGCCAAGGAGTCTTACTTTGGTCGCAGAACACATACATACCTTCAGGACGATCATTTTTC
This sequence comes from Schistocerca americana, assembly GCF_021461395.2. Classification (NCBI taxonomy): domain Eukaryota; kingdom Metazoa; phylum Arthropoda; class Insecta; order Orthoptera; family Acrididae; genus Schistocerca; species Schistocerca americana. Next base: position 149,046,852 of record NC_060126.1, on the reverse strand, counting down.
CCGATGGAAGTGGCATTTTTAGCGAGGTAATGCGCCATGTCAGAAAGCCAGGAGTGTGATGGAGTGAGTCGAGAAACACAGGAACAGAGTGGCGAAATCCATTTGATGTGCTGGCCCCCCCAACTTTTCAGATCTGAACATGATCCAACACATCGCCTACTTCCCCGAAATTTGTGGGAATTAGGTTATTTATGAATGCAGATGTCGTGCCAGCTCCCTCCAGCAACCTACCAACGTCGCAGTGCTCCCATGCCATGGCGCGTAGCCGCTGTAATCCGTGCCAGAGGTGGACGTACCGGCTACTAGGTAGTTGGTCATAATTTTATGGCTGATCAGTGTACATGAAAATAACTGTATTTACGCTATATACTTTTGGGTAGTTAAATATTCACTCTAGTTAAACTCTAAAATTGTGGGGTAATCGTGACATTTGTTGTGTGAAGGAGTTTCCCCATGTTTACACAATACACTTACAAATTTGTTGCACATAGATACTCGCAGTGTATGCATAAATGTTGCCTTGTAGTTTTGATATCGATTGCGATGAAAGTGGAAAGCATTAGACACGGGAGTTTTGATATAAAAAAAAGGGATTGAGTAGAAATTGTTTTTAGCTTCTTTTTATTCTTTTCAGAAACAAACAATGATGAAAATAATGATTGCACTATATAACCGTACGTAATGTCAAAACATATGAACTAATCATGTAGTGTCTGCCCAGAATTTTGCCTAATCATGGGGATTAGATGTCGCTGCCAGCATGCTCTACATTGTGCGCCTCAAAGGGCACTTACTCCAGTTCCTGAAGTGAACTGAGGTTTTAACTTTGCCACAGTCACAGAACTTAGATGGGCTAGGGAAGCCTCGCTGTAATATATTCTACAGGTGTCAACACTAGTGTTCATTCTGTTTAACAATTTCCATATAGACCAATGTTCATGTCCTTGGAGAAGATATTCGATTGGTTGCATCCAGCCAGCATAGTGAGTATTTCTTGTCCTCCTCAATCTTAATCTTACGGTCTGAGGAGATTCTTTCAGATTTTCGGTTCTGTGAACGGAACTTCTCTTAGACCTCTTTCGTCGGTGGGCAGGTTGATATCCATACAATGGTTGCACATGTGAGATATACACTTTAGATGTTTCCTTCATGGATGAGTCGAAAAGTTTAATTCAGAGAAGTATCAACTTGTTTAAGGTGACTGGATGTGTGCCAAGCACATGACCAGGCTAATAGTTCTCCACGTTTCTGGCTGTGTACCCCACTGGATCCAATCGCTTTGCAAGGGATGTTATTTCTAGTTGATACTTTCTTTTTGGTTGTGATACAGTGCTTTCTGTAAGTGCTTGTGTGAACCACTGGTGCACCTACATACTAATTTGTTGGACAATGGTGTAACTGAACGTCCTCTAAACTACTAACGACCCGAGTAGCCAACTATGCTAACGTGCCACTTCCAGGACACTGGGTGGTGTGCATTAGCCGTATCGAATCCACCTCGCGGATTTATGACGATGATCGATGAGCTGGCCATCCTGGATACGGTTTCTAGTCGCTTTTCCCACATACCACTAGGTGAGTGCTCTAGACTGGTAGCCACGTCTCACCTCAGATAAACACTAGGGAAATACTCAGAAAGCGTTCTCACACTGATCCATGAGATTTACACTCAGACAGATGGGGTCACACGAAGTCTGTCCTTGGGGGTGAATAAGAGACGGATGGTCGTAGATGTCTATTCTTCAAAATCGTAATTCCAAGCTACTTGCAATTTCAGTGAAGCGTGCTTGTCCTTCAGATGTAAGGTACATACCTGACGTTTTGATGGGTTAGGCCTAGATTGATTTTCTCTCTATTAGTCGGGTATTTCAGCTAGCATTTCCCATACCTTTTTTTCCTATAGCAAAAAATGAGTTGTGTGGTTGGCAATAGCTCGATCATCTGCATAAATAAAGCCCCTAGAACCATCTGGGAAGGGTTGGTACTTCATAAAAATATTGAAGAAAATTGGGGCAAGAGCGTTACCCTGTGGCAAACTGCTCAATACGTTTTTCTTTAAGAGAAAACGAAAATGGAACTGGGTGTAAATCAAAGAAATGTTGTAGGACTGTAACGATATTCGTAGAAAACCTGCTAGACATTCTTTTTAGCTTCATTGACAGCATCGTGCAAAAACGAAGAATAAATTAAACTCACTGAAGATAGCACAGAACGTACTTAACCACATTTGAAATGTCCCACAAGTCGGAATTTCCATCCGTTTTCCGCTACAGCTGCCTAGACGGTGTAATTTGATAACTCTTCCAGATACAGGAAAACGTGGTTATGATCACTAGTTGGTACAAGGCCATAAATCAAAATAATGAAACGCTCGTAAATTTATGCAGGATGCAACACCGTTCGACAAGATGATCTGTGGACTGTCACCAGTATCACTCACGACGATTTAATATCTAGGAGCATCTTTCTAGAATGGTTGTTTGTGGTCGCTAAGCTGGTACTCAGTAGCGTCCCAGATGTGTTCCGTTAGCTTCAGACTGGGTCAATATGGTGACCAAAACAAGAATATGAGTCCACTATCAAACATCTCAAACCAGTGTGGTATGATGCTGTCACTGTGACATGGAGAGTTATCCTACTGGAAGACACCGCGAGTGCCGGGGAAGATATGAAGCATGAAGTATTCTACGATTTGTTCACGTAGTCCACAGCGTAATGGTGCATCTGATTACTATCATAGATCCTATGATTATGTATCCATACACGTCTGCCGACCGTGTGTAACAAGAAATGTGATTCATCCGATCAGATGACACGTTTCCATTGATTCACGGGTTGGGTTGTTTGGGGGAAGAGACCAAACAGTGAGGTCATCAGTCTCATTGGATTACGGAAGGACGGGAAAGGAAGTCGGTCGTGTCCTTTCAAAGGAACCATCCCAGCATTTGCCTGGAGCGATTTAGGGAAATCACGGGAAACCTAAATGAGGATGGCCAGACGCGGGATTGAAGAGTCATCCTTCCAAATGCGAGTCCAGTGTGCTAACCACTGCGCCACGTCGCTCGGTGCAGATGTAAGTGCTGATGTCATTAGGTTAAAACAGGAACAAGAAGGTATAATCTACTGTAGAGGCCCGTGTTAGAGAATGTGTGCTAAACATGTGCTCTGAAGCATTTCTGCCTCTGCTAGAAGTTGCTGCTGTGGTCGACCGATTCTAGGCATCTCAGTCCAGAACCACGTGGCTGCTACAGTCGCAGGTTCGAATCTACCTCGGGCATGGATTTATGTTATGTCCTTAGGTTAGTTAGGTCTAAGTAGTTCTAAGTCTGGGGGACTGATGAACTCAGATGCTATGTCCCATAGTGCTTAGAGCCATTTTTTGTCGGCCAATCTGGAGATCGTCACCTATTTTGCTTTATGGAGAGGCTATTTTCATCGATCTTGAATTTTATCACTGTTTTACCAGGTGTGAGATCAAGATGCGATTTCTGCATCAGGAGAATTGATATTGATACTGAAGGATACGAAGATACTGTGTTGGTATGTACATTGAGGTACGAAATCAACAGTGATACCGACAGCTTCGAGCTTGATATCAATAGCAATGAGCCTGTCTGCTCTGCTATACCATGGATGGTATCCTGCACACCTACGTATACTGGAATGGAGATCACAAAGGCGAGTGTAATTACACAGGACATATTGAGATTCCACACAGAATGATACAGAAGGACACGATTCTTGTATTCTGTGGACAGTGAAATGACTGTATGTAGCAGTGCTTTTGTGGCTGCTTTCCTGCGTACTTGTATAGTGATTTGTGTTTCATCAAATTGAACTGTACCTTTTTTTAGATGATTGCTTATCGAATAGTTTTTACACTATTGACGGTAATAATTGTGATGTACCTTGATGAACACAGATGATCGGCGGTAACATTCTGTTTCATCAGTATCCCAAAACGTATAGTACATCCATGTACACATACATCACATAATTTATGTTGTGGGATACCTGTTAAATGTGACAGGAGGCTACAGTGAAGTAAAAGGCCAAGGTGTGTCAATATAACTGCTGTATAAGAATAAAAGCTTCAGTGAATGGGACAGGCCAGGAAGGAGACTCACCTTTGGGTGGGTTGATGTGAAGCGCAGAGCGAAAGAGGCTCTCCTCGTCGTACCAGTCCCTGTTGCGGAGTACGGTCCGTGCTCCGAGACTGGCCAGTGTGGCAGCCAGTGCAAACCCTGACAGCCACCCCCAGTGGTGGTGGTGGTGGTGGTGGTGGTGGTGGTGCTGGTGGTGGTGGGACCTGCGGTTGAGGCGCTGCCAGCCCAGGCCGAGCAGCAGGCAGTGCCCGGCGCTGGGCAGGTAGAGCACGCGCTCCGCTGCTGCGAAGCCCACGTAGCGCGCCACGTTGCTGGCCGGCAGGAACGGCACCACCAGCAGCGACAGGCTCACCAGCAGCGCACCTCTGCCACAGGGGCCACTGACGCTGTGCCAGAACACGACAAGTCTCACTACTCCAACGCAACCTGAGGTTAGCGACTGCATTCACTATATCTTCACATACAAGAAATGCAGTGTATTTCATGAAGATTCACCTGATTCCATAAAACTGTTCTTCTACATGAATGGACATAAAAACTTGGTATGAATTTCAAGCTACACATGTCGCTGCAAAATTATTATTCTGAAATTGTGCCTTTTAAGTGCATTCACATACAACATTGGCCTTGTGCCTGGTAAAGTGAAAAAGTGTGGCCTGTAAACTGAAAGACCTTAGGATAGAACCCCAGTTGGTCCAGAGATTTTGTCAGTCTGTCTTAAAGCTATCATTCATTATATATTTTTAATGATAGAAATATTCGCTGGAAACGATATTTCACGTAAACTATAGGCCACCTTATCTCAGTTATATAACTGGGGTACTATAGGGTCATGCAAGCTGCCTACTTAAACCTGGCCATTGAACAACAAAGGAACTGGTACACCAGCACAATATTGTGTACAGAACCAGTGAGCAGGCGGAAGTGACGCAACACGACGTGGCATTTACTCGAAGTAGTGCTGGAGAGACTTGACACCATGAATCCTACAGGGCTGTCCATAGATCTGTAAGAGTACGAGAGGCTGGAGATTTCTTCTGAACAGCATGTTGCAAGCCATCCAAGATATGCTCAATGTTCATGTCTGGGATTTGGTGGCCAGCGGAAGTGTTTAAATTCAGAAGAGTGTTGCTGCACCCACACTGTAGAAACTCTGGACATGTGGGGTGTAGCATTGTTCTGCTAGAATTGCCCAAGTCAGTCGTAATGGACAACGGACATGAACGGATTCAGGTGATGGTTTCATTAGATCAGGATTATGTATGATGCTGGAGTTGTACTACATGACAGAGAAAATGCTCGCTATGCAACAAAAGTAAAAGATCACTTTTTCGAAACCCCGTAATTGTCTTCCAATATGGCTCGAAGCCCACAGCCTTCCTCTGTAATGGTGAGAAAGCGTCGAGCGCTGCTAAATCACTCTCGCATTCGGCGACGCAGAAACAGCCAGGTGTCAACACACGGGAGTGAAAGGCCACAGCTCAGAACTTCATGTGAGCTGCAGCGTGAGTTAATGATGTCACATTGGCACCAAGTTTCAACACAACTGTGCCACCGTGGGCGTGTCATAGAGGGGAGGGGTGTCACATACCACTTACCCACATTTCACCCCTTCGCTTGACGTCTCTTAAAATACAGGTCAGAACCACGACACGCAGATTTTATATGATGCGGTTTTCTTATGGGTGGCCTCGGAGAACAAACATAACGTCGCACACAGTCGACACAAAAAGGCCTCAGGGTGTGCCATAATGGTCGTGAATGCAGCCACTCATTTCCTTGGAAGTTATCACGAATATCGTAGATGAAAAGTACAGTTCGCAGCGCGATGCACAACAAGAAGACGTTCTTGAGAACGTTCGACACTGCTGCCAACCCCTGGGCCTTTCAACCTTATTCTAAGGAACCCAACTGAACGTTATCCGCCCCTTTTGGAGTGTAGTGCCACCGTAGTTTTTGCTTTGGTATACAGCGTAGAGCCACTAAGGACCGTTAAAAACCATACGAAAAAATCTAAATGTGATCCAATGCAGCCAAAATGGTCAATGTTTCATCGGCTCTCCTATGTGATCCAATGCAGCCAAAAGGGTCAATGTTTCATCGTCTCTCCTGCTTCAAACCCTCCTGTGACGTAATCAAGGGGGTGTGCAATGTTACCATAGCGTGAAAAAATATTACAAAGGGTCCCTCGAACACCTCCCAGTTCGGCAACATCCTCGGTGACACCCACGCACCTTTGTTGGGCATATTAAAATATACCTTTCAGAAACATAATGTCAGACTCGCAGCTACTCTAGCACCTGAAGGCAGACGTACCATATCTGATGGGTGTTGAACGGGTTGCCTAACCCTCAGGTGCTAGAGAAGGTGCGAGGCTGGCGTCGTAGTTTCTCAAAGACTCAGTTTTAAAGTGCTCAAAAAAGATGCAAGGAAACCGGTGGTATTGCCGATTTGGTGGGTCTTAGATGGACCCTTTGGCGCTTTATTCATGAATATGTTAATGCAGCACCTCCCGCCCCCCCCTACCCCCTTTCATGATCACGCCTCTGAAGCATTGGAACTGGAGAGCCGCAAAAGCATATACACACTTTTCTGATTCACATAATGTTCAAACTTCATCGAATTGTTTTGAATGGTCCCTAGCGGTTCCACCCTGTATACTAGAGGAAGAATTGCGGCCTTGCTACACTCCAAAAGCGTCAGATCAATATTAGAACAAATAAGCCCTCGGTCACAAATATTAAGTAAATATTGACTAGGTTTCGACGCTACTATGAGCGTCGTCTTCAGAATTAGACTAACTGTTCTAAAACATATTAGGTATATAATACATTAATAAAAGTTTGGACTGACTGGAAAAAGATGCAGTACTTACAAGTCACATATTAAAAAAGATCTAAGCCGGAAAGGCGACGTCGTGAATAGTTGTAAGTGAGATGGTGAGCCGCTAAGGACTGCTCATACTGTAAACAAGGGTTGCAACCCTATTCATGACGTCACCTTTCCGGCTTAGATCTTTTTTAATATGTGACTTGTAAGTGCTTCATCTTTTTCCAGTCAGTACAAACTTTAATTTTATTAATGTATTATATACCTAATATGTTTTAGAACAGTTAGTCTAATTCTGAAGACGACGCTCATAGTAGCGTCGAAACCCGGTCAATTTTGACTTAATATTTGCGACTGAGGGCTTATTTGTTCTAATATAATTCTGACACGGTCACTGAACCTTAGCAGCTATGTTCAGAGTCAAATCAAGTTCAGTAGGGGTTGCAAGGCCACAATGTCCGAGAATGACGCCCCAAAGGAAGGAGTGGTGGGAAGGATACTTAAGTCCTTGCACCAGTTGTCGGGAAATTTTATGATTTTCAACTTAACAGCCCATTTTCGCGATGTTCCTCTCTAGCAGAAAGACCTGCAAAGTGATATTGTATTATATTACTAGGGTTATTCGGAAAGTAAGGTGTGTTGGGCAGGGTCTCTAGTATGCACGTCCGTCGCGTTACGTCGTTCTATTTAGTTCTGAGCACACATAGAGCACATAAAGATATCTTGAACGTGTTTCCCGCCAAGTGGGAGGGCCTGGTGAGAAATTTCGCCTGACGCTATGCAGCCAACATTACATAACTGTTTTGCGTTTTCTTTTTCAGGAAGCCGCACTCTACAGGGGCAATGAAGATGCTTCTGCAAAAAATTGGTTCAAGTGGCTCTAAGCGCTAAGGGACTTAACATCTGAGGTCATCAGTCCCCTAGACTTAGAACTACCTGACGACATTACACACATCCATGCCTGAGGCAGGATTCGAAACTGTAGCAGCAGTGCACTTCCAGACTGTAGCGCCTAGAACCGCTCGGCCACAGTTGCCAGCAAGATTCTCCTGCACAGTTTACAATTGGAAATGTTTTATTTCTCACAATATATCCAGTAATTGTCTCCTTCTGAGTTTCATCACTCCTCACTTGAACCACTGGCTTTGAAGACAACATTTTGGCACAGACAACGAGCTGTAGGCCAGAGTAGAGAATTGGCGGCAAGCACTGGCGGCTGCCTTCTATAACGAGGGTATTGCAAAGTTGGTAAAGCGCTACGAAAGTGGGATCGGCGACTATGGAGATAACTAGCTGGAAGTTGTAGCTAACTGCTGCAAATAAAACAGTTTTGATTTTCACTGTGGTTTCCATTTCGCGACATATCGTTCTTGACTTTCCGAATAGCCCCCATACATCAGCTAAGAGCGTTAACCGTCTGAAACTTTATGCGATGCCAGCTGAATTAGTGGGTGAATCTTGGGAAATTATTGGCAATTCTGAATATGAGGTACAATCATGAATAAGTAACAATAAAGATCTCTGGTGTCCGGTAATAAGTACCAATAAAGATCCCTACTATCTGGACATCTCTGTACAAAGCGGAATCGACCGCAAGATGTCACAGGAGGCGGACATGCCAGTATAAAAGTAGGCGGAGAGTGCTGTGTTATCAGCAGAGAAGCTGCAGCAGCGGACTGTGTCAGCCAGGAGAGCTCATTGACTCCGAACGTCGACTGTCATTTGATGTCACCTGACTAACAGGTCCCTTAGGGACAATTAAACCCTTCTAAAGCTGGCAAAGTCGATTGTTGTTGATATGATTGCGAAGTGGAAAAGTGAAGAGACAAACACAGCTAAACCAAGACAAGGTGAAGCTTATGTACTGACGGGCGGGGATCATCAGCTCCGCAGATGGTGGTTATGAAAAATCGTATGAGTTCAGTGGAGTTCCAAAGTGCTGACAACAAACAGTCTATCTAGGACAATGTGCGTAGGTGGTTACGAAAATGGGGTACGATGGTCTACGAGCACCTCATAAGCCACATGTTTCCGCAGTCGGTGCTAAGCGACGCTTGAGATGACATAAAGAGCGACGTTACCAGCAAGTGAATGGCTCTAAACGACTTATTTGGAATGGTGAGTCACACTATATCCTGTAGCAATCCGATGGAAGAGCCTGGGTTGACGAATACCAGGAGAACGTTACGTGCCGTCACTTATAGTGCCAACACTGAAGTACAGAGGAGAGTATCTTTCTCGTGATTAGGGTTTGGCCTCCTTATTGCGCCTTAAACAACGCTAAATACGGAAGGATATGAACACATTTTACATCACAAGCTGCGACGTTGTAACGAATAACATTTGAGGATGCCACTATGGCTTCAGTACATTAGGATTTTGTTTTTATAAAGCATATCTGATGATGGTCATTAAAGACCGAAACCGGTAATCTGTTAACAAAAAGTTTGTGACCATAGACGTAAATTAAAGGAAATATTTTACATCACTGTGTACTGCGTAAAGTAGAGGAACAGTTCGGAGACGATGATTTTATCAGCATGACAATGCACGCTGTAATAAAGCAGTGTATGTGAGGGAATGGTTTGCGGACAATAATACTTCTGAAATGGACTGGCCTGCTCAGAGTATCGATAAGAACCAAATGGAGCACTTTTCAGAAGAGTTAGAACGTCGACTTTGCTGAGAACCCACAGTCCAACATCATTATCTTTTATGACCTTGGCTCTTGAGGAAGAATGGGCTGCCACTCCTCCACAGACATTCAGACAACTCACTAAAGGTGCCTCCATCATAGTTCAAGCCGTCATAAGGGCGAAGGGTGGACACACCTAATATTAATGTCCACTGATAATTGTTGTGATACTTTTCATCACATATTGTGTATGAGACAGCCATTCACATTAACTGACGCATCATACAGCACTCTTTCATTCCTATATTACGTATTGTAACCGTTTATTCACCTGCTTTTTCAAATGCTTTGCATTGTACGATAGAATTATAACGTCACAGCCAAGCCTCAATTCACTTTTCTTCTCTGTGAACTCTAAATCCCCTTCCCAAGCTCCATTTGCTCTCCTTCATTGCTTGCTCAGTGCACAGATTGACTAACATTGGAGATACTTCTGTCCTACTCTAATCTTAAGCACTGCATCCCTATCATGTAGCCCCGTGAGGTGCAGCCGCGCGGTCTTAGGCGTTAGTTTAGGTTAGATTAAGGAGGGTGTAAGCCTAAGGACAGATGACCTCTGCAGTTTCGTCCCATAGTCCTTACCACAAATTTCCAGTTTCTGTCCTATCATGTACTTTGACCCGTGTACCTGCAGACTGGCTCTTGCATATCACAACGATCTGAAATAAGGAACTGTGGTTTTCAGGGCAATCGTTTGGTTACGAAAAACTTGGTGTCTCTATGTGTGTTCTGCGTATCATTAAATATCCTTACCTCACCCGCAACGCATTGATGATTCGTCGTCGCAGAAGGGAGATATGTTGAATTTGTCTTAGGGAGGCATGTTTACGGAAAGAGATAAGGAAGTTCTCGTTTAAATGCGGAAATACGCGTTCCTAATTATTTCTTTCGTCCGTCCTAACAGATAACATGTAACCGCGGCTAAAATTCACGCCCTACTAGCTACGTGCAGCCCTCGAGACAAATTACACAGTTTCGTTCTCCAAATTTACTAGAAAACTTTTGTTGACCAACGAGGATTAATCAATCTGCACTGATGAGCTATTAAAATCAGATTAAATAAGGGTCGCCATCCACTCATAGACCTCTGAAACAGTGTCATAGCCGTTATTGCTTGTAAAAACCAGTCACATTAATGAGAGCATCTGTCAGAAGCCTGAGTAACCACCTTTTGTAGTGCGCATGTGCAGGAAAGGAGTCAGTGAGGTTCTGGAAAGTACCGATTGCAGTATCCTGGTCAGCTGTGCTGAGTTTCTTGGTTGAAGATCCATGGCGCGAACAGTCCGGTAGAGGTGGTCCCACAGATTTTGAACTGTATTTAAATCTGGGGACTTTGGTGACCAGGGAAGTACGGTAAACTCATCTTGGTGCCCATCCAGCCACACGAGTACGCTATGAGCTCTGTGACATGCCGCATTATCCTCCTGGTAGATGTCATTGCGCACGAAGGATGGACATGGTAAGTCAGGACTGATGTGTTGATTCATTTTGCCTTTCAGAATGACGAGATCACGCAGAGAATGCCTCCAAAACATTTCTGAGACTACAACCCTCTTGTCCCATGTAGCGTAAAACGTGACCCATATGAAGAGGCCACCTGTCGCCTCTCAGTGCACGTCTAACTTCGGGACTGGCGTGCAAATTTCAGTCTCTGCCGCCAGCGAACAGCAGTCAGCCAGGGCAGGTGCCTGCTGCAGAGATCCACACACGGAGCAACGTTCGCTGAACGTCGTTGAGAGGACAGTGTTGCTAGCCCCTAGGATCATCTGGGCGGTCAGTTGCTCAACATCTGCACGTCTATTGATTGTACACATCCCCGGAGCCGTCGCTCACCCCTGTCACCTGTGGCCCGTGGTGCGCGAAAGTAGCCTCCGCGCCGGTTATGGATACCGCCATTTCGCCGAACACGATGTACTTTAACCACGGCGGCATGAGAGCAGTTTACAAACTTAGCTGTGTCGGAAATGCTTCCACACTCAGCCCGAAAGCCATTAATCACTCTCCTTTGGAAATCGCATATTCTGGTCCGTTTATTCATTAAGACGACTGCAGTGTTTCCCAAACACCCCCTCCCCCCCGGCCCCCTCCCTCCGATCGACATGCTTCATTCACTCTGTGATCAAAAGTATCCGGACACCCACAAAAACATACGTTTTTCATACTAGGTGCATTGTGCTGCCACCTACTGCCAGGTACTCCACATCAGCGACCTCAGTAGTCACTGGACATCGTGAGAGAGCAGAATGGGGCGCTCTGTGGAACTCACGGGCTTCGAACGTAGTCGTCTGATTGTGTGTCACTTGTGTCATACTTCTGTAAGCGAGATTTCCACACTCCCAAAAATACCTAGGTCCACTGTTCCCGATGTGACAGTGGAAATATGAAGGAACACGTACAGCACAAAATCGTAGAGGCCGACGTCGTCTGTTGACTGACAGACTGCCGACAGTTGAAGAGGGTCGTAATGTGTAATAGGCAGACATCTATCCAGACCATCACACAGGAATTCCAAACTGCATCATGATCCACTGCAAGTACTATGACAGTTAGGCAGCAGGTGAGAAAACTTGTATTTCGTGGTTGAGCGACTGCTCATAAGCCACACATTACGCCGGTAAATGCCAAACGACGCCTCGATTGGTATAAGGAGCGTAAACAGACGATTGAACGGTGGAAAACGTTGTGTGGAGTGACAAATCACGGTATACAATGTGGCGATCCGATGGCAGGGTGTGCGTATGGCGAATGCATCTTTCAACACGATGGAGCACCTGTTCATAATGCACGGCCTGTGGCCGAGTGGTTACACGACAATAACATCCATGTAATGGACTCGCCTGCACAGAATCCTGACCTGAATCCTACTGAACACTTTTGGGATGTTTTGGAACGCCGACTTCACGCCAGTCCACACTGGCCGACATCGATACCTCTCCTCAGTGCAGCACTGCGTGAAGAATGGGCTGCCATTCCCAAAGAAACCTTCCAGCACCTGATCGAACGTATGCCTGGGACAGTGGAAGGTGTCATCAAGGCTAAGTGTGGCCCAACACCATATCGAATTCCAGCATTACCGATGGAAGGCGCCTCGAAAGTTATTTTCATCTAGGTGTCCGGATAATTTAGATCACATAGCGTATACTCTCCGCTACTACAGCTGCCACCTGAGATTTGCGAATGGTTGACGTCGAGGATAGCGGATGGTCACATTAATGCGACTGGACTATGTAGTTGCAGGGAACGGAGAAATGCATATCATCTACGCGTATTATCATGAGGCATTGAGTATGAGAAAAAATTTGTGGTTGTACATGCTACGTCTAATAACTAAGTACCACTGGCAGGGAAGACAACTGCGAGTTCGTGGTCCGCGCTCACCTGTTGTCGGCGCACGCGTGCGTTTCGGCGCATCCGCCGAGCAGGCAGCAGCGGTTGCCCTTGGCTCGGTTGGAGGGGCAGGCCGCAGGCCGCCTCTGGCTCTCCACAGGCGACACCTGTTGCGCCAGCCGGCGGCGTTCGATCGCTCGCTGCAACAGCAGGCAGGCACAGTGCTGAGCACGAGAAGGCGGGCCCGCTACTCCAAGTTCTCTAATGTATTTTACCATGGCTTCTCACTGTCCATCTCTCTAGCCACGCCTGTAAATCACTTTTTCCTCTGTGTCAAAATCGCTAATCGTTACAGAAGTACAAGTTCGTAAGCTTACGGGAACACGCTCACATTCCATAAAATTCTTCTGGTCTGTAGATGCCAAAAATATGTAAAATTATATACCAACAACTGGGCGCTATGGCAAGTAACATTCATCAGAGTATATATTAATATTGCCTCCAAGTCACTGCCGCTCGCCATGAACCATGGACTTTGCCGAGATAGAGTAGTTTACATGGTTGTACGATATAGATGGCCATAACGTGGATGCAACAACGGCAGAGTGGTATCTGTGGTGTAGGATCCAAATAAACATTGTGTTCCTGAAGAGCAGCGGCAGTCTTTACAATAATTGAAGAGGCAAGTGTATGCATGACTGTACGATCTGGTACTGTAACATTAGACAACATGGCTTTGCTATGATCGTACTGTGAACAGCAGAAAGCGGGGGGAGTGCAGCCATAATATTTCCCGAGGACGTGCAGATTTCGGTATTAAAAAAGATTTGCAGTTTGTTTTCATTTGTATTTTATTACAGAAAGACTGCACCCCTTAAGCCTCTTTCTGACACGTTCGCCATCCAAGTTAAGGCATGTAGTTTGGCAACATACCCGATTCGTAGAATGCGCCCAGATTTTGACGTTTACCTTAATCTCACCGACACTTACAATGTGATGGACAGCCAGAAATTTCTTGAAATGACATAACAAATGGACCTTGGGCCGTTCTGCAAGGAGGGTGCCAGAATTGTTTCCAGCGAAATGAGTCCAGCAGCGTCATCGTTACGCGTGCGCTATGTCATGCGTTGTCACGCACGAACATAATACTAGAAGTCTGTAGTCAACGCCAAATAAGCAGCAATGAGTAACTGCTTGCAAGTGGGTTATTGCTCTGACGTTAACCTACTGGTATGCTCATAGCTTGAAATGAGTCAAACAATGGGGCCTTTGTTAAGTACTGCCGTTGACAGTAGAATTAATATGAAGGCAACTTGTGTGATTTTACGAAATTTTAGTACAATGGATAATAATCAAATGCAGTTAAAAGAAAGTAGGTTTATAAAAACGATAAACGGTAATACTGGAAGTGATATCTAGCTTCTATCAACTGCCAACTAACCAACAAGTAGTATTGAAAAAAAAAAAAAAAAAGAATGAACCATATACGCCATAAGTAAACTGGACAAACGTTACTTCTGGAAGCAAATTCGTTTTTAACACTGTCTGAATTAAAGTTACAAAAAGAATTATGTGTGAAAATGATAACGGATCGCGATTGATAATGCTTTGTTAATAAAGCAAAACGCATCTTGTCTAAATATTTGCAGAAGGCTTAAGACAGGGAAAAATATTAACAGTTACTTACTATATGTTTCTGAGAACAGAGAGCAAAGGAAATATTGCGTCATTCGTTAGGTACAGGCGTATTCAATGATTTCAGTCGGTATGTACTCTTTAGAGTTTGTAAGTATTCGTTTTCACCCAGATCGTTATAAACTTTAGATACTTTGTGTATAGGATTTGGCCGTGAGCGCAAGCACACCTCTACTGAGAGACAGCTGGTGGTTAAGAGCTTTCACAGGAGTTTCCGTTAGTGATCTAATTTTATTGTGAAAACACTTATTTAGGACACCAACAGAGAGTAATGCCAGCCCTGGGAGTTGGTTATTTTCTTCTCGGCCTCATCGATCTAACAGATCAGTCCCGATATATGTGCACGAGCATTGTCCTGAAAATTGATGGACAGATTCTGCAGTAAGCGCCGCCGCTTCTTTCTCTGATCTGATCGCAGGTTGTGTTTCAAAAAGAGAAATGAGAGGCCTATACTTTCAGCAGAACCCGCCCATTATTTTGCAGGACAATGTTCAGGCACATATGACGCGAGTTGGGACTTTCTGTCGATGGAGCTGGGAAGTGCCTTACCACACACCACACTCCCATGATTTAAGCTCTTGTGACTTCAACTTAATTCCTAACTTGAAGAGAGCGCTTCATAGCATTCGCTTCGGAACTGTTACAGAGATTCGTCGGGCGTTAGACCTCTCCTCTTGAACTGTCAACAGAATTGGCGCTGCTAAGAGTGTCCTACGACTCCCACATCGCTGGAAACGTGTTATACACAATGGTGGTTATTATTCGGAAGCAGAGTAAAACTTTGGAACCTATATCTGTTTTGCACAGTTGTAAATGAATAGTTACCACTACTGAAGTTCCAACCCTCGTACTATACTCTTTCTTTCGTCGTTTACTTTCCATCAGTATTCTTGCTCTCGAAAATGTCCATCCCATTCAACGGGTTCTGTTACCCTCCGTCATTTTCACAGAGGGCGGAATACCAACAGCAAATCTTATCATTGTTATCCATTCATGGCGAATTTTAATTCGTTTCTTTAGTCCTTACATTGCTGCCTCGATTTACTGGCTGAGCAGTAACTCGGAAACATTGCATCCCTGTCCTACACCTTTCTTAATCGGTGCAATTTTCCACCGGTCTTCAATTATTTTTGCTTCCAGTAGATTGTTATATATACTGTGTAATACACGTTTCCAGCTGTGGTACACACAACTTTACATTGTCAAATGCGTTTCCTACGTCGAGGAATAGTCTTTATTTTTCTTAAGTCTTTATTCCATTGTGAAGCACAATGTCAGAACTGCCTTTCTGGTACCTTTACCGTTCCTAAAGGAAAACGCCGCGTCTTCTATCAAATTCATATTTTTCCCAGTTCTCTGTACATTATTCTTCGACACTTGATCTGTTAAGCCACTCATGCGATAGATCTTTCTATCTTCGGGACCGCATTTATGGCAGATACGTCTCCAGTCTCATTGATCCCGCATAACTTGAATAGTCGTTTGGTTGTCCAATGATTTTAGAAATTTTTCAAGTATTTTGTCGATCGTTTTTCAGTTGCTTGATAATATAGGGTTATCCAGAAAACAAGATCCGATCGGTCGCGAAATGGGCAACACAGTGAAAACACGATGAAGCTTTGCACAGATGTGCTGCGTAGTGTCTCTAGTATGACCGTCGATCGCATCGAGACGCTCTTTTCAGTTGAGAGTGCACTGTGAGCGAGCAAAGGTGCCCAGAACAACGATGTCTCCCGCTAAGTAGGAGGGCCCGCGGAGAGGCATCGCCTTAATGAATGCAGCCCACCTAACACAACTGCCACGCACTTCCTTCTTCAAGGCAATTCTCAGCCGCACTCTGCAGGGGCAGTGAAGACGCCCCTGCAGCCTTTTCTATGAGAAGTGTTCGATCACCCACAACACAGTCCTAATTGGCTCGTCCTGAGCATCATCACATGAAACGCTGGATACCATGACAACACTTGGGCGCAGGCTACGCGCTATAGACCAGCGTAGAGAATTATCGGATAGCACAGATAGCTGCCTTCTATGACGATGGTGTTGGAAATTTGGTATAATGCTCCGATAAATGTCCAAGTCGGAGCGGCGACTATGTAGAGAAGTACCTGGAAGGTGTAGCTAACTCTTGCAAATAAAATGTTTCTCATTTCCACTGTGGTTTCCATTTAGCGACCGATCGGAACTTACTTTCTAGGCAACCTTCGTATATCTTCCCAACGTCTGACAAAGTCTGACTGCGGATGCATTATGTCCTCCAAATTGACGTCCATTGTACCTTCTACTACTTCACGAGTAGTGGCTCTCAATGTACTCTTTTTCACATTTTCCCTCTCTCGTCTACGCTAACTTTAATAGAAGCACACATTCTTTTAAATTGTCTTAAACATATTTTGACTTTTCTGCATGCGACTTCTACTTTCCTGGTGACAGTGTCCTTTTCGACACGTCTCATTTTTCCTGCAAATATTTTCCTTTAGCTTCGTTACACTTCAGACGGATTTCATTTGTAAATAGTATGTTTACTTTCGTGAGTATTTTTTATTTGTTTCTTTTCTTAATTTCTTGAATAATTTTGTTCCTCACGTGGCTGAAATTTGCTTAACTTAGTACAGATGGATGCTGTTCCAGAAACGTGTTATTGTGAGCTTATAGGAAAAAAAATTGAGAAAGGTTATTTGTTTACTTTTTTGGCATCTTGTTATATCTCCGTGGAAAACTGAATATTGTAAAGAGGACTTATTAATAAAAAAATGGATTCTTTAAATGAATCTATGATCATTACGAATTTTTTGCGAATAAAACCGTGTATATCGTTTAGTATGTTTTCATTTATCACAACGTTTCTAATTCAGTCATACTCAAATGTAAATTTAGAAGTGCTAAAACAAAGTTCAGTGTCAAGAGACAGAATGCCGACAACCTTGATGGTCGTGAAGTGTTGAAACCTTTGTAATATTTATTTTTTATTGCAACTGACACTGAACTTTGTTTCGCGAGCAGAAGCCGAAACGTCGTAATAAATCAAAATATACTAAATGATGTCTACGGCTACATTCGAAAAAGAAAGCAAAGTTATTGTGTGTAATCAGTGTCCTCTAAAATCACTGTTCATGACATTTTCTGTTCTCCATCGAAACCCTCTCTCCCACCGCGCGACTGGTCTGTGTGGTTAGACGTCTGCGTACTCGGTGTGGGATAATCGAAAATGGAGCGTGAGTCCTCATGGAATATGCCATCGCCGTCGACACAGACATAAATGTAGCCGTGAAGGTCACTTAATATATTCTCATTTATTAAACTGTTTAAATTTCTTCCATTATAGCATATCACATTCTTGATGCATTAATTAAGATATAAATTTCTATGGTAATCAATCAAATGACTTTTATGAAGATTTGTGTGGAACATTTTTGCAACAATGGAAAATCAAATGATGTCGTCTTACGAGTTATCAACATTCTATCTAAAGTTGGCCATATAATTCATTTATCAAGTGTTTGCTAATTTGGCATTATTTTTAATCACCTAAACTTTTTACACTTATCGGTGGAACAAGCATATATTTATGAGTAACGTTCCTAGTTTCAGTGATTTTATACCGAACATTATAGCTCCACGTTGCTAATGGATAATAACTGTAACTGGGAACAAAAGTTTTGGAAGACGTTGTTGCTCATTTCTGACGGGACAGACACTGATCTCGTAACATTTTTGTTCTGAGCGCTGCATTGTCCATCAGGTAAGTAGACCCATAATGTTCGGTGTAAAATCATTGAATCTAGAAAACTTCCTTATAAATACAGGGTGGTCCATTGATCGGACCAAATGTGTCAAGAAATAAGCATCAAACGAAAAACTGCAAAGAACGAAACTTGTCTAGCTTGAAGGGGGAAACCAGATGGCGCTATGGTTGGCCCGCTAGATGACACTGCCATAGGTCAAACGGATATCAACTGTTTTTTTTTCTTAAATAGGAACCCCCATTTTGTACTACATATTCGTGTAGTACGTAAAGAAATATGAATGTTTTAGTTGGACCACTTCTTCCACTTTTTGATAGATGGCGCTGTAATAGTCACAAACATATGGCTCACAATTTTAGACGAACAGTTGGTAACTGGAAGCTTTTATAAATTAAAATACAGAACGTAGGTACGTTTGAACGTTTTATTTCGGTTGTAACAATGTGATACATGTACCTTTGTGAACTTATCATTTCTGAGAACGCATGCCGTTACAGCGTGATTACCTGTAAATACCACATTAATGCAATAAATGCTCAAAATGATGTCCGTCAACCTCAATGCATTTGGCAATACGTGTAACAACATTCCTCTCAACAGCGAGTAGTTCGCCTTGCCTTCCGTAATGTTCGCACATGCACTGACAATGCGGTGACGCATGTCGTCAGGGGTAGTCGGTGGATCGCGATAAGAAATATCCTTCAACTTTCCCCACAAAAAGAAATCCGGGGGGCCGGCCGGTGTGGCCGAGCGGTTCTAGGCGCTTCAGTCTGGAACCGCGCGACCGCTACGGTCGTAGGTTCGTATCCTGCCTCGGGCATGGATGTGTGTGATATCCATAGGTTAGTTAGGTTTAAGTAGTTCTATATAGTTCAGATCCAGTGAACGTGCGGGCCATGGTATGGTGCTTCGACGACCAATTCATCTATCATGAAATATGCTGTTCAATACCGCTTCAACCGCACGCGAGCTATGTGCCGGACATTCATCATGTTGGAAGTACATCGCCATTCTGTCACGCGGTGAAACATCTTGTACTAACATCGGTAGAACATTACGTAGGAAATTAGCATACGTTGCACCATTTAGATTGCCATCGATAAAATGGAGGCCAATTATCCTTCCTCCCATAATGCCGCACCATACATTAACCCGCGAAGGTCGCTGATGTTCCACTTGTCGCAGCCATCGTGGATTTTCCGTTGCCTAATAGTGCATATTATACCGGTTTACGTTACTTCTGTTGGTGAATGACGCTTCATCACTAAATAGAACCCGTGCAAAAAATCTGTCATCGTCCCGTAATTTTTCTTGTGCCCAGTGGCAGAACTGTATATGACGTTCAAAGTCGTCACCATGCAATCCCTGGTGCATCGAAATATTGTACGGGTGCAATCGATGTTGATGTAGCATTCTCAACACCGACGTTTTTGAGATTTCCGATTCTCGCGCAATTCGTCGGGTACTGATGTGCGGATTGGCCGCGGCAGCAGCTAAAACACCTACTTGGGCATCATCATTTGTTGCAGGTCGTGGTTGACGTTTTTCATGTAGGTGAACACTTCCTGTTTTTTTAAATAACGTAACTATCCGGTGAACGGTCCGGACACTTGGATGATGTCGTCCAGGATACCGAGCAGCGTACATAGCACACGCCCGTTGCGCATTTTGATCACAATAGGCTTACATTAACACGACATCGACCTTTTTCACAATTGGTAAACGGTCCATTTCAACACAGGTAATGTATCACGAAACAAATACCGTCCGCACTGGCGGACTGTTACGTGATACCACGTACTCATACGTTTGCGACTATTACAGCGCCATCTATCAAAAAGCGAAAAAAGTGGTCCAACTAAAACATTCATATTTCTTTACGTACTACACGAATATATAATAAAAATGGGGGTTCCTATTTTAAAAAAACGCAGTTGATATCCGTTTGACCTATGGCATCGCCATCTAGAGGGCCAACCATAGCGCCATCTGGTTTCCGCCTTCAAGCTAGACGAGTTTCGTTCTTTGTAGTTTTTTCGTTTGATGCTTATTTCGTGAGACATTTGGCCCGGTCACTATCAATGGACCACCCTGTATATGGTTATTACATCGAGAAGTGCGGCGCGTTTAGATCACTAAAATAATGTTGAATAACGAAAGCTTGATAAATGAACTATACGACTGATAATGTAGAATTTGCTGATAACTTGTAACACGACTTCATTTGATTTTCTGTTGTTGCAGAAATGTTCCACAGAAAATTTCAGAAAATGGGTTTCATTAATTACCAAAGAAATTTATAACTTAATGTATCAAGAATATGCCATGCTATGTTGATGAATATATGGTTATTAATATCGAGTCATGGGTGACGTCTACATTCTTAATCTATGAAATATGAATTACGAGGAGCGACCTCAGTAGACGAAAATTTCAGGCCAGGAGCTGTTCTACTGTCAGAGCTCCAGCGAACCAAACTGGTGGAAACGGGTTACAAAATTTTAATATCCGTGAATACAGATAAAAGGTTTGCATTTACGAATGAATATCTCGTTGCTGCTGCCTACGTAATTGATGATGCCGTTGGGAATACGTGGAGGTCGTCTGCCGCAGACCGCCGTGTTTCACAATGTGCTCTGAACAGTGTGGTACGAAGCACTTGGGCCGGCACCAGCATTCCGTCCGCAGACACGCTATAGAAAGCTGCCCATCCTGCCCCACGGAGCGGGTTCACACGAAGTGCTGATGCGTGGACGTCCAACCTATTCGTTCAGCACCTTCATATGTTTACCGTTGTGCGACTTTCCGTGAGCACTAGGCGAATACGGCCGTTGCACGAAGAAACAAGGAGGCGCATGCATCGATGCAAAGTTGGGCTCACCGTTCGCAGACGCAAGAATCTCCCCATACCAGACGGGGAGATAGTGGTTTTACTTGTGTGTGGGACAAACACAGCCACACGGCGACTAGCCGCGAGGCGCATAGATGTAAACGCACCTTTAGACTTCCCACACTACCTGACCTGCTAGCACGCGAACAGCCCACAAGCTTCGCCATTTACAAGATGCCAGACTATAAAAATCCGTTCTTTTTCAAAGTAGCGTATGCCAGAACACATCCTCATTTGTGGGCCGCATAGTCGATGGAAGAGTTCCCCGGTTCTCTATGCAGTTCTCCATGCTACTCTATTCTGTGCAAGCCCCTTCATCTCCGAGTACCTAGTGCAGGCTACATCCTTCTGAATGTGTTTAGTGTATTCGTCTATTGGTCTCCTTTTATGTTTTTACCCTCCACGATCACCTCCAATACTAAATTGGCGACCCCTTAATGCCTCAGGACGTACGCTATCAACCGATACCTTCTTCAAGTTGTGCCACGAATTCCATTTCTCTGCAATTTTATTCTGTACCTTCTGATTAGATACGTGATATACCTATCTAATGTGATATATGCTTCTACATCCTTCCATTTGCTCTCTAGCCGTTCCTGCTTAACCATTTTGCACTTCCTGTAAATCTCATTTTCAAGACTTTTGTATTCCTTTTCGTCTGTTTTATGTACTGCATTTTTATATTTTCTTCTATCATCACTTACATTAAATATCTCTTGTATTACCCAATGATTTCTACAAGCCCTCGTATTTTTACCTACTTGATCCTCTATTACGTTCACTATTTCATCTCTCAGAGCTACCCATTCTTCTTCTATTGTATTCCTTTGCTCTGTTCTTCTCACTCGTTCCGTAACCCTGCCTATGAAACTCTCTACAACCTCTCGTCCTTTCGGTTTCTCCAGGTCACATCTCCTTGAATTCCTACCGTTTCGCAATTTCTTCAGTTTTAATCTACATTTCATAACCAATAAATTAGAGCCCACATCGCTCGTGGAAATGTCTTACAGTTTAAAACCTGGTTCCTTACCATTATCAATCTAAAGCCTTCCGGTGTCTCCAGGTCCCTTCCACATATAAAGCTTTCTTGATGATTCATAAACCAAGTGTTGGCTGCGATTAAGTTACGCTCCGTGCAAAATTCTACCAGACAGCTTCATCTTTCATTCCTTACCCCCTCCCCCCACTTCCGTATTCACCTATTACTTTTCCTTCTCTTCCTTTTCCTACTATCGAATTCCTCTAACCCTTGACTGTTAAATGTTCATCTCTCTTAACTATCTGAATAATTTCTTTTGTCTCATGATACATTTCTTCAATCTCTTCATCATCTGCGGAGCTAGCTGACACATAAACTTGTAATACTGTGGTAGGCACGGGCTTCGGGTTTATCTTGGCTACAATAATGCTTTCACTATGCTGTTCGTAGTAACTTACCCAAGAGAAAGCCATCATCATTTAACCATACAGTAAACCTGCACGTCCGCAGGAAGAACTACGGCTGTAGCTTCCCCTTGCTATCAGCCGCAAAACCAGCACAGCAAGGCAGTTTTGGTTAATATTATAAGGCCAGAACAGTCATCCAGACTGTTGCCCCTGAAACTACTGAAAAGTCTACTACCTGTCTTCAGGAACCACACGTTGCGCTTGCCCCTACAGTACAGCTATCTGTACCGCTGAGGCACGCAAGCCTCCCCTCCAACCAAGGTCCATGGTTCATGGGGGTACAGGATATGCATAGTTCCCTATATTCCGCCTATATAATTTTCTTACCGAGTCCTTTGTCCACAATGACAACAGGCGTTATTCAGTACCGTGGCAAGTGCTGATATGGTTTGGTTCACCAGTGTATACGTCTTCACACTGGCGTCGGATTTTACCCGAAAAGTAGCTATTACCGCTGATATATCCACGAATCCGCACCCGCGCGCATCTCTACGTCTAGATAAGGGGCCCACGGGGTGGCAGGACGGGTGTGCTGCCGCAGACGAGGTTACCTGAGCGATCCGATGCGGCAGACAGGCCCGGAAGGCGAGGACGAGGCCGACATAGAAGGCGGCGGCGACGGCGGCGCGCGGCTCCAGCGGCGAGTGCAGCAGCGGCACGGCCGCCATGCCCCAGTCGAAGCAGAGCGCCGTGGGGCACAGCAGCAGGTGCAGCCAGCTGAAGGCGGGCAGGTAGGACAGCGAGAGCGCGCGCGTCACCAGCCGCGGCGCTCGCGACGCGGGGTTGTCCGCCGCCGACCACGGCACGCCGCCCCCGCCGCCCCCGCAGGCCGCCGCCAGCGCCAGCCGCGCCGCCGCCAGCGCCGCCAGCGACGCCGACGCCACGCACAGCGACCGCAGCGCCCGACGCCCGCGGCGCTGTGGGCCGCGTCACGAGGATCGTCACACCAGCCACTCCCATCTACGTTTACGTCTACAGGGGTCGGACGGAAATACGGAAACACCGCGAGAAATGCATGCTTGAACATAAATGCAGCTGCTAGC
Organism: Schistocerca americana; assembly: GCF_021461395.2. NCBI lineage: Eukaryota > Metazoa > Arthropoda > Insecta > Orthoptera > Acrididae > Schistocerca > Schistocerca americana. The sequence continues at coordinate 149,023,078 of NC_060126.1, read as the reverse complement.
GAAATTAACAAGTTGCGCTGTTGAACTGGACCACTAATGGCACCTGAGCGATGTCCTCCATACGCTGCAAGTGCCACTCGTGGTGAGAATGATGAGATTCTGTGTGGTAGTCAGTGAATTATGTTAGAGGTAAGTGAGTTCTGGGCAAATAATTGCTGGTGATTCGGTGGATGCTTCCATAACCAAGGAAGCCCCAAAGTATTTGGTGTTTCAAGAGGAATTGTACCGATGATTTATACTGCCTACAGGGAAAGTGAACCAACATCATTCGCTAATTTTCAACTCGGACGAAAGTGTGTGTCGAGTAACCGTGATAGACGGTCATTGAACAGAAAAAAAGGTTCAAATGGCTCTGACCACTATGGTACTTAACATCTGAGGTCATCAGTCCCCTAGAACTTAGAACTACTTAAACCTAACTAACCTAAGGACATCACACATATCCATGCCCGAGGCAGGATTCGAACCTGCGATCGTAGCAGCAGCGCGGTTCCGGACTGAAGCGCCTAGAACCGCTCGCCCATCGTGGTCGGCCATTGAACAGAACTGGGACGAAAAGGTAAGAGGACAATAGCTGCAAAAGTCACTGCAGAGTTGAATTCGCACTCTAGAACCCTGTCAGAACACTGAAAGGAGCTCCATAAGAAGGATTTGCAATTCGCAGACCACTCATCAGTGCTACAAATGACAGCAACCGGAAAACGTAGTGCCGCACCCAAACCTGGACTATGGCGCAGTGGAAGAAAGATATTTCGTCCGATGAGTCTTCATCCACGCCGTTGTCAACTCGAGAGGGAACCACGTCATAATGCGGTATTCCATGGGCCCACGTGGTTTGCTAGGTCCTATTTCTGCCAAGTATTATGCTGAGAACATTTTGGCAGATGAGATGCTGCCCTTGGTAGGCTACAATGTTTCTTTCCCAATAATGATGCTGTGCTCCAAGATAACAAGCCTTCTGGTCACGCAGCTCGCATCGTTCAGAACTGGTTTGCTGAACACGAGGATCAACTGTCGCACCACCCGTGGACACCAGCGTGACCAGATCTCAAAATTTATGAACCTTTGGTGTGTAGTTTGGTGAGAAGGCTACGTCGTCGTTCTCCACCGTCATCATGGTTATCTGAACGTGACGATACTTTGCAGGAAAAACGGTATAAAACTACCTTGAGAACCATGTCGGGCCTGTATTTAGCCATTCCGAGACCAATGGAAGATCACTCGAATGCTAACAAGTTGGCTAGACTGCGTTACGCGTGGTAATGTGTTGAGTTTTTGGTGTTTCCATATTTTTTCCCTTCCCCTGTACATCTGTAATTTGTGAACCACTGTAACGTGTATGGCAGGGGGTACTCCCAATGTGCCATTTATTAGAAACTCTTTACGATTCAGCCACGTATGGAGCGTGTGAAGAATGAATGATTAAACGACTCTGTACGTTCTCTACGTTGGACGTTGTAATAAATTCCTGTAGAGATCACTTAAAGCCTGTTTTTGTAACTTTGTAAGTAGGCTTTCACGGGATACTTTGCGTCTATCTTCAAGCTGATCAAAACTGGATACAGTGGTCGGCAGGATGCTGTCGGAACTTTATAGAAAATTTTCCATCTCTCTATCGTTCTTTATGTTGTTTCAGACTGACTCGTTTCGGGCAGCTTTACCTGTCTTCAGATTGTTCCCCATGGTTACAGAGAAGTTAGTCCACTGTCACATACTGATAATGTTCCGTATACGCTGATTACTCGATAACTGCGGTAAATGGTATGAAGGTTGACTATGCTGGCTGAAACTGGCCAATATGAAATAATAAAAACAATGACCAACGGAAAATAATAGTATTTTCTCTCTTCAACCGTTTGGCGGTCCAGTTTTTTAAGCTTTTCCCTTGCGCTCTCTTACAGTTCAGTCAAGCCTGTGATCATTCACGTCTTTTGTTTTTCTTAAATACACGTTCACTTTTGCCCACTAGTCTAATTTGCTGTAGGTCCCACAGACTTGAGCAGTATTGCACGACGAGCATTTTGTAAGCAGTCTCCTTTAGACACATAACTTCCGTAGTATTCTCCCGACGAACCAAACTGCCATCCGCTTTACCTACTATTGAGCCCATAGATCTTTCCATTTCATATTCGTACAAATTTGTTACACCCTGGTATGCGTACGACTCCACCGATTCCGATGTTGTAGTCACATGATACTACGTTATTTTTTGGTTCCCTGAACTGAAACATTTGACGCTTCTGAACATTTATAGTAAGTTTTCAGTCTTTGCACCACTCTGCAAACTTATCCAGATCTGAATGAATATCCATGGGGTTCACCATTGCAGATAACTTGACCATCTGCGATGAGTCTGACTTCACTCCTGGTATTGTGTACAAAGTCACTATTAAACTGAACACCACCACCTCACCACACTTTCCTGACGTCAGGGAAGGATTTGAAGCCGGCCGGAGTGGCCGTGCGGTTCTAGGCGCTACAGTCTGGAGCCAAGCGACCGCTACGGTCGCAGGTTCAAATCCTGCCTCGGGCATGGATGTGTGTGATGTCCTTAGGTTAGTCAGGTTTAACTAGTTCTAAGTTCTAGGGGACTAATGACCTCAGCAGTGGAGTCCCATAGTGCTCAGAGCCATTTGAACCACTTTTTTGCTCAGAGCCATTTGAACCATTTTTTTTGAAGGATTTGAAGGTAGAGCACAGAACATAGAGGACTCATATCTTTCAAATGGACAGAGGCATGAGCCCAAATAATATGACACACTGTGGCGTCGGCCTCTTGACATCGATGAAATGGTTACACACGGAGTTTACCTTACTAGAGAAACTTCCTTCGTCGCTCCAGAATCTACTGGTCAGAGTCGATATTTAGATGAACAGCGGACTTATAAATAAATGCTATAGTTAGAGAGAGAGAGAGAGAGAGAGGAAAGAGAATGAGAGCATGAGAGAGACCTCCCGTGTCCGCTGTGCGCAGGACGTGCCAGGTGGGCGATATCAAGACATTTCACTGGGAAACGTTGGTGATATCAGGTGCAAGGATACTGTCATTTGTGTTGTTATGCATATATTGGTATTTTCATATGGTACATTACCAGTAGTGTAGCGTGGGTATTTCGATTCGACGAAAACAACATCACGGGCAGCAACGTTTTAACGTCAGGGGTAGTTGTTAGCTTTTGCGAATTATAACACCACATACACTGATGAGCCAAAACATTATGATTACCCGTTTAATAACTTGTTTGTCCGTCTTTGAAACGAAATACATCACTGATTCTACGTATCAGGGTTCCGACAGTTTGTTGGTAGGTTTGAGGAGGTGTTGAATTAGATGACTACGCACAGGTCATGTAATTCGCGTAAATAACGGGCCGCTGATTTGTGTACGCTCTAATGGCGCTCGAAAGCGTCTCAGATGGGTTCCATAGGGATTTACATCAGGCTAATTTGTTCGTTGAAACATCATCGTGAGTTCACTTTAATGCTCCTCAATCCACTATAGCACGGTTCTGGCTTCGAGACACGGATAATTATCCGGCTGAAAGGTTATATCGCCGTCGGGGAAGACATCAAGTATGAAGGGATGCAGGTGGCTCGCAGCTGATATTTGATTACAACCACAAGAGCCATGCAAGTGCAGGAGAATGTGACCCATAGCATTTTGTGATACTGCTCCCACAACCCCGCTTTCTTGGGGCGCTGCAAGTTTAGAGTCGCCGTTCAAGTCGAGGGGGGCGTTTGTGGAGGCGATTATCGAACTAACGTAGCAAAAATGTGCTTCACCCGAAGAGCTCAACCGTTTCCATTGATCGACGGTCGAATCCTGATAGTCCCGCGCCTATTGTAATCATAATTGACGATGTTGTTGGGTCAACATGAGGGTGGTCTGCTGCAAAGGTCCAACAATGTACGATGAACGGTGTGCTCTGTAAGACTTGTGGGTGTACTAGCATTGTGCTCTTTCGGTAGAGGTGCCATAGATCACAATCCTACTTTACCGAGCAGACAGGCCTCCAAATCCGACGTTCTGTGAAGAGTCGTGGATGTCTAACCATTTAGCGCACAGTGGTAGTTTCACTGTCCTACCTCTTTCCACAGATGCCTTTTTCGAGATACTCGCTCACTGGCTCTGCGTTAATAATAATCTGCCCTCTGCCAAATACATTTGTTACCATGTCAAGTACTCGCAACGCCACCAGACGGCTTCCAACGTCCTGGTACGCGGTGGTCGTTATGTTTTGGCACCTCGCTTTCTGTTGCTCTAACTACTACCCCATGTGCTTCAGGTCTCTGCACGTCAGAGTACATAGAGATTAGGGTGAATACAAGAATATCGTCAGTGGTTGTTCTAAGCTTGGAACAAGGCCGCCTGGACTGATTCTGGAGTACCTCGCAAAAATAACTCATTATATTTAGATAGTACTGACGAACACTTTGTTAGGTGACTCACACATAATTCACACACGTTCCTAGTAGTAAGCATCGTTCTCTGTTACGCTACGTTCCTTAGCAGTGTTTTGTTGTATGAGATTTTCTTGGAAGCACGTGGTCGGACTTATTTTGCATGACTGATTATTTGTTTTTGTGCTATTTACTTTCCGTTCTTTAGACCGAAACCATTGACTTTAGACGTCTATATATGTCGAATTACTGGTCATACTGACATACGAGTTGTGATTATTAAATAACGTGACCGATGCTTTGACAGAGTAGTACGCATGCGCCAAAGACGAACGAACCCGGGGTTCGATTCCCAGCGGGGTCAGGGATTTTCTCTGCCTCGTGATGACTGGGTGTTGTGTGCTGTCCTTAGGTTAGTTAGGTTTAAGTAGTTCTAAGTTCTAGGGGACTGATGATCATAGCTGTTAAGTTCCATAGTGCTCAGAGCCATTTGAACCATTTGAACGAACGAGCAGCCAATTGCCTTGAGGCGTAAAGCCTTCTCAGTTGACGGTAGTAGCATATCTGGTGTCCGTAGACGAATCAGTGTGGAGGTGGCCTTCGTTTGTGTAAGGGCTGTTATTTTGTTTTGCCGGAAACATTTTAACGTCGCGGGTCAATCCGCAATAGTGTTTTAATGCAGTACGGGGTCGTAGCTTTGGAGCCGGTGGCGGTGACAGCCGATTGTATCTGGCGTGATACACTCGCATCTGCCGCTAGCAGTACCGTGGGAACGACTTCCGTGCCACTTACTGGAACACAATATTTAAGCCTCTAAGAATCTAAATAAACCACACTAAATATAGTTCAATTTTGATAAAACTTAGTATGTAGCTTTTTGTTATTAGAAAGAAACTGGTTGCAAAATCTCAGCTTTCTGGGATATTTTCAACATTAGAGCAAATTACCAAAAAATACCGAAAACCGACACTAGTAAGAATAAAGTCAGTGCGCATGCATAACAGTTTGTCTTCTACTATCATTTGGAAATAATACAGAAGCTTACAAAATGTTAGGTCAATGCGTTAGGTTTTTTATACTTAAATAACGTTCATCATTTTTCGTTTTCATAATACAAACTTCAGTAAGCGTCAATATTTATTTGAGAACTATTTGTTTTATTGTGTGAGTAAATGAGAGTAAACGAGAGTGTGTATGAGGGACATACGTAAAAATTGAATATTATATCCTGTTAAACATCATGTAACTTGCTCATGGGAAAGTGTGCAACAAGCTGTTGCAAGTTTGCAACGAAAGCTGTAATTCTCCTTACTTGCTGATGACGTATGTCCAAGTGTGCTTGTTTTTCTAAGAAGGCAGACAGAATAGTTATTTGTAGAGTAATATTCTTCTTAAGTTATGTCAAAATTAGTTTTTGTGTCGTTTGGTTTGGTTGAACATTTCATTAATACTTGCAGTATGAAATGACGTACATGCATCTGAGAATGTTTACTGCAGTAAAACAGTTTAGGTGGGAATATGATCTTTAAAAATTGATTTGACTGGCTGTTCACTTGATCAGTAAATCTTTCCCGTGCTCTATCAAGTAGTATATGCACTGTGAGCAACGGCATTGAGACAGTCGTAGTCTCTCTGTCGGACGCGCAGGTCATGTTGAATGTGTCCGAAAAAGTTATATGTAAAATGAAGAAGGTACTGTTAGTTCGCGTTCGGTTTACATCGCCGTGAAAGCAGATGCATTTACGGACAGATCGTGTAAATTCAAGCGTTGTGAAGTAATTTGTTGGAGAGATAAACGCCTGTGAACTCAAACTGTGAAATCGAGTAAGAATTCGGGTAGAACTGGAGTACATTTCTAACTGTCTTGCCTGTGTAGGAAACTGTATGAACTGTCAGTTGAGGATCAGTGATATTAGCCAGTAGTGCAAATGTAGGCAGATGGTGTCTGTTTAGTTTTGCTTCTCAAGGCGACAAAGAAATTTTGCCGCATTTTGACATTTTTATAAAAAGATGAAGCAGTTGCCCTCCACCCGAAATTTTGTTATATTATCCGAGTTTTGCGGACTCTACAAACGTAAGTACGGACGATGGTTTTCTTCAACGATGCTTTTAACATCGTCTGGACAGTACCTACGTTGCAGAGACGCGGGTTGGTGACTAGACGCTGTGTAGAGGTAGGTGGGACAATTGTCATGGACAGTACGCCGGATGACAGTACGCAGTAAGCAGTTACGCACAGTTACGCAACACATAAACCCTCTCCGCCGCAACATGATGAGTACAGAGAAACGAATTCCCATAAAGTTCCACGTGAAACTGTTCCTGGAATTTCTTATCACGTACGTGTGTTTTTGGGTGGTTCAAGGTTTCCATAATGGCGTAGAAGTCGTTGAAGATGACTTACCCCCGTGGCGCCCCTCTGCATCAAGCACAGATGAAAAAGTAGGTAATCTGATTACGTCTGGCCGTCGGTTGAGTATTCGGTCATTTGCTGAAACTGTAGGAATTGAAAAATAGTGCATAAGGCAAATTTGACATAACCAATTTCACATGACTAAAGTGTAGTCTGCCGAAAATTATCAGGGTCGAACAAAAAGAAGCTCGTGAAGATTTTTGTACTGTCACTTTCAATACAAGTGAAAATGGTCCTAATTTTCTGGAAAGAGTGGTAACATGTGACGATTCTTGGTTTTTCACTTATGATCCAGAAACTAAGCTACAGTCCACGAAGGAAGGCACAGTTTCACCGAGAGCGAAAAAAGCTGGAATGTGCGAACTGAGATTCAAAGCGATGATGATTCTTTTTTCACATTCATAGAATTGCATATCTTCACTTTGTTCCCGAAGATCAAAGTGCTGACATTACTACCTTAAGGTTCTTGCTCAAGTCCGGTAGAAAATGGGAAAAGAACGACCCGAATTGTAGAAGAACTAGTCATGGGTCCTGCGTCAAGACAACACACAGGCTCATACCGCATTCTCTGTTTAAGGGGCTTATAGCGAAGTACGGTATCCAGTTGTTAGACAATCCTCATTCGCCTGACCTACTCCACATGGTCAAATCTACTTTAAAAGGAACTTGATTTCTGTCTGTTGAAGCAGTGAAAGAAAAAGCGGCATGGGACATCAAGCACCTCGCAGAGGAACACTTCCAGCACTGTACCATCAGTGGAAAATTCGCATGGAGTGTTGCAGAGGTAGAGGAGGGGAGTATATTGAGGGCGACGATAACTAAATACATATGTTTTTGAAATAAAATATTCCACTGCAATAATACCGTTATTTTATAGCCTCACCTCGTAATCCGTTAGTAGGATCGTTTGCAGACTCATTAGCTGTAGTGTACAAGTATGGCGGGTTATCCGTTTGCTCACAGGAGTCGGCTGTCGCAGTACAATTCTCCTACCATGTGGTGGCCGTTCACTGAATTCAGTTAACTTTTGTTGTTGACAACAGATACATGTGACTCCATACTCTATACGAAGACTTTTATTTCTGATACTCGGCTGCTGGGCTGTGTCTGAAATGCGTCAACAAACTACAATTTTCGGAACAGCAAGTCAACAGCTACTCTTGATATCTGTTCAGCAGTGGGATAAGTCTGCCACGTTACGTCATGGTTATAGGGATCCGGCGCGACTTCATGTCGCATCTTAAGGTAATAAAAAAATGTATTCTTTACTTCAAACCTGTTTCAATGTTTCTCAAAATGATCGCCTTTACAATTTAAGCACTTTTGCCTGCATTCCAGCCAGATCTGGAAACGTTCTTTAAACTCTGATCTTGGAGCCCAAAAATATGATTTTGGAAGAAAGTTGTCCGCGAGTATTCTGTTTGACGTAAGGGAACAAAAAGACGTAGTGAGATAGTTGGCATAGCTGCATTGTCGTAATGCAGGCTGGTGAGATGTCTGCGGTTGCTTTTGTTGATACCTTCGATGACGTGATTCAAGCAGTTCCATGCCATTCTCCATTTCCCGTTCTTAGATCAGTGACAAAAGAATGGGCCACGCCCATTGTAACTAACGAAACAAACAGCCAATTTCTGGAAGGTTTCTCATTAGCAAACTGCACTTGATGTTTGTGTTTCATCTCAGACCACACAGGGACATGATAGCTGCTTATTTTTCAGTTCGTATGAGTTATAAAAGTAAGTTTCCTCTGCTGTACGCTGTGATACACGGATTTTGCACTTCTCCAGTGTAATTGTTTTGAGCGTTCCCGTACAGCAGTTGACCCGAGACAGTTTTTCAGCCTTGAGCAAATTATGCAGAAGCTATTGGGAACAGATCATCGTTGCAGCTGAATGTTTGTGCATAACTGACTGTACTACTCTATAGGCCTAAGGAGATATTTTATGCAGGAACGACTGAAATATCATTGTTTTGCAATCTAAAGTTTCACAAACATTGAAAATTTAATGGAATCAGAAACGCACATTACATATTCAACATATAACAAGAAAGTAACAATGTGATTTGTATCTCATAGAGTTACTTCATTACGTAGCCACTACTCATTTAATGCCACCAACTTTATACTCGCATGGAATATGAAGTTTAATTTCTATTAAATATTTATGTACATTATTCGAAATTTAAACAGACGTTGATTCCGTTAACTCACCAAGAACTACAATGTACAGGATTTTTCCCGCATTCAAGTGCTTTATCTTACATTTATCCAAATCGTAAGACAGATACTACGTGCATACACTGTTTAAAACGTTTTCTGCACGACTACCTAACTAGACGGTTACAAACACACAGATAATGGCAGAGTGGGTAGCGTCTTCCTGAGTCCAAGTGCACGTTACACGAAACTGAGTTCATTCCTAATTGAGACGTATAGTTTTTCTGCAGAACCCACAGCTATGTATGTAGCTTTACTTTTCTTGCAGGGTCTCAGATTTAAAAAAATTGGTATTAACGGATTGTAAACGCTTGCTCCAAGGTATACAGATACCAGCGCTTCTCAAGAATGCTAATTCACTGTTAATGAACCTTATGAAAGCCGCCAAGGAAAAGAAAACTATCTGTCTCTCGGGAGAAAAGGTAAAATAAAAGTGGATGGAGGAACACGCTAACATTAATGTAATTAAATAATCAATGAATTACAAAGACCACTACTCAAAATGGCACAGTTAAAAACAGCTTATTGCCATCATTAGACTTCTTAGCTACGTCATGTAAAACATGCCACCAATAGGAAGATTAATATAAATCATCGGTATGTAGTAAAAGCTAATATAATGGATAAATCCGTTGCTCTGGAAAATTTAATTACGATATACACGCATCACCCTGGTTCCCAGAACTCCTGAAAACAGATGTTGACTGTGGATACTATGTCACAGACACAGTCCCTTAGACAGTCCAGAGATGTCACTAAACCCGCCCAAAGATGTAAACAAGATGGAAGTGTCCAGGCGTCTCAGAGTGAACCAAAGACATGTTGTTCGGACATGGAGGAGATACAGAGAGACAGGAAGTGTCGATGACATGCCTCGCCCAGGCCGCCCAAGGGCTACTACTGCAGTGGATGACCGCTACCTACGGATTACGGCTCGGAGGAACTATGACAGCAACGCCACCATGTTTTCGTGCAGTCATAGAACATCGTGTACGACTCAAACTGTGCGCAATAGGCTGCATGATGCGCAACTTCACTCCCGATGTCCATGGTGAGGTCCATATTTGCAACCACGACACCGTGCAGCGCGGTACAGATGGACCCAACAACTTGCCGAATTGACCTCTCAGGATTGGCATCACGTTCTCTTCTTGGATGAGTGTCGCATATGCCTTTAACCAGACCACCGACGGTGACGTGCTTGGAGGCAACCAGGTCAGGCTGAATGCCTTAGACACACTGTCCAGCGAGTGCAGCAAGGTGGAGGTTACCTACTGTTTTTGGGTGGCATTATGTGGGGCTGACATACGCCCCTGGTGGTCATGAAAGGCACAGTAACGGCTGTACGATACGTGAATACCATCCTCTGACCAACATTGCAACCATATCGGCAGCATATTGCCCGGGCATTTGTCTTCATGGACGACAATTCGTGCCTCCATCGTGCACATCTTGTGAATGACTTCCTTCAGCATAACGACATCGCTCGACTAGAGAGGCCAGCATATTCTCTAGACATTAACCTTATCGAAGATGCCTAGGGTAGATTGAAAAGGGCTGTTTATGGACGACGTGACCTACCAACCACTCTGAGGGATCTACGCCGAATCGCCGTTTGGGAGTGGGACAGTCTGGACCAACAGTGCCTTGATGCGCTAGTGGACAGTATGCAACCACAAATACAGGCATGCATCAATGTAAGAGGACGTGCTATTGGTTATTGGAGGTACCGATGTGTACAGGAATCTGGACCACCACCTCTGTAGGTCTCGCCGTGTGGTGGTACAACATGCAATGTGTGGTTTTCATGAGCAATAAAAAGGTCGGAAATTATGTTTATGTTGATGTCTGTTCCAATTTTCGGTACAGGTTCCGTAACTCTCGGAACCGAGGTGATCCAAAACTTCTTTTCATGTGTGTTCATAAAAGTAACATAACATATTAAGTATTCGGTAGACACGAATGAATGTGCGCGGAAAGCTGAGAGACACATGGGGTGGGGTGTGCGTCACGACAGCATCAAATGTGCCTGGCCCCATAACACGAGGCAATGGAAGGAACAGCAAAACATCGTGTGTGTCAATCAGAAAGAAGTCAAGGTGTGCTTTGGTGTTGTTCTTCATTACAACATCGCCTTCAGATAGCGTATGGATAACTTCACACGGGGAAGAGTAATCGAGAAACTGGCAGAAAGACGAAGTGTGACGAGTACAGCCCACACGTTTGGTACTGCTCATGCAATTTGACACTCCACAGTGGCACGGAAACTGCCTAGAGGGAGGGGGCGGGGCGAAAGCGTGGCGAAACTTCGCCCTGTAACCAGTAAGTAGTGTTCCGTTGACACCGCAAATCGGCGGCAACTTTTGCAATGGTGGAAAGAGCCCAGGGACTGAACCAGATATGAGTGGGATCGCGTGCTAGTCTCGGTTGTTAGCAGCTTCAGTGTGAGTAGCCATTCTGGACGTACCCTCAATTGGTGACAGGTGGGGATACGTTATGCACCCAGGAACATCATCGAACATGATTGTTTTGGAGTAGAGAGGTATAAACTTGCATGGTCATAGCCACCTCAAAATCTTCCAACACGGTACACTCACAGGTCAACGCTATTGTGACGCTACAGTCCCTCCCCACGTGCGTCTTTTCAAGGGTGTATTCGGCCCTGACTTCGTTTTTTGGTTTCCGTACCTCAGTCGATAAAATCGAAACCTTACAGGGTCACTTTGTTGTCCGTCTGTCTGTCTGTCTGTCTGTCTGTGGGACTGTTCGACTGCTAAAATCCCTTTTTCTTAGGAACGGGCGGAGATAACAAGTTGAAATTTATGTCACATGCTATGGTCCCTTGGTGGTGTGGGCAACTGAAGCTTTTATGTCAATGCAGTTATAAGATTCGGCCATTTATGTCACAAATTTCAATAGCCGCAAAATCACTCATCAAAACCTTTTGGGTACTTCCTGTTGTCCTAGAAGCATGAATTTTTACAACAAGCAAAATTTCAGAGTACAAATAAAGGAAAAAATTCTAAAATTGTTAAATTGTAATTATATAACATATACTTTTAGCATTTGTTTTCCGTCTTTCTGTCTGTCCTATTAAAACCCCTTTGCTCTGTATCGAACTGACATTTATGTCAGGTACTAAGGTGTATTACAGTTCCCGTCAGATCAGCGAAGTTAAGCGCTGTCGGGCTGGGCTAGCACGTGGATGGATGACCATCCCGTCTGCCGAGCGCTGTTGGCAAGCGGGGTGTACTCAGCCCTTGCGAGGCAAACTGAGGAGCTGCTTGATTGACAAGTAGCGGCTCCGGTCTCGTAAACTGACGTACGACCCGGAGAGCGGTGTGCTGACCACGTGCCCCTCCATATCGGCATCCAGTGACGCCTGTGGGCTGAGGATGAAACGGCGGCAGGTCGGTAGCGTTGGGCCTTCTAAGGCCTGTTCGGACGGAATTTCGTTTAGTTTAGTTTTTTTTACGAAGCTGTATTGTCTCTTGTCAGTGAAAAACCTAAGCTTCTAAGCCAATGCGATAAAATACACCATTTGTGTCATATATTTTGATGCTCGGCTCACTTGTCAAAACCAGTAGGTAAACAATTTGTATACACGTCGGCACTGGTGGTCTATCGACAAAGCGCGTGCCTGGAAACAGGGAGGCTAGACACGGATGTTTCAGTCTTAGCTATAATCTATACCTCTCAGCGATTTGGGGAGGCACCAGAAACAACGTGTGGTTTCGGATTCCACGCTAGACTTTAGGTTCCCCATTCCCAGTTGCATAACTGGGATAGGTTATGGACATGAAAGTCGCCGAATTGGCGTCCAGTAGATAGCCGGCACCAGGCCACACGAAATTATTGTTATTGTCTATACAAATAAATAAGTATGTGTGGAACCCTCAGAGCGTGAGTTCTACTCGCCTTTGTCCTGTTTTTATGAGTAATATTGCACCGCTCCAACGAAGAGCAGAGCTGTTAGGAGCTCGTGGTGCGAGGACATATTCGGCAAATGACTGACCTGCTGGTTTCCCCGGAATAAATTCCGTCGAGCAGGTGTGGGATAGATTGGGCAGACATACAGCAGGACGTCCACATGCACCAACGACCATCCAGCAACTGTCAACCGCACTGGTGGAGGTATGGAAGTACCGCATCACAAGAACGGCTTATCAACTATGTGGCCAGTATGTGAGCACGTTGCAGAGCATACACTGCTGTCTGTGGCCAACACACACCGTGTTAAGGATCATGTTCCGCCTCGCCTTTAGTAATGTGCAGGGGACGATCATAAATCGCTGTGACTTCAGATTAAGTATCGTTTTTGAATGTAAGTGACATTTCTGTACGACTTATTACATATTTAATTGAGTTACCTTCTGTGGAGCACTGTAACAGTTCTTCCTATGTATGATGCAAAGTTTCATCGAGCTACTGTATGTTACTTCGCAGAGATACACCATGTGAAAGTAACTTTCGTCATGAAGCTTTGCTCCCCAGTGTACATACCATTATTTCCTCGAGGTCATGTTGCCACACAATTAAGGCAAATAAAAAGGTAGTAAGTTCCATAATTAGTAGTGATCAACGGCATGAAGTTGCGAATACCAATTGCATCACAAACACATAATGTGTATCAACAAGGCATGTGGCTTGTAATTAGAGAAGTACTATGATCCTAAGCCGAATCTCTGGGAGGATACCGCCAGGAAACGATTGAATAACCAACGGCAGGATAATATTTTATGAGGCGGAGCATAGAACGTAAGAAGTTCGTGCGCAGTAGGAAAGCTACAAAATATGTAAAGAGAAATGAAAAGATTCTTTGTAGCTGCAGATGGAGTCAGTGAAGTGAAATAGAAATAAGACGAGTGTAGGGTAATATCAACAGTAGCACAAACTGGTATAACGGGAGTAGCATTCATTATGAATAGGGAAGCAGGCCAGAGAGTTAACTACTGTGAACAGCTGAGTGACTGGATTGTTCTTATCAGATTCGACAGCAAGCCTACGTCGACAACAATAGTTCATGTATACTTGGCAACGGTATCAAACACCAGATGAAGAAATAGAGAAAGAATACGAGGATATGAAACTGGTAATACAATACGTAAACGGAGATGAAAATCGATGTCATGGGGCATAGGAACGTTACTGTAGGGTAAGGTATAGAGTCAATTGTTACACGACGTATGCGTTTGGCAGTAGAAATGAGAGGGGTGAAAGAATTATTGAGTTCTACAAGAAATTTCAGATAGTAGTAGTGAATATTCTGTTCAAAAATCGCAAGAGGAGGAAGTATAGTTGCAAAAGACATGGTGAGACGGGAAGGTTTCTGATGTATAATATCATGGTCAGTGATTCCGAAATCTGAAGCTACTGACAAGAATAACACAGAGCTGAATAAAAAAGAAAAGTGAGGATCAAGTAGATGTAGATCGGTTATGCTTCAGGAAAGGAAAAGGCACTAGACAGGCAATTCTGACGTTACGCTTGATAATGGATGCAACGCTGAGGAAAAATCAAGACAAGCTCTTAAGATTTTTCGACCTGGAAAAAGCGATCGACGACGTAAAATTATACAAAATGTTTGAAATTCTGAAGAAAATCGTATTAAGCTGAAGGACAAGACGGATAATGTGAAATATGCACAAGAACCAAGAGGGGAACAAGAAGACTGGAAGATCAAGAACTAAGTTTTCAGACAGGGATGTAGTCTTCCGCCCTTACTGCTCAGTCTATACATCGAAAAAGCAATGGTGAAAATAAAAGAAAGGTTCGAGGGTGGGAATAAAATTCAGGGTAAGAGGAAATCAACGATGAGATTCGCTGATAACACTGCTATTGTCAGTAAATGTGAAGATGAACTACATGATCTGTTGGATGGTATGAACAGTGTAATGAGTGCAGAATACGGTCTAAGAGTAAACCCGAAAAAGCAAGAATAATAAAATACAGCAGAAATGAAAATAGAAGGAGAATTAATACGAAGGTTGGTGGTCACGAAATAGACGAAGTCAAGGAGTTCTGCTACTTTGGATGCAAAATTACCTATAACGGACGAAGCAAGGAGGACATATAAAGCAAACTAACAAGGGAGAAGAGGGCATTTCTGTCAAGGAGAAGTCGACTGATAACAAACATAGGTCTTAATCTGAGGAATAAATTTTTCATAATGAACGTTTGGGGTACATTATGGACAATTAGAAAAACGGAAGAAAGGTGAGGCGAAGAGTTTGAGATGTAGTGCTACAGAATAATATTGAAAATTAAGTGGACTGATAAAAACAGACAAGGTTCAATGCAGAATCAACGAAGAAAGGAACATGTGGAAACGACTGAGAAGAAGAGGGAACAGGATGACAGGAGGTGCGCTAAGACATCAGGAAACAACCTTGGTGGTACTAGAGAGAGCCGCAGAGGATAAAAACTGTAAAGAAGACAGAGATTGAAATTCGCCCAGCCAATAGTGGAGGACGTAGGTCGCATGTGGTTCTCTGATATGAAAAGGTTTTACGCAGGAGAGGAATTCGTGGAGGGCCACATCAGGCCAGTCACAAGGGTGATGATTAGAAAACATGAGATTTAATCATAGTTCAGTGCCCAGTCATCTTCTCCAATACAAGTTCGAGATAACCTTTTTTGGGAAGGTGATGAAGTGACAATAAGAAATATCAATCAGATTAATTTCAAATGTAAGTCGTGTGCCAAGCAACAAACTGATTTTATACAACAGGTAACCATATCTCATCAACAATTGCTGGCTAGCATAAAAGCTCTCTTTCACCAAAACAGCATATTGGGAATCCTGTTTATTCATTCACTCATCAAATAGTACGGGCTGTAAATAATAATATATCAGCAGCTGGTATTTTTTTTTTTGTGATCTTCCCAAGGCGTTCGGTTGTGTGAACAGCTGGTCTGAATGATACTTGACAAACAGAATGCAAAAGGTTCTGCTGAATAATTCAGGCAATGTCGGAAAGGAGGAAATTTTAGTTTCTGTGGAAATACTTAGGGAGCCCCCACAGGTTTCAATTTTTGGTTCACTCCTATTTCTTATACCCCACACGTTTCAATGGTCGGTCCACTCCCGCTTCTTATATATTTGGATGGCTTTCTATTTAACATTCAACAAGCAAAATTGGTACTTTTCGTAGACGAAAGTAGTATAATAAATCCCATCAGAGGGAAAGTAACAGAAGCAATGGAAAAAAATATTTTCGAAATAATCGCTAAGTGATTCTCTGAAAATGGGCTCTCCCTAAATTTTGAAAAAACACACAACATTCAGTTCTGTACAACAAACAGAATCATACCAACAACTGATAAAGTACATGAGCAGGAGTCAGTATGTAGGATAGAACGCTCCAAATTTTTGGGTGTACATATTGATGAAAACTTGAACTCGAAGCAGCATATTGCTCAGCCTCTCAGACAATTAACTTTAGCTCCCTTTGCTCTTCGTATAATTGCTGATCTTGAAAGCAAACCTATCAGCCTCCTGGCATATTTTGCAGTAATTCCGCGCGGTGTCATTTTCTGGCGTAACTCATCAGTTAGACAGAAAATACTGATGGCACATAAACGAGCAGCAACAACAATACATGGTTTTCACACACGTACGTCATGTAGGCACCTGTTCAAGGAGCTAGGCATGATAACTGCGCCGTTGCAATGCATATGTTTGCTAATGAAATTCGCCGTAAATAATCTGTCGCATTTTGAGACGAACAGAGATCTCCACGTCTACAACACGAGAGGGTAAAATGAGCTTTGTTAATCACTATTGAAGCTGTCAGTGGCACAGAAAGGATTTCAATATGCACCAAGAAAATTTTCTGATCATTTGCTCAAAAAAATAAGATTCCTGAAAGGTAGCGAAACAAATTTTAAATCCAATTTTAAAACCGTTTCTCCTAACTGCTTTTATTCAGTGGCGAACTTCTGCTTTAAAACTAGTATCCAGTAGAAAAAAAGTATAGCCCTACCAGTAGGGTTAGAATTGGTAATGTGATCATTAATGTTAACACTAATCATATATACATATCCTGCGAATTGACTCTTTTCGCACCATTCTGATAAAAGAATCGTTCAGGTCGTCTATGAAACATGTATCTAACTAAGCTAAAAGCCAAAGCCAAAAACAGAAGACTCGCTAAGGCGGCGACTTTGTTTAGAAGATGAGTGTGGAGTACTGACAGTGGCGAGCAGCTGCCGCGGCCCTGCGACGCCCCTCTCTGCGAGCAGCGCCACGTCGTAGGCGACGCAGATGGCGAGCGCCGCGATGCCCGTCTCCTTGAAGAGCAGCGCGCATGCGCTCAGAAGAACGCACGCCACCAGCTGCAGCAGCGGGCCGCCGCTGGCGCTGTTCCTGCCGGCAACAAGTGGCGCACGCACAGTAGTAGCCTGGCGTCGCTACATCACCAACGTGTTTTGTCCACTACTTGTCTAGATTAATGAGTTTGGTTATCAACTGTAAACTTATCTTCAGTCCAAACTACAACAACATATTAAGCGACTTCAATTAAAAATGCAGCTTGCATATGGGAATAGAGACGTATAGAGAATGGGAATGCTAGGAAATGCAAAATGGCCAAGCAGAAGTGACTAGGCGAGAAGTGAAAGGGTGTATAAGTGTACATGACTAGCGGAAAGACAAGGAAAATTAATGAGGTATTTCGCCGGCCGGAGTGACCGTGCGGTTCTAGACGCTACAGTCTGGAGCCGAGCGACCGCTACGGTCGCAGGTTCGAATCCTGTCTCGGGCATGGATCTGTGTTATGTCCTTAGGTTAGTTAGGTTTAATTAGTTCTAAGTTCTAGGCGACTGATGACCTCAGAAGTTAAGTCGCATAGTGCTCAGAGCCATAATGAGGTATTTCGAGACAACAGAGGCAGGAACAGGGTGGCAATTATTGAACTACATGAAAAAAATGTAAGTTACACCACTGGCCATTAAAATTGCTACACCAAGAAGAAATGCAGATGATAAACGGGTATTCATTGGACAAATATATTATACTAGAACTGACATATGATTACATTTTATATTTATTTATATTTACTAAATGTTTACTAAGATGGATAGTGCGTCTGCCATCTAAGCAGAAGATCCCGGGTTCGAGTCCCGGTCGTGGCACACATTTTTGACGTATGTCAACGCCTGTAAGCAGCTAAGGTTGTTCATTTCATTGTAATTACATTTTACGTAATTTGGGTGCATAGATACTGAGAAATCAGTACCCAGAACAACCACCTCTGGCTGTAATAACGGCCTTGATACGCCTGGGCATTGAGTCAAACAGAGCTTGGATGGCGTCTACACGTACAGCTGCCCATGTAGCTTCAACACGATACCACAGTTCATCAACAGTAGTGACTGGCGTATTGTGACGAGCCACTTGCTCGGCCACCATTGACCGTACGTTTTCAATCGGCCACCATTGACCAGACATTTCCAATTTGTCAAGATCTGGAGAATGTGCTGGCCAGGGCAGCACTCGAACATTTTCTGTATCCAGAAAGGCCCGTAAGGACCTGCAACATGCGGCCGTGCATTATCCTGCTGAAATGTAGGGTTTCGCAGGGATCGAATGAAGGGTAGAGCCACGAGTCGTAACACATCTGAAATGTAACGTCCACCGTTTATAGTGCCGTCAATGCAAACAAGAGGTGAGCGAGACACATGGGAACTATGGGGACAAGCATGGATGGAAATCTGAAGGAGCACAGATGTCTTTTGCAATTAGGGAATGTAGAACAAACAGATGTAGCGCAGCGATCTCTTCAGTCAGCATACCTTAACGGGAAGTCAGCGTATCATAATGTGAAGTTTTCCGAGATAAGGATATAGAATGAGGAAATATTATACAGAACTATATAGAGAAGCAACTGAACTATATAAACATAGGGACATTCTTAACGGGCAATTGTGTACAAACTCCAGCTTTACAAAATGGACAGACAGCAGTTGAATAGACAAGTTTTGCTTTTGACAAAGATTATCTCTGTTAGGCATGCCACATCTTCACTGACGTCTGATTCGTTAGTCGTCAAAACTCTGCGCGAACAGGAGCACCTCTGAAGATACCTAACGTAACTCTGGACGAAACGTTAGGAAGAAATAACCTTCATAGACCACGACCATACAAGACGAACATTTACTAGCGAGTAATACAACTGGTCGTAAAAGGTTTGATGGTATTTAATTATACAGGGTCAATCACTATAAGTTTGCACCGCAAATATTGCGGAAATGGATAGTGCTATTGACGTGAGGTTTCCACAGAATGGGAATACATTTGGATGCAGCCACATTTACCAATCATGGCCAGAAAAGCAGCTGAAATGTGCAGTATTGGTCTGTTGATAATCCCAGTTGGCCTCATTAAGTGGAGCGTCAGCGTGCGTGGAATGTACACGTGTAGTGTGGGATGAACCATCATCTCGTAGACCCGTGCGCGTGCAGTGTTCCGTCTGTGAAGACGGCCTCCTGACACATCATCTTCCACGGATGCTGGACGACGTTCCTCTGAAGACTAGGAGGAACCTGTGATATCAACATGATGGCTATTCAGCCCAAAGTGCACCAAGTACTGCAGCTATTTCCAAGACGTTGCATTGGACACTGAGGACCCTTCCCTTGTCCGGCTCGTTCACCGGATTTGACACCTGAAGAATTTTTTTTTTTTTTTTTTTTTTGCTGGGACAGCTGAAAGAGACGGTCTACAATGACACATCAATTACGCCTGAAGATATACTACGATGAATTACTGTAGCCTGCTTTGATATCTCCGTTGAAATGCTAGCGCGCGGGCAGCAATTGTGTCGTACCAGACAGGAAGCGTGTCTTCCAGGTGTCGGGTGTCATTTGATGGTCAGTTGTCTCGTTACTGGTCGGGTTCCTCATAACTAGCGTATGCGCCTGTGTTGTTCTTTACTGTGGGGCACCACAAGTACTGTACTGTACAAGTGCTGCAAGAAACATCACTGTCAATTTATTCTACCGTACGTTTAGTTTGTTAATATCAACAGACATAGTTCCATTTAAAAAAGTGTAAGTTTGCTCCAAAAGTGCACTTTCTATGTGTTACCGCAAAACGAGCACTTCTGTGAAAAGCACTCATCAATAATATCTTCCATTTCCGCAATATCTGCGGTGCAAGGTTTAGTTCGTTCACGTTGTATATTGCTTATTTAGCTCGATCAGACGCAGAAAAGATTTATAATACATGACAGCTAGGTACAGATATAATTTTATTTTACTAAGATCGAGTATTTCCGCCGTGCTGTTCAGATAGCAGAGAGCTGAAGACACAAAAGAGGGAGTGTAATGACTGAGAAGATGATTGCGCAAACATAGAGCTCGATTGTCTATACGCTTGTCGGCACCTAGCCATGAAAACTGGTCGTAGGCTGGTGTGATATGGTTGAGAAAGCGTACGTCTCAGATGTATCATACACAAGCACCCATCTCCAGTTCTTGCCTGCGTGTGCTTTCGTACGGGAGTGATTGCAGAACGGCACCACCGTAGCCAAATATGGGGAGTATTAGTGCATCTACGAACTTCTTAGTATGTAATATCATCTTCTCTTCTGAGAGTCGATTAATACTGTGCAGAGTAATAATAAAATTCCTGATCGATCCGATCATTCAAGATTTTTCCTGTGTTCCTTCTGGAGTTAGGCAGCAGGTGAGAGTGTAAGGCACAACGAGAATTTTTCGTCATCTGGTAACCATAATGACACGTTATTTTACTTTGCGCGCAATTTATGTAAGCTACCGTTAATACTGATTTGATGAAGTATAACTCCAATGCTTGCATATACATAAAGTTTCCTTGTAAATTGACATAAAAACAGGTAAATACTTCATGTTCCTGCGCTAAATGGAATGGACTGTTTAACCTAGTTATGACAATTTGTTAGTGACGGTAAGGAACGTGCAGACGGTGTTGCATCCTTGTCAACAAAAGTACAAAAAATCTGACGTATTTTATAGCCTAATCAGTTTATGATGATAAAACGGTAAGGGTATGAAGAGTTTAATGAGACACGCTTTATGTGCTAAATCTTACATTTTCCAAGGAGACCAATATACACTGTGTCTTGTTTTGTACGTAGCTTATTTGTATCTAAAATACTGAGGAGGTATTCATACAGCACAGAATTCCTGCTCACCTCATCACCGCAGAAAATAATAAGACAAATTAAAAATAAGAACTAATTTATTAAGAAAGTTCTGAGTGCCATACCAGTGAACTGACTGCTTCAAAACTTCCAGCTGTCAGACACTTAGATCGGTACCAAACGTCGTATTTTGATTCAGCATTGTATGGTAGTGAAACATGGACTGTGGGAAAACCGGAACAGAAGAGAATCGAAGCATTTGAGACTTGGTGCTATAGAAGAATGTTGAAAATTAGGTGGACTGATAAGGTAAGGAATGAGGAGGTTCTACGCAGAATCGGAGAGGAAAGGAATATGTGGAAAACACTGATAAGAAGTAGGGACAGGATGATAGGACATCTCCTAAGACATGAGGGAATGACTTCCATGGTACTAGAGGGAGCTGTAGAGGGCAAAAACTGTAGAGGAAGACAGAGATTGGAATACGTCAAGCAAATAATTGAGGACGTAGGTTCCAAGTGCTACTCTGAGATGAAGAGGTTAGCACAGGAAAGGAATTCGTGGCGGGCCGCATCAAACCAGTCAGCAGACTGATGACAAAAAAAAAAAAATTAATAAATAAATAAATATCAATCTTAACTCCGACTGGTAGTGCTGCGTGTTGTCGTCAAGTAGAACACCGTAAACGGTAATTAAAAGTATCACCAGAATTACGGAGCACAGGATAAGCGAATCTGTGAGTGACTAAATTTGTAGATATCACCTGCGTGAGGTAGTAGAGCGTACATACCTCACTGACGACAATTTTTTTAACCTTATACGCTTGAAACTGGTAAGTGGGATAACATTTTCCTGACACGTAAAAAGACTTTTCGGATTTTGTAGCAATGCTCTTTTGGCAGTCGGCTTTTGCTTCTTTACCTGAACATTTTTTTTTTTTTGGTCATCAGTCTACTGACTGGTTTGATGCGGCCCGCCGCGGATTCCTTTCCTGTGCTAACCTCTTCATCTCAGAGTAGCACTTGCAACCTACGTCTACAATTATTTGCTTGACATATTCCAATCTCTGTCTTCCTCTACAGTTTTTGCCCTCTACAGCTCCCTCTACTACCATGGAAGTCATTTCCTCATGTCTTAGGAGATGTCCTATCATCCTGTCCCTTCTCCTTATCAGTGTTTTCCACATATTCCTTTCCTCTCCGATTCTGCGTAGAACCTCCTCATTCCTTACCTTATCAGTCCACCTAATTTTCAACATTCGTCTATAGCACCAAATCTCAAATGCTTCGATTCTCTTATGTTCCGGTTTTCCCACAATCCATGTTTCACTACCATACAATGCTGTACTCCAGACGTACATCCTCAGAAATTTCTTCCTCAAATCAAGGCCGGTATTTGATATTAGTAGACTTCTCTTGGCCAGGAATGCCGTTTTTGCCATTTCTAGTCTGCTTTTGATGTCCTCCTTGCTCCGTCCGTCATTGGTTATTTTACTGCCTAGGTAGCAGAATTCCTTAACTTCACTGACTTCGTGACCATCAATCCCGATATTAAGTTTCTCGCTGTTCCCATTTCTACTGCTTCTCATTACCTTCGTCTTTCTCCGATTTACTCTCAAACCATACTGTGTACTCATTAGACTGTTCATTCCGTTCAGCAGATCATTTAATTCTTCTTCACTTTCACTCAGGATAGCAATGTCATCAGCGAATCGTATCATTGATATCCTTTCACCTTGTATTTTAATTCCACTCCTGAACCTTTCTTTTATTTCCATCATTGCTTCCTCGATATACAGATTGAAGAGTAGGGACGAAAGGCTACAGCCTTGTCTTACACCCTTCTTAATACGAGCACTTCGTTCTTGATCGTCCACTCTTATTATTCCCTCTTGGTTGTTGTACATATTGTATATAACCCGTCTCTCCCTATAGCTTACCCCTACTTTTTTCAGAATCTCGAACAGCTTGCACCATTTTATGTTGTCGAACGCTTTTTCCAGGTCGACAAATCCTATGAAAGTGTCTTGATTTTTCTTTAGCCTTGCTTCCATTATTAGCCGTAACTTCAGAATTGCCTCTATCGTCCCATTACTTTTCCTAAGGCCAAACTGATCGTCACCTAGCGCATTCTCAATTTTCTTTTCCATTCTTCTGTATATTATTCTCGTAAGCAACTTCGATGCATGAGCTGTTAAGCTGATTGTGCGATAATTCTCGCACTTGTCAGCTCTTGCCGTCTTCGGAATTGTGTGGATGATGCTTTTCCGAAAGTCAGATGGTATGTCGCCAGACTCATATATTCTACGCACCAACGTGAATAGTCGTTTTGTTGCCACTTCCTCCAATGATTTTAGAAATTCTGATGGAATGTTATCTATCCCTTCTGCCTTATTTGACCGTAAGTCCTCCAAAGCTCTTTTAAATTCCGATTCTAATACTGGATCCTCTATCTCTTCTAAATCGACTCCTGTTTCTTCTTCTATCACATCAGACAAATCTTCGCCCTCATAGAGGCTTTCAATGTATTCTTTCCACCTATCTGCTCTCTCCTCTACATTTAACAGTGGAATTCCCGTTGCACTCTTAATGTTACCACCGTTGCTTTTAATGTCACCAAAGGTTGTTTTGACTTTCCTGTATGCTGAGTCTGTCCTTCCGACAATCATATCTTTTTCGATGTCTTCACATTTTTCCTGCAGCCATTTAGTCTTAGCTTCCCTGCACTTCCTACTTATTTCATTCCTCAGCGTCTTGTCGAAAACCTCAAACCACACACACACACACACACACACACACACACACACTTGTATTTCTGTATTCCTGATTTTCCCGGAACATGTTTGTACTTCCTCCTTTCATCAATAAACTGAAGTATTTCTTCTGTTACCCATGGTTTCTTCGCAGCTACCTTCTTTGTACCTATGTTTTCCTTCCCGACTTCTGTGATGGCCCTTTTTAGAGATGTCCATTCCTCTTCAACTGTAGTGCCTACTGCGCTATTCCTTATTGCTGTATCTATAGCGTTAGAGAACTTCAAACGTATCTCGTCATTCCTTAGTGCTTCCGTATCCCACTTCTTTGTGTATTGATTCCTCCTGACTAATGTCTTGAACTTCAGCCTACTGTTCATCACTACTATATTGTGATCTGAGTCTATATCTGCTCCTGGGTACGCCTTACAATCCAGTATCTGATTTCGGAATCTCTGTCTGACCATGATGTAATCTGATTGAAATCTTCCCGTATCTCCCGGCCTTTTCCAAGTATACCTCCTCCTCTTGTGACTCTTGAACAGTGTATTCGCTATTACTAGCTGAAACTTGTTACAGAACTCAATTAGTCTTTCTCCTCTTTCATTCCTCGTCCCAAGCCCATATTCTCCTGTAACCTTTTCTTCTACTCCTTCCCCCACAACTGCATTCCAGTCGCCCATGACTATTAGATTTTCGTCCCCCTTTCATACTGCATTACCCTTTCAATATCCTCATACACTTTATCTCTCTGTTCATCTTCAGCTTGCGACGTCGGCATGTATACCTGAACTATCGTTGTCAGTGTTGGTCTGCTGTCGATTCTGATTAGAACAACCCGGTCACTGAACTGTTCACAGTAACACACCCTCTGCCCTACCTTCCTATTCATAACGAATCATACACCTGTTATACCGTTTTCTGCTGCTGTTGATATTACCCGATACTCATCTGACCAGAAATCCTTGTCCTCCTTCCACTTCACTTTACTGACCCCTACTACACTCCTGGAAATGGAAAAAAGAACACATTGACACCGGTGTGTCAGACCCACCATACTTGCTCCGGACACTGCGAGAGGGCTGTACAAGCAATGATCACACGCACGGCACAGCGTACACACCAGGAACCGAGGTGTTGGCCGTCGAATGGCGCTAGCTGCGCAGTATTTGTGCACCGCCGCTGTCAGTGTCAGCCAGTTTGCCGTGGCATACGGAGCTCCATCGCAGTCTTTAACACTGGTAGCATGCCGCGACAGCGTGGACGTGAACCGTATGTGCAGTTGACGGACTTTGAGCGAGGGCGTATAGTGGGCATGCGGGAGGCCGGGTGGACGTACCGCCGAATTGCTCAACACGTGGGGCGTGAGGTCTCCACAGTACATCGATGTTGTCGCCAGTGGTCGGCGGAAGGTGCACGTGCCCGTCGACCAGGGACCGGACCGCAGCGACGCACGGATGCACGCCAAGACGGTAGGGTCCTACGCAGTGCCGTAGGGGACCGCACCGCCACTTCCCAGCAAATTAGAGACACTGTTGCTCCTGGGGTATCGGCGAGGACCATTCGCAACCGTCTCCATGAAGCTGGGCTACGGTCCCGCACACCGTTAGGCCGTCTTCCGCTCACGCCCCAACATCGTGCAGCCCGCCTCCAGTGGTGTCGCGACAGGCGTGAATGGAGGGACGAATGGAGACGTGTCGTCTTCAGCGATGAGAGTCGCTTCTGCCTTGGTGCCAATGATGGTCGTATGCGTGTTTGGCGCCGTGCAGGTGAGCGCCACAATCAGGACTGCATACGACCGAGGCACACAGGGCCAACACCCGGCATCATGGTGTGGGGAGCGATCTCCTACACTGGCCGTACACCACTGGTGATCGTCGAGGGGACACTGAATAGTGCACGGTACATCCAAACCTTCATCGAACCCATCGTTCCACCATTCCTAGACCGGCAAGGGAACTTGCTGTTCCAACAGGACAATGCACGTCCGCATGTATCCCGTGCCACCCAACGTGCTCTAGAAGGTGTAACTCAACTACCCTGGCCAGCAAGATCTCCGGATCTGTCCCCCATTGAGCATGTTTGGGACTGGATGAAGCGTCGTCTCACGCGGTCTGCACGTCCAGCACGAACGCTGGTCCAACTGAGGCGCCAGGTGGAAATGGCATGGCAAGCCGTTCCACAGGACTACATCCAGCATCTCTACGATCGTCTCCATGGGAGAATATCAGCCTGCATTGCTGCGAAAGGTGGATATACACTGTACTAGTGCCGACATTGTGCATGCTCTGTTGCCTGTGTCTATGTGCCAGTGGTTCTGTCAGTGTGATCATGTGATGTATCTGACCCCAGGAATGTGTCAATAAAGTTTCCCCTTCCTGGGACAATGAATTCACGGTGTTCTTATTTCAATTTCCAGGAGTGTATATCTAGATTGAGCCTTTGCATGTCCCTTTTCAGATTTTCTAGTTTCCCTACCACGTTCAAGCTTCTGACATTTCATGCCCCGGCTCGTAGACCGTTATCCTTTCGTTGATTATTCAATCTTTTTCTCATGGTAACCTCCCCCTTGGCAGTCCCCTCCCGGAGATCCGAATGGGGGACTATTCCGGAATCTTTTGCCAATGGAGAGATCATCATGACACTTCTTCAATTACAGGCCACATGTCCTGTGGATACACGTTACGTGTCTTTAATGCAGTGGTTTCCATTGCCTTCTGCATCCTCATGTCGTTGATCATTGCTGATTCTTCCGCCTTTAGGGGCAATTTCCCACCCCTAGGACAAGAGAGTGCCCTGAACGTCTATCCGCTCCTCCACCCTCTTTGACAAGGCCGTTGGCAGAATCAGGCTGACTTCTTATGCCGGAAGTCTTCGGCCGCCAATGCTGACTATTTACCAAAATATAGGCAGTGGCGGGGATTGAACCCGGGAGCGAAGACGTTTTGATTACGAATCAAAGACGCTACCCCTAGACCTCGGATTCTGAACATTATGTACTTATTATTGATGTTATTTTTTTGTTTATTGTTAATTATTTTTATTATTACTTCCGCATGTGCGACGCAATTAATTGTTTCTTTGTATTTATGTTCTGATTGTCCATACCGTGAAACTACAAATGTACCCCATAGGTTTACTACATTCAAAGAAACAAAGCGAAAACAGATTGCCAAGAGAACATTGCTGTAAACTCCAAACAGTCCTTTTGTATGTCATAAACACGTTGTCACGCTTAATACAATTGAAAAATTTGGCGACAATGGGGTTTGAACGCAGAACCCAAGGTATGAAGATGTACAGCTGAACCAACTTCCCCGCGGTATAAACATTTGTTAAATCCTCACAGTTATACTTTTAATGTTGTCCCCAGTTCTGGTGTTACTTTTAATTAACGTTTGCACCCGTTGCGCTGGGCGAGAGAACATAGTACGAACTAAATGGGAGTGTTGGTTGAAACTGTATGAACGTAGAACGTACAACCGATCTCAGTATTTAACATCTAGAGATTTGGGTGTAAGCGCCAATAAGAAAGAATTTGTTCCTATGGCAATAATACTGAAGCTTCGATGAGTCGTAATTTGTTCATAGATTACCTAGTGTCAGGTCCCTTGAGTTTCAGCGCATCATACCCTCAAGAAATGTTCAAATTTGTGTGAAAGCTTATGGGACTTAACTCCTAAGGTCATCAGTCTCTAAGCTTACACACTACTTAACCTAAATTATCCTAAGGACAAAACACACACACCTATGCCCGAGGGAGGATTCGAACCTCCGCTGGGACCAGCCGCACAGTCCATGACTGCAGCGCCTGAGACCATTCGGCCATTATACCGTCTGTAAGTGTCCTTGGACCTGGCAATTGTTATTTGTAGTTCGAGGAGCGAGAATAGGAAAATACGGTGTGTTCCGAAACTGTTCGTTCAGATTAATACAAAAGGTGTTATTCCGGAGCCAAGGTAGCCCCTGAGCCAAATTACACCACAGAGGACGGCGTTGTCTACGTCCAAGACGTCCCAAAAGCACCATAGTAAACACCGGCTGTTTACATACAGGTTAATGGAAACAAACATTCCGAGCACTACTTCCTGCAGCGGAAGCTCGAGCCATGGCATGCAGGAAGTATCACTACGCCAAAACCTGATTGGCTGGAGACAGCTTTTTAGGGGCTACAACCAGCCCCGAAGTTCAGTTTACTCCGGATGCCGACGTCGCCTACTTCGACCGCTGAAGATTACGTCTTCGTCTTTGAATTGGACTCTTGCTAGAGTGCGTGTGTGTGTGTGTGTGTGTGTGTGTGTGTGTGTGTGTGTGTGTGTGTGTGTGTGTATGTTACCACGAACATTTGTGGAAAATTAAACGTGAATTTTTGTTTGCCTAAATTAGGAGACTTTTACGGGCATTGTTATTGTTACCTTTTCATTTGTTGTTCAGTCATCAATCTTGTGAACTTACCTCAATAAAAGTTGTGTTGGTGAAAAATTGCGAGCAGGATGTACAGAAAAAAGAAAATATTTGCAATGTTAGGGAAAACATTGTTAGTGGCGCTGACGCGAGCTGTTGTGTTGGCGTCATCCACTTTGGAAGGGTACTGACATCCAGAACTACTGTGTGTTCGGAACAGGTGTTGCCAGAATATCTGCGGGATGTACCTCTCAATGTTAGGTAAGGGATGTACTTCCAACACGATGGAGCGTCAGCCAATTTCAGCATTGTCGTCAGGAATCATCTGATAGCCACGTTCGGGAATCAATGGATTGGCCAAAGTGGCCCTGTTGAGTGGGCACTGAGCTCACCTGTCATCACGTGCCCGCATTTCTTCCGCTGGTTGCTTATAAAGCAGCTGGTACGCGAAACCGCTGTAGAAACAGAAGAAGATCCCGTCTGCAGAATTACCGTCGCCGCTGGTACCATTGGATACACGGCAGGAACTGGGAACGGACGTGGCAATCAATGGTCCATTCGAGCATTTCCTATCAATGCCACTTCTACAATTAGCATGCTAAACTAGCTTCTGCGTAAAGCGTCCTTAGCAACAAAAATCGCCGTCAGGGGCCATATGTACGATAACTAAATATATTTGTTTTGATGTTGTTTACCTCCTGCATTAATTTGAAGGAATAGTTTCGGGACGCCCTGTATTTGATGATAAGGATAAAATATGTGGAGCATTGAAAAACGAACAGACGGATTTCTGTGGAAGTGTTATGGGGATTGGTTCAAATGGCTCTAAGCACTATGGGACTTAACATCTGAGGTCATCAGTCCCCTAGGTTTAGAACTACTTAAACGTAACTAACCTAAGGACATCACATACATGCATGCACGAGGCAGTATTCGAACCTGCGACCGTAGCAGGCGCGCGGTTCCGGACTGAAGCGTCTAGAACCGCTCGGCCACAGCGGCCGGCTGTTAAGAGGAGAACAGATAACGGTATAGTACGTATATTCTGCAGGTCGTCACTTACCGAGGCGAGTGCGACTCTTCCTTGTTGCAGCCCTCCGCGGCGCAACAGGTGCTCCTCTCTGCTGTCTTCAGAAGCCGTTTCTGATCTTCACCGCTGTCTGTGATAAAATTTTTGTCCTTGAAACACTTTTTCCACCTCCTCTTCAACACATTACTTCCGAGCCTGCTGGACGCCTCCCTTTTGGCTCTGAAGAGGCTGCGCCTCACAACCTTTTCTTCAAGATGATGGTCGAAGGCGTTCTGGTATCGCCACTGGCTAATTGAAAACAATGGCGATGAAGTGACGAACTCAGTGTTGTGATTAGCGTCTCGTGTCGCATCACTGCCTTCGGCAACGTCCTCATTTTCCGTCCGTTCGGTCGACGGCCAAGAGGCGAGAGGAACAGTTCCGTTGTAGTGCTGCGTTGAAGTGCGAGGTTGTTTGCAACATGTGGTGTGAGAGGCGTTAATGCGGGTGATTTCTGCCGTGATCTCTTTCGAGATTGATGGCGGTGTACCGAAGTCGACGGATGTTTTCAACGGAGCCTGTTGACACGCGTGTGCGTTCGTACTGGTGTTGTTGTTGGCGTCATTGGACTCAGTGACGATGTCACCTCGAGCTGACTTAAAAGTTTGTCCCAGCCAGGCGCCGGATTTATAAGCAGTACCGTTCGTCGTGACAGTGCCGGCGGCAGGGGGGTGAGAGGAGTGGCGGGTTTGGCAAGAGAGGCGGTCGCTCGCCGAGCAGAGAGCGGCGCCGAGGAGGCCCTTGGCGGCGGCGAGCGCCCGCCGGAGGGAGCAGCCCTGCGGCCGGTGCACGGGGCCCCCGCAGCCGCGGCAGCGCCGCCGGCGGGCGTCGGCGGCGTCGCGCAGGTCGGCGTGGCGCGCGTAGCAGAGTAGCGCCAGCAGGGAGCAGGCGGCGGCGGCGACGTCGGCGCGGCCCACCAGCCCGGCCACGGCCTCGCAGTGCGCCGGGTGCAGCGCGAACGCCGCCCCCGCGACGCCGGGGGCGGCCCGGAGGCGGCGCGCGACGCGCACCAGCAGCGCGGCGCACAGTGCGTGCAGCGCGGCGTTGGCGGCGTGCCAGCCGCCGCCCAGCAGGTGGTTGGCGCGGAAGCTGAGCACCGCCAGCGGCCGCCACGAGCCGTGCGAGCCGGCCAGCCGCAGCGGCGTGCCCCAGAAGTCCGACGTCGCCAGCCGCCACAGCGACGTCTCGTTGCCCGTCACGTCCGGGTTGCCGAGGATGGCCCGTCTGTGTGGCGGCGAAACGGCTTTGTAATGCCCGGCAAACTTTTCAACGGAGCGAAAATAAGACTCCTTACAAATTACACAATGCGCTTTCGTGCGCATTATCATAGCCAAACGAAAATGTGAAACGCACAAATCCGGTATCAAATTGACCACCGCGAGCCTGGTATTATAAAAAGAGGTTTATCTGCATCAATAAATATGAAAAAATAATTAGTGATTTTGGGGAAACTTTACTTCCACAATCAGTAGCCAAACATCTCTACCTTCACAGAAATACGAGGGCTGTTC
The DNA here is from genome assembly GCF_021461395.2 of Schistocerca americana. NCBI lineage: Eukaryota > Metazoa > Arthropoda > Insecta > Orthoptera > Acrididae > Schistocerca > Schistocerca americana. The sequence goes on along the minus strand of NC_060126.1, from coordinate 148,992,185 downwards.
GGAAAGTATGGTCCGATCGGTCGCGAAATGAAAACCACTGTGAAAATCAAAATTCTTTTTATTCGCACGAGTGAGCCACATCTTCCGGCTACCTCTCTAAACCGTCGCTGCTCCGACTTAGGCCATGTCGTACGTAAGCGTCAGAAGCGACCGACAGCGAGCGACGTCTGGTTACGCTACACTCCAGCGAGAAGCAACAGCACCGGGTGGAAAGCTCGGGTGTCCTGCGTGCGAGCGACCATCTCGAGTTACAAGATGGCTTCTTCGAGGTTCGAATCCTGCCTCGGGAATGGATGTGTGTGATGTCCTCACGTTGTTTAGATTTAAGTAGTTCTAAGTCTAGGGGACTGATGACCTCAGATGTGAAGATCCATAGTGCTCAGAGCCATTTGAACCATTTTATTTAAACAGAGTGACACTACTAATCCTGTGTCCGAACATTACAGGTTGGTTCTTCCACCTCATCAGCATTAACTTACATCTTTCTACATTAAGAGCCAGCTACCATTCAGTACACTAACTAGAGATCTTCGACACCTCCCTGTATACCACTGCATCATCAGCAAACAACCACAGACAACTGCCCACTCTTTCTGTCAGATCATTTATCTATAAAGAAATAGCAACGATTTTATCATACTTCCCTGCTCTCCGATGAATACTCGCCGTCGAGGACAATATGCCGGGTTCTATTACTTAAGAAGCCTTCGAGCCAGTCACATATCTGGAAGCCTATTCCGTAGGGACGTACGTTCGTCAACAGCCCGCTGTAGGGTACCGTGTCGAATGCTTTTCGAAAATCTAGAAATATGGAATCTGTCTGTGCCCTTAATCCATAGTTCGCAATATATCATCTCAGAAAAGAATAAGCTGGGTTTCGCACTAGCGATGCTTTCTGAAGCCGTGCTGGTTCTGTTCTCAGGAACAGTTTCACGTATCAAGTGCAAATTTATGACACGTACTAACATCTATGGTTCCTTGGCGGCATGACAAATTGTTATGTCCTAAATCAGTGCAGTCAAAAGACACGGTTATTTATGTTACACTTTTTGATACTCGAAAACTCACTCATCAAAACATATAGAGTGCATCCCGTTGATTAAGATTCATGAAATTCGGCAAGAAGCAATGTTCCACAGTGCAAGTAAAGTAAAAAAAAAAAAAAAAAAAAAAAAATTGAAACTTGTTAAATTCTAATTATGTCACATGAAAAGTATGTTTTGACATATGTACATACTCGTATATTGCATTCACCATCAATCAAAAGCATACAAGACAAACATTACTGCATACAAACATGAAATGTAAGCTATAGTCATGTTTTAGTAACTAAATAAAAATGTTTTATTAAATTTTCTCTGTCTGTGTGTATAAACTAAAGTCACCTGTATAAACTAAAGTCACCTGCTAGCTTCTGTTTTATGTCTGGGGAAGTCCGTGGAATTACTGCAGGGATTTTGAACGGTCATGGAATTACAGGATGCAATATGTTTTTAGTATCGATAACAACATCGTTGAGATTCTCGATCCCAGGATTGTTGAACTATATACATATGGTTTCCAGAATGAGATTTTCACTCTGCAGCGGAGTGTGCGCTTATATGAAACTTCCTGGCAGTTTAAAACTGTGCGCCCGACCGAGACTCGAACTCGGCAAAACTCACGAAAGGCAAAGGTCCCGAGTTCGAGTCTCGGTCGGGCACACAGTTTTAATCTGCCAGGAAGTTTTATATACATATGCATAATTAAGCCTCAAAGAAACCTCAGTGTTCCAGTTCTACTCGCACTTGGCGAATTTTTAAAGTAATTACGGTACTTAATGATGACAGGAACAACAACACAATTAAAATTTCGGTTTCATAGTCAAACTAAGAGTGGGAAATGGACAAATGATGTACCAAATCGACCAGATTAAGATCTAGTTTTGCAAAAAAAGGATATCTAATTGTCTCAAGGTAATCAGAATAGCTGAAACAGCCTGATTAACGATTTTTAAAAAAATTGGAATATATCACGAACAGCTGTTGCCAGGTAAGTAAATGACGCTTCAAAAAGTTCATCTGTTTAAGGCCTAGCTATTATGCGCATAAAAAGTTACATTGCTGTAACATTTGGCTGTGAAAATGGTTCCCTTCGAATCAAGTAGTAATTTAGGTAGTAATTTAGGACATTCCGTTCAGAAGATGTTAGGAAAGCAAATGAAATGCTAATAATATCATGTTACCTGAATATATAGGGTGGTCCATTGATAGTGACCGGGCCAAATATCTCACGAAATAAGCATCAAACGAAAAATCTACAAAGAACGAAACCCGTCTAGCTTGAAGGCGGAAACCAGATGGCGCTATGGTTGCCCCACTAGATGGCGCTCTAACAGGTCAAACGGATATCAACTGCGTTTCTTTAAATACGAAACCCCATTTTTTATTACATATTCGTGTAGTACGTGAGGAAATACGAATGGTTTAGTTGGACACATTTTTCTCTTTGTGATAGAAGGTGCTGTAATAGTCACAAACGTATAAGTGCGTGGTATCACGTAACATTCCGCCAGTGCGAACGGTATTTGCTTCGTGATACATTACCCGTGTTAAAATGGACCGTTTACGAATTGCGGAAAAGGTCGATATCGTGTTGATGTATGGCAATGTGATCAAAATGCCCAGCGGGCGTGTGCTATGGTTCAAATGGGTCTGAGCACTATGGGACTCAACTGCTGTGGTCATCAGTCCCCTAGAACTTAGAACTACTTAAACCTAACTAACCTAAGGACATCACACACATCCATGCCCGAGGCAGGATTCGAACCTGCGACCGTAGCAGTCGGTGTGTGCTATGTATGCTGCTCGATATCCTGGACGACATCATCGAAGTGTGAGGGACGTTTCGCTGGATAGTTACGTTATCTAAGGAAACAGGAAGTGTTCAGCCACATATGAAACGTCAGCTACGACCTGCAACAAATGATGATGCCCGAGTAGGTGTTTTAAATGCTGTCGCTGCAAATCCGCACATCAGTAGCAGACAAATTGCGCGAGAACGGAAATCTCAAAAACGTCGGTGTTGAGAATGCTACATCAACATCGATTGCACCCGTACCATATTTCTATGCACCAGCAATTGCATGGCGACGATTTTGAACGTCGTGTACAGTTCTGCCACTGGGCACAAGAGAAATTACGGGACGATGACAAATTATTGCACGCGTTCTATTTATCGACGAAGCGCCATTCACCAATAGCGGTAACGTAAACCCGCATAATACGCACTATTGGGCAACGAAGAATCCACGATGGCTGCGACAAGTGGAACATCAGCGACCTTGGCGGGTTAATGTATGGTGCGGCTTTGTGGAAGGAAGGATAATTGGCCCCCATTCTATCGATGGCAATCTAAATGGTGCAATGTATGCTGATTTCCTACGCAATGTTCTACCGATATTACTACAAGATGTTTCACTGCATGACAGAATGGCGATGTACTTCCAACATGATGGATGTCCGGCACGTATCTCGCGTGTGGTTGAAGCGGTAGTGAATAGCATATTTCATGACAGGTGGATTGCTTGTCGAAGCAGCATACCATGGGCCGCAAGTTCACCGGATCTGACGTCCCCGGATTTCTTTCTGTGGGGAAAGCTGAAGGATATTTGCTATGGTGATTAACTGACAATGCCTGACAACATACGCCATTGTCAATGCATGTGCGAAATTACGGAAGGCGAACTACTCGCTGTTGAGAGAAATGTCGCTACGCGTATTGCCAAATGCATTGAGGTTGACGGACATCATTTTGAGCATTTATTGCATTAATGTTGTATTTACAGGTAATCGCGCTGTAACAGCATGCGTTCTCAGAAATGATAAGTTGACAAAGGTACATGTATTACATTGGAACAATCGAAATAAAATGTTCAAACGTACGTATGTTCTGTATTTTAATTTAAAAAACCTACCTGTTACCAACTGTTCGTCTAAAATTGTGAGCCATATGTTTGTGACTATTACAACACCATCTATCATAAAACCAAAAAAGTGGTCCAACTAAGACATTCATATTTCTTTACGTACTACACGAATATGTAATAAATATCGGCGTTCGTATTTAAAAAAACCCAGTTGATATCCGTTTGACCTATGGCAGCGCCATCTAGCGGGCCAACCATTGCGCCATTTGGTTTCCCCCTTCAAGCTAGACAAGTTTCGTTACTTGTAGTATTTTGTTTAACGCTTATTTCGTGAGATATTTGGCCCGGTCACGATCAATGAACCCCCCTGTATATATAATTGAGGATGCTGGGAAAGCAAATGTGACATTAATAAGATCATGCTGAGTGAACAAATCTTGAATATATATAAAAGAATCAGTACAAGTGGACGTGATTTTTTCTGGAATGATTTGTCTAAAAGTAAGAAACAAAATGGTTTAGAGAAGCAATTTACACGCCTTCGAATGAAGATCGAAATCACGTAAAGCAAATGGGGCGTTTAAGATATTTCTCTAAACTATTTTTTGTTCTTACTTTTAGACAAATCGTTTTCAAAACATTTGACTGATTTATTTTCAATTTGTTTCTTTTTTGGTACTACTAGTGAATAACTTCTGAAGTATCACGAGACCATTACCTGATAACATGACTACATTCGAAGTGTATCACAATTAACTGGAGGAGATGGGTAGAGGGGATTTATCTACTGAGAAACGTTCATAAAGCTTAGTTTGTTTCGATATACAGAACTTTTCTAATATTCTATTTGAAATTACAACTTGTTTTCAGGCTTAGCTTTTGAGTTAACTGGTTCAAATGGCTCTGAGCACTATGGGACTTAACTTCTGTGGTCATCAGTCCCCTAGAACTTAGAACTACTTAAACCTAACTAACCTAAGGACATCACACACATCCATGTCCGAGGCAGGATTCGAACCTGCGACCGTAGCAGTCCCGCGGTTCCGGACTGAGTGCCTTAACCGCGAGACCACCGCGGCCGGCTTTTGAGTTAACTTTTTTACGCTATTGTATACCTGTGTCACTCAGTAAATAAATTATGCTTATCTTCTACTGTTTTCTATTATATGATACTTAAAACAACGATAAAGCAGTTAATGATTTTAGATTGGCTGATCACACGAGTAGGTTAAAACATACGCGAAGGAGCATAGAGTACTAGGATTCCTTACCCGTGGTTGAAGGCGCGTGCTTAGTCATTCTTCGTTAAGTTGTTTTTTTATGCACTGTACTTAAGAAATAGCTGGCCAATTGCCATTAATGCCACAGCAACTAGGTCTAAATTGCTCGCTTTCTTAAACACTGTTTCATGTGATTCCAGCTGCGGACACAACAGAACAACATGTTAACATAATACATTTGTCAAAATTCATTACAGTCAGGCCGAGAGAGAGAGAGAGAGAGAGATAGAGAGAGAGACAGAGAGAAAGAGAGAGATGAAGAGAAGGGGACGGAAAATCATCAGATCCTTTCATCTGTAGCCTGTAGTGATTTTTGACAAATGCATTATTTATGCATATTGTTCTGTTATATCCGCATGTGGAAACACATGACACACTTTTCCCTCGCATCTTACATACATACCGATTCACGTGACACCGTAACATTAATGGTAGTTGGTCAGCTCTTTGTTAAACACAGTGATCAGTAAGAGCTATTCGAGTAAGAACACGTAAGCACACCCCTTCACCCACACGGAAAGTATGTTTTGGAAACATGAAAAACACGCTTGGATCTTAGCTGGCACATGATCGGAGCTCAGAACAGTGTTTCCTTCGTCACTGCATCCAATCATCCTTCATGACAATGCACGATGCCAAGCGGAGAATCCCGTGCAAAAGCTCCTGCCTACGCGGAGGTGGAAGATACTGGAACATCCACTGTATTCATACGACGTCAGTCGATGCTGTTACGAGCTGTTCTTCATGATGAAGGTAACTCTTCGCAGCATACGCAACAACACAAGAGAGGACATCGCCTGTGTCATAGGGTGATCCTTAATGAGTGTGTTGACAGTGTACAGTGTCTTCCATCCGAGTGCGGGAAGCTGATCGAGGCGATTATATTGAGGGCACGTAATGCGGTGAATGTATGTAAGTGAAGTCTGGTATGAATTATAACTGTGTTGTCGCTACTTTTTATCCAAATCATGGACTTTTGAGTGTTCTGTACGCAGCCTCTTACATGGATGTGTTTCACTTTCCTCGAATTCACTAAATAACCTGAAGCCATCCATTCACCATCCTAAAACCTACCAAGCGTGTTCGTTCCGCTTTATGTCACTTTGCAACATTACGCCTAGATATTTAGTCGCCATCACCGTGTAGAGCGGCACAACGCTAATGTTGTATTCGAGCATTACAGAAATGTCTTCCTTACTCGTTTGCATTTTTTATTGCCTGTCAATTTTTAGAGAATTCTGCGATTCATCACGCCAAATAGAAATTCAGTTTCAGTCACGCTGCGTCCTCGAACAGTCACTCAGCCACAACGCTTTCCCGAACACTACAGTGTCATCAGCAAACAGTTGCAGATTGCTGCTCACAATATCTGTCAAACGATTTATGTGTATGGAGAACAAGAGTGGTCCTGTCACACTTCCCTGGGGCACTCCTGTCGATATCTTTGTCTCTGATGGTCAGTTACTTTTACTATCATCTACCCTCGGGTGGTCGAAGTTTAGAGAACTTTGACTCAGTGGACGGACTATCAGAACATCTTAAGCTGTTAAGCTAAAATTTATCTGCAAAAGTTTTTTAAATAAGGCTGTGTTTTTGAAAGATTCGCAATGTAATCTGGTGATACTCTATGACTTACAACGCACTGCGTTTCTGTACGTGTACCATCTGTGGACTGTTGCAGCTTTGTATTTCTGTTGTCACTCAGTAATAGAAATGCGAAGACCGTTCAATAAATAATGTAACACATGTTTTCCCGCCAATTTTCGGTTGAAATATTGCAGAATTTGATGTGGGGCATTGTGGAATATTCCCGATTCAGCGCCTATAGTTTCATGAATTTTCAATAGGTGCGGCACCATTCGTAGCCTTCAAAATGACCTGTGTACCAGAGGTGAATTCGAAGCAGAGAGCATCGAAGATATTCATAGGCACTTGCAGAATGTCTACGGAGACCTGGCAGTGAACTAAAGCACGGTGAGTTGTTGGGCACGGAGTCTGGCATCACCGCAACAAGGTCGTGCAAATCTGGCCTGCCGCTCATAGCTGTGACTCTGGTAGTACTGGAACGTGCGGACACTCTCATTCGAGGCGATCGACGGATGACAAACATCTCGCTGGTCAGTCGGACGTCTCTCTTGGCAGTGCTGACAAACTCGTCCACCACTTGGGTTAGTCAAAGGTGTGTGCCGGATGTTGCACCTCCGACTTCCATCAGTTTATTCCAATGAACGATGCATTCCGTGGGAAGCAGTATTTAGATGAAGGGGAAGCTCCTGATGCAGCAAGACGTCGGCTGCGACGTCGACCTGTAGGGTGTTACCATATGGGCAAACAGGCCCGTCCAGTAAGGCGGCGTAACGCCGAAGGATTCAACGGATATTGTATTAAGAAATAGTTTCTTGGAGCCAAAAGAGCGGGGAAGAGTATGGAGCATTGGAATCCTGAACAAAACGATGTAATTTCAGAAAAAAATATCTATTGCGTTAGTCATTGAACGTCCCTCTTATCTCATATGTATAGCGACATGAGTGTGATTCCAAATGGTTCAAATGGCTCTGAGCACAATGGGACTTAATATCTGAGTTCATCAGTCACCTAGAACTTAGAACTACTTAACGGGGGTAGGACGTTAAACGGGCCGTCTTGGAGCAGGAGAGACACCACAGGACTTTTTAATTCCCATTGTCTATACTTTTATGAATAAATTCATAAAACTTTGTCAGCATGACCAGGAAGGATTCAGGATTCACACTCATAGCAGTGGAAGTTCAAAAACATAACAAAATTAATTTTGTTTTACATGTCAAAGTTTACCATTTTTTCGCTTACTATTGGCTGCGTTTGTTGCTGTAGGTACACGTTTCTTCATAAGTAAGAAAGATTCTTCGATGAATTTTGCACAGCATGCAAACCGTACTTACAGGTGTATGAAACTCTAGAAATTATTTAATTTATGAAAAAATGAAGGTGCTGTTAGATTTTAAACTTCACGTTTAGAAAAAACTCGAATTTTATATGCAATTTTTACCACAGTTTCCAATAGATTTGGAAAATTCTAGAATTTGATACACCTGTAAGTATGGTTTGTATGCTGTGCAAAATTCATCGAAGAATCTCCCTTACTTATGAAGAAAAGTGTACCTATACCAACAAATGCAGCCAATGGTAAGTGAAAAAAGATCAAATTTCAAATGCAAAAAAAAAAAAAAAATTCTTATATTTTACAACTTCCACTGCTATGAGTGTAAATCCTGAATCCTTTCTGGTCATTTTGACAAAGTATTATGAATTTATTCGTAAAAGTATAGATAGTGAAATTAAAATGTCCTCTGGTGCCTCTCCTGCTCCAAGTCGTCCCGTTTGACGTCCTACACCCCTTAAACCTAAGGACATCACACACATCCATGCCCGAGGCAGGATTCGAACCTGCGACCGTAGCGGTCGCGCAGTTCCGGACTGAAGCTCCTAGAACCGCTCGGCCACATCGGCCAGCGACATCAGTATGCTTTTTGCTTGAAACAATTCGACGTTGGTTTGTTGATTGGTTGATTGATTTGGGGGAGGGGAAAATAAACAGCGAGGTCATCGCTTCCATCGGATTAGGGAAGGATGAAGAAGGAAATCGGCCGTGACCTTTGAAAGGAACCATCTCGGCATTTGCGTGAAGCGATTTAGGGACATCACGAAAAACTGTACAAGCCCACGTCCCTCCGAATGAGTGTGGTAACCACTGCGCCACCTCGCTCGCTATATTATCGCTTATAATGCACGATTTCAGTGAAATATTATGGAAACAAGTGATACAGACTTTCTGTCTGTACCACACGTCACTTTTTCGCAACAAACTGTGTACACGTAGGTAGACTACACCAGGCGGTGAAGCGACGTACCTGTCGTCGTAGACGAAGCCGGCGTCCAGCGTGTTGTAGTAGGCGGCGGCGGCAAGCAGCGCGCACGCCACGGCCGTGCCGTCCATCCAGATAAGGGCGGCCGCGTCACACCAGCAGACTACCTGTTGCCTCTCGCTCCCACACTTGTTGGCTGCAGACACCCCGCCAGGGGCAGCGGGGCGACAGGCGCGCTCACAGGGGCGGACGACTGCCGACAAGCACACAAAATGTGATAGCACTCTCAGCAAATGCGTTTGTTGGTAAATCCAATTAAAAAAAAGAAAGAACAAATCGCTCTAAGCACTATGGGTCTGAACAGCTGAGGGCATCAGTCCCCTATACTTTTTTCTTTTCTTCTACTGAGGTTGGTTTGCAGCAGAGCGCCATTCCTCTTTTCTTTCTCCCTTCCTCTTCGTTTCCACGTACGTGTTACATCCAACGTCATTCATGACCTGTTGCACGTATGATATCCTTGGTCGCCCCTGCCGATTCCTTCCCTCAATAGCTCCTTCTGCTACTGTTCCAATGATGCTGTTGTGTCGTAGCATGTGCCCTACAAGTTTGTCGCTTCTTGTTTGGATGTGCCTCCATAGAGATCTGGTTTCCTGTACTCTTCTAAGCACTTCTTCATTTGTTACGTTGTCTGTTTAGCTGATCTTCATCATCCTTCTATAGCAAGACATCTCCAGGGCCTCTAGCCGTCTCCTCTCTTCTCTTCCAGTTGTCAAAATTTCACATCCGTATAGGGCCACACTACAAACGAAATCTATGGTGATACGTTTCCTTATTTTCAGACTGATGTTGTTGCTGGTGACTAAGTTCCTTCTCCGATTAAATGCAGTTTTGACCTTTTGTATTCTGGTCGCAATTTTTTTCTGGCTTCTACCATCTCTTGTGATTTTGCTTCCCAGGTAAGTAAATTCCTAGACTTAGAACTACTTAAACCTAACCAACCTAAGGACATCACACACAGCCATGTCCGAGGCAGGATTCAAACCTGCCAACGTAGCAGCAGCGCGGTTCCGAACTGAAGCGCCTAGAACCACTCGGCCACACCGACCGGATAAATCTAATTTTCTTAAGTAGTTTTGTATAACTATGACGGGTAATATACAAGATGTCTATACAATCCCTACATCATTTCTAAAATTCATAATTTGGAAAGTGTTAGAGACACAGTCCGCTGTTTGTTGCAAAGCGTTTAGCATATCTCATAGTTTTTTTTTCCTCTCTTGCAGTGCATCACAATGGCTACAGGCCAGGAGAAGGTGCAGTGTATATCACCCACTTCAGAGTCCGTTTTTATCAGATCTGTTGATCTACTTACCCTTCTCATCTTCCCTGAAAGTTTGTAACGTCATCACGGAATCACCGTATACAACCGATTACGCCTTTTGCGACCGAAGTGCGCATGGTCTAAGCATAATAGCCGAACGATTGTCCTGTGTAGTATGCACTGGCGTATTCCTAGTTGGCCTACATAGATGCTGTTACTGACTACCTGAAAAAGTATATCATTTCAAATAGAGCAATTTTCCACGTTGTGGGATACGTGAATCGCTACAACATTGTGATTTGAAGCTCCGAGAATTCACACAACACACGTGAGCACATCCGTGGTTGTCCGAAGATTAGTCTTTGGTTTGGCTTAATACGCGATGGTGTCTTAGACCTATATTTTCTTCGCAGAGAAAAGCATAACGGTAAATGTATACCTGGACGTGTTCGAACAGTTCTCGCTAGCACCCTGACCCTGAATAAGGAAAAGTGTGAAGTTATTCACATGAGTACTAAAAGAAATCAGCTAAATTTCTATTACGCGATAAGTCACACAAATCTGAAGGCTGTAAATTCAACTAAATATCTAAGGATTACAATTACAAATGCCCTAAATTGGAACTATCAGATAGTTAATATTGTGGGTAGAGCAAACACTTAGAAGGTGCAACAGGTCTATTGAAGATACCTCTCACACCACGCTTGTCCGCCCTATTCAGGAGTATTGCTGTGCGGTGTGGGATCTGGATCAGGTGGGACTGGCGGATGACATCGAAAAAGTACAAAGAAGGGCAGCTCGTTTCGTATTAGCGTGAGATAGGGGACATAGTGTCACAGACAAGATACGAGAATTGGAGAGGCAATCATTAAAACATAGGCGTTTTTCGTTGCGCCGGTATCTTCTCAAGAAATTTCAATCACCAGTTTTCTCCCCCGATTGCGAAAACATTCTGTTGGCATCCACCTACATAGGGAGAAATGATCATCATGATAAAATAAGAGAAATCAGGGCTCGCACAGAAATGTTTATCCGCTCGTTTTTCCCGTGTGCCGTTCGACAGTGGACCGGTAGAGAGACAGCTTGAAGGTGGTTCATTGAACCATCTGGCAGGCACTTTATTGTGAATAGCTATCACGTAGACGTAGATGTAGATCCGAAGAGCTGCAGCCGTCCACTGTCTTTCCGCATGATCCTGTGTCACGACATTGAAAATGCAGGATATGCTGAACGACAATTTCCTGCGAGGTGGATGGGTCGTGACAATTCCATCTAATATCACACATTGCCACGCTATCGGACACCTCAAGGTGAGCGCCTACACACCACCAATGAATCATCCTTCGTGCACGAATCAATGAAGCAATTATACCTGTTGATCCAGCAATGCTGGCCGCACGTGAGCAGTATTCGAATATCTGCCTTTATGTTCTACGACCTACGAGTGGGGCACACGCTGACATTCGGGCATACAAGGAAAAAAATAGAGATCTACTGTAGGATTCACAGCAAATCACGATGCTCCATCTCCTATAGTCTCCAAGTTATGAGTTATTGATGTGGTAGTGGACTTTATGGACATAGAGTACAATATGTAAAAGAATCTAGATGGAATGAGAAGAATTGCAAAAAAGATTAAGAAAGAAATACTCGACATGAACAAGGGTGCAGTATACATCGGCCCAGCTGTTCAGTTTGCATATAGAGGAAGGAATAGCGGAAATAATAGATTGTTTCAGGGTAGATTAAAATTCAGCGTAAAACTTCAGTGATGACCTTCCTATTGTCAGTGAAACTGTGAAACTGAGGATTAATTGCAGCAACTGTTGAATGGAATGAACAGTATAATGAACACACACTTTGGATTGCGATTGAACTGAAGAAATACTTATGTAACGAACAGTAGCAGAAATAAAATTAGTGACAAACTTACCAGCATTGGGACAACGAAGTAGACGTCGTGAAATACCTCCCCTACTTTGAAAGTAAAATAACACACGAGGAATTAAGCAATATGGACATAAACAGTGGACTGATACAGGCAAAGAGTATATACCTCGTCAAAAGAAATTTCGCCACTGCAGAAGAAATTTCTTAGAATTTTCGTTTAAACGACACAATTACATGGGGCTTTCAGATCACGGGGGAACCAAGTTCATTTTTGGTCATTTTGGACTTATTTCGCTTTTCGTTTTATTTATGAAGCTGCTTTCAGAGCATAAAAGAATCATCTCCAGATATTATAGATAACTAGGATAGGCAACACTGTTGAGTCGGCCGCTGTGGCCGAGCGGTTGTAGGCGCTTCAGTCTGAAGCCGCGCCGCTGCTACGGTCGCAGGTTCGAATCCTGCTTCGGGCGTGGATGTGTGTGATGTCCTTAGGTTAGTTACGTTGAAGTAGTTCTAACTATAGGGGACTGATGAGTTCAGATGTTAAGTCCCATAGTGCTCAGAGCCAACACTGTTGAGCTTGGAAGGAAGCAGTCTTTTGTCCAAAGTACGATGAAATATTTGCAGAGTCACTGTTTGCATGCTTTGTTTCATTGGTATGTGAGCTATAATTAAAGCGGACTGATGATTATGAGTGATTCGTCTGAAGATATAGAAGATAAAGTATCAGCGTCCTAGCTCAGGTTATCTAATAATTACTTTTTGAAAGTTTGACAAGTGGAAATTGAACAACGATTTAAAAGTATGGGCTGTTGCGTTTAAATGTAATATAACAATATTTTACGGTACTGTCGCAGTCTTTGTATGTCGTATTAGCACAATTTGCTTCTAATATAGCAGAGGACGCAACTGCTGAGGGAGATGGTATTCCTGCAGCAGCTGAATATAATGTCTTCAATCAACAGGGAGCAGAGAGAAGAGGAAGAACACGTTGTCGACATCCTGAGGAGTAGAAGAGGAGCATTAGACAGCGCCAGTGGAACTGTGGGCAGGAGGATGCCACAAGGAAGGGCCCAAGCGTTGCGGCTAAAAGCCTCCCTGCTTAACTACGCTTTCTGCAATCACTTTAAAAAAAATGAGAGAGAAAACATATTTCGCTGCTTTTGAAAACTTAATGATCACAGTCGGCAAAATGTGTATCTTCAGGGACTTGTCCAGTCAAGTCAGATTATGAGGTCTCGGACAAGAGTTGGTTCCGGAAATCCTAAAAGCATCAGCTACAAATATTTTTTAAGGACTGGAGGTAGATCTATAAGGGTGTGTAATCTCCACATGTAATAAAATAATCTTATATTCAGACTAATGTACCAGCCCAAAAATGGCATTGTCTCTCATGAAGTTATCTCAAGATGCGAATGTGAAGCCTCAGCCCCTTATTACGAATTCTTGTTATCAGGACATTTTTACTTACCTAATGATAGTGATTTTGGTTTAGTGGACAAAGCAAAATTAAGTGGGGAAAATTTCGCACATGTACACACTAAATTATTGGACGGACATCGTTGGAGAAGCAAAGTAAAGGTTCCTGATATTTGTCGTCAATGAAATGAAATTCTCAGACTTACTATTCTTCATAAAGTTGGAAATTTCAGTGACGAAGAGGAATAAATGGTTGATGGTTGCGGCATCAACTGGCTGATCATGAGGTGGTTGTATTATAAAACAGAATCTCCCTTTACCCTAAGATTTAAGCATACTCTCTTTTTTGTCTATTTTCCGCGTTTGCTCATGCAAATCCCGTTGCACAACCAAAAGTATGCCAGACCTGTACTGTAGAAGAGATAAGCGTCGGTATCGACACTCAGTTCATGACAAAGAAAATGGCTAATATCTTCTGACGCTCAAGTCGTACCTTAGACATGACAGGTGTTGATCATTTAGAGAATTTTGTAGAAAAATAGATAATGACAGTTCTGATGAGCAATTTATTAACACGTATTATATGGTAACTTATAGCATGCAATTCAAAACTTATAGCAGTCGCAATAATTAATAAATGATGTACATATATTAAAAACATGATTCTATCTCTGGTTTTATAGCATCTTAATCAGCGTTACCAACTATAGTCGTTATTGCTTACGTCCTGCATTATCTTTACAACTAATTTATTTGTTTGTCGACTTATATTGAGCTGCAGTTCCTAAACATGTTACTTGATTCAATAAATCTCAACGTAACTGAATTTCACGCATTCAAAGACGAGAAACATCTCTTTGTCCGCTTGCCTAGGGCATGTGTGTAGAATAGTATGACTGTATAAGTTTGTGTAGTAGTAACGCTTACATTTCGCAGTTATAACATTTATCTACCTTTACTCTCAAATATTTAGGACCTGCTACATAAAACTTTTATGTATGTGATAACAATCATATATACAGCATATAAGCGATATAAGTGCAGATATTTCCACTGGTGACTGAGAACTCTGTACCGAACAGCATTATATCAGTATTTACATCATTTGGAGACTATTAGTTATAGCTATTGGGAGTAATACCTTTTAGGTTGGTTTGTACGTGTAAACTCTCGTGGCAAGATCAAACCATTAATGCTTATTTTCCTCTGGGCAGCCTTTCATTCGTGGAAACGTCTATGCGTGGACGCAAAACAGTCAGTCTATACTGACAGGCGCAGTCCACTTAATGGTGCAGCTATGACCGTACAGAAAACGTCAGTGAATAAAGTATGTGACGCGTTTGCGGGAAGACAGTTAGATACAGAGAAACAACAATTAACACATTGAAGTTCATATGTACTGAAGCACCACTGATCGCGTTATCTGCATTTATACCCCTAAACGAAACTCCAGTCACTGGATGTGGATACAGAGGGTATGTGTTCAGCACACCACTCTCCCAGCCGTATATCAGTTTACGAGACCGGAGCCACTACTTCTCAATCAAGTAGCTCTCTCAGTTTGCCTCAAAGGGCTGAGTGCATCCCGCTTGCCAACAGCACTCGGCAGACCGGATGGTGACCCACGCAAGGCGCTATACCAGGCCAAAAGCTCTTAACTTCGGTGATGTGACGGGAACAGGTGTTACCACTGCGGGAAAGTCGTTGGCCATTTATAGCCCTAGCATCCTTTACACACAGGAAGCCATCGGCGACTGCCTCAGAGCTGAGGCGATTTCTTCACATTTCACTTTTTCTGTTTCCTTCGCTTTGCGTTCTGTTTAATCTTTCTAAATTATTCTCTTATGTCTAACGATAATAGTTAAATGGTAGAGATTAATTTTTTGATGACACAAAACATCTCAAGCAGCTACTTGTTCACTTGTTGCTCACGTAACCATTTTTTTCTCTTGAAACGTAATAAAAATACGTCTTATAATGGCAAACTGAGACGGCTGCTGCAGAATTTGCCATCCATTTCACCTAGTTTGGTTTCCCCAAAAATTTAACCCTTCGGCGATACAAAATGCACTTCTCTAATTTTGGGAGGTAATAATTTTGATCGCGTGAATAGACCAGAACATGGAAGAACAGGATGTGACGACCAGCAGCCGCAGTAAGCAGATTTATTCAAGTTAATTGACTGTCGTGTTTTTTCCGACCCGCGCGTGTTAACACGACCACTTCCGGATGGGGAGATACGCCGGTCCTGGATCGATTCCGCTTGGGGGATTAATGACGACGGCCATCCTGGATGTGGTTTCTTGGCAGGTTCTCACGTGTTACTAGGTGAATACTGGGCTGATGCAATGTTCCGCCTCAGAAATACGCTACTTTCTCATGCTTGCACTCAGAATTTAGTCTATATACCGACAGGATGGCTACATTGCTTCTGTGCTGGGGGTTTGATGACCTTAACCATTTGCTGTCCTTACATCCTCAATCAAAATTGGAATCTGTTTCCAATGTCAATCTCCCTTTCGATTAGCTGGGACATTATGTTGATATGTGCTCCGTACTGCTGAAGAATGAAATTTTGCTAATGTTGTCGCAGTTAAGGAAAGTCAAAATCTGTAAATGTGATCAGCGAGTTAGCTGCATTAGGACAACTGCTACCGGCAATCTACAACTCGCACCGAGGTCAACTTTCAATTTCGATGCTTAACTTGAACACCTCCGGATGTTTCTGTCTTCATTAATGTCGAATATACTTTGGTATTGTGAAAGCAGATTAATTTCTTTGAAAAATACAGTTGTGAACAGGTGATATAGTTAACATTTTACACTCTACGATAAAACACCACACCTTGATGGAATTACCCGAATGGGACGGAGATCGGTAGACGTGATGAACATGTACAGAGAAACGAATGATGAGAATTTCAGAAAATTGGTTGGTTTATTCGGCAAAAAGAGATCCACATATAGAGTAAGTCAATAATGCGTTGGTTCACATCTGGCCCTTATGCAAGGAGTTATTCGACTTGACATTGATTGATAGTGTTGTTGTCTGTCCTCCTGAGAGATATCGTGCTGAAGTCTATCCAATTGTGGCGTCAGGTTGTCAAAATCCCGAGCTGGTTGGAGGGTCCTACCCACAGTGCTCCAAACGTTCTCAATAGAAGAGAGATCCGGTGATCCTGCAGCCAAGAAAGGGTTTGGCAAGCACGAAGGCAAACAGCAGAAACTCTCGCCGTGTGACGGCGGACATTATCTTGCTGAAATGTAAGCCCAGGGTGGCTTACCATGAAGGGCAACAAAACTGGGGATGGGGGAAGGGGCTTAGAATATCGTCGACATACCGCTGTGACGCAAGGGTGCCGCGGATGACAACCAGAGGGTTTCTGCTATGAAAAGGAGATGGCACTCCAGACCACCAAGGCCGTATGGGGGCGACGTTGAGGTTGGTATCCCACCACTGTCCGGGACGTCTTCAGATACTGACTGGAGTATCATTGTCTTCAGTGATGAGACCTTCTTCGAACTGAGCCCCAGTGCCAAGCAGAATAACTGCTTTCATAAGGGCCAGAAGTAGAGCAAGGTGTTATTGACTTGTTTTGTCAATCTCTTTCTCTTCAACTAATTATCAATTTCTTCTGAAATAGTAATCATTGTTTGTACGTATACATTACGTCTACCGATTTCCGTCCCATTCGGATAATGCCTTCGTGTTGCATTGCTTTATTTTTTTTTGTCTCAGATTGTACCTCCAATTCGCGGGTGATTCAAAACGATTCATTACTTTGTAAATGAAATAAAGCAGTGTTTTCTAGAGTCCCTTTAACACGCACGGCTATCCGGGAGGCCAAATGGCGCACGAACGTAACTTGTTGCAATTAGTCTATCTGATTCAAATTTAGCACACATAACTGCATTAGTTTCAAATAACAAATACAATAACAATTAGCTAGCTATTCAACCTGCATAAAGCGTAACAACAGCTTCAGAAAAAGTTACCTATAAGTATAACAGCCAGATGTAGGATTTTAAAAATGTGATGCAAGATATCTAGTGACATAGATGTGTGTCATTTTTACGAGCACAAGTATGTTGCACTTAAGATTGAATATGCAGAGAAGACAGTCTCCAAGATTCAAGACCGCAACTCTCTGATTATCCCACTCAATACATTTCTTGCCTAGTTTTGGAATATTGTGACCTATTCAACACCATGCTAAGAAAGAATGCTCTGCAAGTGTACAGAAAATTTCATACAAGAAATCAAGTGAGATAGGTGTGCATTATTTGTACTAGCACAGTTACTGCGGGTTTGTACAGGGCAGCAACTAGGTTTTGGCAGGAACAGAAGAGATAATGCAATTAAGGGCGACAGAAAGCTATACTCTTATAAGCCTTAAGATGGTAAAGAATGTGAAAAAGCGATCTTAATTTGCAATATGACATTGATTTGTCTGTATCGGAAGTTATAAATTTATGTGATCGGTTTCGACTGTGGTAGCAATCATCTTCAGACCGTAAAATATCCTTACAGACTGTAACACATCATATGCTGTACAGCCATTAAATTTAATCGCTCGATACTTGACTGTACGACATGTGACGTGTTACACTCTGTAAGGACATTTTATGATCCTAAGACGATTGTTAACACAATCAAAACCGGTCATATAATTTTATAAATCGCTATCTACACAAATAACATTATCGATTAAAAGAAAATTTCTGCATTTATTGCAGTTTAGGGTTATAAAAGAACCCGTCAATTAGTACGTAGTTATACTACATACCAGTTGCGTGTGTGACAGGGGTGTGTGGCCTAAAATATTTTACAAAAGCAGCAATGATATTACAGGATGAATGCGGAGCTATAAAGGGAGTTGAGGCAGATGGAAAATACTAGAGAGACAAAGGCAGAAACATTTTGCACCTCACACTACTACAGAAGTCAGACAGATGCACCTAATGTACCAACAAGAACTGCTTGAAAAACATTCAGCAACAAATATCTTTTGGAGTCATCCACTGTAAGGAAAAGACACAAAAATATTCTATATTCTTACGTAACTAGTGGAATATTTGGGTACTGAAGTATTGCTAGTTAGTGTAAGAAAAACATCAAACGAACGAAATATTATTTATTGCAAATAATTCTAAGAAATCAAGAAAAACTTTTTCTTATAAAATAATATATTTCCGTTTTTTTCAGAGCAGTACACTGCCTCTTATGGATAGGTATGCTATTATTTTACAAAATATGAAAAGGTTGTTTTCTCCCTTTTCTTTAAGAATATTATTTACTCGGCAGAATGCCTGAGAGCTCCACCTACACAACATGAATAACATTTCTAGGTACGGTCAAGGCTGTTGCGTGAGAAATTCAATGGAGTGTACTGATATGGAGGACAGATGGGGCTCGCATACACTGTAGTGTACAATACCGTGAGCTGCAACGACTGCTGCCTGCGCCGCTCGCTCCTGACAAGTAACGCAACTATCTCCTTGTATCTGGATTGACCTTCGCCAATCAAACTTTTCCTACGCCTTGATGAAGTCAAGGAATCCTATCCGCCCCTAGTCTAACTATCGGCATGGTACACTGGTCAGATAACCAATCCACTGTGATGCCACTCAATATTCGCTCGCAGATGTTTAACTAGTACTCTGTCCGTGTTCACACTGCACAATAAGTGTGGTGGTAAACACAGTGAACAACGCTTAATCGCGAGCAACTCAATGTAGAGTATCGCTCCGATTCGCTAATGACAGAGGTGCTCTCCCAGTGAAGTACTGAGGAGAGACTTTGTTCCTCACTCTTTGTGTACACATACAAGCACATTCGCTCTTGTTACGTGTTCCCACTCCAAGAGCGTCAATGGAACGGCACCTTTTTCTGGAAAAGTTGCCAGAATATATCATTCACTGTCTTCCCTCACTCTTCTAGCTCTTTGCGTTTTTCGGCCAATAAGCGTTGCTCTTTTAAACAGGAGAATGACATTTCGTTTAAGTCGACCAATGCGGAGATATGTAGCATCTCCGTTATGCTTATACTGTCCTCCTGTGAGAACTCAGTAACTGCACAGTCGGTCTGTCAAAAAATTTGTCTTCTGGGTGCTCCCACACAATGTAGTGGAATTTGCTTTTAAGTCGAACAGAGGTGTCGTTATCCCTTCACTCCAGCCGAAGTAGGTGTGCGTTGGTCCACCCCTCTGAAGGGACGGCCAACCCAGGGGGCCGGCCGCCTCCCTAGAATGAAAATTCCTATCGCCATCATGTGGTGTACGCCAGCCTCGACTTTTTCAACCTTGGTGCGCACTTGCGATTTACTTATTAGATTTGCATATCGCTTACATGAATTCTTACAAACTTGACTCAACCTTATTGAGGTTGGGTTCGAATGAAGAGTCTTGATGTTCAGAATACGATTGTGAGAATGGAATATGTAAGAAATGAAGGTCAGGAGACCATGCCACCTTACAAGACATATAGTGGCATGGGTAGCTTTCTAGAACAACTCTGTACTGAACGTAAAATCTTAACGAGATGAATAAAAAATAAATATTATTAACTTGCAAGAGTTGAAGATGTGGCTGAAAACTGGGGTTTCATAGCTTTTTGCTGACATCATCTGGACTTCTGCAACGTTGAACATCTATGAGTACAATCTCCTTGAAATCCTAGAACGCAATGCACTCCATTTCGCTTCAAGCTTCTGTTCAGAATCCACAATATGATCTCTTCACCAGTTTACTAAAGTCACTTCTTTCTGCAGACGAGGGCTGTAATGGCAGCAGTGCAGCAAACGGCAGGGTCTACGTTTACATGTACATCTACATTTATACTCCGCAAGCCACCAAACGGTGTGTGGTGGAGGGCACTTTATGAGCCACTATTATTACCTCCCTTTCCTGTTCCAGTCGTGTATGGTTCACGGGAAGAACGACTGCCGGAAAGCCTCCATGTGCACTCGAATATCTCTAATTACATTCGTGATCTCCTCAGGAGGTATAAGTAGGGGAAAGCAATATATTCGATACCTCATCCAGAAACGCACCCTCTCAAAACCTGGACAGCAAGCTACACCGCGATGCAGAGTGTCTCTCTTCCATGTCAGGCAGGCCTCTTGCAGAGTGTCTCACAATGTCTCATCTTTTCCTTCATCCAATACTGAGTTTTCCTTTTGTTGAAATGGTAGCATAGGGTAAGGAGCCATAGGGTAGGGAGCCTTAGAAAAGGCAGCCTCTTTAGAGGAGTAAACCCTAAGGAAAAACCCCTGTCCTCCAGGTTGGGGGTTCATTGAGGGGCTGGCATCCCACTCGAGTAAAAACAGGTTTTGCTACATTTCCCAAACAAAATAAAAAAGCTGGATGGGTCAAAAGGAAATGACTGTTGTTAACAGCAATGACTCCGATTTGTGAATCATGGTATGTCCAGGGGTTAGTAGAAAAAATTCAGAATATAATTTAAGACATGGAAGTATTAAAATGAATACTTTGGTAATGGCAGGAACAAGAGGTGGTGGTGGTCGTTAGTGTTTAACGTCCCGTCGACAACGAGGTCATTAGAGACGGAGTGCAAGCTCGGGTTAGGGAAGGATTGGGAAGGATATCGGCCGTGCCCTTTCAAAGGAACCATCCAGGCATTTGCCTGAAACGATTTAGGGAAATCACGGAAAACCTAAATCAGGATGGCCGGAGACGGGATTGAACCATCGTCCTCCCGAATGCGAGTCCAGTGTGCTAACCACTGCGCCACCTCGCTCGGTTGCAGAAACAAGAAAGAAAAGATCTTGACAAGAGCTAATTGGAGAGTACAGAATGAGATTTTCACTCTGCAGCGGAGTGTCCGCTGATATGAAACGTCCTGCCAGATTAAGACTTTGTGCCAGACCGAGACTCGAACTCGGGACCTTTGCCTTTCGCCTGCAAATGCTCTGCGAGACGAGGTACTCGCAGAATTGAACCTGTGAGGAGAGTTCGGTGGTCATGCTTGGGTGACTCAGATTGTAGAGCACTTGCCCGCGAAAGGCAAAGGTCCCGATTTCGAGTCTCGGCCCGGCACACAGTTTTAATCTAGTAGGATGTTTCAATTGGTGAGTATATTCTATTTTGGAATGGAAAAAATAGTAAAATCATGAGTAACAGTTCTTACAAGAATAAAATGGAAATAAGGAATAATTAATTGGATAGAAGTGATTGAAAGGATGATCAGTACAAAACATCATGAAATAAAAATGGAATTAACTGGGGTGTATGGTCCTAACGAAGATGAGCCTGTCGATAAGAAGAGGGATTTCTAAGAAGACTTACAAGAAGTGGTTTATGAATGTCCAGATGGGCGTAAAATGTTACTAATGGGGATTTAAATGTACGAATTGGAAGAAAAGATTAAATCAGACATTGTAGGATCGCAGGGAGAGGATGTAGAAATTGATAATGGAAAGAGGTTGATTAACAGAAGTGTATTATTATCATGGACAATTCAAGCATAAAGAAATACGTATGTACAACTGGGCCAATCCGTTAAGGAACCGAAAATCAATTATAATCTTTGTAATACTGCGGAGGCAGCGAGTAATTAAGGTGCAATATTTAAGGGTAAAAAGCGAAATAGAGTGTTGCCCCAATCACTTTACAGATACGTCAAAAATCGCTTTTCCGCTTAAGACCAGGATGAAACACGAGGGGAAAGAGAAGGATCCTGGAAGCACAACTACAGAGGATCCAAATTATAGGGCACCTCTGTTACAAGACGAAAGTGTGAAAATTTATATCAGCACAGATTAAACCTATGATTAGATGTAGTGGAAGAGGACTGAAGCGCTAATGAGTTCCTGAAACACTCAATTTAGGAACCGGCGGAGGAAGCTATTAGTGTCATAGTTTCTAGTGACAGACTTTTTAGCGCTGTACTCCAGAACAGGTTGGAAAATAAGATTGCGGCAAAGATGCGAGAGAATCAGGCAGTTTTTACATTTGCACGATACTGTATGGATCATATTTGTAGTCCAGAATGAGAATTTCACTCTGCAGCGGAGTGTGCGCTGAAATGAAACTTCCTGGCAGATTAAAACTGTGTGCCGGACCGAGACTCGAACTCGGGACCTTTGCCTCTCGCGGGCAAGTGCTCTACCAGCTGAGCTACCCAAGCACGTCTCACGCCCCGTCCTCGCAGCTTTACTTCCGCCAGTACCTCGTATCGGTCCGGCACACAGTTTTGATCTGGCAGGAACTTTCATATCAGCACACACTCCGCTGCAGAGCGAAAATCTCATTCTGGAAACATCCCCCAGGCTGTGGCTAAGCCATGTCTCCGCAATATCCTTTTTTCATATTTGTAGTGTTAGACAAATGAGAAGGTGTATTCTAAGGATCAGGAAGTACACCTAATACCTGTGGATTTGGAAGAGCCGTGTGGTTCTGTACCCATCAACGAACAATGGAAATCGATGGAGTATATAGGTGTAGAAGCACAACAGACATCCCTAATTGAAGGATTATACCACCAATCGTACGCAGCAATTAAAGCAGGGAGAAAGTTGAATGAGACATTTCAAGCGTCGAAAGGACTTAGACAAGGTTGCAGTATGACGCCTACCCTGTTAAAATATATATGCAATATATATAGGAGCGGTGGAATCAGTTGTGCGGAGATAGCGGATTTACTTTCCAGCATGGTACTATTTACACATTACTATTTGCCGATGATCAGGTACTGATAGCGCAAAGTAGAGAGGAAGTCAAGTATATGATGAAGAAATTAAAAAGTGGCTCAAGTGGCTCTGAGCACTATGGGACTTAACATCTGAGGTCATCAGTCCCCTAGAACTCAGAACTACTTAAACCTAACTAACCTAAGGACATCACACACATCCATGCCCGAGGCAGGATTCGAACCTGCGACCGTAGCGGTCGCTCGATTCCAGACTGAAGCGCCTAGAACCGCTCGGCTACTCCGGCCGGCTGAAGAAGTTACTGGAAGCATTAGAACGTGGCGGCCTTAGAATAGATATAAGTGAAACAGAATATCAGGCAGTGGGAGGAGATGGAAGGGATACAGTACTGCTGCAGGGAACTATTAAAGCTGTAAAGCAGTTTAAATACTTAGGACTGGTTATCCATGCCTAGGGAAGCTGTGGAGAAGAAGTGGAACGCTGGATCCAGCAGGCAAGAGGAGCAATTAAAACGCTAAATGGAGTTCCATGGGGCTGGAAAATATCAAAAAGAAAGAAGAGGATTCTGAAAACAGCGCAGAAGGATGGACCCGGAGGGAGCGGCAGAGAGCAGACAGACTGCACGCAGTAGAGATGTATAGAATAAGGATCGTAACCAGGACATACAGGTGAGAGTGGAGACTAAATGAGGAAATTAGGAGGTAATGGACATGGAACAACCAGAAGTGAGATAGAGCTCTTCAGTGGTACGGCCGTATACGACGAACTGAGCGAGGACGATGGCCAAAAGCTATCGTGGAACGGTCGCCGCCAGGAAGAAGTAAGCGTGAATGGGGGGGATTAACATGGAGAACGGGAGAAATTGGAGTAATGAGGAAGAGAGATCTGAAAGAGGAAGATTGCCATCATGGTGAAAGCTATCGAATGAGCATATCTGGCAGTTAATGAACAGTGAAAGAGCCCTTAAAAGTAAAAGTAAAAGTAAAGTATTTCCTTCCAAGACCAGAATGAACACATAAATATACCATATACTGTACACAACTTTGATAGGAAGCACCTATGGTTACTCGCCTTATTTTCGTTTTCATACTTTACCTCATCTATCCCCGCATATTCCTCCCATTTAAATATTTTATAAATCTTTCAACTTCTGTCGACTTTGATTATTAGTACCAAATACAATAAAGAGTCAATTTCCACCAGCCCCCTGGGATCCATATTGTTTCCCTCTATATCTGGCAGTCGCATTTACTTCCACGAGCCAAACACAGTCACTATATCTGATACATTTCTCTTACTCTTTTAATGCGAAGATATAACAGGACACAACTACTGTTCGCTAAAACTGATGTCTACTCTGTTGTTTCGTTGGATACACGCTGCTATCCATTAAAATGGTGGACTGCAACAAACGTCATATAGTCATGACGTATATTACATTCTTGGAAATTTATTCACTCACTTAACTTTATTTGATTAGGGCTATCAGGCCCTCTCTTACATCGGACCAGGGTTTCACACATAAAGTACTTTTTTACGTCATAATTACCAAAGATATAAAAATATCAAGATGACATATAGTATTAAAATTTTTTGAGTTTCCATTAAGACAATGTGAGTCAATAATAACGACTACGAATTAATAAAGGTAATACTGGCAGTACTTCTCCTACTGCTGCTGCTGCTGCCACAAATAAGGATAATAATAATAATAATAATAATGATAATAATAATAATAATAATTGTAACTGTAATAATAATAATAATGACAATAATAACGATAATGATAGTAGCAGACGTGAAAGGAATCTGTACGTATAAAAAATGTACTGAATAGCCAGAAAAACGGGTGCACAAGCCTAATATCGTGTAGGGTCCCCGTGAACACGCAGAAGTGCCGAAACACACGCGTCATGGACTCGACTAATGTCTGAAGTAGTGCTGGAGGAAAATGACACCATGAATCTTGCAGGGCTGTCCCTAAATCCGTAGGAGTATGGGGGAGTGGGTGGGTGGGGGGGGGGAGCGTCCCAGATACGCTCAATAATGTTCATGTCTGGAGAGTTTGGTGGCCAGCGGAGGTGTTTAAACTCACAACATTGTTCCTGGAGCCTCTATGTAGCTGTTCTGTAGCAATGCCCTGCTGGAATTGCCCAAGTCCGACGTAATGCACAATGGAAATGAGTGGATGCAGGTGATCAGACAGGATGCTTACGTACGTGTCACCTGTCAGGGTCGTATATAGACGTATCAGGGATCCCATATGACTACAACTCCAAACGCTCGACACCATTACAGAGCCACCATCAGTTTGAACAGTCCACTGCTGACATGCAGGGTCCATTGGTTCGTGAGGTTGTCTCCATCCTCTTACGCATCCATCCGCTCGATACAATTTAAAACGAAACTCGTGCGGCCAGGCAACATGTTTCCAGTCATCAACAGTCCAATGTCACTGTTGACGGGCCCAGGCGAGGCGTAAAGCTTTGTGTCGTGCGGTCATCAAGGGTACACCATTGGGCCTTCGGCTTCGAAAATCCATATCATTGATGTTTCGTTGAATGTTTCGCACGCTGACACTTGTTGATGGCCCAACACTGAAATATGCAGCAACTTGCAGAACCGTTGCACTTCTGCCACGCAGAACGATTCTCTCCAGTCATCGTTGGTCCCCTTCTTGCAGGATCTTCTTTCTGCCGCAGCGATGTCTGAGATTTGGTGTTTTACCGGATTCCTGATATTCACGGCACACTCGTGAAAATCCCACCTTATTGCTACCCATCCCTCGGGCGCCGACTATAACACCACGTTCAAATTGACTTAAATCATGATAACCTTTTAGTGCAGTAGCAGTAACCGATCTAACAACTGCGCCAGGCACTTGTTGTCTTATATAGGCGTTGCCGACTGCAGCGCCGTATTCTGCCTGTTTACGTATCTCTCTATTTGACTACGCATGCCTATACCAGTTTCTTTTACACTATAGTGTAGATGTTTTCTGATACAGCCAGTTCTGGGAAAAGGAAATTTAAGCGGATTGCAATACTTGTAAAAGAGGAATGTGTGACTGGAAAGAAGGTTGTACAGGCGTAACGGATGTGTACAGGCACAGTGGTAATGATTATTGTTGCTCCTGTTGATATGTCAATAACTGTCTTCTGAAGCTTTGGATGTTATTCAGTTCTCTAATGCATGCACTGCGGGAGGATATTCCGGTGTCGGGTTCTTGTTGTTAGGTAGGACTTCGAGAAAATGGCTGGAAAATGGAGTGGGACAGAATGGATACCGCTCTGATGGGAACAGGTGTTCCACTGTGTTGTTCAGACAAGAACATGAAGATGGACGAGAGACATGAGGGGCAGTCAAAGTTGATAAGGTAGTAGAATAGGCAGAGGATATGGAAATCTCTACGCTTGTCTGCACAGCTGTCCATATGATAGAGAAATTTGCAACAGTCGAACATCACGGTTATAAGAAACGCAGATATTTATAATCCGTTCCAGGTGCTGTGAGACTTTCTAAGACCCTTTAGGATAGACGTATCTGTACGACTAACATTCCAGCGCAGCTACATCAAGTAGGTAGATGTAACGCCTTGTACATTCTCTGTGTAGAGAATTATGCAGGGGGTTTATCATTCAGACATGAGGTTGAATGTTGGTTGTTTGTGAGAAGTTGGTGTTGTGATTAAAGTACAGCATATGTTGGAATTCGACGGTGGCAGCATGGTAATCTAACCAGGTAGAGACTGTGGTTTCTCGTTCCACGATACTGAAGCTCGAGTCGGTCGGGATCTCACCGTTGGCATGATAATATGAAATGGATAGGTTCAGGAGGTCGTACTCAATAGTATGCAGGATCACAAGTGTCCCAAGCGACTAGTTGCCTAGAAGACGATTGCTTGCTCGATCTAGCGGGATCGCCATGCAACGTTACGTACCATGATTCAATAGTTGGACTCGCTTGCAGCTAGAAAAGTGTATATGCAAAAAGTTCGACGACGTCAGAGCATCACTGTTAGAGTTTCGGCTTCTCTTGACGTGGCAGCAGAAAGAGGCGCGCGAACAACGTTGGACACAAGTGTGGCGGCATGTCTCCTTTTCAGACGTAATCACGATGGACTAGTTACACACCCCTAACATAGATTTGCGGTATGATTTATGAACATATATTGTAGTCGAACGTTGTAAATTACCTCGAGCAAAACTATTTATTGACAAATAGTCAGCACGTATTCAGAAACTACTGTTCCTACGAAACATAACTAGCTCTTTAT
The DNA here is from genome assembly GCF_021461395.2 of Schistocerca americana. Classification (NCBI taxonomy): domain Eukaryota; kingdom Metazoa; phylum Arthropoda; class Insecta; order Orthoptera; family Acrididae; genus Schistocerca; species Schistocerca americana. Next base: position 148,964,577 of record NC_060126.1, on the reverse strand, counting down.
TATCATAAAATAATGAGTGATATCGATGGAGGATTTGAACTTGATTCCGTATTTCTTTATTCCCATAAGATTTTTTGCACTTTCCCCCTTACAAGCGAATTTTAATCAGATTGTGTGCTTACAGAATATCGTTTGATTGGATTCCCGATTGCGATTTCCTGTCAGAGAGGTCACAGTTCACAGGAACTGACGGGAAGTCACCTAGTCAGGCGGAAGTGATATCTGGCTTTCCCCAAGGCAGTGTTGTAGGCCCTCTGCTGTTCATAAATTCTTTAACGATTTAGGAGGCAATCTGTGTTCAACTATGCATTTGTTGCAATACTTCCATTGCTCCGTCCAATCCCAGTCTACGGAAAGCGTCGATATTTTTTTTAATTTATTAATTTTGTTTCGTTTTAGATAAACAAACGAACTATGGTGGTGGAAGTTTCGCTGATAAATGAAGAAGTAAGAAGCCTCAACAGAGAGTAATAGCTAGTAATATTGTGCAGTAACTTGATATGAATTCACAATTTGAAAGAAATAGAGGCCTACAAAATGCAGACCGGTGATCTATGCATTGTTTCATCATCTAGTTGCCTAAGTTGCATTCATCTTCGGAGACTAGTACGGTAGTCCTCATAAGCGTGTGTAATCTCTGGCGTCTTGGGAGCCAGCTACCTAACACGCATATGTGATGCACGTTTTTCAATTCTACGTATAGAACCTCAATTGTATGATAGTTGTGTCCGTATCTGGTACAGAAGTAGTGAATTTTTGTTGGAGACACCACTGCGTATTGGTCTTCGCACTCTGCTTTGCGAGTCATGACGAGCTGTAAACGTGACAGGTTGTGTTTGCTACAGCTTTATAATGCCCAAGGCCGTAATATTAGCTATCGCTAATAATGAAACGATGTTGTAATGAAACGATTTTTACACAAATATAATTATTTTGAAATAACCGGTTTACAACCGTGGTAAAAAGGACATTGCTACGTGCCAACATTATGAAAGGAGAACATTCCCTTTCCATCTGACTTGATGACGACAGACTCGCCGAATATTTGTGACGGATGTGTATTGCTACATGGATCTGCACTCACCTACTACACAGTAATACAAAGATGTTTCACGCTGACGTATCGACTTTTAGCGTATGTGCTCCTTACAGTTTTTATCTGTTAATCATCAGATACAGTACGTCAAAGAGATTCTTTACAGAAAACAGCAAGGGGATAAACAAGAAAATTACCTTCAGAAAAATGATTGAAAACGCTTTATTTTCACATCCTGTTCGTTTTGCATTTCTGTTTGTAACGCTCTGTGCGGCTGAACTGCACTCTACTGTGCGGTCAGACAAACTGTGAAGAACAGTTAGAGATCGGTGCACAAGCGACATCATGCGCTACCTAATGCTTTACAAAACGCCGCACAGAAAAACGATGTTTCTCCGGGGCTCATATCTCGGGTTCTGCTGGTGATAGAGAGGTAGTGTTATGGACAGCCCTTGGCCAGGGACCACTCATACACCAGATCCTACAATACAGAGACAAGTTTGAATACTTCACACATCCTCCGGTTTAGAAGGCGCAAATTAGTTGGTTCTTTTTGCATTACATTTTGTCTATGTTGCGCCTCAGGGGGCTTATGAAGTCAGCATTTAGTTCACGGGTGGTTCCTGAGAAAACACGTAAAACATGGTTCTCGGGAGCAGAAACCGAGCTGCGAATTTCGAGGCGGCTTTTGCGTAGGAAACAGCTGAAATTTTTGCGATGTACTCTTAAGATCAGCATATCGAAAAACTTTGAAAATTTTCTTGGTATCTTTATCCGTTTCTGAGAAACATAGGTTGAAAGTTACCCTACTTGTACACGTAAAATACGCATGTCATATCCGGTGTCACACGAAAACGTATTTTCTGAAACGGGACAGCATGGAGAACTATACTGTACAGTGTCTCAGTTATCATCAGAATGATTCTGGGAACCCCATGATACGGTAATGTAGCACATCCAAAATACGGTACAAGCTGTAAAATCAGTTTTACGTTATTTCGATTTCACATAAGTAGCTATCAACATAAACCCGTAAATTCCTTTTCAAGTAAATGGCACCCTCTGCTGTAGCAGTGAAGTGAAGGGAACCAGTGGAAAAATGCTCCAATTATAGCACAAAAAGGCTAGTACACTCCTGTTTTAAAAGACTTTGACTGAAAAGCGGGATACCAAATACTTTATTCTACTTTCCTCAGCACATGTAAAATTTGCACAATAATTTTGGCAAGCGAAAGTATTCGCACACTGTCATGCTGTGAGGGAACGAGGCAGTGGCAACAGAAAAGGGACAGTAAACCATTAAATACAGGAAGATAGTAGACAGTGGTTGTGGTACAGAAAGAGTTAAGGAGACAGTGACGGTGTAAGAGAAAGAGAGGAATACAGTGGAAGTGGAACATACCTGAGAGTGACTGAACAGTGTTACTAAAAGACTGAAGGAGACAGTGGCAGTGGGAGTGGAATAAAGAGTCAGAGAAAGTAGAAATGTGTGAGAGCCAGTGACAATGAGAGGCAGAGGTAATGACAGCAAGAGATAATGGCAGCGAGAAGAGACAGCAGCCATGGGAAGGAATGAATGAGACAGTAGCAGTTAAGAGAGGGCACGAGCAAATCAGTGACACGGAGACAGTGGTAGTAGGACAGAACGAAGGAGACTATAGCTGTGTGACGGAAGGCAGTGACAGTTAGAGAGACACAAAGAGAAAAGGACAATTAAGTGGGGTGAATAAATGAGTAAGAATGAGCAAGTGGGAGTGGATAGGTATGAGCGACATACAGCGATGGACTTATGAAACTTCCCATTTGATTGTAAAGAATGGCTGAGCTGGAAAAACTACGTTACTTGATTTTCAAACTCCACAGTGAAACTGAATGTACTGAGACATTTCTCTGTACTTATTCTGATCATTACTGAACTGACACACAGTATTTTAGCGCAACGCAGTCTGACTTTTAATAATCCCTATAAAGGAATAGCCCTAACTAACAATAACCTATGCCCTTCATGAATTACTTACCTCACAAAAATATTCGTTACTCTAACTTCTGCAAACCAGCGAGCGCCAATACTGCCAGCTAAATAGAAGATTCTAAGTACTGAAGGCATTACCTACTGATAGGCATATAGTTAGGAAATGAAAGATTTTGATAGAGAACAAACAATGTATTTACCTTAATGGTGTTCAAAAGTCCAGTTTAACAAATTTCCTTTTTCTGACGGACACACGTCCAGATCGTCCGTTCATATTAACACCTCAGCTGGCCGGAGTGGCCGAGCGGTCCTAGTTGCTACAGTCCGGAACCGCGCGACCGCTACAGTCGCAAGTTCGAATCCTGCCTCGAGCATGGATGTGTGTGATGTCTTTAGGTTAGTTAGGTTTAAGTAGAGGCAGGATTCGAACCTGCGACCGTAGCGGTCACGCGGTTCCAGACAGTTGCCCAACTTTCCAGTCAGTCTTTAGAACAGGAAAATATTAGAATTGTTTTGCTCCCATAGGAGTATTTTTACTCTAGAATCTACATCTGATTGTACATCTATGTCTTTATTTCAATGCACTCTAGTGTGTTTCTGGCAGAGAGGACATATTGTTTGATTACCTATCTCCACTAAGACTTTGACTGAAAAGCGGGATACCAAATACTTTATTCTACTTTCCTCAGCATCATTAGTGTTACCGGTAAATTGATATTTATGGGCGATGCATCATATCCCTTAGTGTAAACTGTGCATGAAATGTTAATTGAAATGGCTTTGCCATGTGACATACTTATCATTGCACCTTAAACCGTTTGCGCAGCTGCTAAGAGCAGTTATTTGATTCTTCCTGACCTTTAACTCTTACTTCCATTTAAAAATGGTACGTGGGAAGATAAGACTGTCTGTACTCCCTAGAGGCCGGAATATAATTTTATCTTTGTAGTTATCGTATGTAGAAGGAAGTACGACGAGCATTCATAAACGTTTATTATTGCCATGAAAAAATAAAAGTTAGGAAATTAATTTGTTTATAAACTGACGGGCCAAAACACTAATATACACATGCGTATTCAAATACAGAGATATGTTAACAGGCATAATACGGCGCTGCCGTCCGCAACTCCTATATAAGACAACAAGTGTCTGGCGCAGTTGTTAGATCGGTTACTGCTGCTACAGTGGCAGGTTATCCAGATTTAAGTGAATTTGAACGTGGTGTTAGAGTCGGCGCACGAGCGATGGGATACAGCATCTCCGAGGTAGCGATGAAGTGAGGATTTTCCCGTAATACCATTTCACGAGTGACCGTGAACATCAGGAATTCGGTAAGACATCAAATCTGCGACATCGCTGCGGGCGGAAAAACATCCTGCAAGAACGACTGAAGAGAATCTTTCAATGTGACAGAAGTGAAATCCTTTGGCAAGCTGCTGTAGATTTCGATGTTGGGCCATCAACAAGTGTCAACGTGCGAACCATTCAACGAAACATCATCAATATGCGCTTTCGGAGCCGAAGGCCCACTCGTGTACCCTTGATGACTGCACGATAAAAAGCTGTACGTCTCGGCTGGGCCCGTCAACACCGACATTCTACTGTTCATAACTGGAAACATGCTGTCTGGTCGGACGAGCCTAGTTTCAAACGGTATCGTGCGGATGGCCTTGCACGAACATGGAGACAACCTCATGATCCATGGACCATGCATGTTAGCAGGGGACTGATAAAGCTGGTACCGGCTCTGTGATTGTGTGGGGCGCCTGATACGTCTAGGTACGACTTTGACAAATGACACATAAGTAAGCATCCTGTCTGATCACTTGCATCCATTCATGTGCATTGTGCATTCCGGTACACTTGGGCTATTTAAGCAGGACAATGCTACATCCCTCACGTCTAGAATTGCTACCTAGTGGGTCCAGGACCAATCTTCTGAGTTTAAACACTTCCGCTGGTCACCGAGCTCCCTAGACATGAACATTATTGAGCATGTCTGGGATGCCTTGCAAAGTTCTGTTCAGAAAAATACTACATCCCCTCGTACTCTGACGGTTTTATGGACAACCCTGCAGGATTCATGATGTCAATTCCCTCCAGCACTACTTAAGACATTACATGAGACTAGTCGTGTTGCGGCACCTCTGCGTGCTGGCGGGGGCTCTACAGGACATTAGGCGGGTGTACCAGTATCTTTGGCTCTTCAGTGTATATGCACTTACACGTCTGCAGCCAAGTTGCAATTGAAATCCCATCGTGAGTGTTCCATAACTCACAACAGCGGAGGAAAACGGATAAAGTTTCGTATCGGGTGGGAATTTATTTTCTGCTAGCAATCAGTAACAGCTGGTGGTCCTGGCTTACCAAGGACGTGTGAAGGCCCTGTTGGGCCGAATACAGCTCGAAGTCGGACCTGCCTGTAGAGTGCTATTGGCGCCCTCATGCAGGTTGGAGTGTAACTGTCGGCTGCTCGACTGTTGAACGAAGTGAGCCTGCTGTGGGCGCTGTTGTATGCCCATATTGTGGACTGTATGTTGAGACCTGTTTATGATGGGCATTAACTTTGTTCTCAACCTACGTAAGAGCCATGCTGGTTCCCTTCGGGCCAAATTGACATTGTGTCGTTCCTGCGGTCCGCCGTTGAGAGCCAAAGGCGTTCGTTTGTGTTTTGCTTGTTGGCTGTATCTTGTAGATTTTTTGGACACGTATTCACTGTTTGTGGATAAATTTTGTTGTCTACTCGCCATGCTATTGAGCAACATGGCTGTCTTGTTGGTGTGTGCAAGATGCACATTTTGTCACATCATTCTGTAGGTTATCTCCTGATTTTTTTTTTACCTACTCCATAATTGCCAGCCTCCTTTAAAGTGTCTTGCATTTTAATGAAATAGAGTTTTCCATTACAGTAGTGTTTACAACAATTACAGCTAGTGTTAATTGTTAACTCCCTACCTGAGGTATTATCTAGTGTCTTGATTTTATGAGAACAGTGTTTATTCAATGCTCGTCAGCTTGTAATTCATTGATGGTTTCGTCATTCCATTAAAATAATGTTTAGCGCTTAGTACTTGCTCAATTGGCTTAATTCACTAACGTCCTGTGTTTCATCATAATAGTGCTAAATTCGATGAGTGCTTATTACACTTCTTTTAAAACGAAGATCCCACAAAATATCTTTTATTCAAGACAATCGGTTTCAACCGTCTTAGCAGTCATCTTCAGGTCTTAAACATTTTTCTGTAGCAAAACATGTTCATTTTACGCTGCACCTCATGCACAAGATGTAAGCAGATAAAACTCAGCATCCACTTGACATCTTGTGCATGACGTTCAGCGCAAAATGAACATGTTTCACTACAAAATAATGTCAAAGACCTTAAGATGACAGCTGAGACCGTTGATACCGGTTGACGTGAATAAAAATCACTTTGTACGGTCTTAGTTTCTCAATGGTTTTCAACAATTGAAACAGATCGCTCTTCAACACCCTCATAATGATAAAATTTAATTCTTTTAATGTATTAGTTTTATATTTAATTATAAACATGTTCAATTCTGGTAGTACATATACGTTACAGGAGAGGTTAACCTTTATTTAATGTTTTATATATCAGGGGCTTCATATTATGCTTCGTACATCTACATCTGCAGTGGGCACCACGTCAAATTCTTTCCGGAAGTCTGGAAATATGGAATCTGCCCGTTGCTCTTTGGTCTGCATGTCGAGATTCATCACACGATACTGTAATACATCTGAGGAAAACGCATCTATTTTGTTAAAGCATCTGACAAGGTGATTACACAACTAGCCACCTGTGTGATAATAATCTTGACTTTGTTTATCTACCTTTCCTGCCCACAGGGCTTAGTTGATTCCGTCTATATCTTTGGTTGGCTATCACCACTGTTTCCTTTTTGTGATCTCTGAAATTAAGCGCCTTCCTTGCTTTTGTGTTTTGTATATTAACAGTATATGATTTAATCAACTGATTTCTTCTAAATCCCTCCTGAGTAAATCTAAGCGATACCGTCTAGAGGCGGCCTTTAGTATACATTTAACCTGATGTTTTGCTCGGCACTGCCATTGCACTGTAAAGCTCTCTGTGTTTGAGATTAAGATCTTCCAAAATAGTTACTAATTTCTGTAAATCCTGAATGCTCCCCTTTATTTGTCACGGTTGCTAGTAAGCATCCTTGTAGTCTAGTTCCGTCCGGTTAAGCTTCATTAGTGTTACCGGTAAATTGATATTTATGGGCGATGCATCATATCCCTTAGTGAAAACTGTGCATAAAATGTTAATTGAAATGGCTTTGCCATGTGACATACTTATCATTGCACCTTAAGCCGTTTGCGCAGCTGCTAAGAGCAGTTATTTGATTCGTCCTGACCTTTAATTCCTTGTTAACCATTTATACTGCAACTGCTCAATACTTTAAATTACTTTGGCTTCGTCGTGAAAGACACTCGTAATTAGGCCTTAAACTGTTTGTGCAGATGTTAAGAATATTCAACTGATTTTCTTGTATTACCTATTAACTGGTTAGTATTTGAATTATTTGATAATTTACTTTCGAACTGACAACATAGGGCAGCTTTGTTGACTTCTTCAAAATCTCCTGTATTTTTATTTATTTTTCATAACATTTCTCTCACGTATTTCAAGGACTGTATCTAACGGTGTGTTTTTCCATTGTAAAAGTTCAATTTTTTTAAATAAATTACCTTTCTATTATCCTCTCTTTTGTGATCTTAGTACCTTTCAACTACCTAAACAATTCCCTACCGCTTCATTTCTGGTAACTATTACAGAAGCTGCCAGGTCCGTATGCGAGGTGCGTATTAGCGGCTTTGAATCGCTTCGCAGTCGTATTCAAATACAGGTAATGTAAATTTTCTCAATAGTGTTCTTGGGAAAGATCATCGCCTTTCCTCCAGGGATTCCCTTTTGCGTTACAAAAGGATACTGCTAATACATGCACGTTGCTCGAACCTACCAGAAACAAATCTAGTGGCCCGCCTCTGAATTACTTCGATGTCTTCCTTTAATCCGACCTGGATCTGATTCAAGAAAACTAGAGTAACACTCAAGAATAGGTCGTACTAGCATTGTATATGCGTCTTCTTTGCAGATGAACCGCACTTTATCAAAATTCTGCCATTAAAGCGAAGTCTATCATTCGTCTTCCCTATCAGATTCCTCACATAATCGTTGCTCTCCATATCGCTTTGTAACGTTACGCCCAGATATTTAAGCGACGTGACTATGTGAAACAGGACAATAATAATGCTTATCCGAAAATTTCGCGTTTGTTTTTCCTACTTGTTTGCATTAACTTATATTTATCTACATTTAGAGTTAGTTGTCATTCATCATACCACCTATAAATTTTGTCTAAGTCATCATGCATCCTCCGACAGTCACTCCACTTCGGCATCTTCCCCTACACCACACAATCATCAGCAAATAACTGCAGACCTCCGCCCACCCTGCCCGCCAGGTCATTTATGTATGTAGAAAATAACAGCGGTCCTATCAAGCTTCCCTGGGGCACTTTAGGCCATAGCTTTGTCTTTGATGAACACTTACCGTCGAGGCTAATATAATGGGTGCAATTAGTTGAGAAGTCTTCGAGCCAGTCACATATCTGGGAAACTACTCTATAAGCTCGTATCTTCATCAACGGTCACGAGTGGGCGTACCGTGTCAAATGCTTTCTGGAAATCTAGGAATGTGAAGTATGGCTGTTGCCATTCGTAGTATGACATTTGAGCGGAGGGCAAGCTGACTTTCGCACGCGCTGTGCTTACTAATACCGTGCTGTTTCGTGGACATAAGCTTTTCACTCTCAACGAAATTTCTTGTATTCGAGCTAAGAATATTTTCAAAAATTTTATAGCAAACCTTTGTTAAGAATGTAAATTTTGCGGTCTGTTTACAGGGTGTTTCAAAAATGACCGGTATATTTGAAACGGCAATAAAACCTAAACGAGCAGCGATAGAAATACACCGTTTGTTGCAATATGCTTGGGACAACAGTACATTTTCAGGCGGACAAACTTTCGAAATTACAGTAGTTATAATTTTCATCAACAGATGGCGCTGCAAGTGATGTGAAAGAGAGAGAAGACAACGCAGTCTGTGGGTGCGCCATTCTGTACGTCGTCTTTCTGCTGTAAGCGTGTGCTGTTTACAACGTGCAAGTGTGCTGCAGACAACATGGTTTATTCCTTAGAACAGAGGATTTTTCTGGTGTTGGAATTCCACCGTCTAGAACACAGTGTTGTTGCAACAAGACGAAGTTTTCAATGGAGGTTTAATGTAACCGAAGGACCGAAAAGCGATACAATAAAGGATCTGTTTGAAAAATTTCAACGGACAGGGAACGTGACGGATGAACGTGCTGGAAAGGTAGGGCGACCGCGTACGGCAACCACAGAGGGCAACGCGCAGCTAGTGCAGCAGGTGATCCAACAGCGGCCTCGGGTTTCCGTTCGCCGTGTTGCAGCTGCGGTCCAAATGACGCCAGCGTCCACGTATCGTCTCATGCGCCAGAGTTTACACCTCTATCCATACAAAATTCAAACGCGGCGACCCCTCAGCGCCGCTACCATTGCTGCACGAGAGACATTCGCTAACGATATAGTGCACAGGATTGATGACGGCGATATGCATGTGGGCAGCAATTGGTTCACTGACGAAGCTTATTTTTACCTGGACGGCTTCGTCAATAAACGGAACTGGCGCATATGGGGAACCGAAAAGCCCCATGTTGCAGTCCCATCGTCCCTGCATCCTCAAAAAGTACTGGTCTGGGCCGCCATTTCTTCCAAAGGAATCATTGGCCCATTTTTCAGATCCGAAACGATTACTGCATCACGCTATCTGGACATTCTTCGTGAATTTGTGGCGGTACAAACTGCCTTAGACGACACTGCGAACACCTCGTGGTTTATGCAAGATGGTGCCCGGCCACATCGCACGGCCGACGTCTTTAATTTCCTGAATGAATATTTCGATGATCGTGTGATTGCTTTGGGCTATCCGAAACATACAGGAGGCGGCGTGGATTGGCCTCCCTATTCGCCAGACATGAACCCCTGTGACTTCTTTCTGTGGGGACACTTGAAAGACCAGGTGTACCGCCAGAATCCAGAAACAATTGAACAGCTGAAGCAGTACATCTCATCTGCATGTGAAGCCATTCCGCCAGACTCGTTGTCAAAGGTTGCGGGTAATTTCATTCAGAGACTACGCCATATTATTGCTACGCATGGTGGATATGTGGAAAATATCGTACTATATAGTTTCCCAGACCGCAGCGCCATCTGTTGTTGAAAATTGTAACTACTGTAATTTCGAAAGTTTGTCTGCCTGAAAATGTGCTGTTGTCCCAAGCATATTGGAAGAAACGGTGTATTTCTATCGCTGCTCGTTTAGTTTTTATTGCCGTTTCAAATATACCGGTCATTTTTGAAACACCCTGTATATACGTTTCTTATTCTCAGGAGATACTTACCTTTTTTTCCAGTGATTCGGGACTTTGCACTGGGCGAGAGATCCTCGGTAAATGAAAGCTAAACAAGGGGCCAATGCCGTGGACTTTTTGTAAAACCGAAGTAGGAGTCCATCCGCACATAGACTTACTTGTTTCAGACTCTATCAGTTGTTTCTCTACGCCAGGGATGCTTATTTCTATATCGCCCATAATTGAGTCGATGGGCAAACGACGGTATGTTTGATTCTCTTGTGTGAACAGATTCTTAAACATGAAATTTAAAAATTTCGTTTTGCTATCTTTAGTTGTGTGAGTTAACGAGCATTCAGTTCTCATTTAAATATATGGCCGAAGGTGTCAGCCTACAGGTTCTGTGAAACGAACACTGTGGTCCAGGACCGTGTGCCACAAACGGCGCAGATTCAGCACAAGATGGGGAAACTCCCAGGCATCTATTGTGTATTGAGGCCTAAGCACTGTAGTGTGCGAGTGGGACAGACCAGAACCGACGTCATAGGGAAACCCAGCAGAAGGGGTTTGTGGCCGAGGAGATGTAGGAGTGTTAAATACGGAGGACCTATGATCGCCTATAAAGTGAAACATTTATAGAAACTATTTAATTCTTTAGTAATGCAGGGAATGAAGCCACCATAATTTTAATCAGCCATCCTCTATAAATTTTCATGGTGATCCCAATAAAACTTGAATATTAACCATCGAAATTTCATATAAAAGCTCATCATTAAAATGGCAAACGTTGTAAATATCAACTCCGTAACTTTATTTGTTTAAAAGGTATAGTAAATTTCAATTATCAGTATTTACAGTTAAGCATCAGATCATCATTTCCTCCACACAAAACACACTGAACGATGAGAGCATGACACCTTATTCGATCATTAGGTAATAGAATATGTGTTGTAAAGTTTAGTGCATAATAGCTACTTTTGTTCTTTATTTATTTATCAGAAAGCACATTGGTGCAAGGCTACTGGCCGTGGCATTCAAACCTAAGAAGGAAATTGTATTGGTTTTATCTAAAAGAATTTAATTTTTATTATGTAATGGATATCTTTGTTACTCTGTTTAGGACGTGAAAGTGGTCAAGCTTTGATTGTTTAAATATGTTAAAATGTGACGTAATTTAGAATAAGCTGTAGCCAATCAGATGGATGGCTTCAGGAAAGGGAACTGCCCTAAGTTGAGTGAGCATTATCGGAGCGCGGGAGACGCGGCCGGGGACGGGCAGAGGGTCATTGCGGGTGCTTACGCGAAAGCGGACAGTTCGGCTGGAGACACCGAACGATATACAGTTCGTATGCAGACCCAAAACAGGACCGTCGGTCTTTAGGCAACTAGGAAGTGAAGAACGCATTTCGCATTGTGTGGTATCGCGGGACTTAGTCTCGCAGCGGTGTGCAGCCGCTCGCCTGGTGTGAACTCTTAACTTTTCGCGTAGGTAACTTGTATTACGCGATGAGATTGTGAATGATCGAGCTGTGTCAAATGGATATGCGCTCAAGTGTAGCAGTAACTCTAAATACGACCACTTTCGCTATTACTTTGCTTTCTGAATAAACATTATTGTAACCAAATCACAACTGTGTGGCCTACATCATTTATGGGTCGTTATTTTATTTCCTGATATTATGATTACTGTTATTATATGTTATGTTCCTATTTCGCAAACTTGCTATCAGCCAGACAATTTAACGAAAGGGTCAGAAGTGTTTACTTTAAGGTGTGTAATGAGACACGTGCGGTTCAACCTCTAGACGAGTTTGAGCCAAGACATTTCGACGAAGATGAACCGCATGTGAGCCCGAACATCTTTCGGATGTTAGCTCGTAACTGCCGCACCAGACTGCTCCACGGATGGCTGGTTGGAGAATTTGTGAATGTATTTATTGTATGGGCACAATGTGCCCATGCATTATCGTCGTGAAATATGAACCCATCGTCGAAATTCTGACTGTATTATTGGGCACTAGAATATATCGCCCATATAACCTGTCCAGGTAGTTCACAGCCCTATGCCACCCGTAAAACAGAGCAATCCAAAACTTGAAGACCCACTTTCCGTGCTGCTCATGTCTGACGATGTACCCCAAATATGCCTTGCTACCTGGCTGGCCATATGCACACTCTTTTCTGCGCTCACCAAACCTGAGACGAGTCCTACAGTCGTCGGTGTAGAGGATCCGAAAATGGTTCAAATGGCTCTGAGCACTATGGGATTTAACATATGAGGTCATCAGTCCCCTAGAAATTAGTACTTAACCCCAACTAAGCTAAGGACATCACACACATCCGTGCTCGAGGCAGGATTCGAACTTGTGACCGTAGCGGTCGCGCGGTTCCAGACTGAAGCACCTAGAACCGCTCGGCGACACTGGCTGGCGTAAAGGATCCCACTGCGGGATCCGGGTCCTGCTCCTGATGTTCCTTTGACCACCCTCTTCGCGCATCTTATTACTGGGGGTTTCATTCTTTGTTCGTAATGGACTCCTAGACGAGAGATGAATCGAGTGGGCATGGCTGGGTACTACCTATACAAGGGTTGACAGAGTTCTTCAAAAACACATTGCCCAGGTCTGCTGTATTCATAGGCATGATCAAACATTAAGACTTAATTTGTGGAAGGTGAGAGCCGCTGCGAACAACCGCTTTTATGGGAACAAATAAATTTCTTGTCATGTTAATCGGCAAACTTATTTAAGTAATGTTTCTATTGAAAGTCTGTCAGCTGATGAACTCTTCCAAATGTTATGTGTAGGAACTTAAGGATGTACGTTACACATGTCGCCCCACGCTTCAGACACAGTTCTGCTTCAGTACAGATAATTGGTGCTTCACAGCGTGCGATTGAAATGGCACGGCAACTGGAAACGTCCTCCAAAAATTAGGAAAGCAGAGCAGAACGATTATTTAGGTCCGACTTCTAAAACGAACATAGATTTACCGTTAAATTCTCGCGGTATATGGACCTATTGTAATGTCGCGACCATCCGTAGGAAAATGGTGCCAACAGTTTGACCAACGCTGAAAAAGAATAGGTTATGATGATATGGCAGTCCATAATTTGTGGCATAAGATACCTATCTATTTTGCAAGATGGAAGAACATCTAGGAGAAAGACAATTACCAACGATGAAGACGTTCACTCAACGGTTCTCGAATGTATCCGTCGTCTGGGAGTGCTGGTAGAGCACTTGCCCGCGAGAGGCAAAGGTTCCGTTTTCGAATCTCGGTCCGGCACACAGTTTTAATCTGCCAGGAAGTTTCATCCAATAGAGCGTTCCGACCTGTGTTTTCAGAGACTTGATGGCTATATTGACAAACAGGGTGGTGGTCAGAAACAGTCTGAAAAGCTAGTAAGGGTGTTTCAGGCTATCTTGTGCTGACAAATAAATCTTTAGAAAGAAATTCGACACGTTGCGCCGTTTCGGATTAACTAGTATTGAATCATGCCGTCGCGGGCGCAAATTCAAATGGCCCGCCAGATACAGCCAGTGTAAGTTATCCTCATGGCGTAGTTGCTGGCACACGAGACAGCTCAGGTTTTGGCTCGGGTTCGATCTTTACTACCACCCAATGTCCTATTTTTATATCGTTTTAGGAAAGCAAACGAAGAACATGTTTGGCGACACCGTCTCTGTCGTGCCACTTAAATTTACGAGCTACGGCTTCATTGGCTATTTCAATGCTAATTAGCTCGGAAACGGTTAACAATTAGTCCTTAGCACAACCTACGCTGCAGCACCCTTACAAGTTTTCCAGACTGTTTATGCCTCCCCATATATTGTCACATATCAGGATAATTTTGAAGTATAGAGTAGCATTCAATAAGAGTTACTTGCCCTGTCATAATTTTGTGTAACTTACTTTATCAAGTGTTCTCGTTCACGTGTCCCTACAAATGAGAGAGATCATGTGACATATGATTCATATGCACCATGAACTATAGTCGTAATCGTCGAGAAGCACTGACCGATAAATGCCAAAACGAATAGATGGCCTGTACTCTTGCCCAATCTCAATTCTTTGGTTTCATAGGAATCATAGGAGACATAATTTTTCGAATGGACATTGTGAATACACTGTATCAGTGGGCACGGAATTGTGGAAAACCTATGCGCAGTTTTCTGGTAATTTTTAGGGTATCACAATCTTTGACGAGACGAGTTGACACATATTTAGAAACAAAAGCACAATATTTTGAACAGTTGCTATGAGTTTCTGTGATCTGATGATGTAGTGAACAACTTATAAATAGCTAAGTGCCATGTGAAAAGCGAAATAGTATAAATTTTTCAGTAATAACTGGTAAACGAGACATTTATGAAGAGGTGCTAACACAGAAAATAATTGCATTTAGGAGTGGGGGAACTGCTCTAAAAGTTTGTCCAAGGATCATGTATTTTTGTTACATCTTGTCTATTACACAAGGTACCAGCTAAAAAGTGAATTTTTGCTTGGCTGTGGAGAGTGAAAAAGAAATTCTCACAATTTTCACTCTCGAAACAGCTTTGAGTTCTTACTGGATTCATTATAACCTTAAGTTGTTGGCACATATGCTTCTACGGACTATGCTCATTTTATATATTACCAGAAAATGTCAGAAGACCGCTATCTGCGTCTATGTATTAATGGCAGATTGTTTTATTAATGACAGATCGTTTTATGTCGATATTTAATCGTATATGGTTTCAGTATATTATTTATATTATGATATCAGCACTATATACGAAACAAACGCTTAAGTTACATAAACAATAAATTTCACGTGCACTTCAAATAGCTTCTCTTATTTCTAAGGGTGTGTGTGTGTTGTGGGAGGGTAATGTACATGACTGTGTGTGTGCATGTATGTGTACACATACTACAGAGTAAATATTAACTTATTTTCATGTGCCAAAAAATAATTGTTTTTTTTTTCATAGTTAATATTGCCACTCATCGACCATTTACATTACATAGTTTACAATGTGTTTACCTAATGTGTGACGTTTTTAAAATGATGTTTTGAAACAAACGTACATAGACACTTACACCCACACCCACACACACACACACACACACACACACACACACACACACACACACACACACACAGACACTGTATGATCAAACACTGTTATACGCAGTAATCAAGTAAAAACGACTTCATTTGATATTTGCTATTGTCCTTTTGTATATCAACAGATTTAACTTACCTTTATCACAATGAAATATTTATGTCTATGGCGGCACAGTTCGCCGTATGTTTTGAATCGGATGCTGGAGACCAGTTTTATGCTTATGATGTATGTATGAGCGCTGTTGGCCAACAATTAACGATGATATCTATGAAAGAGTAAATGTATCACAAAATGGTTGTGAATATGCCTGTATGTTTAAGCAATTCTCTGTGGCAGATATATTTCACTAATTTTTACTCTTAATACTGTATGTCAAAGTGCAGAATTTCGACACACATTTATTGAGAATGACAAAAACGACCGGAAACGTTTCACAAACTGTAGTAGTAAACACTGGAAACAAGGATTTCACAGAAAATTATGTTTGATAATCTACTTTCTAGGTATGTTTATACATTTCTAAAAGCGTTTGTAAACGTATTGTACCGCATAGGTTCTTGTTCTTGAATTCAGTCTGGTAGCCTAGTATTCTGGTTTGGTTACTGTCTATAGTGGCTCTGAGCACTATGGGACTCAACTGCTGTGGTCATAAGTCCCCTAGAACTTAGAACTACTTAAACCTAACTAACCTAAGGACAGCACACAACACCCAGCCATCACGAGGCAGAGAAAATCCCTGACCCCGCCGGGAATCGAACCCGGGAACCCGGGCGTGGGAAGCGAGAACGCTACCGCACGACCACGAGATGCGGGCTACTGTCTATAGTGCTGTCCATAAATATAACTACGCGTCAGCCGGCTGCAGAAACTGTCTTCTAATGGAAGTTATTATAATTTCAGTATGTTAGAAACTGAAAATTATGGTTTCGCAAAACATAAATCTAGCTTAACTGGAAATGTCTAGTGGGATCGTTAACTAAACAAAAAACTAGCTTTAATTAAAGTCACTAGATTCTTCACAAATAGCAGATATGAACATGTTTCCGTGTTTGAAAATAACACACACATATTGTAAACAAAACATATGTCGCTTCTGATGGAGATATTGAATGACATGCAACAGGTGCTGCATCTAAATAGTCTAAAAATGTCGAAGAATGGCTAGGCAAATTTTAAGTACAGTACTTTTATTTCCTTCTTTGCAAATACGTAGCAAGAAGCATTAATATATCAAAACAGCGTGCACTAATTAAAATTTACTGTATACACATCAAGGTAGACGAAAAGAAGAACAGCATATGACTAAGTCAAAACAAAAACTGAAACCGTTTGCTAGAATCACATACCTGTACAAGAAAAGCTCGCTGACAGTTCCGCGGCGACCAGAAGCAGCTTTTGCAGGATGTGTCCACGTGTCGTGCGTCGAAAGCGTCGCGGTGCGTCGTTGCTGCCTCCGACGTTCGCGGCGCCGCTCCCCTGCTCACTCTGACGTAGGCTACCCGCGCTACGTCGCGCTATATACGAGGACTCCTGCATACCCACAGCGCATGCTCTGCGCCCACCCCGTGCTGGGGTATACGGCCGGAATGCAGCGTCACTCGCTTTCTACTGTTCATCCGCCACGCTCACGCGCCTGCGCACTTGCGCCGCTACCTTCATACCGCGCAGTTGTCTCTCAGTTGCGTCCCCGCTGCCTAGGAGGGAGCATGTAACACTGCTGTCCGTTACGTGTGACTGATATACACGATTTTTATTACAGAAACGGATTCATTTGACACATGACAATTTATGCGAGCTCTTTTCTAAACCGTAACCAGTAATTTCTTTTCTTTTCGGACATCTACAAGACTATTAATGTTCATTAAAGACATAAACGCATACATCACTTAGCAAGCATATGACTGAAATATATTCCGGTTTTCAATATCTCAGCGAATGCAGTGTTCAGATCTTAAATTAAGGATTTCATTTTTTATTGGTGTTAGAGGAGCTAGTTCCCGAAGTTATCTTTATTAAGAGTGTGTCATTTTTTCGGGACGAATTATTGTTGATCTGGGTGAATCAGAAATCGGTTTTAATGCGCAATGTCACAGCTGACACAGCAACTCGTTCGATTTCTCTAATTGTTAAAATCACTCGGTGCCTGTTATTTTGTACTTTTTGTAGAATATTTCGCGTAAACCAGGAATAGCTTAATGTTTGAAAATTCGTACATGATTACATACAATGGCTCGCCATTAGTAAAGTTCCCTGTCACATTTCTAGATACGTCCCATTCTGATGTGTTAAATATAAAGTAAGGTGGTACATTTTTATCTTCTCTTACTTCCTCTGTTCACGGGAACGTTCATACTTAAGTAAAAGTAGCTATTTTGGGTATCTTGGCACTCATCAGAATAATATTTGTCTAAGACAAATTAAACGAAAGAAAACTTATGTATGTTCGTTACAGCCCTCAATGATTTTAGATATATAGTGTGTTAAATCTGATGTGAAATATCGATCTGCGTACAAGTATAACAAATAATAATATGATATCTCAATGAGTCTTGTTTTAAGAAAATAAGAAATATGTATAAAAATATTTTTCTTGTCTTATTTTCGATAGCTGAATGCCATTGTCTCCTTTATTTGTCTGTGTGTCGCTTCTCATTTATTACGAAACGATGGTCAAGCGCCCGTAACACTTGTCCTAGTCTGAGAAGGATATTATTTTAAGGCTTTAATTTCTGCCAGAGCAGTTTCGACGTTTACACGCTTATCAAGCACAAGTAACTGATGTCATGTCACGACACTGAAATAAAACATAAATAATGGTAACCCTTTTGAGCTTAGCTTGACCTTACAACAATGGAAATGACAACAGTGACAGCTGTCATTAGTGATATAATCGCCACATTATAAATCACATCTCGAGCAGGTTAAACACCTGTTGTAAAGTACGACGTAACCCAAAGAGACTACCATCCTTAATAACTTACACGAGGGCAAAAATGCCCTGTCGGAGCAGAGAAAGGAAGAATATGCTCCTCATTACAAGACTGACAAAAAGGTGAGGAACCGGCTGCCTGAATCCTCATTACGCTTTTCTCTCCAAAAATTTTGACATGTGAACACAGTCGCGCTCCTTTACTCAGTTACTCTTTATAGTTAAGCATTCATACTCGGCTAGTCTCCTCATTGCCACTGGTTATGCAAATGTGTATGTCTCCCTTCTACTCTCTCCTGTTCTTTCTGTTGATTTCGAGTACGTCGCATTGCCACTGTCTCCTCTCTGACTTACACAGTCTCTCTTTGTCTGTTTTTCCCCCGCCACTGTCTCCAACATACCTCGGCTGCTCAGAAATCCGTGGGGGGTCCAAATTATTTTCCCCAAACACCTATGTATTTAAATTTTTTGTCCAGAATGCGCTCACCACTATACCTACGTGTTCAGTCTGCGAGGGTTCAGACCGCCAAGCCCATCCCACTCCGCAACATTATATATGGTCTCGATTCAGCTGTTTTCTTCATTTTCACTGTCTCCTATCTTTTTTACTCCCACTGCTTCTATCTCCATTCCTCTCTCTTTCTCCTTTACTGCCACTGTCTCTCACTGACCATCAATACCCCCTCTCTTTTTGGCTCCCACTGCGTCTTCATCCATCTCTCTCTTTCACTGCCACTTTTTCTCTCTCGTTGTCACTATCACCTCTCCCATTTTCTCTCACTGCCACAGTCTTCTCTTCTTCCACCATCGCTGCCTCTTAGCCACTCTCTTTAGCATAAAAAAGCTGCGAATACGTTTGCATGACAAAATTTCTGGTGACTAAGGCGGAATGAGGATTGAGGCATTGGTTCCCACGTTTCTGTGAGAGTCTTATAAAGAGGAGCATATTCGCCCCCCCCCCCCCCCCACCTTCCCCGCAACAGGAGGATTTTCCAGGTACCCTTCCCTTCTTTTCTATTTGTGCTGCTTACACAAAACCAATTCTATATGTCAGTACAGTTTTGACTGTTTATTTATTTACTTATATACAGTTATAAACTTTACCATATATAATCAAATAGTAACTGCACATAGTACAAGGTTAACACAAAATCGTTTGCTTTACGTTTTTTTCTGGACATTTCGCTCATTGATCGCAGATCGCTGAAAATGCCAGGCTTATAATTTGCATGTTATTAGAAACATTTTACCAAATTTGCTGTCTTTCATGATTTACATAATTTTTCTCAGTGATTTTAAGTTCCTTTCAGGCATGTTAAGACCTTCTGAGCGCGTTTTCTTCTCACTGTGGGATAGTGTTGGCCATATATATATAGGCGTGAAGTGTCCATTATAGGGATTTACAGAGACCAATCATCATAAGACATTGTTGGCGAAAAGATGTTTACTAAAAACGTGTTTTAATGACCTCAGAATAGTGGCGGGGACTCAAGAGCCTTTTACATGTGCTCACTAAGTCAGCTGAAACTACATTTATGCCCTACACTGGATCAGAGAACATCATTTGAGCAACGAATAGTGAAAATTTCGAGAACTTGCCATGAATAGAAACTGTATTTGTGGCCACACTGCAATTATTAATTCTAGCACCGAAACCGGAAAATGACGTTTATCGACGAATGTATAAAGAATGTATAGTTTTAATCTACCCATTTGCTGTGCTTAGTTATGTAGACAGTTGCGACCCACTGTGCAAAAACGGCTAAAGACCAGTGTTTCCTGTTTTCTGCCTACGTAAGGTAACTTTGAACTTCTGGATCACGGTAACAGATAATGATATCGAAAACTTTTCGATGTTCTCTGAGAATGTTATCATGAGAACATATGGTAAAAACTCCGAGGATTTACCCTGAGTAGAACAACTGGTACTTTTTGTACCCAATATCATACTTTCTAGGGGTCATCTGCCGCATAAAACCCACCACAGACCACACCTAATCAGAAAGAACCAATCGACTTTCTCAGTTTTCCTGGGGTGAAGGAACTGTGTAATGTTTACATTTTCATTCTGTACTGTGGGGTAGCTACAGTTGCCGTAGATATACAAATGGTCGGTACGGCGAGGGATTTCCAGAACACTCGATCATTTATCCCTGTGGTCAACAGCACCCAAGACATGACCCCCCTGAAAAATCAGATTTACGCAAGTGGCTTTTTGGAACATACTGGTAATGTGCAGTGTCGTGCACGAAACGATGTTTGCTGTGACAAAACACCAGTTCTGTTTAATTCCTCTTATCGGTTTCAGATACACAAGATTTCCCCACGTACAATTACGTCACATAATGATCCAAACAGGACATTTGTCTGACTTCATTAGAAAAATAAATCTTGTGTATTACGTAAAAGCAAATTAGGTAAGCAAACAATTATGCGAGAAACAGATTTTGATGTTGTTGAGCAACAATCATACAATAATTTTTAAATGAACACGCTGCCATTCGACTGTACTAATTTAATTACGACCCTGTTTTCAGCGTTTTATGCCATTTTCAAGTGATTCATTATCTGCCATTAACATATATTGCAGGAGATCAAGCTCAAGTGGAATTTTATGAGCCCATCCGATAGTACAGTCCCAAATTATTCTAGTGCGATAGTAATTTTATTAGAACGAATAAAGTTAGTACTGTCAGTACTTGTACTTCCACAGATGCTGCCACTAATATTGACAATTGCAATAATTATACTACTACTACTAATAATAATAATAATAATGAGAATAATGATAATGGCAGGTATAAAAAGAATTTATATATGCTCTAAATAGAAATTTTCAAATATACTGAATTTTGTTAAATGTAGTTTAAGGAGACTCCACCAGTTACGAATACTGGAAAATGACGAAGATCTGGTTGGAAAGAAATATGTACAAGGATAATGAGTGCACACAGGAATGATGCTAATCATTGCTGGTGCTTCAGTAAATATGTCATACTCTGGCACTAAGAGTAGATCAATGTCTTATGCACTGGTGCTTATTGCCTTGTGGCTTTTTGTTTCCTCAGTCCATTTTTAATCATGTCATTTATATATAAATTTAATATAAATGGAGAAAGACTGCAATCTTCTGCAACTCATCAGTTATAATTCCCATCATACTTACCGTTGTTTTTATTGAACATTTACTTTCATTGTACATGCTTTTTATAGAATATATCTAGTGTCACGGAATTCCATTTTCCAGCAATGTTAACCAGAGTTTCCTTCTGTTCAATTTGAAAGGTACTGACATAGTCAATAAAGGCTAGTGCATCCCGTTGTTAAATTCTCTTATTTGATTTAGCAATATTTCAAAATAAACATATTATAATCCATTGTTGTTTATCAGGATCTACATCCACTCTGGTCTCCAGCTACAAGTT
Source organism: Schistocerca americana (assembly GCF_021461395.2). Taxonomy (NCBI): domain Eukaryota; kingdom Metazoa; phylum Arthropoda; class Insecta; order Orthoptera; family Acrididae; genus Schistocerca; species Schistocerca americana. Next base: position 148,942,634 of record NC_060126.1, on the reverse strand, counting down.
TTCGGCTGTTAGTCTTACCCTAAGAGTTAAAAATTTGCGTATATTTTATATGCACACTCTTTCTCCTATGATGGTTAGTCTTTTCGATCTCCTTTCTTAAAAATTCAGTAACAGTATCTGTTACTCAGGTTTCTGGTACCCTCGCTTTTTCATACCATAAATTTAGGAATTATGCTTTATTTTAATAACTCACTGTTAAGCCCAACTATACCAGCTGGCTTTCTGTTATCCGCTGTATCTAAAGCTTCTTTTAATGCTACTAATATAACTAGATTTAACGCTTTCCCACTTTTATCCATTTCTGCTTTTCCATTAAGTTTTGTGCATACAACAAATTTTTATAATGTTCTTCCAGTTATTTTTAGCAGATTATGTTAATCTTTAATGTATATGTTCCTGCCTGTTTAAACGATTGATTTCTTTAACGAATCAACTTTCTCTCTATGCTTTGTTACAGTCTCATTTAGCAACTGATATTTTCAATTACATTCTGATCTAAATTCGGGCATTTTTCTTTGTAGGTGTTTTAAATATGCTTTCTTATCCTGTCTTATTACTTTTTCCAATTCTTCATTCCATGGTATTAACCACTTTTTATTATATGTTTTAAATATTGTTCCCCTGTTCCAAGACCTGTACTTTGAACACTACTGCCTATATTCTCACATTTTTAATATATATCTTCAGAGGTGAGTTTCACTAGTAACTGTTTGTTTAGTCTCTTCTCGTGTTAGGTTTGTGTCATAAATACTGTTAGATATTTGGTGAAAGTATTTCGCACACCAAAACAAGAAACCCCTCCATATAAATGCATATTAGAAAATTATTCCTCTTAACTTATTAATTAAATGATTTTTTATTTTACAAGAAAAGTTTAAATTGTTCTGAGATTGTTTTTGCACAAACAAACACTCTCGTAATATTTGTAGTCCTTTGTATATGATTAAGGTAGAAATTATTCTAGACACCAGCTGCAGTTTATAATTAATATGTGGGCTCATACTGTAGAACATATCCTGCACAATCACTCAGCTTCAAACTATTATTGTCTGTGTAGATACGTAGGGGGTTTAGGAACGCCGACTTTGTGTGGCCTGCTCTTAATATGGGGCATCGTCCGGTTGAAGCAGCAGACAGTGTTTATCTCCCTATATCGACAAGAAACGCGACTTAGATTTGTGGACGTGCTACTGGAAGACGATTTCCCATTAAGACGGTTACAAGCACAGCAGGCATCCCTAACGCAGAGATAAGTTGTCGTTGCAGACATGGAAGCTTGTAGGCCAGTAAATCAGCACCCGGGGATTTTTGATAAGGTGTGACTTTTGGAGACCAAATGATTGAGCACATAGGTAGAGCAAACAAGATTTCACGACGGCGATACTCTGGTCAGATTTTTACAGCATTGCAAAACTAACCATATTGTTGTGGTGCAGTATTTTTTTATGGGAGTGGTGTGGTTGTGGGTTGTGAGAGTGTGGAGAAATACAAATTAATTTTATTAACTATATGTGGTATACAATAATGAGAAACAGTAATGGAAACCTAGAAATAACGCTCAGTTTTAATAAATGGTCTTGACATGTGATGTAATAAAATGATGTTCAGTACAGTGGACTCTTATCCCACAGCAATAATAAAACATTTAAAGAGGCGAAAATGAGTATACAGTCAACCTATCTGGGCCTAATACGTGGTAGCCAATACATTCTTTCGCCTCTCACCAATGAACTTTACTAAGTGTAGGAAATACGGCCAACACAACAGGCACAAAGTCATCCGACGAAATAGACACCAAGGCAAACACCATACAGACAACACAGACAAACATTCACAATATGGTGTAAAACAATACCGAAACGTTCATCACATTACAAGAAAGGTAGACAATCAGTTGCAAGAAGGCTTAGCCGTATAATACAATTCGCCGAATTTTGACAGCAGACCACATCCAGCTATTCGCTCCGATCCCCGTCAACACTCTTGAGCTTTCTTCAGAATGTCTTTGCTTTCGGTCGCAGATTCCATTTGCTCCGATTCCTTAGGGCAAACGGTGTTCACCGTGGCTGGTCCATAGGTCACCCATGCCAGTGCGAAATAAGTTCCACCTGCGTGCCAAGTAGGGCCCCCGACACCGAACTGAAGCTTAGGCAGCCACTGCCTACTCCCTTACTCTCAGCTCAGATTATTTAGTTAAAACTCAGAAACAAAAAAATTTACCGCTATATCATTGCACGGAATTTTTCTTGAAGCATAGTTTAAATGGTTAGTTCATCCAGAACCTACGGAGAGCAAGGCACGTCCTGCTTCACCCAAGTTACATCTAGAAATTGCTGCAAAGATTTTAAGTCTGACGATCTTTACTCGCTCGGCTCTAAGATAAAGCGAATCGGCATTCGTTAAATAACGTCCGCCCATACCCCAATACCCCCCCCCCCTCCTCCACCCCACCATCAGATAATCTCTCTCCTGCCATTATGCATTGCGTTTTTTTGTCATCAGTCTTCTGACTAACTACACTGCTGGCCACCGTAAATGCAACACCAAGAAAGACAAGAGGTAGCACAACAAAATTTATTTTGTAGATAACATGTTGACCAAGTATCAAATGATTACGTTTACAGACGTCTGTGACAAGTGGTTCCTGCCAGAATCAGTAGCCAGAGTAGCCGCCATTGTTGGAGATTACCGCTGCCACACGTCTCGGCATTTAGTCAAAGAGACGTTGGATGTGTTCCTGGGGTACAGCAGCCCAAGCAGCTTCCACACGTTGCCAAAGATCATCTGGTGTGGCAGCTGGGGATGTAATCTGGGTCACTCGTTGAGCAACCATAGACCACATGTTTTCTATCGGCGAAAGATCCGGAGAGCGAGCCGGCCAGGAGAGCAATTCAATCTGGTTATTGACGAAGAACCTTTGGACAATGCGTTCCACGTGTGGTCGCGCATTATCCTGTTGAAATATGGCTGTGGCCGAGCCCTGAAGGTAAGGAAGGACAACTGGCTCCAACACCTCGGATATGTAGCGCCGGCTATTTAAAGTACCGGCAATGCGTACTAGAGGCGTGCGAGAGTAATATCCAATACCGCCCCATACCATAATACCCGGTGCAAGACCAGTGTGGCGGTGCATAATGCAGCTGTCCAGCATCCTCTCTCCACGGTGTCTCCACACTCGAATCCGACCATCGTGGTGCTGCAGACAGAAGCGTGCCTCGTCAGTAAAGACAACGTCATTCCATTCTGCCGTCTACATCCGTCTGTCATCACACCATTGGCGCCGGAGACGTCTGTGATTCTGCGTCAATGGTAGACGAAGCAATGGACGTCTTGCGGACGGACCACTCTGCTGTAAACGGCGTCGAATGGTACGCGCAGACACTGGATGATGCGTTACAGACGCAATGTTCTGTGCTATGGTTCGGGATGTCACTGAGCGATCCGTCACTGCCATGCGCACAACTTGCCTATCAGCACGTGCAGTGGTGCACCGAGGTGAATGCGATTGACCACGTCGGTCCGTCGTACCCTCCTGCATCCAACGGTCACATATCCGCATTACAGTTGTTTGGTTTCGTCCAATACGACTAGCGATTTCTCTGTATGATAATCCACAATCTCGGTAAGCCACTATCCTTCCTCTGTCGAACTCGGATACTTGATCAAACGATGTTCGCTGTTGTCTACGAGGCATAACTGATCATCTTGTGAAACAACCACAAGGTAAACACACGTGCCGAACGTACACTCGTCGAAATCGCCAAGCCTTAAATGGCGCTATGAGGTGGCGCCACATGCGCGCGTGATGTGCGTCTGCGCTGAAATTCTAATCAGTTGCATATCTCATCGCTGCAAACCCATGGTGTAAATTTCACTTGATTCGGATGCTTCCTTCAGGGTGTTGCATTTACGGTGGCCAGCAGTGTAGTTTGTGCGGACCGCCAAGATTTCCTCTCCTGTGCTAACCTCTTCATCTCAGAGTAGCACTTGCAAGCGACGTCGTCAATCATTTGCTAGAACTATTCCAATCTCTGTCTTCCTCTACAGTTTTTGCCCTCTACCGCTCCCTCTAGTACCATGGAAGTCATTCCCTCATATCCTATCATCCTGTCCCTTCGCCTTTTCAGTGTTTTCCACATATTCCTTTCCTCTCCGATTCTGCGTGGAACCTCCTCATTTCTTACCTTGTCAGTCCACCTAATTTTCAACATTCGTCTGTAGCACCACATATAAATGCTTCGGTTCTCTTCTGTTCCGGATTACCCACAGTCCATGTTTCATTATCATACGATGCTCTGCTCCCGACGTACATTCTCAGAAATTTCTTCCTCAAATTAAGGTAGATATTTGATATTAGTAGACTTCTCTTGGCCAGGAATGCCGTTTTTGCCATTGCTAGTCTGCTTTTGGTGTCCTCCCTGCTCCATCCGTCATTGGTTATTTTACTGCCTAGGTAGATGAATTCCTTAACTTCATATGCTTCGTGACCATCAATCCTAATGTTGAGTTTATCGTTATTATCATTAGCTTCTATTTACTCTGAATCCATACTCTTTACTCATTAGACTGTTTATTCCTTTCAGAAGATCATGTATTTCTTCTTAACTTTCACTCAGGATAGCAATGTCAGTGGCGAATCCTATCATTGATATCCTTTCACCTAGAATTTTAATTTCACTCGTGAACCTTTCTTTCATTTCCACCATTTCTTCCTCGATGTACAGAGTGAACATTAGGGGCGAAAGGCTACACTCTCGTGTTACACCCTTTTTAATACGAGCACTTCGTTCTTGGTCGTCCACTCTTATTATTCCCTCTTGGCTGTTGTAGATACTGTATATGACCCGTCTCTCCCTAAAGCATGCCCCTACCTTTCTCAGAATTTCGAACATCTTGCACCATTTTACATTATCGAATCCTTTTCCCACGTTGACAGATCCTATGAAAGTCTCTTGATTTTTCTTTAGCCTTGCCTTCATTATTAACCGCATCGTCAGAATTGCCTCTCCCGTGCCAAACTGGTCGTCATCTAGCGCACTGCTTAGTTAACATTAATCTCTGTGCCTTTAGGTACACGGGGTAGTCAGAAACAGTCTGCATAGCTTTTAATGGTGTCGTAGGGTATGTTGTGCTGAAAAATAATTCTGAAGAAAAAAAAATCGATACATTGCTTTGTTTTCGAGTCAGTTAGCACTGAAGTTAGCCGATGAAGCTCTTGTGCACGCAGATGCAGGTGGACCACCAGATACAATTGGTCTGCGTTCTTCTCACAGCGTAGATGATCATTACTATCGCCGCATATCCTTATCTTGTTCGTTTTTAGGAAACTAAGAACACATCTGGTGACATCGGCTCTGGTTGACCACTTAAATTCTCATGGACAACGGCGTGCCTAGCTAACTTCAAAGTTAATTAACTTGGAAACTCCGCACTGTATCAAATTTTTTCTTAACAATTATTTCCCAGCACAACCTGTATTGCAACGGCTTTGTTAGGTTTTCAGGCTTTCTTACGGCCCCTCATATACGATTTGTTATACAGAGAATCCCAGAAATGATGCGACAGACTTGGTAACAAACGTGACTTTGTACGCTGAGGACAGTACACGCAACGTTCGCAGTGTTGTTTGTTATTCCGTGACCACGACTGATTGCCACGATCAGTGGAGAAGATGGCACCAGCTGGTGCGCGGAAAGGCCTAATCTCCTATGAGTGCAATGCTCTGCTGCCTCAGTGGATGACAGTTTTCGACACTGGTTTCCATGTGCAGTTTATTTTTTTCCTGGAATCCCCTAAAATCTTTGTCATTACACGGGAGAAAAAAAAAAAAACTGCAGACGCCAGCTTGTGTCAGAAACAGCCATCCACCAAAGCAACACAGCATCGCATTCGTAGGAGAAACAAGATCTGTGTACACAGCAGCAGGCTCTATTTTCTCCACTGACGGTCGTGGCACTAAATAACAAAAAACAATTCTCCCATGGCGGTTCTAGGTTACTTCAAAACACACCGCTGTCTTAGAGAGCGCCTCACTGTCTCCCGCAAGAGAAGTTCGCAACTGCAAGCTCCCAAACGGTTTATCACCCTCCATTACCGGTCACCCCCTGTCCAATTTCAAAGGAACTGCTGTTGATCAGCTTGGTCGAAATATTATACTTCCGCACAAGTATGAGCCGCGCGGGACTAGCCGAGCGGTCTGAGGCGCTGCAGCCATGGACTGTGCGTCTGGTCCCGGCGGAGGTTCGAGTTCTCCCTCGGGCATGGGTGTTTGTCCTTGCCCCCTTCCAACACCCGTGTACCGCAAGTCTCTAGAGGAACGGAAGGTTCCAAATGATTGGAAAAGAGCACAGGTAGTCCCAGTCTTCAAGAAGGGTCGTCGAGCAGACGCGCAAAACTATAGACCTATATCTCTGACGTCGATCTGTTGTAGAATTTTAGAACATGTTTTTTGCTCGAGTATCATGTCGTTTTTGGAAACCCAGAATCTACTCTGTAGAAATCAACATGGATTCCGGAAACAGCGATCCTGTGAGACCCAACTCGCTTCATTTGTTCATGAGACCCAGAAAATATCAGATACAGGTTCCCAGGTAGAAGCTATTTTCTTTGACTTCCGGAAGGCGTTCGATACAGTTCCGCACTGTCGCCTGATAAACAAAGTAAGAGCCTACGGAATATCAGATCAGCTGTGTGGCTGGACTGAAGAATTTTTAGCAAACAGAACACGGCATGTTGTTATCAATGGAGAGACATCTACAGACGTTAAAGTAACCTCTGGCGTTCCACAGGGGAGTGTTATGGGACCATTGCTTTTCACAATATATATAAATGACCTAGTAGATAGTGTCTGAAGTTCCATGCGGCTTTTCGCGGATGATGCTGTAGTATACAGAGAAGTTGCAGCATTAGAAAATTGTAGCGAAATGCAGGAAGATCTGCAGCGGATAGGCAAATGTAACGTATTGCGAATACATAGAAAGAAGGATCCTTTATTGTATGATTACATGATAGCGGAACAAACACTGGTAGCAGTTACTTCTGTAAAATATCTGGGAGTATGCGTGCGGAACGATTTGAAGTGGAATGATCATATAAAATTAATTGTTGGTAAGGCGGGTACCAGGTTGAGATTCATTGGGAGAGTCCTTAGAAAATGTAGTCCATCAACAAAGGAGGTGGCTTCCAAAACACACGTTCGACCTATACTTGAGTATTGCTCATCAGTGTGGGATCCGTACCAGATCGGGTTGACGGAGGAGATAGAGAAGATCCAAAGAAGAGCGGCGCGTTTCGTCACAGGGTTATTTGGTAACCGTGATAGCGTTACGGAGATGTTTAGTAAACTCAAGTGGCAGACTCTGCAAGAGAGGCGCTCTGCATCGCGGTGTAGCTTGCTCGCCAGGTTTCGAGAGGGTGCGTTTCTGGATAAGGTATCGAATATATTGCTTCCCCCTACTTATACCTCCCGAGGAGATCACGAATGTAAAATTAGAGAGATTCGAGAGCGCACGGAGGCTTTCAGACAGTCGTTCTTCCCGCGAACCATACGCGACTGGAACAGAAAAGGGAGGTAATGACAGTGACACGTAAAGTGCCCTCCGCCACACACCGTTGGGTGGCTTGCGGAGTATAAATGTAGATGTAGATAATTTAGGTTAAGTAGTGTGTAAGCTTATGGACTGATGACTTTAGCAGTTAAGTCCGATAAGATTTCTCACAGATTTGAACATTTTTCCACACAATTATGTTACCTTGCACAATTCCATTTCTCAATGACTTGCATGATGGGAAATGTGGGATCCTGCCCATTCGTCTCGTATAGGGTGCCTAAAGAATGCTGCGTTCTCGGAATGCTATATAACAATCAAGCAAAATCAGATTATAGTTTGTATTACAAATAAGGAGAATGACAGTACCTAACTTCCAGAATTAGATTTTCACTCTCCTGCGGAGGTTCGCAGGAGAGCTTCTGTAAAGTTTGGAAGGTAGGAGACGAGGTACTGGCAGGAGTAAAGCTGTGAAGATGGGGCGTGAGTCGTGCTTGGGTAGCTCAGTTGGTAGAGCACTTGCCCGTGAAAGGCAAAGGTCCCGAGTTCGAGTCTCGGTCCGGCAGAAAGTTCTAATCTGTCAGGAAGTTTCAGTACTTAACTTGTATTCACAACAAGTGGTCGCAAGCGATGGGTGACATGCAACTAAGTGTCCTTTGCTATATACAATGTTCATGCAAGCAATTGGTATGGATCACTATTAACTACTAACGTAGCACTCTCTGCTAGGCCGTGCTAATACTGTCCTATACGGTCCTATACGCCCACATTGCACTTAAAAAAGAAATTTAAAAAATCCCTCCTATGATTGTAGAGCCGCACTTGTTCTCCATTTTAACAACCAATTTCGATCAAGGACCATCTTCAGGTTATAATAAAAGTAATTTGCTGAATGTCATACATGTAGAGTTTGCCTCAGAGAGTGTGAACAAATCGAAGACAGCATCCAGAAAAATGGAGAAGCTTTAGTGGTATTCAGATCCACGAATTTTATAATTATATTTCCACGAATTGGTTCAGATTCTATAAAAGAAATTTTATACTTATCACAACCACTGGATTATCTCTTTTGTGACTTGAAGATGATCTCAAGGCAATCAAAATCGGTTATTAAAAAGTACATATGTTTACACAGGTTAATTAAACACGTAATAGTTGCCTAACACCGAATATATGAAATAACAATACTATTTCGTGTGGACAGCTCAGAAAATTTTAAAATTCCATATGCCTTTTTCCCAATACTGCCATGATAGTAAAATGTATATAAAATGGAGAAGACATAATGTTTTGTTGTTCTCGCCTCACATTTCTTGTATATGGTCGAATTAACCTTATTTTCCATGCTACTTCTATTAGTTCCGCTACACGTAGGATGCCAGCTCACCAGGTAAAAAATTAGTCGCTCCCTTGAACACGCACAGACGAATCGTAAAGCCTTAAAGGATGGTGCAGCGATCGAGTCACACGGTCAACTGCACGCGCACAGCTTCTGCGTGAGCATAAGGATGTAGCAATCACTGAGATACGTAGGCATGTTTCAAGCGGACATTGTCCCTAAATATGGAGAAATGTAAGGACGTGACACCTGCGAAAAGGGGCATTCTTGTGTAGCCATACTCATGGCCATTAGGGTATGTGAAGTTGCCAGATTTCTTGATGTTTAATGCCGCGCGGAGTAGCCGAGCGGTTAGGGGTGCTATGCCACGGATTGCGCGGCCCCTCCCACCGGAGGTTCGAGTCATCCCTCGGGCATGGATGTGAGTGTTGTTCTTAACATAAGCTAGTTTAAGTAGCGTGTCACTCTAGGGACCGATGACCTCAGCAGTTTGGGCCCTTAGGAATTCACACACACTTGGTGTTTCGTAGTGAACGGTTCATCATGTCTGCAAATAATGGAGTAACACAATGAGCCACGAAACGCAACGTCAGAACTGTGATCAAACACAGATCCTGAGAATGACCGGAGACACGTTTCACCACTTATGAATAAAACTTGCTTTCAATCCCAACAGGAATTGCTGCAGGCAGTAAATGAAGGTTAGCGACAGAGCATTTCGACGAGAAATGCATGCAGTGAATATTTCGAGTTGGTCTCTCGCAGTAGGCAATTGCTCTCACAGGCTCATAAAGACAACAAGAACAATGTTGATCGCGCTGGAAAAATTTGTGGTTGTTTTAATAAACTCTCCTCCAGCCTATTAAATCTCGATTGGCCTGCAAAATCACCTATTTTGAACCTAATGTAAACTCTGTGGGACATGTTGGTATAGTGGGTAAAACTCCCGCAATTTGGTGGAATTACGCAATCATATCCTCAGCTGAACCTGGATGCGACGAACTTGTTCAAACTTGTGGACTCACTTCCTAACTGCATCCCGGCGGTTATAAAGTCCAGAACTGTGTTACTCAGTAGTAAAACGTGTTTGTAATGATTTAATGATATCCCTAGAGCCGACTAATTTTTTGTGCTGTGGGGCGAGATTATTTTGATTTCAGTTTCTCATTTTTAATTTCGTTTCCTTTTTGTTATCTTTTCATAAATGACGCTAATTAAATTCTTTCGGAGAAGCTATTTTTATGGATGGGTACGAAGTGTCAATTGCCGCCTACAAATCGTCTCATACTGCTGTGGTGGAGGGAATCTGTGTCTGTTCATTTCCACTGACTTTCAGAATTGTAATTCTACCGGCTGCTGTGCGATTAACAGAGAATTCTTGTTAATTAGCGATTTGCTATTCTCATCGCGTGTGCTGGAGCCTGGCGTCGATGGGAACGCTCCTGCTGAATATGCATTGGGCTATCGTCGGCTGTCGCTTACAGAGGGGAATTGCCTTTACGAGATACCGACGGAGCGCGCAGGCCGGTACCAGTACAGTCCAAATGTCAGTGTTTCTGTTACGCACAACAGCACAAAAAGAAGGACCGTCTGAGACTATACCTTATTGCAGGTATTATTACTTGTTTTGCTGGCGTAGATCAAGCTTTATTCGCTTCTACTTTGCTTGAACTCTTAACGGCAGGCGGTACGACGTTTATCTACGAAATTTTGGCGAGACGCTTTCTACCGTTGAGAATGGAAATGGACACACGAGGTGAACGTCATTATTGCCAGTACTGGACGTTATCTTCCATACTAAACGTGGAAAACGGCAAACAGAGTATGAAGTATCTGGTAATCTAGACGACAAAGGCAGCAATACATACAGAATTTTTCACGTAAGACGGTTTTATTCGTAGCTTACAAAATAACAAGTGAAAGGATTTTTATTTAATAGGTCAAATTAAGAAACCCTAACCCACCAGATTAGCCGAAAGCGCTAATGCGCTGCTTCCTGGATTCGGGTAGGAACGCCGACCCCATATCGAATCCGCCCAGCAGCTTGATGACGAGGGCCGGTGTGCCATCCTGCCTGGATGAGATTATCCGGCAGTTTTCCACATTCCACTAGGTGAATACCGGGTTGGTCCCTACGTCCCGCGTCAGTTATACGACTCGCAGGTATTTAAGGGACCACACCTTGGTTTAGGTCGAAATAAATCGATTTTCGGTTTTCATCATATTTCGATAGATTAAGGTTTTATTTAAGTACTCTGAAAAGGATTTTATTCAAAAAAATTTTTTCCAGCATTTGCAGAGCACGTGTGTTTACGTGCCACGCCAATTTTTCTGTCACCCACTTTTCTGCATATATTTTAGATGTTTATACCCCCTACATTGCACGTTATGGTTTTTTTTCCCCGAGTGTGTTGGCTATCCTTGGAATGCAACGTTCGGTATTCTTTTGTGCCTGCTGTTTGTAAACAACACACTTTCAAACATGTGGTTAGTTTTGTTCAAGGGTGATTGCGAGTAGTTGTTATACTTACGTTTACTGTGCATGTTTACATGTGTTTTGTTATGTTTATTGAAGATGACGCAACGTAAAGGCATTTGCAAGAAACGACAATTTAGAGGAAACAAGTTTAAAAAGCTTTCTGTACAAGAGGTTATATCGCCTGGCAACGATGTTTCTAATTGTAATGTGCATCATCAAAGAAGTTTTCACCATTTCAAGAGAGTTACAACAAATTTACTGTAAGTGACAATGGGTGCAGTAGCATTATTATTAATTTGAGAATATTATCAGATGTAATTTCTGAATTTGTACAATGTAGACAGTGTGGTGAGTCACAGGGAGTGAAAATTTTTGAGAGTGCCAATGGGAGTAAATGCCTAGAAATTGTTTGTATTTAATTTGCACTAAATGCTCAGCTCTGATTTCATTTATGAGTTCTTCAGAACCAGATGCAAGTGGCCCTTATGAAATCAATACTAGATTAGTTTATGCCTTACGATCCATTGCAATGAGCATGGCTCCAGGAAGAAAATTTTGTTCAGTGATGAACTTACATCAACCACCAAATAAATTAGTTAGGGTCAAATGCTCGAAGTTATGGTGGTGGATGTAAAACATTGTACATACAAGGGCTGCCGGAGTCACAGGCAACATACTTCCATCATTCACTTTCTGAAGTCATCTAGGGTTGTGGGTTCTGCGACGTAAGCACGATTCCTTGGATATTTCTACAAAAATAAGCCTACCGATGTTAATTTTGGCGACTGTATGGGCTATTCCTGAGGAAGATGGCGTGATAATCGTATTACAGGAAATCTGTCGTCCAGTTCTTGCACAACATCATGCGTAGGATCGCCTGGGTGGCATGGTGTTGCATCAGTGTTCGATCTCTAGTGTCTAGCGTGACATTTTCAAAAAGAGAATCTGAACTGTCGATGACGGAAGTTCGATACATCTCACCTGTCAGAGTACATGCGAAGTAATGTTAGTAGATGATGTACCTCCAAGGATTGCGAACTACACATTAAAGGACCACCTTCTCTGACATCCGCGGCCCACCGAGGATAATACAGGCCAACGAAAAATTTTTTTGAAAATCATTTTTTACTTTGATAGTTGATCTTTATAAATTTTTATGACCTGAATCCAAATCTGCCTTACTTTTTTTGTATCACCCAGATTTTTCGAGAAATATGCTTTTTATTATACAGTATAAAAATCCTATGCTATACGGTAAACGGGAAAATTAATGAAATGCTTTGTTACAACATAAGCATGGTTTGTATTGACAGTAAGCTAATTAAAACAATGATACCTGTTAATGGAGGTTTCACTGGACAGCTGGAATTGGTTTGTATTTTCTTTCTCTTTTTTCTTTCAAGATTCTTGTGTAGCTTTTTCTACGATGATTCGCTTGCTGAACTTCTCGTTGAAGTGACCAACAGTAGTCCCCCATCATGTTGGTTTTCCAGCGGCCTTGGTAGTGTTTTTCCATCACTTTAATGTCCTGGTGAAAACGCTCTCCTTGCTCCTCACTAACATCTCCCATGTTGTACGGGAAGTAATCAAGGTGGCTGTTCAAAAAGTTATGTTTCAGGTTCATTAAACATCCTAAAGTTTTAAACTTATTTAACATTGCAGCTATAATAGAAACATATTCTGGGTCTTTTTTATGACCTAAGAACTTTTCAGCGACTTGCGTGAATGATACCAATGCTTCTTTCTCATTTAAGGTCATTGTGGATTCATAGTTAACAACAAAAATCAATTTTTCTAATGTCAGGTCCGACAAAGACGCCTTCTTTTAGTTTAGCTACTAAAAGTTCTGGAAACTTTTGGCAGATATACTTAAAACATGGTGTTTCTTTAGGCAAAGCCTTTACAAAGTGTCTCAGTAGCCTTAAGTTTACATGTAGAGGTGGTAGGAGTACGTTTATTACATCTACAAGGTTTTTTCGTTGAATAATCTTCTCACCAGGTTTCCAAGACTTCCTCTCAGACCAGTTCTTTCTGCGCAGTGTTGATCCCTAGCCCTACTGTCCCATTCTCACAAGAAACATGGAAATTTGGTAAATCCATCTTACTAACCAAGGAGCATACATGTTTCTTTTTGATCGCCACATATCATCCAACCATGAGCAGAACAACCTTTTCTATTTAGCTGTATTTCTTGGTTTTTATACCTTTCTTTCATACGTACAGAATGTCCAACAGGTATAGACGCATACATGTTAGCATTGTGTAATAAAACAGCCTTTAAACTAGTTTTCGATGAATCAATAAACAGCCTCCAGTCTTCCTTTTTTTTTATTAAATACCAAACACATTCATTAGACTGGGAATGTCTGAGCAGTACACTAAATAACCTTCTTGTTGAAAAAACTTGGAAAATTGCTCTCTCTCTTTCTATACATGTATATGCTGCCTCCAACTGCCAATAAGTTCTTTCCTTTTAATCTAGAGCCAAGCAATCCAGCTTTTTCTTTCGTTAAGGTCGGATCCCTAACCAAATCGTTAAGCTTGGGCGAGTAAACAATTTGGGCTGTAGACTCTCTGTATTACAATGGAATTCATCGTCATCTGGTTAATCTAAATCAGATTGTACACCACAAAATACTTCTCTTGGAATAGAATTTAAATCATCTGATAGTTCAGGAACCGGCAAATCTACACCACGCTCCATTGGTCGGATGCCCGACGGAAGGTTATGGTAGCTTATTACCTTCTTGTTTTTCGAATTATGACCAGTAATATCAACACTAAAAAAGTCGCAATCAGAATGATTTGGGTCCCTCCGTATCATAGGAACAGCAAATTTAAAGCCTTTTTTCACTTTTTTGGACCATTGTCTCAGATCTTCAACACACACGTAACATACCTTACGTAGCGCCCAAGATTTATATTGATCAACAAGTTTACATCCAAAGTATGTTAGATGAACCTTTTTCACAAAGTCTGTAATGTTTCTTTGGTGTTTTCTAATCACAAATTCACCACAAATATAACAAAAACTGTCAGCAGAGTTTCCTCAACCGAGTTTAGACATTGTACTGAGCACATGTACAGGGAAAGGGAAAGTGAGGTTAGGTTGACAGTAAATAAAACACCATCTGGTGACACAAAAATAGAATTGACCTTTTTTTGCCAGCAAGTGTTTTTCAGCAGTGCTACCAACGTCATCTACATTCATTACACCTCCGTTTTAAACTATATAAAAGCTGTTAAACGCCTTAAAATTGCTTAATTTAATAAATTTTACTGTAAGATGTGAAGAAGTTGTGGGTGATACAGTTTTTTAAGTATCATATTCGGATTTCCCACCCTAAAAAACATAAGAATAAGATATTCTCACAAAATAGTTTTTCCATCGTTGGCCTGTGTAATTCGTGAAACTGCGTTCATTACTAACATTTTGTAAGGTGTTAAGATTGAAATTATACATAGCCTATCTGCAGAAAACAGCTCTGTGATTGAAATTGTTCCTATACATCCCGTGTCACTACCATTTGGTACTGGTGAAACTTGTGACCGTGTACTGTTCGCCACACAGATGAAAGGCTGATCCCAGTGACTGCAGCACCTTCTCGTACGCTGAGATGTGGCTCGTCGTGTATTGCAGCTAAAACAAACATTTACATATCCTCACTACTTGCTGGTCCTCGTCTGTTACCAACGCGCCTTAGCATCCTAATTGTTTCTCGAAGTTGTCGTTCAGTCTGTAAGAACGTAATGGATGATGGGGCTCTCCTGTCAGGATATCTCATGGTCCAAGTTATGGCTGCTTCATTGGCGTCATGTTGGCATTCGTAAAGCATGAGCAACATGCCCACGTACTCGTCAGATGTGTACGCCACGTTTATTTCACGTCGACACCCGTGGCAGACCGAATCTCGTCTCTTTCTACATTCCAGCCTGCCATGGATACGGCAGTATAAAAATACATTATACAGTCTAACCGATCATAACTTCAAACTGCGCATCGGACTAGCTTGTCACTTTATTACATCAACAACATCGTGTACAGGATGTGGCATCCATCGCTGCTAGATGGACCGTATGTGGCTCAATAAGGCAAATCGATGAACATTTAATTTAAATTGACTTGAACACTGTCGGTTTCAACGCATCAGTTACATGGTAGAAGAAATAATGTTATACGAGGGTTGGAACTTCAGTAGTGGCAATTATTTATTCACAACCCATACAAAAGAGTTTGTACCTGTTAATCAAAGTCAGAAGGTGCGGTGTCACCGCCAGACACCACACTTGCTACGTGGTAGCCTTTAAATCGGCCGCGGTCCGTTAGTATACGTCGGACCCGCGTGTCGCCACTATCAGTGATTGCAGACAGAGCGCCGCCACACGGCAGGTCTAGAGAGACTTCCTAGCACTCGCCCCAGTTGTACAGCCGACTTTGCTAGCGATGGTTCACTGACAAATTACGTTCTCATTTGCCGAGACGATAGTTAGCATAGCCTTCAGCTACGTCATTTGCTACGACCTAGTAAGTCGCCATTATCAATTGCTATTTATCTTGTGATGCATGTACCGTCAGACCGATGTTCACCAATTATGGATTAAAGTTAAGTATTCCAGAAGCTACGTACTTTTTTTACTAGACTCAACTCCTTTAACTGTTCCAGACCTCACGCCAGCCTGCGTGAGCTTAAACGCGTGCCTTTAGGCTACCTCATAGTGGCTTGGCTGTCTTGCCAAGTCACAACAGTTTGGCGACGAGGATGGGATATGCTGACCGGAATAGCTACTGAGTGTGCTGGGAAAAATAAATTATTATCATCGCTATGTGCGCCACGCCTCTTCTATTTCAGCTCCGCTTCATCACTTATGCCGTAAAGGTGTTCCATTCGTCTGGACGACGGAATGCGAACGCGCCTTTCGCCAGTTAAAATCGGCGTTGCTTTCCAATACTTGCCTTACGCCATTCGATCCCCAGAAACCCCTTTTGTTGATGGTGGATGCATCGGATTTCGGGATCGGTGCTGTGCTTGCGCACAAAGATGGATCGCACGATCGCCCTATTGCCTTTGCGTCCAAATTGCTCTCGTCTGCGCAAAGAAATTATTCACAGATCGAGAAAGAAGCATTGGCTCTCGTATTTGGTGTTACAAAGTTTCATGATTTCTTGTATGGTCGTCACTTTACTATCATCATAGACCACAAACCTTTGACATCGCTTTTTCGTCCGAACAAGCCTGTACCTCCACGTACAGCGCAGAAATTCATTCGCTGGTCTATTTTCCTCTCGCAGTACCGCTACGATATCTTGTATCGGTCCACTGCTCAGCACGGAAACGCCGATGCGTTGTCCCGTTTGCCTGTTGCTGAGGATAGAGCATTCGATTCCTCCGAACTTGCTTGCATGTTCATTGATTCGGAAACCGATGACGTGGTCGACTCGTTTCAGATAGATTTTCGGCGTGTAGCTACAGCCACAGCTGCTGACCCTGTCCTTGCTACCGTTCTGCGTTTTGGTGCTACGCAATGGCCCTTGTCAAAGTCACGGATCGAGGATCCGTTGGTTCGCCGATTTTTTGCTCACAAGGAGAGACTTCTTGTTCGACGTGGTGTTTTGCTGTTGCGTTCTGATAATGATCAGTCCAGGGTCGTGGTCCCACGTTCGTTACAGTCCTCTGTCTTACGGCTTCTCCACCAAGGACATTGGGGTATAGTGAGAACGAAACAACTTGCTCGTCAGCACTATACTTGGTTCGGAATCGATGCTGCGATTACGCATATGTGCTCTTCTTGCATGGCGTGTGCCGAACATCAGTCCGCGCCGCCGCGGAAATTCTTTGCATGGCCAAAAGCCACTTCCCCTTGGCAACGCTTACACATCGATTTTGCTGGTCCCTTCTGGAATGCTCGATGGTTGGTTGTTGTCAATTCCTTCAGTAATTTTCCTTTTGTTGTCCGGATGTCTTCCATGACGTCATCTGCCACCATCCAAGCGTTATCCGCTATCTTTTGCATTGAAGATCTTCCACAGACTATTGTTTCCGACAATGGCCCACAGTTCATGTCCGTAGAATTCCAGTCATTCTGCAAGGCCAATGGTATTCAACATCTGACGTCAGCGCCGTTTTCGCCACAGTCAAACGGTGCCGCTGAACGATTGGTCAGGACTTTCAAGTCACAGATGTTGAAACTGAAAGCGTCGCATTCTAGGGAGGACGCGTTATTGCTCTTTTTGTCCTCGTATCGCTCTCAGCCCCGAGATGGTCGCTCGCCGGCTGAGTTGCTTCACGGTCGCCCTCATCGAACCTTGATGTCTTTGCTACATCCGCCGCATCAGGTTCCTGTGCAGCGGCAGACACCGTCTTTTGCCCCAGGTGACGTTGTCTACTACCGCAACTATCGAGGTTCACGGCGTTGGCTCGCAGGGCGCATTCTTCGCTGCCTCGGCCGCGCTATGTATCTGGTTTTGGGGGCCTCTGGTGAGGTGCGTCGGCATCTCAATCAGCTGCGCCTCTGTCGTCGCACGGGATCTGCCGCTCCCCGTCTGCTTTCAGCGACGGTGCCGTCCGGTCAGCGCCCTGGGGACCCATCTACTGGCTCGCCTCAGCCCCAGGTGTTACCCACGCTGCCTTCCATTTTGCGCCATGACGACGCGCCGCCGCTCCCGGCCGCCGCCTGTCCTCCAGCCGGCGACGCCCGCAGTGGACGCGTCGCTGCACCCGCCGGGCGCCTCAATGGGTCACGCGCCGCCGATCGCTTCCCGTGACCAGCTGTCCTCCGCCATGCAGTTCTTGCCGGCTCCGGACCATATGTCGTCTTCGCCCG
Organism: Schistocerca americana; assembly: GCF_021461395.2. Lineage (NCBI taxonomy): Eukaryota > Metazoa > Arthropoda > Insecta > Orthoptera > Acrididae > Schistocerca > Schistocerca americana. The sequence continues at coordinate 148,924,447 of NC_060126.1, read as the reverse complement.
TCGGGTGCCCCGACCCGATGGAGGTCGACCCTTCGGCCCCTCCTGTCTCTCTACGGGCGCGTACACCGCATGTTGGCGTTCACCCTGGACTAGGTTTTCAAGCGTTTCCTAGCACCCCTCGGACCGAATGGCAGGGTGCGGGTGGCACAGCCTCGCCTGTTGTTAGGCTCCCCACCTCGTCGCATACGTCAACATGGGGTCCTCCCCACGGCTGGCGGAAGCCTTATAACACAACCGTACGCCGATTTGCGGGGGAGGAATGTGGTGTCACCGCCAGACACCACACTTGCTAAGTGGTAGCCTTTAAATCGGCCGCGGTCCGTTAGTATACGTCGGACCCGCGTGTCGCCACTATCAGTGACTGCAGACCGAGCGCCGCCACACGGCAAGTCTAGAGAGACTTCCTAGCACTCGCCCCAGTTGTACAGCCGACTTTGCTAGCGATGGTTCACTGACAAATTACGTTCTCATTTGCCGAGACGATAGTTAGCATAGCCTTCAGCTACGTCATTTGCTACGACCTAGCAAGGCGCCATTATCTTTTGCTATTTATCTTGTGATGCATGTACCGTCAGACCGATGTTCACCAATTATGGATTAAAGTTAAGTATTCCAGAAGCTACGTACTTTTTTTACTAGACTCAACTCCTTTAACTGTTCCAGACCTCACGCCAGCCTGCGTGAGCTTAAACGCGTGCCTTTAGGCTACCTCATAGTGGCTTGGCTGTCTTGCCAAGTCACAACAGAAGGACTTAAATACCAGGAGTATGGTGGATGGTACAGTACTTCCCAGTGCTATCGACCGAACACAGCAGCCACAGCTTGCGTTGTATGGGCCCGCTCATTGTCGTGCAAAATGATGGCTCGGTTGCACAGAAAGTGTCGACACTTCTTTCGCAAAGCTGGTCGCAGGTGATGCTCCAAAATCGAGCAGTAATGCTGTGGACTGACGGATTGCTGTGGAGGAACGTAATGCGTTAGGATAACACCATCACAGCCGTACACGAGAATCACTATAGAATCACTATAACTTTCACCATACTGGGGCTCTGACGCACTTTCGAGTTTCCCGGTGACACACAATGACGCCATTCGTTGGACTGGCGTTTCAGTTTTGGCTTCGTGGCATTCGTTTCAGAACTGTTCCAGAGATTCGACAGGCAGTAGACCGCTCCATTCACAATATCAGCAGAACAGGCTCTGCTACCGGTATACTATGCCCTCCACGTTTATGGCAACAGGTTCTACACAACACTTGACTACTTTGAAGGACAGTAACAGGTGCAAGTATGTAACACTTTGGTATCGACTGTGAATAAATAATTGCCACTATTTAAGTTCCAATACTCGAAGTTAAAAAATTATAAGTTGTTGCAATAACTGCCTGGAGAAAACTAAATAAACCATCCAAATATCCAAATAAAAATACGTTTCAGCTCTAGATACAATGTTTTTGTTTTTGAAAATACCTTCTCTTAAGACGAGGGATGGCTAGTATCATTTTTTACAGCCAAAGAATTTGGATTTTACGACATACTGCTTGTAATGTGTAATAGTGACACACCAAAATCACAATAGTAATACGTTGCAGTTACTACATATTTTATTACAATCAAAAGCATTATAAAATCACAATAAAACAGGAGCCTGCCTTACAAGTCCAGATCACTTGGACAAATAACAAATAAATTTCTTTAACCGGAACAAGACCTATAAAACTTGAAATTAGTATATGACTAGGTAAATATACTCAGGTAAATCTTTACTTAAATAGTACAAATGTCCATACAATTCCCATCAGAACTCTTATTACTTCCAATCAGCTGAGGAACAAATTAAGAACACAGATATTTGAAGGTTTGGCTAGCCAACTTTCCTAAACAAAACTATATACAAATAATTAAAACAATTAAGGAGGTGCTTTAATTTTGACCAAACAAATCTTCAAATTTACTTACTCAGTTGATAAATCGACAACATTCTTAGAATGATTACAACCAGAACATGACCATATGACAATACCCCTAAAATGAGGTTGCTTCAATGGTGCGTGTGAATTAGCGATAAACGCGAGTAGACCAAGGATTCAAATCAATACGAGATATCCACGATACAAGAAATGACGTAGAAATGTGCTCAACTTTGCACTGCAATTGAACTTCAGATGCTATTATTCTCCACCGGAAAAATGGAATCACGCAACAGTGACAACATAACCCGAGATGTAAAGGAGAGGACAGGGCCTTAAATATCTCTCTGCCCTCGTGGTGCTCTGCTCCCAGTATGCTCCCGTCGACCGCTGCCAGTTATCTGTAACACATCACACATCAACGGCAGACAATATTCTGAGACATAAACTGCACAGTCTTATATAGAGAACAGGTGATAAATACAACTGAACAGAAACAAATTAGCCTCCGTGAGTTGCTTGGTCAGTGCCAGCCCTTAAACTTTGATTAACAAGTTAGCTAAAAATCATGCCCTAAAGTTAAGATGGCAAGAATTATGTCGGCGCACGTTTATACGCCAAACTACCCAAATGAACTACAAGGTAGAATAGAGGACATATCTCGGCGTGTCTTGAAACGCCAGAGCCGGACTTACTCACTAATGGTTGCACTTCTAGCTACGTCTTTAACCACGCTTCATGTCGGTTGTTTGGGCGTAGCCACACTTTCTCAACTGCCGTCAAGATAGTTAGTCACGACACTGAGGTAAGCGATAACCAAACTAAAACATTTCCAAAGGATTTTTAGTACACTGGCATAATCAATTAAGCCGCACGCAACCCACTGAAGCAACTCGGCGACTCCAATTCAATCGGCCGGTGTAGCTTATAAAAGACTCGAAGGAGCTTGTCCTCTAGGAAAACCAAATCACCGTAGGCGGTGTATCTGCACTCACGACTCAACACGCCGTAGCCGCTGGCCCCGCTACTTCGTTGTCCGACTCGTCCTCTCGCCGTCCTGCCTACGTACACAAGTCCCGCGTGACTCTCGCTCACTGCCGATCCCGACACACCTCCACAGCAGAGCGCACGCGCTGCCGTTAAATCCGCGCCGCCAAAGATGAGCGGAAGGCAAATAAGCGGTAGGCCGGTGTGGCCGAGCGGTTCTAGCCGCTTCAGTCTGGAATCGCGCAATTGCTACGGTCGCAGGTTCGAATTCTGCCACAGGCATGGATGTGTATGATGTCCTTAGGTTAGTTAGGTTTAAGTAGTTCCAAGTTGTAGGGGGGTGATGACCTCAGACGTTCAGACGTTAAGTCGCATGGTGCTCAGTGCCATTTGAATCATTTTGAACAAATAAGCATTGAAATCGACTCAAAGGTTAAAATGACGATCGATGGAAACTGGCAAAAGAAACGCCACAGCTCTCTGCTCTTACTTCATATTTTTATGCTATAAAACCTAAATTCTGCTCTGATATATTGTACATCAGAACTGCAAATAATGTTCGTAACGAAATGTGTCGGTATTGAGTAAAACAACTTCAGTGCTTCACATACAATGGTAATTTGATAAACCCTGTCTGGTACATAGGCTGACTATGGAGCATCAATTCAGTAGTGTTTCGGACGAGATGATGTTTTCTCCAAAGCGCGTTTAGTTTGTGACTGTGTGAAATGTAGCTGTTACTGGCTTGTACTACGACGGTTCTTCAAAAGTAATTTGAAGCTACACAGTATTATAGCAGACCACGTAACTTTAATTGAATGCTGCAGTACACTTAAAAGTGACACACACATGAAAATGTTCTTAAAGTTAGTCACCTAGTCTCTGTAAAGAACGATTGCAGCGCTCCACCAGTTGCCTAGTTTCTCTACGACAGTCACGGTGTCATTCGAGATCCGTTGCACGAATTTCTTCATGATCGGAAAATCTATGATAGCTGCAGATCAGTTCCTCGACTGGGTATGTATTGTCGTCTACGGGCGATGTCGATGGCTTTCCTTACCGATCAGCCACGCCTACCTCTTTGGTCAAATCGTTCGCACCATTCGGCTAGGGTTGTGCATGACATATACCGCCAGAATTTGGCGGTGAGCCTGTATACAGTTTGACGTTTCGCCCACAAGAGTCATACTGTGCCACATACGCCAAATTTTTAGCATCTTTCCAGTTGCCGCACCATTTCTTTCGCACTTTATAAAGCACCTGCTATCCGTGTAACAACAGAACTGTGTCTGCAGCAAAACCGGAACAAGTGCTCTCTCTGACAATGTGCAACTCATGTTATGCAATGGTCTTAATGTGGGACGACATGTGTAACTGAAGTTTTTAAAGTCCACTCGTCCCATGGATCTGCTTTGTATTATGTTTGTGTTTATGGCCGTCCTTGCTACCATACATATATAAAATATTATAAAACTAGTTACTCCCAGCCATCGTCGCTGTGGCTTGGTCTGGTTATATGGAGAGTAAAGAAAAGAGAAAGCGCTCGTTTTTAATACATATATGTGAACTGGATATAAGACCTGATTTCCTTCTCCCCTCCGTTCGTCCCCTTTCTCCTCTCCCTCTGTTTATCCATCTCCTCCTCGACAATCCTCTCTCTGTCCAACATCTTCTAGTCTCTCTGTCCATCTTCTCCTCCCTATTTCTCAACATTTCCTCCTGCCCCTTCTCCATAACTCCTTTCTGATTTTTGTCTCTATTTCCTCCCATCCGAGACAGTTTACAGGCGGCCGGCAGCAGATTTATCAGCGTCTTTCCAGCCCTCTGTTCATCTCCTCTAGCCCATCTCGTGGATCTTGAGTGTTGTATATTTCTGCAAATTCAGATTTTGCAATAGTATTCCAACAATAATAATCCGATAATATATAATCTATGTCCGTCCAAATGTTGGTTTAGGTATTGGATGAAAATTTAAAACAAATCGGTCAAGAACTTAACGAGGTTTTCGGTAATAATGTTACCCATCTTTATATTTCATATTTTTTATATGACTCGCATATTGAAAATAAGTACATAAAACTCACACTTATTCGAATGCAACGGTTTTTCAAAATGTCGAAGCAATCGGTGAATACTTTCGGAGAGTTAAGATTTAAATCAAAAGAACGTGCACGTTTTCATACATTTCCCCTATAATTATTACACATATAACTATAAATTATATGCTATGGTCTAGCAGGTATCAAAAAACAAGCGCATATACATTTTCCCTATAATTATTACACATATAATTATAAATTATATGCTATGGTCTAGCAGGTATCAAAAAACAAGCGCATATCTCAAAGCAAAAGTTAAGTCAAAATTTCATAGCAGTCGATGAAAAGCTTTCGGAGATTGGCGATATTTTATTTATATGGATAGAGGACATGTGGTATAATCCACTTAAACAATTAAAGAGTTAATTATGTAATAAAATTATAACATCAAGTATGTTTTTTTCTTTAATAAACTATATACTCTTATCACGTATTATGGCAAGGTCTGTCAGACAATGACACAAATTCTTAAAATCAGTTGCAATGTAATAGAGATTTTAGCAGCTTTGTTGCGCTACACATAAAATGTCTTTTATAAGAGCGATAGAGCACAACCTAAAGAATATTTTAAAAATCCGAAAGCATTCCTTGACTTGTAGTACTGTCTAAAGACTTGGAGACATAGAGTGGGGAATATGATTGTTGCGTATTGGTGAGCCTCGAAATCTAATAACAGAACCACACAGTAACGATTCAGCTTGGGTGCTACGATTGCTGCTAATAAGACTTACATAATTCCGCGTTTGGCAACATAGATAGCAGTTGTGATTTTGATTAATTCATGAATGATCGTCTTTATTCCATTTAATCGTAATGCTGCTTCTTTCTTGTAAGTATTACGAACAGCTAATTCGCTTGTTCGAACATTCTAAAAATCGTAAGGAATGTAAAAAAAAAAAAAAAAAAAGAAAAAAGGGAGGCAGCACATATCTTTTATCCAAGTACACTGAAACAGCTTCCAAAGATGTTCCCAACTGTCACATAAACGTTGTTTTCACGTACAACTGGTAACCAGAAATTGATGAAAAAACTCTGTAAACATAAGAAACGAACATCTTTGATAGGAGGCAGCACTGCAATTTCCTGTGTTGTCCGCAAGATGTGCGACAGTTCTCTATGCTTCTTCTCTGAAAACTCGGCCCTCGAAACCCGAGTTCTAATGGACACAGCCGATTTCAGATCACGCCAATACCTAAGTTCGTTCTGTGGGGAAAACGACGAAAAAGTTTTTGGTGGCATGTTGATTCAGTTACCTCGTGGCTGAGAACACATGACAATCAATACAATCGAAATACACTCATCATCAGAGAAAGTATCTGACTAACAAATAACAGTACAATTGTTTTTACAATTCGGAATGAAAAACATGATTCTGAAGTTGGTAGCTCCCAGGTAATCTTTGAGCACGCAGTCTTCCACCAATTGTAGGTTATGTACTCCCTGCAGAATCACTGCAGCCATCTGAGCTATGAGCCATCAGGATGAGTAATTTTAGGTGTGACAGGGAAAGACAGAGTTAGCAATAATAACTGTGGCACTAGAATTTTTCTGTGTCTGTGAGGACGGCAGGGAGACGTGGCCGGGGCAGCAGAAATGGAAAAAACAGCCATAGGCTTTTCCAGGAAATCATCCGAGCTTCTGAAAAAGGGTTACCGTATTGCTCGTGAGCACAGGTGGTGGTATCTTTCCACAAAATCAATCGGTCCACAACGCGGATCTGTCTTGAGCAGGACAAAGGCCAGTGGCCTGCATGAAAAAAAAAAAAAAAAAAAAAAAAAAAAAGAAGTTGTGTGTGAAATCTAATGGGACTTAACTGCTAAGGTCATCAGTCCCTAAGCTTACACACTACATAACCTAAATTATCCTAAGGACAAACACACACACACCCCCAAGGGAGGACTCGAACCTCCGCCGGGCCCAGCCGCACAATCTATGACTGCAGCGCCCCAGACCGCTCTGCTAAGCCCGCGCGACTGACCTGCATTCCAGAGACATATGCACCTTTGATGTACAGCTCACAAATGGTTCAAATGGCTCTGAGCACTATGGGACTTAACATCTATGGTCATCAATCCCCTAGAACTTAGAACTACTTAAACCTAACTAACCTAAGGACAGCACACAACATCCAGTCATTAAGAGGCACAGAAAATCCCTGACCCCGCCGGGAATCGAACCCGGGAACCCGGGCGCGGGAAGCGAGAACGCTACCGCACGACCACGAGCTGCGGACTACAGCTCACAGAGTTTTGTGATTTGCTCTATAGAGGAGAGCATTGTCCAATGCAGGAGTGGGCGGGATGCACACGACTTTCTCTGGCGCCAAATTTGACTGGGGTGAACATAGATTTTGACGCCAAACTTTAACACTGGAGTATTGCTATACCGTATCTACGCGGGAATTCTGGCTTGGTGTTGTACGTACACCATTGGCGCAATTTCTGAGGGCAGTTTGGCTATTAGAGGGGACAATTTTTGGCGACTCTATGAGAAGTTGGATTTGAGGAAGAAAGAGAGGAGAGGTTTTCGTGGTATTCTCCGGATGTCCGCCGTAGAGGTCGATTTGGGCAGTTTGGCCGAGGCACGTTGAACACCCGCCAAATTGGCAGAGAGCCGCCACTGAAAATAGTCTAGGTTTTTCCTGCACGCCAACCGCGATTCTCTGCCCATCTCGGCGCGAGGGTACGCCGACAGCGACCTTCGCAGTCGCGCGCTTACGGCCAGTCTCCACCAGTCTCCACATTACCCGTTGCGCAGTCCTGTAGTGAGCATAGTGGCAGCTGGGGCCCATTAGCAGTGTTTATCTGAGGACTCAGTCTTCACTGCAATGAGCGCTTCTGACCGGTAGCGCTTTATTTCAACCAACCTATGTTGGCGAGTCACAATCTTGGTCAGTACCTCACATATAGTCAGAAAGCATTGTTGCTATTGCCCTGAGGAAGGTATCGTTTTAACTATGACCGCTCACCCTTTAATAACTTTGCCAGCCATCATCTGTCACTGTGTTTTGTTTTGTGCTCTTTTTTTGTAGTTCGATATTTAAGCTTATTGTGCGAATGCACGAGTGAAAGAAACTAATTCTGAAAAGAGCATTATTGCATTTCAGTACCCTATGCAGCTTCATAATTTGAATTATGACAGGACAGGAAATACTAGAAATATATTGTTGCACAGCAGAATAATTTTATTGTACTTATTTTAAAGTTCTACCCTCCGAGCACAATAAAGAGAATGCTAACCTGGGTCGATGTGCCGATCAGAATGTGAGCAATACTTATTGCCCACGTAACGGACGTCAGGATTGCCGCAACCTCAGAGCAAGGAAGGTACAAACACAGACGTCGCTGTGCCACGTAAGAAGGTACAGTGATGTAACACTTCGTAATTTAAGCGCCAGAGCGCCACTGCAGTGTCAAACGTCGGCCGAAAGACCGGAGCTCGGCGACCTAGAATAACTGCTGCATTCCTATAGCTAAGCAAGGAGCGCTGACGCGACCGATAAACAAAGCCAAATACGTCCGTACACCCAGAGCCACTACATCGTAAGGGTAGGCGCGGCCGTTTAAATAATGTGGGATTCGGAGCTCAGAGACACATTCAGCCGCTCTGCCATTCTGCCTATGTCGCTGGAACCATAGAGAATGACAGTCTACTGTATTTCAGTGAAACAACTACAGGCCGGTGGATGATACTCTGCCAGCGACCTTCTTGCTGACTTCAATAGCGAGACCCAGCGAACTTGGTGCATACCAGAGCCATCGGCTGCTGTTGCTTCCTCTGTGACATAACGGATGGCAAGACTGGTGTGCAGCCAGCCCTCCTTCACCAAGGGCCAACGCAGATGATATGTAACTTGTCAATTCCCCATCGACAAGTCGTGGAGCATTCGCGCAGCCCACTGGCAGACACGTGAACATACGACGGTACAGCAGCCTTTGTTGATCCAAGATGAATGACCAGGGTGTTCACTTCAACCCACAACATGCAGCTGACGTGAGGGGCATCTTGTTGGCGAACTTCTCCGTGCAGCGCGGTTATGCTTGGGCACCGACCAACGCCCTGAAAACATTTGTGACTCCGTAAACTCAGCGCAAGGAATATGTGTTATTGCAGACACCATTGTGTCAGTGACTCCTCCACGCATAAACTGGACCACTCACCCTCAACCTCGGTCCTGGTCTCCTGCTCACAACGCACCCTACAGCTGCCTGTGATGCAAGAATATGACGGTTACTTTCAAAGGAATAAAACTGTGCTTGGCTTCCTATTTTATCGTAAATGCTCAATAATTTAACATTTTCTAAACTGATCATAAATAAAATACGTATCAATTCTCATTCACATTGATGCATATGTTGTTTGTCTTCCAGTTGTGAGATCCTACCAGTATTTTCTGCGAGATAAGCCTTATCGCATGGTTAGCTCGGGAACCTAATAACACGCAGCACGCGCAGTGGTGTGGACTCTTAGAGGTAGGAAAAGCACTCCTAAACGCTCAAATGCTGCCCACACCTCATTGAAACTTGATGGATGTGCGTCCAAGGTGAGCAACTTTCTCTCCCCCTCTCGGCCTCACTCTCCATCATCTTCGATGGCTTGGCGTAGGCGCACGATAACATTTAAACCACCAGATCTTAGAGGCAAACACGAGCACCTTCATGATCGTGTAATGTTCCTTAGCGGAACCAAAGAATGACACGGCTTTGCGTTATATTGCTAAAGCTGCAGAATGCATACGCGTTGCTGAGACAAAGAAAGATATGCTTAAAATAGGATAACGGATTCCCGTATCGATTGCATATGAGAGAAGATGAAATATGGAAGCCCTGTTTTGTCTCGTGTAATTTTATAAATGGGCATAAGTCTACGAACTGCCTAGACTTTTCTCTTGTGGCATCCAGAATACACCTCGTCGATTGCTCTTCGAAGTACTTATACTTCTGTACAGTTGTGGAAACGTTTTACTTTTTACATTATATATGGATGAATGAAGTTATAAACTCAAGGAATAATATACAATAGTCGTTCCCTTAAAACAACACCCTCGGTGCATTGGGGCGCTATAGCTGATATAAAAATGATACCAGGAGCCTATGTGATCCTACGCCATTGACGTAAATCTTGGCAGTAGAGAGCTGAGTATGTGCCCTACGGTTCTATGTAACTGATTCACAAAGATGGGTAGACGTGGACGTGTTTGGACATGCCCGTTACAATGGCTCTTACTCGATGCTTTGTAATATCCCCTTCAATGGTTTGGGGATACCTCCCAGATTGGTTCTCTTTCCATGAAAATATCAGCGGCATGAAATATGGGCTCTGTAAGATAAGAGGGAAAGCTGTCCCTGGGCCTTCAAAATCGGAAAAGCGCAGGAAAAAAAGAAAATCAACAACTTAGCAAATTATTGCTTTTGTTAGATGATTTCGTTCATTACCAATTATGGACTGGCCGTTTCCTTTACTTTCATAAATTGAACGTGTTCCCATTACACAGATTACATGACAGGTCAACGATCCCAAGACAGAGAGAGGGCGTAGTGAGCCGAGCCGTAATGCAGAACACGGTCCACCCAGTGGTACACATCATGACCAAAAAAATAAACACTATGAAGGAATTATCAGAATGGGGCGGAGATCGGTAGGCGTACTGTAAATGTAGAGACAAACCAATCATTACAGCTTCAGAAAAATTGGATGATATTTTCAAGAGTAGGAGCTTCACAAATAGAGCAAGCCAATAAAGCGTTGCTCCACATCTGGGCCTTATGCAAGGAGGTATTCAATTTGGCCTTGTTTGATAGAGTTGTTGGATATCCTCCTGAATAATATCGTGCTAAATTCTGTCCAACTGGCGTGTTAGATTCTCAAAATCCCGAGCTGGTTGTTGCGCTCTGCCCTTAGTTGTGGAGAGATGAGACAAACTTGCTGGCCAAAGTAGAGTTTTGCAAGCACGGAGACAACCGGTAGAAACTCTCCCTGTGTGTGGTGGGCTTATCTTGCTAAAATGTAAGCCCAAGAGGATTTGACGTGAAGGGCAACAAAACGAGGTAGAATCGTCAACTCACCGCTGTGGTGTAACGGTGTCATGGTTGACAACCAAAGGCGGAATGCTATGAAAAGAAATGGCACTCCACGCCATCACTCCAGATTGTGGGGCTGTATGACAGGCGACATTCTGAATGGTCCCCGGAGTCTCCAGACACCCTTTGCTGGTCGCCGGGCCTCAGTTCGAAGCGTGGCTGATCGCTGATGACAGTAAGACTCCAAGCAATGAGATTCCGGGTCGAGGTCGCGTCTGGAGACGCCCCATACAGCGGCGAGAACCCAAAACCTATCGCCCACCATATGGTCCAACAGTCTGAGTGATGGTCTGGCGTGCCATTTCTTTTCATAGCAGGACGCCTTTGGTTTCATTCGTGGCACCCTTACAGCGCAGCATTACGTCGACGATATTTTAAGCCTCTTTTTGTTGCCGGTCATGGCAAGTCATCCTGGGCTTACTTTTCAGCAAGATAACGCCTGCCCGCTCACGGAGAGAGTTTCTACTGCTTGCCTTCGTGCTTGCCAAACCCTAGCTCGGGCAGCAATGTCACCGGATCTCTCAATAGCTGAGAACTTCATGGGCTGGGCTCTTCCACCAGCTCGAGATGTTGACGATCTAACGCACTAATTGGACAGAATTTAGCACGATATATCTCAGGGCAAAACAACAGCTCTATCAGTCAATGCCAAGCCGAATATATGCTTGCATTATGACCAGAGGTGGCTCAACGCATTATTGACTTGTTCAATATGTGAAGCTCTTTTGCTTGTGTAAATCATACGATTGTTTTGAAAGCGTACTCATTTTTTTGTCTATACATTTACGTCACATTTACCGATTTCCGTGCCATTCGGATAACTCCTTCGTGGTGCATCTGTTTTCCTTGTCTTGGATTGTATTTGACTTTTGAGGGAAGGTAGCAATCGTAACACGTAGAATGTTTTCATCTTGAGTTTGGTTTCAGGAGATGATACATTAACTTGTGTACTACTCAAATGAAATTATTATGAAGGTGTCACTTATCAAAGAAAAGCTTACAGTGTGTGCATGTGTAACTTATGTGCGACACTAGCTGACTGGAATGTGATTATGTATTGGGTTAAAGTTCTATTCCGACACAGATTCAGGGTAACTGCAACCATAATTAGAAACTTTTTATCAACAACATACGCAACTACAAGATCATGATGGAAGGCCGTCGATGGTTGATAAGCGAAGAGGAACTTAAGGACATAGCGTATGCTAAAAAATTTGAAGACCATTGCTATGGAAGAACAATTTGATTAGTCAGCGGTTAAGAAAGAAAACTTCTCAGCAAGCAGAAGAGGCTCTGAAGAAGTAAGAGTGACACGAGTATGAAATTAAAAAATTCAGTAACTTGTATAAATACGGTTATAGATTTCAACGTACGTTTATTTGGAAGAAAAGAAAAGAAACAACCAGACTCATTAATAAGCTGAAAATTTTTATGTCTATTGTTTAGTTTACTATGGAAATGAGAGGTAAAAGCTACCTTTGAATCTCTCGTTGAATGGGATTTTCAGTCTTAAGTTTAAGCATTATCTTTTGACTCAATAGCATCAAATACAAGCACTAAACATGAGCTATAGGAATACAGTTACGACTAAATCAGTGTCGAAAGAAATGGAACGTTTTGTTTGGACCAGACTTTAACGAATTCTGAATTCGACATCGCCACTAACAGTTCAAGACACTCTAGGAACAAGTCGATACATGGCGAATCTTAGGTTCTGTCTGCAACATTTCGAACAAACAGTAGCGAAGACAGGAGTGTAGTGAGTATTTTACATTAAACTGCAATCCCTCTTGCTGAAGCACCAACTCCCGGAATATCTTTCCGTACTCCAGGCGCTATCCATCATGCAAGATGGATAAAGAAAGCTCCTTATTGCTTGATAGTGTTTGTGTTTCGTGCTCTTTTTTAAGCGTGAGACCCATGTTTGGATTTCTGTATTCTTTCAAATCTTTATAAATGACTTATTGCTTACAAAAACTGAAAAATGACTTACGCCAATGTCTCCTGCTCTTCCCCGTCGTTGCTTCCGATCCTAATTAGTATGCCGAATGAAAACTGAAGATGGTTAATGCGCTGAATCGTCAACAGCTTAAAGCGACAAAAGTAATTTGATTTGAAAAAATTTGTTGCTTGAATATACAGAGTAATCCAGCAGTTCCAACCGATGCCGTTTTATGCAACCCGCAATGTTATATCTAACCTTCAAAACCCACGTTCGAGATTGTCGTATTCTCTCGTTCGCTATGTGCAAATTGTTGGTACTACAGGAAAAGACGAATAGGGCCCTTTTGAGGGAAATTTAATGTTATTAAATTTTGCACGGGATTACGTTTTTTCTGGAGTTGCGCAAGAGACACATGCAAAAGTGACCTTCTAATGCACACACACCCACACAGTCATCCCTCACCTGTTAGGAATTGGAATTCTTGTATGTTTTTCGTAGCAAACTTCCTACGCTAGACATCAATTTCCGACTACACCAACTACTCCCGCTTTTCTACATTTTTTCGTCCCTTTCCATTGTACTGTTACGCACCATCTTAGATGGATGTTTCGTTAACATTACTAATTTAAATGTCCCCTTGCGAACAATGACAGGAAAACGACTTCTGTAAAAGTTACAGTAAAACTAATTATGTCGACAATTCGATTCAAACTCAACCTTTACAAGCAAGGTAGTATCATAGGCAGAAGAGCTGACGAAAACACAATGTAATTGTCGATTACATGCTGTTAAAATTAACAAAACTGTTAGGTAAAATTTAGACAAACTTCAATTTTTACAATCTGTAAGTGATCGACTAAGCTGATGGCATAATTAGGCCAGCCAATGAAGACCCAGATAACTAGAATGTGAGGAATAAATTTGTACAGCTGTAGGAGGGAGTGTCATGAACAACATACTAGAAATCCTGGCCGATGGGGGACGAGTGTGGGAATGGGCGTGCATTTGAAGGTCACTTTTGTATGTTTTTCTTGAATAACTCGAAAACTGCACCATGAAGCGAAAACGAAACCTAATACAAAATTAAATACATTAAATTTCATACAAAAAGGTTCTGTTTATTTTTTTTCTGTAGGAAAAACAGTTTGCGCGGCGCGAGCGAGAATATATGAAAATCTTGCACGTGGTTTTTGAAGAGCAGTATAACACTGCGAGTCGCATAAAAGGACGCCAGTAAGGGCAACTGCATCACCCTGTACCTGTACAAATTGTTAGACAAGAACGTGGAAACAATGAAAGAAATATATTGTTGAACATAAATCCCGCTGCCGACCAAGCCTGCAGGTTGCACTTTTGTATCTGACCACGAGCAGCATTCGTGCAATGACATCAATACGTTACGAGTGTTAGTCGTGGCCAGAAAGAGGATATGTGTATTTCTGAGTCCATTATGTCGTAGCTAAGTGTATTCGAACGTGGGAAAAATGTTGGTTCTCGTATGGTAGGTGCTTCCATACCCAGGTAGCCGAAATGTTTGATGTTTCAAGAAGCACTGGCTCGACGATTTATACCCCATGCAGGGAAAGTGGGAAAGCATCAATTGCTAACTCAAAAGCCGGACGAAAGTGTATACTTAGTTATTGTAACAGACCGCCACTGCCCAGGATTTTGACGTAAAATAAGAAGGCAACAGCTGCAACGTTCGTTGCAGAGCTGGATGCTATGAACTCTGTTAGCACCAGAGTAGATTCAAATGGTTCAGATGGCTCTAAGCACTATAGGACTTAACACCTGAGGTAATCAGTCCCCTAGACTTAGAACTACTTACACCTAAGGACATCACACACATCCATGCCCAAGGCAGGATTCGAGCCTGCGACCGCAGCAGCAGCGGGGTTCCGGACTGAAGCGCCTAGATCCACTCGGTCACAGTGGCCGGCGCACGAAGAGGGCTCCAGAAGCAGAGAAGTACAGGGTGAGCCGGAATTACAAAACTACTCATGATGAAAATGTCGACAACAGGAAAACATGATGCCAAAGCCATGAAACCTGGACAACAGACCAACGGAAGAGAGCCATTGGGTCGGATGAGTGTCATTTCACACGGTTTATGACATCTGGCTGACATTAAATCCCATGAGTGTAACATGGCGGTGGTTGAGTAACGATTTGGGCAGCCGCACGCAGTATTTACATGGGCCCTGTGGTTACTCTGCAAGGTCGCACAACTGCATGGATCATGTTAGCTAATCAGTTAACTATGGAACAACGTTTGTTGCACAGTGTCGACGCTTTGTTACAAACCTACAGGACCCCTGGTCACACAGCCAGAATCGTCCAGGGCTGGTTTTGTGAGCACGGAAATGAAATGTCTCATCTGCCCTGGCCACCTGTCACCAGATGTCAATATTAGCGAACCTTTGTGGTCTATTTTGGAGAGAAGGATGCAGTAATCGCTATCCACTCCATCATCGTTACATGTATGTGCGTCTATTCTGCATGAAGAATGATATGATTCGCTTGCAAATCATATAGGACCTGTATTCCGAAACGACTTCAAGCTGTTTCGAATGGCAACGGTTATTAACGCTGTATTTGGCATGGAGTCGTCAGGCGAATTTTATCCGAAGTTTCGCCATGTTTCCTTGCCGCAGTAGTTACACAGGTTCCCAGGAGATCACCGCAGTTAAGCGCCGTCGCGCGCGGCCGGTACTTGGATGGGTGACTATCCAGGCCGCCATGCGCTGTTGCCACTTTTCGGGGTGCACTCAGCCTCGTGATGCCAATTGAGGAGCTACTCGACCGGACAGTAGCGGCTCCGGTCAAAGAAAACCGTCACAACGACCGAGAGACGGGTGTGCTGCCCACACGCCCCTCCTATCCGCATCCTCAACTAAGGATGACACGGCGGTCGGATGGTCCCGATGGGCCACTTGTGGCCTCAAGACGGAGTGGTTTTTTTCGCCATATATTTCAAGTTTCGTATTAGCAATTTCTAGCTAGATTTAGCCCAAACAAATTGACTACTGCTCATTACGTCTTTCATATGTCAACGGACAGCATCAGTTTAGTACGTGATAGAAACAAAATCTCTTCAATCTCGATACAGCAGTCCCAGATTAGTTGAGTACTATATTCGCTCTAGTGATATGTAACATGGACGGTAAAACACGAAGAATAACCAGTACGGCAGCAGCGACAACACCGCGCTGGCTCATGCTGACTGCTGCCACCATGCAGCAGCGTTTCTCATTCGCTGCTGGAGTACTCGTACTGGTTATTCATTGTCGAAAGTTGAATGCACAAAGAGGGAGGGTAGGAGATCGAGAGACACAGAGGGGAGAAGGAGAATGGAATGTATGACCAGTTCCCGTTAGAAACCTATACTTTCTGTTTTCTTTCTAATACATTTAACCAGATTGTACCATACTACGAAAAGTCACGACGTTTGAAATTGCTTTTTACAGCACAAAACGTTAATTTAATCGGAGGGGTTACGGTAGAAGAACTGGTGAACGGTAGATTGAAAACTGACTTTACTTTACTAATGCTGTTTATTAATGTTTGTCGATGGCAGTTTGTACTGACAACTCGCAGCTGTGTGATGACAGTTGACAATCGCCCGCGTGATTGCAGAGATGTGAATGCTGCAGTTTGCTACTTGAGACGACCGCTGTAGGATTTCTGGTGTCGATGCTCCGTTGCCTCGTTGATCGCTGACCCGTCGACACACTGCATAATAAATTTTATTTGTTTCAGGGGGACGGGACAGACCATTGAGTAAATTCAATATCAAACACACAAAATGATATCGAGAAAACTACGGTGGATGGCTGGCTGAACATATACCCTGTCGTCCGGTTTATAACAGGCTTACTTAGCTTAATTTTTCTTATATGGTACACCTACTACTACTGATCGTTGTCAGTCTGTAAAACATTAATGACAACTTTATGTATTTTATTCTGTATTATTTTCTTTTCTCTGTTAACCATGCTTATCTTAGATTATAATGATTCTGCGTGTACAGAAGCAACGTAATGGGTTATGTAGAATCAACATTGTTAGTTATCGTACAAGTTTTCCCATGTGTTATGTAATATCGTTGTAATTCGGGGAGCTTCGGACAGTTAGAAAAATTAGTAAGGAGTGTGCTAAAAGAGGGACAGTTGAGGAACGATGATGAGTGACAGTATGCTGTAATTACGAGCAAAACTGAGCATTACGAGCGTGACGCACTCTCGTCATTTCAGACTGAACCGTGTATGGTCAGGTTCGATATGCCAAAAACTGTATCTGAAATTTATGTGAGAGCAGAGTTATTAAACAATTTAATGCTGCCATTGTGAAAAATAAACAGGCCGACTGCACGTCGGGATATATTCGGCCGGGAAGCCATTGTTATTTTCTGGAAATCATGTTGTGTTCTTAATATTAAATTTATTCGATCAGTCTGGCCCACCCTTCATTGACCAGCTCGACCATCTTCGGATGGGAAACACTAGTTTCAGTAAAGTTTAGATGATTGTTTATGCTTGATCGTTCTCAATCTAGATTAAAGGGTATTAAAATGGCGACTGGTGAAGAAACTACAGAACACGTTGTCAGAACTAATGCCGTTCAGGAAGTAGTAGAAACAACAGAATTGGATGTTCAAGCACGAGCTGCCAACACTGCGGTAAAAATAGGCCAATTGGGGAAGCAAAGCCATAAGAAGATACGAGAGCTAATCCTATCCTTAGTCAGCTTTATAACATTATGGATGCAGTCCTCAAACGGCGGCAACAAAGAGTACCTGTGGAGTCAACGGCCGAGGGAAGGGGAGAGAAGCCATCAAAGAATGGGCCCCCACCAATGAAGCTATCACCACGCCTGTGCGACGAAAAGAAGAAACGGACTAGCGAGTGTTCCAACCAGTAAGATTGACATCATTCGGGTCAACACAAAACGAAATAGGATACGGACAAAGTCATACGGAAGAGCCAACAAACGCTATTACCATTGGGATGTAGAAGTGAAACTCAAGTACATTAGGCAGGAGAAGAAAGTGGTAACGGATAACGACAGGAAAGTGAGGACGCAGAAGACAAGGAATATGAACAGATAAGGCGTAGGACCCGTAGTATGAAAGAGGTGCAATCAACTGTCGGACAGATTTTCAACGTAATAAAGAACAGATTAGCTGAATTTTCGGCAGGGAGAATTACGATTCGAGAGGTAATGCTGGAATCATGGTCTCCAGTTTACGATAACATTGAAACAGAATCCAATCAAACGACCAACGAAACGGAAGCCGGTTCCGGAATGATAACTGAAGCCACCCAAGACAAACTGGAATGAAATTTGTAGCGAACGAAAGTGGACAGACACGGCGCTAAACTGTACAGTTTATGCGAGGCAGATCGAAGTCTTAGAAGAACATGTGGAGTAGAATCTGGTACTGAAAAGGACAGAAAGAAGGAAGGAGACAACGAAAAGGGAGGAGGGGTAGTACAAAAAGAGGACAACGGAGACGAAAAAGAGGATGAGGGACACATATACGAAATCAAAGAAGTGGAAGATACACGGAAGATGTTACTTAATTCCTTGATTAAATATGAGGAGAGTGTGGGGTGCGAGAAGAAAGAGAAGAAGACAGTGAGGAACACGATCGACTAGAGTGATATGTAGACGAATTTTGGAAAGACGAAAAGGATGTTCAGTGTGACTAGGCAAATGTCACAGGTGTTGAGAAAGGAGGAAAAATTACTAGAACTGAGGAGAAGAAAATTTCACGGAGAATAGCGAGGGAATTCTTGGTGTAGAAGACGAGGAGAAAAGGAGGACTGGGCTGAACAAGATGATGGCAGGAAGAAAAATGGAGGACGTGACAAGGAAGAGATTCTGGATTGACAGGGAACAGAGGAAAGAGTAGGGAAGCACAGTGATTTGGTAGATGGTGGTAAGTTCCTATGGGACTGAGGTCATCGGTCCCTAGGCTTACACACTAATTAATCTACCTCAAACTAATTTTGCTAAGGACAACACACACCAATGCCTGAGAGAGGACTCGAATCTCCGAAGGGGGCGTGGGGAGGGGGGGGGGGAGGGGCAGGGGGAGGGGGCGGGGCTGGAGTGTCCACGAACCGTGGCAAGGCGCCCAGACCACACGGGGCGGCCACAGCGACTTAATCGTTGTAAATGAAGGGGAAATTTCTAGCTGCAGTAAAATTAATGGCGAATTACTGTATTAGAAGGAAGGAGAGAGCTTTAAAATTCTGCAAACCAAATGGATGGGATATGAAAACTTGACATTATTCGCTGTATGGACAGGGTGGATAGAAAACATCAATGAAGACGAGGAAGAAGCTGACTGTGGAGACAAAGCGACATTAGATATGCCAAAACAACAAATCAGAAACCTGACAGACAAGAAGAGTATTATCAACCGGAAAAGAATTTCGATACTCTGCTCATGTGAATAACTGTAAAAGCATTTATGAGATGATGAAGGGAACAACAGGAAAGCTTTTTAAGCCCTTGGTAGAAATGAGGATAGGTAGTATATGGAGAGAAGCACTGGTTGACAGTGGCAGTACTGTCACAACTATTTCAGAAGCCTTTATCAACACGTGTGGCAAAATCATCTCACTGTGACAAATCCACTGACCAAGGCCAGAATAGAGAGTGCCACATGAATGTCACTGTAATCAAATCTGTTCAAATGTGTGTGAAATCTCATGGGACTTAACTGCTAAGGTCATCAGTCCCTAAGCTTACACACTACTTAACCTAAATTATCCTGAGGACAAACACACACATCAATGCCAGAGGGAGGACTCGAACCTCCGCCGGGACCAGCCGAATCAAGTCTGTTACCAAATCAGTATACACAACTATCTATTTTGAGATGAATCAAAAGCTCAGTGTTGATGTCTTAGGAATGGACATGCTGTTGAAATACAAGGTTAAGGTAGATTATGAACAGAGACGTGTGGAATTCACAAATGATAATCTGGCAAAGTACACCATTTCACGGAATCCTGTCAAGAGAAGAAACACATATGTCAGTTAAAACACATATGTCAGTGAAAGGAGTCAAGAAGAGAGGCAGAACAATTAACATACCGGTGGCAATAAGACGGTAGAAGAGATAATATTGGAAAAAGGTAATCACATGGTAAACATAACCTAGGACCAGCGCATTGCTCTTACGAAGTTACTACTAAAATATAACTAAGTATTTTCGCAATGGCAGGAGTGGTGTGTAATTATGAATATCAGTGAAGAATCACACATCAACCTTTTACCGTGAAGGATTACTGCATATCACTATTGAAAACAGCTACGATGGAAGAAGAACTTACAAATACGAACAACGGGGAGGGATTGAAGGATCAGATTCACCTTATAGCAACGCATTTGTAATAGCAATCAAACAGAATAGCACTGTACGTGTGGTTCTGGATGCTAGGCGCATTAATAAATTCACTGAGGTGGAAACACACGCACCTGGAAACGTGTCAGAAATTTTCAAAAAGTTAAGTGGAGTGAGGTACTTGACAAGCTGTGATCTAAAGTGTGGGTGATAGCTGAGACTGTTCGCAAAAGACATAAAAAAAATACACAGCTTTCCTCTTCAATGGAAGATCCTATCAGTACAAAGTGGTGTCCTTTCGTATTGACATGTCCACACCAGTGTGTGTCAGAGATCTAGATGCTGTTTTGGGGCCTGAGCCGAATTCTAGGTTAACTGTCTTTGTTGATGTCCTGATACCTACTGAACAATGTGAGGGGCATTACCAAACCATAGAAGAGTTATCCAACGTACTTATAAAGGGCTTAATGAAGTTGGAAATCCCTAAGTCCGAATTACTAAAAGCCGGAATTAAAATTTTAGGGCATTCCATTTCAAGATCCCAAGAAAAGAAGAGCAATTTTAGAGGAGCCACCTCTGAAGAATAAGATGCAGCTAAAATCACTATTTCGGTTGTCGGAATTCCACTGCAAGTTCATAAGAGAGCAAGTTCTGAATGATCCATATTTAGCGAGGTTATGAAACGAGAATAGCGTTTGGTTGCGACCCGAGAACGTCAACAAGCGTTTTACTAAATAAAGAGAACATTAGCTGATACAAAACAAAGCCAGTAGCTTCTCGGACGGGTTGACAGGGGGGGGGGGGGGGGTGCGTAATGTAGTACTGAAGCTTTCTATAGATGAACAACAACTTAGCATCCCGGAAGAACATCGGAAGCTTAATATCATGTGCATCGAACGGATTTTAAGAGATTCCTGTATTGACATGACAAGGGAAAACTGTCTCAGTATTATCTTGTTTATGGTCAAGTGTTATTTCAAAGCAGGAGATAGGAGAATTCGGATTGGAGAATCTGCTGGCCTGATAAATTGATGGAAGCCTTGACAGACTATTTACACCTTAGAGGAAAGGTGCCTATTATGCGATAGTTCCCTAATATGAGACACCCCAACTGTGCTCATGTTAGGGGTTGCACTCTGGTGGAGAGTTTCTTAAACACGTCTATTGCGTGCCAAACGACGACACAGCGAGTAGGACGCCATACTTGAGCCGGACACAGTATGTAGAGGTTGATACAAAATTTCTTTAGTTTGGACTTTTTGCAACATCGGTGTTAAGACAATATTTCAGCTTAAATGTGAGTGGATATTACTGCAATGTTTCATTCATGTTATTTTTGACGATATTGCCTATAATAATTGACAATTAGGTTCATTTTCCAACGAACGTTGCTAGCAAGTGCGTGATTATTTGTGTAACATGGCGAAATTCCTAATATGCGATAGTATGGGGATCCAAATACGCGACAGTGTCGCATATTACGACACCTATCGCATATTGGGGAACTCGTTCTCTCACGATTTGTTATATGTAATTTACGCAATACTATCATGAGAACAATATTTTATCATTTATTGTAGTAAAATTTTGGCGAGTGAAATACTGCCTTTCAATGGAAGAGCAATTTTATGCTCTTAAATGTAAGGACATACGAAGCATGGCCTTCCAGGTACTGTCAGGAATAGGCTGAAGAATCCCTTCAATTCAGAAAAGGCTTCAGCAGGAAAGAAATGGCTCCGAGCTTTCCTTAAGACACTTCCCATTTCATCAATGACAATTCCTCAGGGTCTTGCAGCAGCAAGAGTGAAAGCTTTAACTCCAGAAAATGTGGGGAAATTTTTTTATATTTACGAATCTCTGCTATCTGAAGTCAACCATAACAGCATCGAGTCTTCAATCTTGATGAAACTGGCTTGACGTCTGTGCAGCACAAACCCAGCAAGGTTATTGCTGTGAAAGGGAAGAGACAAGTTGCTGCCTTGACTTCAGCAAATAGGAGAAATCCCATCACGGTTGTAACGTGTATGAACGCAGCTGTCATTTAGATTCTTGATGGGCATTATTCCCACACAAAAAATCTCGAGGTGCTAGATAAAGCACGTGAAAACAATGTTCATATTGAATGTTTGCCACCACACTCAACGCATAAAATGCAGCCACTTGACGTCGGATTTATGGGACCTTTGAAAACCTACCAAGCCCGAGAGATAGAAACGTGGTTGGCAAGTAACCCAGGTCGGGTTATCAACCCATTATTAATAGCCAGGTTACTTACGGCAGCTTACAACCGAGCAGCATCAGTGGAATCATCTGTGAATGCCTTCAGAAAAACAGATCTGATCCCATGCAACAGTAACATCTTTACGGAACATGAATTTTCATTTCATCGCCATGCTGCCGCTCTTCAAGAAAGAGATGCCAAAAACGAAAATGAAACTATTGATGGTGATGGTAAAGCTGTCAGCCCGGCAGACATCAGACCTCTCCCACATATCGCAAAATCACCTGGAGATAGTCAAATATAACTTCAACTCCTTATGTGAAGCAATTTCAAGATAAACAGAAGAAATCAGAGGCTGAAGCTAAGAAAGCAGCCAGAAAGTTATTTGGGGAGAAGAGTGGAAAATCTTCAAATCGTAGACCTAAAGCAGAAGAATCGTCTAGTGACTCGGCATCCGATGTCCATATTGATTACAGTGGGGATTCAGACAGCAGTGATGACGATGACACAGAGTGTCTGTTCTGTACTGGGCGCTTTTCTGAAGACAAAAACGGGGAGAAATGGGCACAGTGGATGAAATGTTATCGAGTGGCTCATGAAGATTGCGGTGTCACAGAAGACAATTTTGTTTGCCCCGGATGTCGTAAATATAAACCTAAGTAGTGTGAGATGAGTGAAGGATAACAGAAATGAATCAACACGTAAAATTGTGTATTCATATGTCATTATTCTGTAATAAAATAATTAAAGCAAAATATTATTACTGTCTCATATTAGGAAACCTTGATCTCATTTCTACGAAATGCCTTGTTTGTGAAGATTTAATAACTACTCTGGAAGATTGTTTGTTATTGCAAATACGATAATTGTATGAAAAAATTAAATAATGCAAGATATTATTACCATCATAAAAAATACAATTGTATTTACTTTTACGCCTTTCAAATGGGTTTACAAAAGTGTATCTTATATTAGGCACCTTTCCTCTACCCATGGCCACTTTGGCGCTCTAAAATGTTTAGGAAAACTAAGAGAGATGATTAACTTCAGGGACTTGAGAATAAGAACTAAGCAATGTTTCAAAACCTGTGATTGTAGTCAGAAAGTTGATATTCAGAATAAAATAGCACAAGGCAGTATGCAGAATATTCTAACGCAGGACGTATTGGAATCAGTTTGTGCAGATTGATTCTTCTGAAGAGTTAGGAGAGGGTTGGTATATTTTAGTAATGAATGACATATTGTCCAAATTTGTAAATTTATACAGGATTACACAAGCTAATGGTAAAAGAATAGCAGCGAAATCGACTGTTATTTAATTGAGGCAGGCACCGCTAAAGCGATCCTAGCCGACAATGGTCAACAGTTAATCTCAATAGAGATGAGGAACAGGCTCGATTCACATAACGTTGAGCTGTTACACTCCGCACAAAACTACCCATCTAGTAAACTGGTGTATAGTTGCATGGGAGAGACCACACGATTAGCTAGAACATATTGCACCGAAAGACACAGAGCGTTAGGGAGGTACATTAAAGTATTTCGGGACATTATTAATTACACCACTCATGAAAGTATGGGCCAGACGCCATACTTTGTAATGAAAGGCGAACAACCATAAGACCTGATCACGAATTACGTAAATTTTCCAGAACAAGAAAGTATTGACGTTGAAAAACTGAAGATTACAATCAGACGCAAATGAGAAAAGGCAGCGTGAAGAAGAGCAGTGTGCCATGATAAAAGTACAATACTTATGGATTTCCGGGTAAGGGAGTCGATTTTGGCACGTTGCCACAAAAACTCATATGTAGAAGCGGGACGAACGGAGAAATTTTTTTTATTTGTTCGAAGGACCTCTTGTGATAACGGGGAATCCTGCGTCAAATGTTTATGAACTGACAAAACCCCATCTAGATGAGAAACACATCAGCAACATCACTAAGTTAAGGAGATATTATAGAAGAGAGGAACGAGGGGACTGTTGATTTACGGGAAGAATTTTGTTTCAGGATAAGAAGATATTGCCACCTCTTAATTAGGGACTATGTATTCTGGTTCATACAAGTGTACGAGGCTGTTCAGTGAAGTTGACGATCTGCGTGACAGCTACAACAGTCGTTCAGTGACGTTAGAGAGTGATTATTGTAGGAAACAAATTGTGATTGTCGAAGTGAAGCGATTCTCTGCGTGCTAGTGAACTACCAATTACAGCAGAGGAAAGTTTGTCAACAGAGGGGCGTAGTAGCAACACCATAATGCCGCGCGCGGCGGTGGAATAAATGGCAGTTGCCACACCATCTAGTGTGTGTTTGTGAACAGTGTAGCGTGCAGCTAACTTGGACTATCCAATAGGATACTGTGACAACAGGGACGAGTGGACGGAGGGTGAATGCTGTGTGTGAATGTGTGTCTGTGAAAAACGTTCAAATGGCTCTAAGCGCTATGGAAATTAACATCTGAGGTCATCACTCCACTAGACTTAGAACTGCTTATACCTAACTAACCTAAGGACATCACATACATCCATGCCCGAGGCACGGTTCGAACCTGCGACCGTAGCAGCAGCGTGGTTCAAGACTGAAGGGCCTAGCACCGCTCGGCCACAACGGCCGGCGTCTGTAAAAATTGTTGTATCTTGTAAATATTATGTTTTTAAATGATCAAAGATTGTGGAAACTCTATTAATAATAAGTTATTGAGAGAATTTTGGAAGCTGACATAACCAGCTTACTTCTTTTGTATTACTATATGGTATGCCTGTTGCTATTGATCGTTGATCGTTATCGTTCTGTGAAACATTAGTAAAGTCTGTATTGTCTAATTTTGTATTTTTTCCTTTCTTTGTTAATGTTCCTTATCTTGGAATATAACGATGGTGTATGTAAAGATGGAATGTAATTTGTTATGTAGAAATAGTATTATTACTGCTGGTGTTATGTTATTCCTATGGATTATGTAATTTAGTTGTAATTCGAAGAGTTCGGCCCATTAGAAAAATTAATGTCTATGGAGGGTGCTAATAAAGGAACAAATGAAGAGACATAATGAGTCATGGTATGTTGTAATTACTAGTAAAGCTGAACGCTACAAATCGTGAACTTTGTATGGTCAGGATCCATATGCTCAAAACAGTGTCTGAAATTTATATGAGGACCGAGTTCCTAATACATTTAATTCTGGTGTTGTGAATAATAAACGGGCAGACTGCACGTCCGGATATACGAGGGTTGTTCGGAAAGTAAGGAACTACCGGTCGCAAAATGGAAACCACAGTGAAAATCAAAACTATTTTCTCTGGCATTTAGCTACAACTTCCAGGTACTTCTCTACATAGTCGCCGCTCCGACTTAGACATTTTCGGAGCATTACACCAAATTTTCAACACCATCGTCATAGAAGGCAGCCGCCTGTGCTTTCCGATAATTCTCTACGCTGGTCTGTATCGTGTAGCCTGTGCCCAAGTGTTGTCTTCGTATCCAGCGTTTCATGTGAACAGAGATGATACTCAGGATGAGGCAATTAGGGCTGTGTTGTGGGTATTCGAACACTTCCCATCGAAAAGGCTGCAGGAGCGTCTTCACCGCCCCCGCAGAGTGTGGCTGAGAATTGCCTTGAAGGAAGTGCGTGGCAGTTGTGTTAGGTGGGCTGCATTCATCAAGGCGAAGCCTCTCAGCGGGCCCTCCTACTTGGCGAAAGACATCGTTGTTCTAGGCACCTTTACCCGATCATAGTGTGCTCACAACTGAAAAGAGCGTCTTGATGCGATCGACGGGTGTACTAGAGGCGCTGTCGAAAACATCTGTGAAAAGCCTAATCGGATTTTCACAGTGATTTCCATTTCGCGACCGATTGTTCCTTGCTTTCCGAATAGCCCAGTTATTCGGCCAGCCATCCACTGTTATTTCCTAGAAATCGTCTTGTGGTCTTAATATTAAATTTACTCGATCAGCCTGTTCAATTCTTCTGGAACACAAGAAGTTTATTATGATTATTTCGACGGATCAGCTAACAACGAGACAATGGATCATCGACACAGAGATCCAACAGCAGTCGTCTCAGGTAGGAAGCTGTAGCACCTACATCTCTGCAATCACATTGCCTATTGTCAACCGACATTACCTTGCTGCGAGTTGCCAATACAAGTTCCTATCGATAAAAATACTGAATAGCATTAGCAAATACTAGACACTTTTCAAATTACGTTTCAGTAAATATTCTCCATTATCATTCCAGATTAAATATACGTTGTGTGATGTAAAAGGCTATTTCAAATGCCACAGCTTTACCTAGTTGTCTCGTAACAGAGTGTGTTGATATGATGGTTTATACAGAGATCTTTATAATCAGTTTACTACGTTTTGAAATCAAAACTCTTTACAAGCACATTATTTAAAGCCAGGTCATCACTCATGTTTTAGTTCTGACATTAGCTTCATCCGAATCAGGGCCCATTTAATTGTTTGTTGAGTGTTTTGCTTAATGATTAAAGTTTCCCACCATGGACATTCAGTATTATAATAGACCTAAATTTCTAACATTAATAAGCCAATACACATCAAATTAACTAGTTTGGTAAAGAATTTTAAAGTATAATAAACTTGCACTGCCTAACCTCGTTTCCAGAGTTATTACTGGAGCAGGTCTTGCTAAGTAGTATTTTTCCTCTTTATGTGTCTCACTTACGCTTGTTTATTTTTTGTGTGTTCTAAGTGTGCTTGTGTTCCACATCTGCAAACCACAATCAGTCGTTCTTCAGGACAGATATTATCTAACAGAATATTATATTAGTTCAACATAGAGACGGCATGCTTAGAAGTTGGATAAAATGGACGGATATGTAACTTTCCGTCACAACAGTCCATGAGTATTTTGCTGAACGTCTTCCGACAGAACATTTACGTGTCACGTGTATTAACACTTTCAGACCGGAATTTTTTCTGAAGAACGGAAAAAAACCTCTCGGTACCTATGCTCTTTGATGATGTTTTCATGATTTTAAAAGCGAGAGTGGTAAAAATCTATGTATAATTTGTACACGTGGCTTCTTATTATGGGCTAAAATAATTAATTTTGAAATATTCTCTGTTTTAATAAATTAACTGAATTTTCAGTAGTTACCAACCAAAAATAACAGTAATAACATCGAATTATTCACCGGAATGTGACTAACCAAACACTACCATGTATGGTGATGGTCACAAGCTGCTGCGCACTGCTACATTCACTTGATATTTTTATAATGATGGACAACAGGTGCCAGCACTTGTGCACAATGG
Organism: Schistocerca americana; assembly: GCF_021461395.2. Taxonomy (NCBI): domain Eukaryota; kingdom Metazoa; phylum Arthropoda; class Insecta; order Orthoptera; family Acrididae; genus Schistocerca; species Schistocerca americana. The sequence goes on along the minus strand of NC_060126.1, from coordinate 148,896,570 downwards.
AAAGTTTGAAAAAACACGAACGTATACATAAGGTTTCGTGTGAGGAAAATTATTTCTGTTGCAAGTACGGCACATTAAAAATTAATGTAGAGAGTGGGTCTGAAAGGGGTAAGGCTCTATCTAATTCTACAGGGTGACTGACTAGGTGGGGGAAGCTTTCAGGTGTGTATTAACTTGTAGGACACTTTGGGTATTATTATATAACACGTAGCTGAGTAGTGACATAACCTGCAACTTTTGTTAAACAGTCTTAACCGAACAGCGAAAGAAGATATGAGCGTTCTAAGCGCAATGAGGTTCGTAAGTCAGTTAATTTTTTTGCTTCCTGCACTGAATGCAGAAATCATTGAGTTGATGAGCACTTAAGATTTACTTAGGTACTGGAGTTCTTTATTTGCGTCTTTTCTGCGGTATTTATCTGGATCTCATAGTGGCTTCCATTACCACCCCATGCCTCCTTGCACAGTAGGGCTGCTACCCGTTACGCCGCAGTAGAATCCCAATTTTATTCGGAGAATCCCCTGACAGCCAGCGCGCGGATCTAAATTGCAAATCTGCGGTAACAGAGGCCGCTTCCACTCCCTGTCGGCCATCTTCGTCCGTCTTCGTCTCCGGTCCTGAGTGGCTGCGGGATGGACAGCCACTGATTCCTAAAGGCCGCGCAGGAGGATGGGTCCCGCTCGCTACGGGCGCACAACGGGTTACTGGAGGGCCCTGCGCGCTGCAGAACGACCGCACCAGGTGTGGTCCGACCGTATCGGTCGCTACTAAACGCCTTAAGAGCTTCTCCCAATGCGTTGCTACTGGGCGGAATGTTCCACTCACTGCTCCGCACGCCTCCCGTATGTTGCTTCAAGTGGCAAGAGACGAGAAATATCGCAGGGACACGATATTACAGCAGCGGGGAAATGGGCGTCGTGTGCGATCAGAAGGAACTGCTCTGTGAAACCATTCTCTAACAAAGTAACACTGCGTCTACCTCCCATTTCGTCGTTAGCCTCGGACACTGGGAATAATCTGTGAGGACGCAAGCCGAAGGCAAACAGTAAGCAATGTAGATCACATGCAAAGGAAAACCATTTCACAGGTTTTGTACATGCACTGCTTTTCAGTTCGCTTGAAGTTCAGCATCTTCGTAGTGACTGCAATGTCGTCATCGGCAATGAAGCACAATATATTTACACCAGCTGCGGCATAGTCACGTATATGAACAGTGATGCAATACTGTCAAATGTATTTATTCCAGTCTTTGATCACAATATCAATTCTTTTGACGATGACCGGTTTCAGTCCGTAATGACTACCTTCAAATCGTTTTTACACCATGTCCTAAAGTGATGCCATTATCCTTATCACATTAAGACATGATGTAAAAAAAGATCGGAGGATTGTCATTACGGACTGACACCGATCATCGTCAAAAGAATTGATATTGTGATCAAAGACTAGAATAAAAAAAAACATTTGACAGAATTTATTTAAATTTTGAAATTTATTGTGTTGGAACAGGATCATGTCTTAACGCTAATCTTGAGCAGAAAAATTATTTAAAGTGGCGTGAAAATACCTACAGTGCCGATTGCAACATTTATTTCCACCAAGGTCGGCAAGCTTGAAGTCTTGTGAGTCTAAGTATGTTCTTGACAATATTCTTAGATTTACTGGAGATGAAATATGAAATGCCCCATGAAGTTATATGGGCAACAGTCAGTCGTTGCATCATTACCGACAAAGAAATACAAGAACGAACCACGCAACCACACAGCAGTGCGCACACAAGGTATCGAAAACAGCTCATATATACATGAAGCTTAATACCAAACTGAATGTGCTATCATACACAAAAGTATCCGAACGACCTGAACTGCGCTACGCTTGATTCACATACAGCCCACATAACGTAGATGTCTTGCAGGTCCTCTAATCGCTCTGCCGTACAGAGGATTCACTATACGAAATGGATACCATAAAAGATCACTAGAGAATACTGTTTTTTAAGGTTACCAGCCCAGATATAAATCAACACCTCGATATTGCAAATCCCAGGAAACGTGTCATTAGAGGTGAGCTTGTAAACTAAATTTTATTACAGTAAGTGACATTTCAAAATGACTTTCACACTCATTAGAATTTGAGTTAACAAACTCCGTCTTATAAGCGATGTTAGCAATCTTTTGGCAAAATTAAATATACATGTGAATAAGAGAATTTGAGACAATGCATGGACTCCTCAAGTTCTATGACAACTGGAAGTATTAAAAGGTTTTGCCGCACCTGAAAAAGTCGTACCTTATATGAGTGCTAACCGTTTAAAAGCAACGCGATTAACAGCTACAGGTGGTCTATGGGAACCTCATTGTTAAAAATGTATCATCATTTATTTATCTGTATTCTCGACTAAGATAATATTGTTGCATGTGTTTGAACTTTAAACGAAATGACCATTTTTGTTCCGGATCTGAAATGAAACCAGACACATATAACCATTGTTATCGAACAAAGCATTCGCGCCTGACTGAGACTCGACCACAGCAACGTTTGTCACTGGTGTCTAGACTTGAAGAGTCGTGAAAAATGGAAGTTTTCCACCAGTATCAGTTAGCAAAACTGAACTTGAAAATTTTTGTGCTCTGCCTGAAGACCTGTCAAGACCTTTATCTCCCTGTTGACTAATCACAAAAAACGTTTAATATAATTTCAAGTAGCAAAGTTTGCACTTGTATAAAACTAAGTGCCATGGTGTAAGGATTTGTGCTCGGGACTCGAATCCAGCACGTGAGCAGATTGTTAACTAAGTAAATTCACATGTTCCTTATCGAATTTTTCAGCAGTAGCGAGATGTCTGCATCTGAAATGAGAATACAGCTTTTTTGCCTGACTGGGAATCGAAGCCAGCACTTATCGCCGTCGTTTTCTATCCATGAATTGCCTGCTCTCCTGTAGTGAGATGTGTGCATGTTTAACTATAAATACATCATCTATCGTAATTGTTGATAACAGATGAAGAGACATTAAAATTGTAAGTTATTTATCACTAATAATTCGGTGTGCAACTGAAATCAGAAATATTTCTATGTTGGAGCAAGTTTCGAACCCATGTATGTGTCTTCCGTGGAGAGCTAGAGGAGTTTGCAATCTCAGGGAAAACAACGAAATGATCCAACTGTATAATTCCGTGAAGGTCAGATACCACGAAAGAGGAGAACCGAAATCGAATCCCACTCCAGCACCAAATGTTTCAACGTCTCAAGTTCAAATAAAATGAGTGCCGTGGCTTTAATGACCATTGAATCATTAAATAAAATGAAGTTTCTAGTGTAAGAAAGCTCACTGGTGAAAGAATTCCTATTTTCCGGGACTTCCGCCTTTGCTATCGCCCAACTTATACCGGCTCCGCCTCATTCGGTATCGAAGGGACATGATGTTTATAATGCGGATAATGAACCACGGGGCCATCTGACGTTTTTCGCTTGGCATTACTACAGGTGAAGGAGATGTGTTCATGTGTGTTTAAAATGCATACAAGAAGCCTTCGGAAATAAGAAACTAGGATCAATCCACCAGACCATTGAGGCCCACATATGATACATTCATAATTGTCGTGTAACGTAGGATGCACTTATTTACAAATTATACACAGTGAAAAAAAAGTTCTCCGTCAACGAAGCCCTTTTGAAATTTTCACTATTTCAAAAAATTTCTTAGGCTGAGGAATACTATTCTATGGCATGAAGTTGCCAAATATTTCGATTATTACTGCCATTATCGCAATTAACTTCTTGATTCTGCTGCTGCTGCACGCGTACTTGAAAGAAGCATTTAATACTTGTGGCCATTTTAGAAGCAGCTGCCCGAATACAGATAAATATTTAGTTCGCGGAAAATGGTTGCGGCGTTCTGTGACAACTAGGCCGTAACAGGTATTTTCCTAGTTCTTTCCATGTCTTGTTAATACCTCTCAAGTTAATATTGGACATCTCCAATTATTCATTGATTATATTAAAAATACATTAACTGACCTGCATCGCAAAGTGAATCTAAATTTTACCTCTAATCCAAGATAACTACGCAATTATTATTTCTACATATGATGTTTAGAGACAAAATACAGTTCCACGATAGTATAGGCAATACTTACACGGAATTAATTTATAAAATCATTTGCCAAAGTATGTAATCGGGAATGAACTTGACTTCTGAGGTGAAGGAAGTGTTCTTCACCTCGTATCGCCCTTCGTTCCCTCCTGAATGTTGGTCAGTTCTTGCTTGTGAAATGTTACAGCACAAGGAAGTTGATAAAGGTCGTATTCATGCGCTTCATGTAGGTGGGTACGATATCACCGTCATTTCACATGCCCCGGGTACAGAGAATCTACGATACATTTCTGGGTAAAGAAGATGCATGATAGAAAAAACTAATCTATTTATAAAACTCTACCTCGTTGCTGTAAGTATCTGTAAAATAAGTCAATAAACTATGTTCATAATTCCACAGAAAATTTAACGTTTCTTACGGGATCTATCTCAAGAAATATTGCCTCCCTTACTATTCTGTAAGTTACAGAGGCATACATTTTATCTGAAACACCCTGTATGTATGAGTTGTTTTAATACCTTATGCATCAATTTCTGAGTGGCTCGTTCTTGTATTCCTTTGTAGGTATTGATGCAATGGCTCACCATTATTCATATATCTGTCTGAGCATTTCATACCTTCATTTTTTCCTACTCTTTTTAACACAGCTATGTTCTGATGATGATGTCTCGAAACGTGCCAGTAAATTAAATTACAAGCAAAAGTATCCAGAATTCGTTCTGTGTCAGTTACTCATACGAAACATGTGCTGTCATACACTGAAGCGCCAAAGAAACTGTTACAAGCATGCGTATTCAAATACAGAGATATACGGCGCTGCGGTCGGCATCGGCTACATAAGACCACATGTGTCTGGCACGGTTGTTAGACCAGTTGATGCTGTTAGAATGGCGGGTTACGAAGATTTAGGTGAATTTGAACGTGGTGTTATAGTCGGCGCACCAGCGGTGGAACGCAGCATCTCCACTTCACGAGCGTACCGCGAATATCTGGAACCCCGTAAAACATCAAATCTCCGATATCGCTGCGGTCGGAAGAAGATCGTGCAAGAACGGGACCAACGACTACTCAAGAGAGTCATTCATCGTGACACAAGTGCAGCACTTCTGCAAAATGCTGCAGATTTCAATGATGGCCATCAACAACTGTCAGCGAGCGAACCATTCAACGAAACGTCATCGATATTGGCTATCTATACCGAAGGCCCAATCGTTCCTGCACGACACAAATCTTAACATATATGAAGATAGTAACTGTTCTCAAAAAAACAGATTCCATTGAGGACCGTGCAGCTTCTCTAGAATAAATGATAATTAATTGAAACCCTCAGCTGCCGACAGGTGTTGTTGATATTCCTCGATGGGGACAGCTGAAAATGCATGTCTGCAACCCCCACACTCACAAAAGCAAGCAGCATTCTGACAGATGCTCCATAGTCTAAACTCACTGTCACTCACCAAAGAATACTACCAAAAAGAACTGGAGATAATAATGCAGATAGCACAAAACAATAATTATAATAGTAATATAGTCAAAAAGCTAAACAACAAAATTAAAAGTAAAATAAAAGCAGAAAGCACAAAATCACAGACAACAACACAATAGAACCAAGCACAAACACACGGTCCCATAACATATACATAGGATAGTCAGAAATAGATGAAAGAAAACACAAGATGGTACATAATGACACACAAAAACAAACTCACAAATAAAATCACCAACATTTTCAAAAGACAGGGAATAAACATAATATACACAACAGATAATCCTATACAAAAATACATCCCAAAACTGATAAAACACAGAGACATCTACTAGAAAGCAGGTATATATCAACTTTAGCGTAACACTTGTGAAAACAGATACGTAGGACAGACTGGTACAACATTTGATATCAGATACAAGGAACACATGAGAGCCTGGAAATATGAGACAAACCACTCCACATTTGCAGAATACCTAAGAGAACATTATCACAAACCAAACACTAGAGAAGAAGACATGAAAATAATTAGATTCAACAATAAAAAAGAGCTCCTAAGCCTGCAGGAAAATTACCACACACAAAAAACCAAAGAAGAAGGCACAGTTGAATGATACACATGCCAAACAATTGATTGTTGAGACTAATAGATAAAATAATAAATAATGCTTTCAAAGAGGATTAACATAATAATACCGTCGAATATAATAATAATAATAATAATAATAATAATATCACCCAACATCGTTACACTCACTATCCATGTACCCCTACACAGAACATTGAAACTAAAAGTCAAATCAGCTGTAACGAAAGCTTTCAACCACTCACTAACAGCTAGTACATTCATATTCAACACCCTATAACTGAAACCACCAACCACCCACCCCGCCCTCCTACACACACACACACACACACACACACACACACACACACACACACACGCACGCAAAACACAAACTCTTCAGCTCACTCTGTCTCTCATAGGCACACACGATATAAATCACCATGAATAGAAGTTAGGGTGGCAACAAGAAGGTAAACACACGAAAGAATAGGAAGCACGTAATGAAGTTACAATATTTAAGTTTTTAAAAGGACAGCATCCGGAGAAATACTTACATCGAGTGGCAAAAGAACAGCAGTACTCCACTAAAGTAAGGAGAAACATGGTAACGTCGGAACTCGAAATTGTGCTTATATGTCGATAATTAAGTGGTAGTGCGAGCTCCAGACCAGATGAGAGGAAACAAAGATCACAGTAAATCGTAATTAATTACTTTTTTACATAAAAATAACGAACTGAACTGTTTGATAATCTAAAGTAACAAAATTCTGTCGTTATAGATCCCCTAGAACAATAAAAAGAGAAACACGCCTGAGAAAATAAATCAAGTGGTAGCAGGAAAAGGCGGTTTTATTTAGAAATCAAGCATTTCTGCACTTTCTGCGGAAGATAGCCAGGCAGAAACTTGTCTATCCAGATAGTTAGTGATATGCGTAACAAGTTTGGTTGAAATAGATCCAGGAGTTTAGAAGGAGCTATTTGCCCATGGCTTTGTCCACGTATGTACTTGTCAATATATTTAACATATTCCACACGTTTCACCTGTATCTCTAGCGAATTTGGTCCTGCAATTTCGTTTTCACGCAGCCCAATCTTTACGATGTCGTACCTCCCATAATTTTACAGTTACATACAATGGTATGTGTTGGCATTGTCTGCGAGACGTGTTACGAGTAGATTTAGTAGCAAAGAAGTAAGAATTTAAACATGAAGCATGATTGCGCGCGTTTTTCACGCATCTCCGTGTTTATGGCATCGTATCTCCTAAACTGTGAGTCGTATAATAAATATGTTTGCCAATGCACTCAGTAATATACGTGAATACTGCCGGAAAGACGTGTTGGAAATAGAATTAGTAGTAAAGATGTAATAAATTAAAAGTATTACAGTATGAACAGCGAAAATGTAGTAGGCGATACATTTTTCTGTGTCTTCATTTTGTGGTAGTGTCAGCGCGAAAAAGTCTCTTAAAGATTTGAAATTGTGTGTAAATTATGTTTCTAGTCACTAAGTGCTTTCATTCTCGGTTACTAGATGAATTTAATCTGGTTATTTGTGCATCGTGCACTAAATTCCTTTCCCTCCGCCACCCTCACCCCTTTGAGAAATGAGTAGTTCTTACCCACAAGTGGGTCTTCCTATATGGTATGTGACGCTTGTATCAAGTTTGTTTGAAGTCGATCCAGTGGTTTAATTGGAGTTGTGGAACATACATACATACTTGCTATGTTGTAATATGTACGGATACGGCTGAAAACTACAGGCCACATGAATGCTTGATTCGGACTCCATGCAGCCAGAGACAGTAGTTTGACGACCACTGATCTATCTGATCTCTGTGATCTATCATGAGAGTATCCAGTAACAGTGTCTCCAGAGAAGGCCTAGGATCAAGCCATTAGTATAACGGCAGGTTGCCCGGCACTCTCCTCTGTGACTGCTACCCAGTTTTAGTAGCTCCTTAGTAATGCCTGTTCTTTGAAAGTAGTTGTCAGTGTAATGTTTTTCATTTCCTGTACTACCATCTTGGTATATGTGTTTGGGACTCTCTCTTGTGACGGTAGGATGTAGGCTATTCATGAAACACATACGTGAAGGCAGGATCAGTACGTCTGTGAAGACTACACTTAGTTATTTTAATTAACTTTATATCAATATACGCTATTGGCCTTTAAAATTGCTACACCAAGAAGAAATGCAGATAAACGGGTATTCAGTGGACAAATATATTATACTAGAACTGACATATGATTACATTTTCACGCAATTTGGACCGCATCTCGTGGTCATGCGGTAGCGTTCTCGCTTCCCACGCCCGGGTTCCCGGGTTCGATTCCCGGCGGGGTCAGGGATTTTCTCTGCCTCGTGATGGCTGGGTGTTGTGTGCTGTCCTTAGGTTAGTTAGGTTTAAGTAGTTCTAAGTTCTAGGGGACTGATGACCATAGATGTTAAGTCCCATAGTGCTCAGAGCCATACTTCACGCAATTTGGGTGCATAGATTCTGAGACATCAGTACCCAGAACAACCACCTCTGGCAGTAACAACGGCCTTGATACGGTTGGGCATTGAGTCAGACAGAGCTTGGATGACGTGTACACGTACAGCTGCCCATGCAGCTTCAACACGGTACCACAGTTAATCGATAGTAGTGACTGGCGTTATTGTGACGAGCCAATTGCTCGGCCACCATTGACCAGACGTTTTAAGTTGGTGAGAGATCTGGAGAATATGCTGGCCAGGGCAGCATTCCAACAGTTTCTGTATCCAGAAAGGCCTGTACAGGACCTGCAACATGCGGTCGTGCATTATCCTGCAGAAATGTGGGGTTTATCGCCAGTATGGCGATGACGAATACACACTTCCAATGTGCGTTCACCGCGATGTCTCCAAGCACGGATGCGACCGTCATGATGCTGTAAACAGAACCTGGATTCATCCGAAAAAAATGACGTTTTGCCATTCGTGCACCCAGGTTCGTCGTTGACTCCACGATCGCAGGCGCTCCTGTCTGTGATGCAGCGTCAAGGGTAACCGCAGCCATGGTCTCCAAGTTGATAGTCCATGCTGCTGCAAACGTCGTCGAACTGTTCGTGCAGGTGGTTGTTGTCTTGCAAACGTCCCCATCTGTTGACTCGGGGATCGAGTCGTGGCTGCACGATGCGTTACAGCCATGCGGATAAGATGCCTGTCATCTCGACTGCTAGTGATACGAGGCCGTTGGGATCCAGCACGGCGTTCCGTATTTCCCTCCTGAACCCACCGATTCCATATTCTGCTAACAGTCATTGGATCTCGACCAACGCGAGCAGCAATGTCGCGATACGACAACCCGCAATCGCAGTAGGCTACAATCCGACCTTTATCAAAGTCGGAAACGTGATGGTACGAATTTCTCCTCCTTACACGAGCCATGACAACAACGTTTCACCAGGGAGCGCCGGTCAACTGCTGTTTCTGTATGAGAAATCGATTGGAAACTTTCCTCGTGTCAGCGCGTTGTAGGTGTTGCTACCGGCGCCAACCTTGTGTGAATCCTCTAAAAAGCTAATCATTTGCATATCACAGCACCTTCTTCCTGTCGGTTAAATTTCGCGTCTGTAGCACGTCATCTTCATGGTGTAGCAATTTTAATGCACAGTAGTGTATAAAAACTCATAGAATAAGATATTTTCTTTGTTGTAACCTCTGTCATCACTCCTCAACATCCTAAGTGGTTAAACTAGAACCCCCTGCAAATAGCTTTCGAGAGTCAAGACTCAGAAACAGATATCATAAATTTTCTGCTGCAGAGGCGGAACGGAACTCGAGACGAAACTGGACGGTTGCAACATCATCTGAAGAGATAAAATTTCACGTAATATAGGGTGGTTGATCGTAGCACCCCTTCAAGATCTGTTCGTGAACATTTTTCCACACAAGTGACTTATCATTTTGCACAAGCCGCGGCTTGGGCCTTCAACAGTCCCTGCATCCCGTAATTCTTTGACATATCTGGTGCCAACGCCATTTTCAACGGAGTTTATGGCCAACATCTTCTCACCTCCATGTTTCCCTTGCACTTCGCGCAGAGAGAAAAAAAGAAGTAGAGATGGACCCAACAGTCAAACTCGTTCCGCTCAGGCACAACGGATCCACGGACGCTGCAAACAGAATGGGCGTGCCAGTTGAATACGCTCGCTGACGGCGTATAGTAGCACACTCATTACTGCAATATTGTTAGGATGACATTAGTAAGAGAAGCGCAGGGTCAACGGGAAATACGGGCCCCGCACAGAACGGGCAGCCGTCGAGCCGACCACTGCTATCGGGTGGAGAAATGTAGGGTCCCCCTCAATAGGTCAGGCGTGCACTACACGCAGGAAGCGGCTACAACGGGCAGAGTACGTGTGGAGTGCGCATGTGGGTTTTTTAGGTTAGAGAATTCGCTCCCTAGGCCCGACAAGACGCCTCCTGAGACGCGGCAAGGTAGGAGTAGCCAAAGTGCAACAGAGAATAACAATATTAATGTGTTAATAGTAAACTGCAGAAGTGTCTATAGAAAAGTCCCAGAACTGCTCTCATTAATAAACGGTCACATAGCCCACATAGTACTAGGGACAGAAAGTTGGCTGAAACCAGATGTAAAGAGTATTGAAATTCTAAACTCAGATTGGAATGTATACCGCAGAGACAGGCTGGACAGTGAACGGGGAGGCGTGTTTATAGCGATAAGAAGTGCAATAGTATCGAATGATATTGACGGAGATCCGAAATGTGAAACAATTTGGGTGAAGGTCACGGTTAAAGCAGGCATAGACATGGTAATTGGATGTCTCTATAGGCCCCCTGGCTCAGCAGCTGTTGTGGCTGAGCACCTGAAGGATGATTTGGAAAATATTTCTAGTAGATTTCCCCATCATGTTATAGTTCTGGGTGGAGATTTTAATTTGCCGGATATGGTCTAGGAGACTCAAACGTTCATAATGGGTGGCAGGGACAAAGAATCCAGTGACATTTTTTAAAGTGCTTTATCTGAAAACTACCTTGAACAGTTAAGCAGAGAACCGACTCGTGGCGGTAACATATTAGACCTTCTGGTGAGCCGGCCGAAGTGGCCGTGCGGTTAAAGGCGCTGCAGTCTGGAACCGCAGGACCGCTACGGTAGCAGGTTCGAATCCTGCCTCGGGCATGGATGTTTGTGATGTCCTTAGGTTAGTTAGGTTTAACTAGTTCTAAGTTCTAGGGGACAAATGACCTCAGAAGTTGAGTCCCATAGTGCTCAGAGCCATTTGAACCATTTGAACCTTCTGGTGACAAACAGACCCGAACTATTTGAAACAGTTAACGCAGAACAGGGAATCACAGATCATAAAGCTGTTACTGCATCAATGATTTCAGCCATAAATAGAAATATGAAAAAAGGTAGGAAGATTTTTCTGTTTAGCAAAAGTGACAAAATGCAGATTTCAGAGTACCTGACGGCTCAACACAAACGTTTTGTCTCAATTACAGATAGTATTGAGGATCAGTAGACAAAGTTCAAAACCATCGTACAATATGTGCCAAGCAACATCGTAAGAGATGAAAAAGAGCCACCGTGGTATAACAACCGAGTTAGAAAACTACCGCGGAAGCAAGGGGAACTTCACAGCAAACATAAACATAGCCAAAGCCTTGCGGACAAACAAAAATTACGCGAAGCGAAATGTAGTGTGAGGAGGGCTATGCGAGAAGCGTTCAACGAATTCGAAAGTGAAGTTCTATGTACTGACTTGGCAGAAAATCCTAAGAAATTTTGGTCTTAAGTCAAAGCGGTAGGTGGATCAAAACAAAATGTCCAGACACTCTGTGACCAAAATGGTACTGAAACAGACGATGACAGACTAAAGGCCGAAATAATAAACGTCTTTTTGCAAAACTGTTTCACAGGGGAAGACTGCACTGTAGTTCCTTCTCTAGATTGTCGCACAGATGACAAAATGGTAGATATCGAAATAGACGACAGAGGCATAGAGAAACAATTAAAATCGCTCAAAAGAGGAAAGGCCGCTGGACCTGATGGGATACCAGTTCGATTTTACACAGAGTACGCGAAGGAACTTACCCCCCTTCTTGCAGCGGTGTACCGTAGGTCTCTAGAAGAGCGTAGCGTTCCAAAGGATTGGAAAAGGGCACAGGTCATCCCCGTTTTCAAGAAGGGACGTCGAACAGATGTGCAGAACTATAGATCTGTATCCCTAACGTCGATCAGTTGTAGAATTTTGGAACACGTATTATGTTCGAGTATAATGACTTTTCTGGAGACTAGAAATCTACTTTGTAGGAATCAGCATGGCTTTCGAAAAGACGATCGTGTGAAACCCAGCTTGCGCTATTCGTTCACGAGACTCAGTGGGCCAAAGACACGGGTTCCCAGGTAGATGCCGTATTTCTTGACTTCCGGAAGGCGTTCGACGCAGTTCCCCACAGTCGTTTAATGAACAAAGTAAGAGCATATGGACTATCAGACCAATTGTGTGATTGGATTGAAGAGTTCCTAGATAACAGAACGCAGCAGGTCATTCTCAATGGAGAGAAGTCTTCCGAAGTAAGAGTGATTTCAGGTGTGCCGCGGGGGAGTGTCGTAGGATCGTTGCTATTCACAATATACATAAATGACCTTGTGGATGACATCGGAAGTTCACTGAGGCTTTTTGCGGATGATGCTGTGGTATATAGAGAGGTTTTAACAATTGAAATTTGTACTGAAATGCAGGAGGATCTGCAGCGAATTGACGCATGGTGCAGGGAATGGCAATTGAATCTCAATGTAGACAAGTGTAATGTGCTACGAATACACAGAAAGAAAGATCCCTTATCATTTAGCTACAATATAGCAGGTCAGCAACTGGAAGCAGTTAATTCCATAAATTATCTGGGAGTACGCATTAGGAGTAATTTAAAATGGAATGATCATATAAAGTTGATCGTCGGTAAAGCAGATGCCAGACTGAGATTCATTGGAAGAATCCTAAGGAAATGCAATCGGAAAACAAAGGAAGTAGGTTATAGTACACTTGTTCGCCCACTGCTTGAATACTGCTCAGCAGTGTGGTATCCGTAGCAGATAGGGTTGATAGAAGAGATAGAAAAGATCCAACGGAGAGCAGCGCGCTTCGTTACAGGATCGTTTAGTAATCGCGAAAGCGTTACGGTGATGATAGATAAACTCCAGTGGAAGACTCTGTAGGAGAGACGCTCAGTAGCTCGTTACGGGCTTTTGTTGAAGTTTCGAGAACTATAGACCTATATCTCTAACGTCGATCAGTTGTAGAATTTTGGAACACATATTGTGTTCGAGTATAGTGACTTTAATGACTTTTCTGGAAACTAGAAATCTACTTTGTAGGAATCAGCATGGGTTTCGAAAAAGACGGTCATGTGAAACCCAGCTCGCGCTATTCGTCCACGAGACTCAGAGGGTCATAGACACGGGTTCACAGGTAGATGCGGTGTTTCTTGACTTCCGCAAGGCGTTCGATACAGTTCCCCACAGTCGTTTAATGAACAAAGTAAGAGCATATGGACTATCAGACCAATTGTGTGATTGGATTGAGGAGTTCCTAGATAACAGGACGCAGCATGTCATTCTCAATGGAGAGAAGTCTTCCGAAGTAAGAGTGATTTCAAGTGTGCCGCAGGAGAGTGTCATAGGACCGTTGCTATTCACAATATACATAAATGACCTTGTGGATGACATCGGAAGTTCACTGAGGCTTTTTGCAGATGATGCTGTGGTGTATCGAGAGGTTGTAACAATGGAAAATTGTACTGAAATGCAGGAGGATCTGCAGCGAATTGACGCATGGTGCAGGGAATGGCAATTGAATCTCAATGTAGACAAGTGTAATGTGCTGCGAATACACAGAAAGATAGATCCTTTATCATTTAGCTACAAAATAGCAGGTCAGCAACTGGAAGCAGTTAATACCATAAATTACCTGGGAGTACGCATTAGGAGTGATTTAAAATGGAATGATCATATAATGTTGATCGTCGGTAAAGCAGATGCCAGACTGAGATTCATTGGAAGAATCCTAAGGAAATGCAATCCGAAAACAAAGGAAGTAGGTTACAGTACGCTTGTTCGCCCACTGCTTGAATACTGCTCAGTAGTGTGGGATCCGTACCAGATAGGGTTGATAGAAGATATAGAGAAGATCCAACGGAGAGCAGCGCGCTTCGTTACAGGATCATTTAGTAATCGCGAAAGCGTTACGGAGATGATAGATAAACTCCAGTGGAAGACTCTGCAGGAGAGACGCTCAGTAGCTCGGTACGGGCTTTTGTCAAAGTTTCGAGAACATACGTTCATCGAAGAGTCAAGCAGTATATTGCTCCCTCCTACGTATATCTCGCGAAGAGACCATGAGGATAAAATCAGAGAGATTAGAGCCCACACAGAGGCATACCGACAATCCTTCTTTCCACGAGCAATACGAGACTGGAATAGGAGGGAGAACCAATAGAGGTGCTCAAGGTACCCTCCGCCACACACCGTCAGGTGGCTTGCGGAGTATGGATGTAGATGTAGATGTAGATATAGATCGGTGTCCTAGTGTAAATTTTCCGTGTAGAGAAACTTATTTCTGTTTAATAGCTTGCGCTCTCAGAATACAGTGATAAATCTGCACACCATATTTTAGTGTTACTTTATTCTCCTTTGGTATATCTTCAATTTCAGTAGCGCCTTTTGAGACCTGATATCTGTTTTATACACAGTACGACACGCCTAGGAACTGTGCTTTTTGTGAGCGGACACAAGAAGGGTTGGCTGCTCTCCGTAATCAGCTGGAAGCTGAGTGGCTACCGTCGACGAGCCTGTAGTTAATGCTCGAAGTTTCGGTGAGATCGGGGCGTCAGTGACGAGACCTGGGACACCATTAGTGCCACTGGTGATCCGAACGTCGTTGCGGCTTCCTATACACAACATCTGACCGGTCCGCTCTCAATCCAGAGTGGGTGGGCCGGCCGCGGTGGTCTCGCGGTTCTAGGCGCGCAGTCCGGAACCGTGGGACTGCTACGGTCGCAGGTTCGAATCCTGCCTCGGGCATGGATGTGTGTGATGTCCTTAGGCTAGTTAGGTTTAAGTAGTTCTAAGTTCTAGGGGACTGATGACCACAGCAGTTGAGTCCCATAGTGCTCAGAGCCAGCCAGAGTGGGTGGGCGACAGTGGTGGGTTCGCGGGTCACTGGGTGGAAGGCGAAAGAGGTAGCAGGCCATGCGGCTGGCTCCCTACGTCTTAGCAACAGCTACGAGGTGCTTCCCACTGTTGATGATTACTCAGCTAGCGCGGGATGCCTCTCCAGTTGGGCCAGCGGTAGGTTTTCCTGCCCAGCCCGGATAAGTACAGAGGGTGGGTATGCTAGTCATTGGGAGCTCCAATGTTAGGCAGGTTATGGAGCTCCTCTGGGAGATAGCAAGCAAGGCGGGAAATAATTCCAGAGTGAATTCACTATGTTTGCCGGGAGGTCTCATCCGTGATGAGGAGGAGGCCCTGCCGGCGGCTGTCGAGCGCACTGGGTGCAGCCGGCTGCATGTAGTGCCACATGTCGGCACAAACGACGCCTGACGCTTGAGTTCTGAGGCTGGCTGATTTGGTGAAGGCAACTAGCAACGCACGCGGGGTGCAGGATAAGCAGTGTATTGTAGCATCATACCCAGCCTTGATCGCGGTCCTCTGGTTTGGAGCAGAGTGGAATGTCTAAACCAGAGGCTCAGACGGCTCTGCGACGGTATCGGATGCGAATTTCTCGACCTCCGCTATTGGGTGCAGAATTTGCCCTTAATAGGTCAGGCGTGTACTACACGCAGGAAGCGGCTTCTAGGGTAGTGGAGTACGTGTGGCGTGCACATGGGGCTTTTTTTTTTGGTTAGACGACCCCTCCCTTGGGAGAAAACAAGATTTGTCTGTTAAATCAGCCACAGCGAACTCTGAGAATCTTGGTCTTCGCAGATCAGAGATAGAAAAGATTAATATGATTTTAGTAAACTGCAGGAGCATTCAAGGAAGGCTCCCAGAATTAGTATCGCTTATTGAAGGTCATAGTGCACAGATAGTATTGGGAACAGAAAGCTGGTTGAAGCCGGAAGTCAATGCAAAAAAAAAAAAAAAAAAAAAAAAAAAAATCTAAAAGCTTCAAATGCTTCTGAGAACTATGGGACTTAACTTCTGAGGTCATCAGTCTCCTAGAACTTAGAACTACCTAATTCTAACTAACCTATGGACATCACACACATCCATGCCCGAGGCGGGATTCGAACCTGCGGCCCTAGCGGTCGGGCGGTTCCAGACTTTTTTTTTTTTTTTTTTTTGTCATCAGTCTACTGACTGGTTTGATGCGGCCCGCCACGAATTCCGTTCCTATGCTAACCTCTTCATCTCAGAGTAGCACTTGAAACCTACGTCCTCAATTATTTGCTTGACGTATTCCAATCTCTGTCTTCCTCTACAGTTTTTGCCCTCTACAGCTCCCTCTAGTACCATGGAAGTCATTCCCTCATGTCTTAGCAGATGTCCTATCATCCTGTCCCTTCTCCTTATCAGTTTTTTCCACATAGTCCTCTCCTCTCCGATTCTGCATGGAACCTCCTCATTCCTTACCTTATCAGTCCACTTAATTTTCAACATTCGTCTATAGCGCCACATCTCAAATGCTTCGATTCTCTTCTGTTCCGGTTTTCCCACAGTCCATGTTTCACTACCATACAATGCTGTACTCCAGACGTACATACTCAGAAATTTCTTCCTCAAATCAAGGCCGGTATTTGACATTAGTAGACTTCTCTTGGCCAGAAACGCCTTTTTTGCCATAGCGAGTCTGCTTTTGATGTCCTCCTTGCTCCGTCCGTCATTGGTTATTTTACTGCCTAGGTAACAGAATTCCTTAACTTCATTGACTTCGTGACCATCAATCCTGATGTTAAGTTTCTCGCTGTTCTCATTTCTACTACTTCTCACTACCTTCTCATTACCTTTCATCAATCAACTGAAGTATTTCTTCTGTTACCCATGGTTTCTTCGCAGCTACCTTCTTTGTACCTATGTTTTCCTTCCCAACTTCTGTGATGGCCCATTTTAGAGATGTCCATTCCTCTTCAACTGTACTGCCTACAGAGCTATTCCTTATTGCTGTATCTATAGCGTTAGAGAACTTCAAACGTATCTCCTCATTCTTTAGTACTTCCGTATCCCACTTCTTTGCGTATTGATTCTTCCTGACTAATGTCTTGAACTTCAGCCTACTCTTCATCACTACTATATTGTGATCTGAGTCTATGTCTGCTCCTGGGTACGCATTACAATCCAGTATTTGATTTCGGAATCTCTGTCCGACCATGATGTAATCTAATTGAAATCTTCCCGTATCTCCCGACCTTTTCCAAGTATACCTCCTACTCTTGTGATTCTCGAACAGGGTATTCGCTTTACTACTAGCTGAAACTTGTTACAGAACTTAATTAGTTTTTCTCCTCTTTCATTCCTTGTCCCAAGCCCATATTCTCCTGTAACGTTTTCTTCTACTCCTTCCCCTACAACTGCATTCCAGTCGCCCATGACTATTAAATTTTCGTCCCCCTTTACATACTGCATTACCCTTTCAATATCCTCATACACTCTCTCTATCTGTTCATCTTCAGCTTGCGACGTCGGCATGTATACCTGAACTATCGTTGTCGGTGTTGGTCTGCTGTCGATTCTGATTAGAACAACCCGGTCACTGAACTGTTCACAGTAACACACCCTCTGCCCTACCTTCGTATTCATAACGAATCCTACACCTGTTATACCATTTTCTGCTGCTGTTGATATTACCCGATACTCATCTGACCAGAAATCCTTGTCTTCCTTCCACTTCACTTCACTGACCCCTACTATATCTAGATTGAGCCTTTGCATTTCCATTTTCAGATTTTCTAGTTTCCCTACCACGTTCAAGCTTCTGACATTCCACGCCCCGACTCGTAGAACGTTATCCTTTCGTTGATTATTCAATTTTTTTCTCATGGTAACCACCCCCTTGGCAGTCCCCTCCCGGAGATCCAGTTGTGAGCGCACTGTGAGCGAGTAAAGATGCCTAGAACAACGATGTCTCCCGCCAAGTTAACTACTTTACTGGGTACCTTGCCACTAACATAGGTCTACTGATTCCCCACATGGCCCCAGAAGTAACTAAGCGTTCGCAGTGTTTTTCGCGGAAGGCAACTAGTGTGACGTAACAAGCCCTACATCTATCTACATCTACATCATACTCCGCAAGTCACCTAATGTTGCGTGGCGGAGTGTACTTTCGGTACCACTATCTGATCCCTCCACCCCTGTTTCACTCGCGAATAGCTCGTGGCAACAATGATTGTCGGTAAGCCTCTATATTGGCTCTAATTTCTCGAATTTTCTCCTCGTGGTCAATACGCGAGATTTATGTGGGGAGAAGTAATATGTTGTCTGACTTCTCCTGAAATGTGCTGTCCCGAAATTTCAATAGTAAAAAAAAAAAAAAAGATCGAGAGCTATGAGGTATTAAACTGATCCGATGTAGTAACTCCTCCACGCTGTAACGCGTAAGACCTGCAGTACCATGTGATGTACGGTACAGTGCCGGTATACATTGCTGACTCTACAGCAGCGTAGCACGTCGCTTTACTCAAGGTGTGCTCCAGCATAGCCATCGAATAACTGTTGTAATTTCGACACATGTCACAAATGTCACAGATTTACAGGTTTAGTTCCTCCTTAATGCATGTAAGAAAGCGCTCTCCATAACGCCATGTCGAGTGGTTACGTTTGCCTATACAGTACCCCGGCAAGAACTATGTCACACTGAAAACTTCAATAGTTGAGAAATCAAGAATTGGATAAATTATATAAGGTTTATATAGAAATAGTATAAACTGCCTTTAAATTTTAAGCAAGTATTGTTAGCAGTAAATTCCATCACATTTTTCGTGCACATCGAGACACTTCACTTTATTTTTCAGGTATGCATAAAACATCAGCCGAAATTAAGCTAAATGCATTCTCCGAAAATTATTTCGAGCAGTTAGTTAATGAGCCCACGCGAACAGTAAACTGTTATGAGAACACACTTGACCTCTTAGCAACAAATAATCATGAGCTAATAACAATAGTTTCCACGACGAAACTTTGTCTCGAAACCTGGCAGAAAATCCAAACAGATTCTGGTCATGTATGCTAGCGGCAAGACATAATCAATGCCTTACCTGCGCAACAGCAATGGAAATACTATCGACGACAGTGCTACGAAAGCAGAATTACTAAACGCAGCCTTCCGAAATTCCTTCATCGTAGAAGGCGAAGTAAATATTCCAGAATTAGGATCAAGATCACCTGCCAATATGAGTAGAAGTAGATATCCTCAGAGTAGCGAAGTTATTTAAATCATTTAACGAAAGCAAATCTTCCGGTCCAAACTATATACCAGTTAGGTTCATTTCAGAATATGCTGATAGAATAGCTCCATACTTAACAATCATATACAACCGTTCACTCGAGGAAAGATACATACCCAAAGACTGGAAGGCTGCATAGGTCACACCAATATTCAGGAAGGCTAGTTGGAGTAATCCACTAAATTACAGGCCCACATCACTAACGTCAATATGCAGCAGGATTTTGGAACATATATTGTGTTCGAACATTATAAACTACTCGAAGAGAAAGGTCTATTGACACACACCCAACACGGATTTCGAAAACATCGCTCTCGTGAAACACAACTAGTTCTTTACTCCCACGAAGTGTTGGGTGCTATTGACAAGTGATTTCAAATTGATATCGTGTTTCTAGAGTTCCACACGACTTTTGACACTGTACCACACAAGCGGCTTGTAGTGAAATGGCGTGCTTGTGGAATAAGGGCTCAGTTATGTGATTGGATTCGCGAGTTCCTGTCAAAGAGGTCACAGTTCATAGTACGAGGGTAGTTCGGAAGGTAAGGAACAATCGGTCGCGAAAATGGAAACCACAGTGAAAATCAAAACTGTTTTCTTTGCACTTTTAGCTACACCTTCCAGGTACTTCTCTACATAGTCACCGCTCCGACTTAGACATTTGTCGGAGTGATATACCAAATTTCCAACACCATCGTCATAGAAGGCAGCCGCCTGTGCTTTCTGATAATTCTCTACGCTGGTCTATAGCGCGTAGCCTGCGCCCAAGTGTTGTCTTCGTATCCAGCGTATCATTTGAACGGAGATGATACTCAGGGATAGCCAATTCGGGCTGTGTTGTGGGTGATCGAACACTTCCCGTCGAAAAGGCTTCAGGAGCGTCTTCACTGCTCCTGCAGAGTGCGGCTGAGAATTGCCATGACGAAGGAAGCGCGTGGCAATTGAGTGAGGTGGGCTGCATTCATTAAGGCGAAGCCTCTCAGTGGGCCCTCCTGCTTGGCGGGAGACATCGTTGTTCTAGGCATCTTTACTCGCTCACAGTGCGCTCACAACTGGAAAGAGCGTCTTTATGCGATCGACGGGCATACTAGAGACACTGTCCAAAACGTCTGTGAAAAGCCTCGTCAGATATCCACAGTGGTTTCCATTTCGCAAGCGATTCTTCCTCACTTTCCGAGCATCCCTCGTAATTGACGGAAATTGTCGAGTGAAACAGAAGTGATTTCTGGTGTTTCCCAAGGCAGTATTACAGGCCGTTTTCTGTTCCTCATCTATGTAAACGATTTAGGAGACAACCTGAGCAGCCGCCATAAGTTGTTTGCAGATGATGCTGTCGTTTATCAGCTAGTAAAGTAATGAGAAGATCAAAATGAATTCCAAAATAAATTAGGAAAGATATCTGTATGGTGCGAAAATTGGCAGTCGACCCTAATTAACGAAACGTTTTAGGTCGCCCACGTGAGTGCAAACAGGTATCGGTTTTAAACTTCAGTTACACGATATATCAGTCAAATCTAAAGGCGGCAAATTCAACTAAATACCTAGGAGTTATGGTTACGAACAACTTAAATTGGAAGGAACGCACAGGAAATGTTGTGGGGAACGCTAAGCTAAGACTGCGTTTTATCGGCAGGACACTTGGAAAATGTAAAAGATCTACTAGAGAGACTGCCAACACTAGGCTTGTCCACACTCTTTTAGCATACTGCAGCGCCGTGTAGGATCCTTACCAGATAGGACTGGCGAAGTACATCGATAAAGTTCAAATAAAGGCAGCACAGTTTGTATTATCCCGAAATAGGGGACAGAGTGTCACAGACATAGAGGATTTGGGGTGGACGTAATTAAAACAAAGGCGTTTTTCGTTTCGGCAGAATCTTCTCATGAAATTTTGGTCGAAATTTTCTCCTCCGAATGAAAATATTTTTTTTTTGACACAGAGTTACATAGGGAGAAACGATCATCAAAATAAAATAATGGAAATTAGAGCTCACACTGAAAGATATACACTCCTGGAAATTGAAATAAGAACACCGTGAATTCATTGTCCCAAGAAGGGGAAACTTTATTGACACATTCCTGGGGTCAGATACATCACATGATCTCACTGACAGAACCACAGGCACATAGACACAGGCAACAGAGCATGCACAATGTCGGCACTAGTACAGTGTATATCCACCTTTCGCAGCAATGCAGGCTGCTATTCTCCCATGGAGACGATCGTAGAGATGCTGGATGTAGTCCTGTGGAACGGCTTGCCATGCCATTTCCACCTGGCGCCTCAGTTGGACCAGCGTTCGTGCTGGACGTGCAGACCGCGTGAGACGACGCTTCATCCAGTCCCAAACATGCTCAATGGGGGACAGATCCGGAGATCTTGCTGGCCAGGGTAGTTGACTTACACCTTCTCTCATCGCTGAAGACGACACGTCTCCATCCGTCCCTCCATTCACGCCTGTCGCGACACCACTGGAGGCGGGCTGCACGATGTTGGGGCGTGAGCGGAAGACGGCCTAACGGTGTGCGGGACCGTAGCCCAGCTTCATGGAGACGGTTGCGAATGGTCCTCGCCGATACCCCAGGAGCAACAGTGTCCCTAATTTGCTGGGAAGTGGCGGTGCGGTCCCCTACGGCACTGCGTAGGATCCTACGGTCTTGGCGTGCATCCGTGCGTCGCTGCGGTCCGGTCCCAGGTCGACGGGCACGTGCACCTTCCGCCGACCACTGGCGACAACATCGATGTACTGTGGAGACCTCACGCCCCACGTGTTGAGCAATTCGGCGGTACGTCCACCCGGCCTCCCGCATGCCCACTATACGCCCTCGCTCAAAGTCCGTCAACTGCACATACGGTTCACGTCCACGCTGTCGCGGCATGCTACGAGTGTTAAAGACTGCGATGGAGCTCCGTATGCCACGGCAAACTGGCTGACACTGACGGCGGCGGTGCACAAATGCTGCGCAGCTAGCGCCATTCGACGGCCAACACCGCGGTTCCTGGTGTGTCCGCCGTGCCGTGCGTGTGATCATTGCTTGTACAGCCGTCTCGCAGTGTCCAGAGCAAGTATGGTGGGTCTGACACACCGGTGTCAATGTGTTCTTTTTTCCATTTCCAGGAGTGTATGTGTTAGTTTCTTCCACGCGCTGTACGAGATTGGAATAATATTTACTGTGAAGGTGGTTCGATGAATCCTCTGCCAGGAACTTGCATGTGATTTGCAATGTATCCATGCAAATGTCGATGTAGATGAACTAAACAATAAACCTGCCGTTTTCTGAGTTGTATCACTTTTCATCTGCAATGTATGTTGTATAGGACCCTCAGTATGTTAACATTCGTGTCGGAGGTGTCGACCTCTATCAATCTAAGGCAGATAGAAGGCAGGATCAAGGACGACCAGTTTGGCTTTAGAAGAGGTGTAGGGACACGAGTAGCAGTACTCGGCTTTCAATCAATTCTTTGCAAAAGACTAAAGAATGAACAGGGCAAGTAGTGCCTTCATTGACTTAGAAAAAGTATTTGGCAGGTATACTGGTGAGAATTTTTTTATGATACTGAGAGAGATTGGCAAGAAGCATAAGGACAGAAGAGAATGCAGAGACTGTATAGAGAAGAGGTGGCTCAGCTAAGATGTGGGGAACATAAAGGAGAAGCTGCTATTAAGCAGAGTGTACGAATGGGTTGTTCTCCTGTTTTGCTTAATGGATGCATTCAAAGGGCAACAAATTGAACTATGGAGAAACTAGAAGTTACAGGGGCAATAAAAATTCATGATAAGAAAATAGACATACTGAGATTAGTTGATGATATCGCAGTGTTAAATGAGGATGCAGGACAATTAGAAGCGAAGCTGACCCAGATGAAAATCACCATTAGTTCTTCCTCTAATACGAAAATTAATAAACGTAGAAGGAAACTCTTAGCCGTGAGCAAACGAAACACCCTTGCTCAACTAACAACAAGCGACTGGAGACCATCGTATCCTTCTCCAACATATTGAGTAAAATTATGACGGACGGAAGGTCAAGAAATGATACTGCAAACCGAATCTACCAGGCAAAAACTGATTTTAACAGAAGAGGAAACCTTTTCACATCCAGCAGCGTAGATAATCAGCTCAGGAAAAACCCAGTAAAGACGTTTCTTTGGAATATGCTGCTATTGGGCTACAGAAATGAAACATGGACCTTCGGAGAAGCGGGAAAAAATAATTGAACAGCCTTATAGGTGTTGCGCCACTGCAGAATGCTCACGATATCCTGGCTAGACAAGATGTCAAACGAAGAGTTGCTCCGTAGAGTGATGGCAGAGGAACCTTGACGTCTGAAGGTAATCGAACACAGAAATGGTAGGGACACTTGGGTAGGCCGTCTGCAGAGACAGGAAGGCATCATTCATATCATTCAAAGTATCATTTAAGGGGCAGTAGAAGAGGATATTCCTAGAGTCAGACTGAGACTAGAATACGTCAAACAGATCATGGAGGATACTAGCTGCACTACCTATATCGCTCTCAAGAGGAAGGCCGAGGACAAAAATGCATTGCCAACTGCTACTAGCCAACCTGATCGTTGCAGACATAAGAAGAAAGGTCACTTTTCTTGCCGGGGTGGGTTATGACAATTATCATCGCTTTATTTGAACAGATTATGAGTTCATCGCTGATAGTACATTTCACGTCAGCATCTGTAGAGATTGCGTAGCGTCTCCTAAAATCTATTTATACTCCATAGTACATATTTAAAGAAAGACGCCACAAATTACCAAAACCTGTTGTTACGTATATTTGTTAGTTTTCTATCGGTTTCGGCCAAGTGGACAACTCCAAGTCACTTAAAAAGTATATGTCAGAATAATCGCAACTTGTAGATGCTGCGGGTGCTTGGCAGAACGAAAATGAGATGAGCTGCCTGTCCCTGTTTCTTGATCAGCTTATAACCTCATCTGCTAATCTCCTGTATAAACTATTGCGGTAAGGTAGATAGTTACGAACATTGTTACATCGTGTAAATGGAAGGTTCCACGAAATACGGAATTATTATTAGTTACGACACCTAAACGAAAAAGTTAAAAATTCAAAATGTCTAAGAACACTGAATACACAAAGTGACGAAGTGAGGGGACGGCCTGATTCGCAACCCCGTCACATTTAGTTCTGCAGTCATGTTCATCACATTTGATTTTATGCAATTTTGTTTCTGAGCCGTGTGTACTTCCATCTTTCCACGGCTCGTTTCCTCAGCGTCGTGTGGAGCCAATATTTTTGGTAATCGACAGTGTTTGGGCGCGATCGGGCTCTAGCATCTCGTTGCTGTCAATTATTGCTTCGCTTCTATTTCGTTTTTTTCGCGGTTGTTCAGGGTTGGTCTTTTATGAAGCTCTTTCGTTTGAACTCTTGCCCGTAGTGTACCCACTATCGATTGCGAGTTCTGTCTTTGGTGTACTTAGAAACCGTAGGTTGGTAACACGACTGACTCACGTGTTTACTGCAGACTCTTTGGCCTGTACTATTTATAGGCGAGCGCGGTCACGCTGGAGGAGGTTGTCGCGCAGTGGCCTTCGTGTCTGCTCTGGTGACGTCGACACCCTGCCTTCCCCGTACAGGTTTTGTTATCGAACCCGCGCTTCTACCCGTGGAGGAACGCCGGCCTGGTTGGGCCCCACCGTCCGCTCTTCACTGGTTGTCCGCGGGAGGCGGATGGCAATCTAATCATCGCCTGCGTCGACGAAGGCAAACAAACAGTAACCATCATGGGGCGGTGGAGCCGCCGTTCGGCGAGGGTTTGAGTCCCGGAGCAGTTCGGCTGGGTGTCCTTTGGGATTGAGTTCATCCAATCGTCTTTCTCGCCTTGTGGCAATCCTCTGTTCTGTTCACTGGTGCAATTCTGACAGTGCAGATTCTTCCATGCATTGTTGCTAACCGATGTATTGGTGTATTTTGGTAGTTATTTGTGTACGTTTGCACTTCTATGTTTTGGTAGTTCATCCTCCCGCCCTGTGGTTGCAGAATTTAGTTCCTTGGCTCCCAAGATCTAGTGCTGTATTATTAAGGTTAATTCTAGTTCAGTCTAGTGTTCTGTTAATCCCTGGGTATATGTGTCCGCCATACTATTTGCGCTGTATTTATTCCAAGTGAGTTGGGGGTTCGAGTCCTGTCACGGAGCTGATAAGGGGTCATATTGGTTTCGGCTTGTCAGTTGGAGGGTGTTGCCTTAGAGATTTGTTAACATTGGCACGTCAGCGTTGTCTAGCGCTAACGGGACCTAAAGAACAACATTGTGCTGATTAGGGAATGTTGTTACACGTTCTTGTTTTTATTTCGATACCTGTATTTGTGAAGGCAACCGTATGAAGTAAATCTGTTCTGAAGGTATGCTGGATCTTGCGCTCTTGGGATTTTTGGTTTCGTTTTGATTCCGACTATTGGGGTGTCAGGAATATGGAACTGTATTGTTAATGTTTGGCTTGAACAGCGGATACGCGGCTAGTTTAGTACGTGTGTAGTGGCATAGCGTCCTCCTGAAGGCGTGCCCGCTAGATTGCTATTGCGTCTCCTCAAAGTAATTTCCACCTTACTAAAACCCCCTTGTTAAAAGACAGGAAGAAAAAAGAAAACCTTAGAAATACCTTCTATTTGCATAAAATATCTTACCTGTCGCATATGTAAATATCTGCTCAGTGATTAAGCTAATGGGAGCACCTATCCTAAAATCAACTAGCGCACTTCTGTTATGGTGGCACTCGTGCCTATTTTGCTCCGAAAGATTGTATAAACAGGCTTACATGCTCCGTATCGAACGTCTGATTTTTTTTTTTTTTTTTTTTTTTTTAGTGATTGTGGATTATTGATTATAGTGCAAACGATTGTATTTTATCAACCGTGTTTATAAGTTATTAATGTGATTGGCTGGAATGTAATACGAAAATTTAGGACCATAGGTTGTCCAGGTAGAAATTTTG
This sequence comes from Schistocerca americana, assembly GCF_021461395.2. Lineage (NCBI taxonomy): Eukaryota > Metazoa > Arthropoda > Insecta > Orthoptera > Acrididae > Schistocerca > Schistocerca americana. The sequence goes on along the minus strand of NC_060126.1, from coordinate 148,870,028 downwards.
AAGCCATGCTGTGTTGTGAATTCATGTATTTATGTTTTATATTGCAATGAGAATTTAAATGTGGTAAACCCGCGCATTGTGATTAATAATTAAAGATTTAAGAGTGCGTTCACTTAGCGCTTACTTATGTGTTGTGATATTATTATTTTTAAAAATTATAATAGGCATTTTAGTTTGTTAAATTAAAGCCTTTCCAATTCGAAAGTGGTGGCCCTCCCATTTTGGGCAATTGTAAGCATCGAAGGAGGATTTACGTAGTTGGTGTTATGTATTGTATGTTATGAATAAATAATTTATGTGTTAAATCATGTCTGATATATCAGTTCCTTGGCCCCATCCACACCTTGGTTGTAGTCTTTTAATATTAAATGATCAGACCACCGTTCCAGTTTCCATGTTCACTTAAGTTTTGCTTTCTATCAATATGAGAGTGACTACTATGTTCTGGGATGACGTTAATTTTAGTAATTTTTTTACATAACTGCTTCTTGCAGTTAAGATTCTTACAGCGCATTTGTACAGAGAGGCATTTTTCTGACGTCAGCGGTTTAGTTCCTACGTCGGGCCAGAGGCCGTCCGGGCACCGCCGCCGTGGTATGAGCCTGTGGGTTGTGCAGTTGCTTTCAGATGCTGTGTGGGCGGGTGTCAAAGGGCATTGAAGGCAATAGGGGATCTTTGTTCCGTATAGACTGTGCCGCCCTGGCAGTCCAGCCTTTCTCAGAGACGGAAGCGAGTGTGATTGGGTCTTTCCTCTTCGACACACGGGCGGGAGCTTAAAATTTACTGAAAATTCCTCCGATTATAAGTTGCGTCTCGCGTGTGCCGAGCGATTGGCCGAGGGCTAAGCGAATATGCACTGTACCTAGGTTAGGCGGAGAGTAGGAATCTCGGGGTGATATGCAATCGGGAACGACTTTTGTTATAAATCGGACACAGTGTTCTAATCTCACGCTAACTGGCGCAGAGACTGTCGCTGGCCGACGGAGGTGGGCGGCGCGTGGTGAGCTGTGACTGGGGGCGGAGCTGCGGCCGCACCCCCACAGGGGCCGCTGTAATCTCCGAGCCAGCCACGGTGACGTCTGCACAGTGTGGAGTAATGGACGCGCATCGTAAGGAACAGGGACGGAGCTTAGATTAGATTATATCGGCCGACTTTAGACTGGGGAAGCGACTGTAGCCAAGTAGTGCTCATTTTATTCCTTTCTATTCTTAACCTGCCAGAGCTGCGCCGTAACTCAGTTAATGAATTTGACTTGCGAGATCGTGTGCCATGATGTTTGAAGCCACCGAAATGTTTCACTTTCATAGTTCATTCCCGATCATCCCTCCACTTGCTGCTAATAATCGTAGTTTATAACTGTTTCTTTCGCCTATTAAATTTATGTGGTTCATTCATTAACCCTTTGAGACTGATTACACTATTTGACAGGTTAAAAGACAATGAATAAATGATGAAAATGCAATTACTTAGTTGTTGAATTACTCGCCGAAGTTAAGACCAGCACATGCCACATGTCTATACGCATTATGGTCCTGGGCCCAGTGAGAGGAAGATACTAGATATGTTAGGGCATTCTGATCCCTGATCGGTGGTTCTGAAGTTCGACAATTAGAATCTGTTGCTCAGCTTCTCTCTAAGACTGATATTAGGGATGATAATAAATTGAAAATTCACCGAATTTCTGACGATTGGGCACTCAACGCTGAATAAATAATATCAATCGCGTCATTAATAAACAGCCCTCAGCCACCCAAAGTCCTTGCTGTAAGGCGAAGTGATCCACTCTAGTAAAAGTATGTATGGGAACCACTTTCAAAATCATAGTGAAAGCTTACTGTTCGACCTCCAATGTTCACAGTGGTAGGAAAACTTTATTAACAGTACGTCTGTTTACTGTATAAAGTTTATAAAATAGCTTGTAGTGGGATGGGCTAGACGGGGTATTGAACATCCAGTCCAACTTCCTTCTCTGCTGCTTTACCGATTAGAATGAGCGACTAAATAGCGGTCTATATAATAACCGTCTGCCGGCCGGAGTGGCCGAGCGGTTAAAGGTGCTACAGTCTGGAACCGCACGACCGCTACGGTCGCAGGTTAGAATCCTGCCTCGGGCATGGATGTGTGTGACGTCCTTAGGTTAGTTAGGTTTAAGTAGTTCTAAGTTCTAGGGGACTTATGACCACAGCAGTTGAGTCCCATAGTGCTCAGAGCCATTTGAACCATTTAATAACCGTCTAACATCGTGCAACGGAAACGAAGTCAAAAGGACAACCGGGCAACGACTGGCAATATGATACACAACAAGGCCTGGTCAGCATAATACAACAGCTTTGTTAAGACAGTGAGGATACTCTTGTGGAGCAGGTGGGTGTGGGAGGGGAGGGGAGGGAGAGGGAAGTGGGTGGAAATTAGGAAATACGTATTATTAGAGCAGAAAATTATTGTCCTCTCTCATACCTTCCAGATAAACCTCCGAAACATGCTTCTCTGCTGACTGCCAACCTCTATTTCTAACACTTGTTCTAGGACGAGGAAAATTACGGCTGGACTGGCAACGGACACATGATTATATTTTTGCTGAATCCCTAATCATTGTATAGCGTAAGAATAACAGCAAGCGTCATGCTGGTACGGAGGCATGAACTGAGCTAAATAGAAGCTACACAAACGCGACCTAACGTGGCCTAATTTCCAACCTCCTAAGAACAAATGGCTCTGAGCACTGTGGGACTTAACATCTGTGGTCATCAATCCCCTAGAACTTAGAACTACTTAAACCTAACTAACCTAAGGACATCACACACATCCATGACCGAGGCAGGATTCGAACCTGCGACCGTAGCGGTCACGCGGTTCCAGACTGAAGCTCCCAAAACCACTCGGCCACCGCGGCCGGCTTCCTAAGAACAGGAGAAGACTTCATGCACTGGCGATGGAGCACTTAACGTGGCTACAGGCAGCCGCGGCTTCGGCGCCTGTGTATTCTTCATCCGTCAGCGCTCAGTATTCACTTCTTCCTCAATGTACTCTCCCATATAATACGTTACTCAAGTCACGTCTTTCCGTGGCCCTTAAGTGTGGAAGAACAAGAAATGTATTAAATGTGAAAGTGAGCATATAAACTCTATACCACCCGTCGCAACTTTTCTATCCTTGTTTGGATCAGTCCCTAGCCCTGGTATCTGACACGCCCACTCTTTCGCAAGTTCTTTCTATATTCAAAGGAAGAGGGTACAACTCGTTAGATTTTAAAGAGACCAATCACCCCGAGCCATCCCTCTGCCTGCCACACTGAGCCATCTCTGTCCCTTCCAGATTGGCGCTAGACCTCTTAATGAAAAATGTACAAGTTTGTCGATTATCGGAGATGACTTTCGACTGCATTCAAGACTTGCTTGCAGACAGAACTCTACACGTTGCTCTTAACGGAGCAAAGTCGACAGATGTAGAGGTAATTTCTGGTGTACCCAAGGAAGTATGATAGGACCGTCACTGTTTACAATATATGTAAATGATCAAGTAGAAAGTGACAGATGCTCTCTAAGGCTGTTCGCAGATGATGTGGTTGTCTATAACAAAGTAGCAACGCCAGAAGATTGTTACGATTTGGAGAATCAGCTTCAGAGAATTTATGAAAGGTGTAGGCTCTGGCAGTTGACCCTAAACGCAAATAAATGTAACATATTGTGCATACATAGGAAAAGAAATCCGCTACTGTATAGCTACATTATTGATGACAAACCGCTGCAAACATTATATGCCGGAAAATATCTTGGAGTAACTAAGCGGAGCGACCTTAAGTAGAATGCCCATATAAAACAAACATTGGGGAAAGCAGATACCAGTCTCAGATATATAGGAAGAATATTAAGGAAATGTAGCTCACCCACGAAGCAAAGACTGATAGAGGAGATCCAACGAATAGGGGCATATTTCGTCACGGGATCGTTTATTTGGCACAAGAACGTTATCCAGATGCCCAACAAACTCCACTGGCATATACACTCCTGGAAATTGAAATAAGAACACCGTGAATTCATTGTCCCAGGAAGGGGAAACTTTATTGACACATTCCTGGGGTCAGATACATCACATGATCACACTGACAGAACCACAGGCACATAGACACAGGCAACAGAGCATGCACAATGTCGGCACTAGTACAGTGTATATCCACCTTTCGCAGCAATGCAGGCTGCTATTCTCCCATGGAGACGATCGTAGAGATGCTGGATGTAGTCCTGTGGAACGGCTTGCCATGCCATTTCCACCTGGCGCCTCAGTTGGACCAGCGTTCGTGCTGGACGTGCAGACCGCGTGAGACGACGCTTCATCCAGTCCCAAACATGCTCAATGGGGGACAGATCCGGAGAGCTTGCTGGCCAGGGTAGTTGACTTACACCTTCTAGAGCACGTTGGGTGGCACGGGATACATGCGGACGTGCATTGTCCTGTTGGAACAGCAAGTTCCCTTGCCGGTCTAGGAATGGTAGAACGATGGGTTCGATGACGGTTTGGATGTACCGTGCACTATTCAGTGTCCCCTCGACGATCATCAGTGGTGTACGGCCAGTGTAGGAGATCGGTCCCCACACCATGATGCCGGGTGTTGGCCCTGTGTGCCTCGGTCGTATGCAGTCCTGATTGTGGCGCTCACCTGCACGGCGCCAAACACGCATACGACCATCATTGGCACCAAGGCAGAAGCGACTCTCATCGCTGAAGATGACACGTCTCCATTCGTCCCTCCATTCACGCCTGTCGCGACACCACTGGAGGCGGGCTGCACGATGTTGGGGCGTGAGCGGAAGACGGCCTAACGGTGTGCGGGACCGTAGCCCAGCTTCATGGAGACGGTTGCGAATGGTCCTCGCCGATACCCCAGAAGCAACAGTGTCCCTAATTTGCTGGGACGTGGCGGTGCGGTCCCCTACGGCACTGCGTAGGATCCTACGGTCTTGGCGTGCATCCGTGCGTCGCTGCGGTCCGGTCTCAGGTCGACGGCCACGTGCACCTTCCGCCGACCACTGGCGACAACATCGATGTACTGTGGAGACCTCACGCCCCACGTGTTGAGCGATTCGGCGGTACGTCCACCCGGCCTCCCGCATGCCCACTATACGCCCTCGCTCAAAGTCCGTCAACTGCACATACGGTTCACGTCCACGCTGTCGCGGCATGCTACCAGTGTTAAAGACTGCGATGGAGCTCCGTATGCCACGGCAAACTGGCTGACACTGACGGCGGCGGTGCACAAATGCTGCGCAGCTAGCGCCATTCGACGGCCAACACCGCGGTTCCTGGTGTGTCCGCTATGCCGTGCGTGTGATCATTGCTTGTACAGCCCTCTCGCAGTGTCCGGAGCAAGTATGGTGGGTCTGACACACCGGTGTCAATGTGTTCTTTTTTCCATTTCCAGGAGTGTATTACAAGACAGGCGTCGTGCATCAAGGAGAGATTTACCACTAAAATTTCGAGAGAGCACTTTCAGGGAAGAGTCGGACAACATATTATTTCCCTCTACATATATCTCGCGTAATGACCATGAAGAGAAAATTCGAGAAATTAGAGTCAATGCAGAGGCTTACCGACATTCTTCTGGCGCTCTATTCGCTAATGTAACAGCGTTGGAGGGCTCAGTTAGTGGTACAAAAAGTACCCTCCGCCACGCATCAGTCTGAAACACTACAATCATGTCGCACGCGTTTTCTGTTTCTTTTCCATCCTTCAGTTCTCTTTCGTGTCCAAAACGGATTCTCTTTAGCCAGTGGTATGGAGGAATTTTCGTTAGAATTTGAACATGCCAACGATTTTCTTCTTCGGAGGTTTCAATTTTGCCGCCATTCCTCTCATGCAAAAGGCCTCTTTCTCACTCTCACAGCAACATTCTATTTCAGGTGGAGAGGACAGTTTTCATTGAAGTCTGTCATTTGCTTTGTTACATCTACATGCCAAATGATTACCCTACAACTCACACTTAAGTGTCTGACAAAGGGCAATTCTAACCAGCTTCAGACTATTTCTCCGCCATTCCACTCTCTAGCAGTGCGTGGGAAAAATAAACACTTAATTTATCGGTAAGAGCTCTGGTTTCTCTTATTTCATTACAATGATCATTTTTCCTATGCAGGTTGGCAACAATAAAATGTGTTAACATTCAGAGGAGAAAATTGGTGACTGAAATTCGTGAAAAGGTTTCGCCACAATGAAAATGCATTTGTAGTAGTTATTGCCTCCCCACCCCAACTCGCTTGTCATATCTGTGAGGATCTCCCCGCTATTTCGCGATAATACAAAACGAGCTGACCTTCTTTAAACTTTTTCACTGTCCTCCGTCAGTCCAATGTCCTAAGGGTACCATACCGCATAGAGAGGACGTACGAGCGTACTGCAGGCAGTCGCGTTAAAAGACTTGTTGCATTTTCTAAGTGCGCTGCCAGTAAAACACAGTCGTTGGTTTGCCTTCCCCACATCGTTATCTATCTGAGCGTTCCAGTTTAAGTTGTTCATAACTGTACTTCCTTTATATTTAGATGAATTGAGAGCCTTAAAATTTGCATGATTTATCGTGTAACCAAAACTTAACGCATTTATTTTCATACTCATGTCGATGACATCACACCAGCTTTCGCACCATACAGATATCTCGTCTAAATCATTTTGCAACTGGTTTTGATCTTCTGATGACTTTACGGTGAATAACAGCATCATTCCCAAGCGCTGGTCAGATGATCTCTATCATCTATGTTGGCCAGGAACAGCAGAGGGCCTATAACACTTTCTTGAGGAAAGACGGATATCATTTCTGTACTACATACTGTGACCTTTTTAGGAGGAAATCACGAATCTGATAACACGACTGAATCGATACTCCAAAGACACGCAGTACGATTAAAAGTCTTTTGCGAGGGGCGCTGTCAGAAGACCGCTTGGCAACTAGAAACATGGAATCAATTTGAGTTTCCCTTCCGAAAGCAGTTATTACTTCGCGCGAATAAAGAGCTGGTTATGTTCCATAAGAATGATATTTTCTGAAACCTTGCGGACTAAGAGTCAGTAGACCGATGCTTCGAAGAAAATTCATAATATTCGAACACAGTAAATGTTACATAATCCTCCTGCAAACTGACGTCAGTGATGTAGGCCTATAATGCAGTGGATTACTCTAACTTCTTTCCTTGATTACTAATTTGACCTGTGTAATTTTCCAGTCTTTTGCTAAGGATTTTTCGTCGAGTGTGCGATTGTATATGAATGATAATTATGCGGCTATTGTATCAGCATAGCATTCCCTAAAACGAAAACGTAAGTGTCACTAACATGATACAGGATTTGGATGGACATTATTAACACAAAGGCGTTTTTCGTTGCGGGGGAACCTTCCCACGTAATTTCAATCATTAATTTTCTCCTCCGATTGCGAAAATACTTTGTTGACGCCGAAATCTGAGCTCGCACGGTAAAATACAGGTATTTTTTTCCGCAAGCAGCACAAGATTGGAATAATAGTGAATTATTGTGAAGGTAGTTCGATGAACCCTATGATTGGCTGTTAAATGTGATTAGCAGATTTTCCATGTAGATGCAAATGTAACTGTCTGAACCTGAAGAGTTGCCTTTATTAACTGATTTAAGCTGCTTCGCTCCGCCGAGGCTATCTATCTCGAAGTTACTCATCTCGATTCTAATTCTGGAATATTTGCTTCGTCTTGTTTGGTGAAAGAATTTCGGGAAACTAAGCTTAATAACTCCACTTTAGTGACGTTGTCATATGTAATGTTACCATTCATCTATCTCGAAGTTACTCATCTCGATTCTAATTCTGGAATATTTGCTTCGTCTTGTTTGGTGAAGGAATTTCGGGAAACTAAGCTTAATAACTCCACTTTAGTGACGTTGTCATATGGAATGTTACCATTCATATCGCGCAGCGATGACACTGATTGTGTCTGGCCCCTTGTGTACTTTACGTAAAACTCTTCGGATTTTCTGTAAGAATTCAAGACGGAGTTTCGTTATGGAAGCTATTAAAAGCATTTCACACTGAAGTCCGTACTTGGTTTCGATCTTCTTTAAAACAACACCAATCTCGGACATTTTGTGTTCTTTAAATTTTTCTGGTTGCTTCTGCAACACTCTTCTAACCTGGTTTGTGTACCATTGGGTATCAGTACCATCTTTTAGTAATTCGTTCAGAGTAAATCTCTCAAATTGCTCATTAACCATTTCACTCCTTTTATGTAGCATCTAGTCTATACCTAGAAAGTTAGTTGGAGGCTGTATCTTGGGAAGGCGTTAAGCAAATTATTATGCCGTTTTTTAAATAGATACATCTTGCGTCTACTCTTGGTGGATTTGGATGTTGCGGTGGTCAGTTTCGCTACGAACTTGTGGACACTAATACCTGTAACCGTCATCCTCATACAAGCAACGTCTTTGCCACGCTAGAAGTAACTTCTTGTTTCGGGATGTGTATGTGTGTAGGTGGGGAGGGGGGGTGGGGGGGGGGGACGACGATGACGACGACGACACACCACCATTCCCACCAATACTGCGCTTTCCCGTCCTCTGTTACGATGATGCATTGATTTTCAAAATGCCATACAATCACCCATGTGTAGTGGCACATGGAATAAGTAACGCAGGATCTTATACGAAATAAAACGCGTAGGGTGTCCCACCTTCTCTTCACCTGTCTTTAGTGCAGTCCTGCCAAAGTAAAATTTAGCATGGCAGACACTAAACTGCGCCATGGGCAGGGCAGACAGATGACACATTCCGTCAGTCTACATGAAAGGAGCTCTTAGTTGCCTTTCAATAGATACACAAAAATCAAACATGAGTATCTGTCGATCGTACATGCGTCTTTGTCTTATTTTCCTATTGACTTCTAGTTCCACAAATTGACAGCCAATTACAGTATTCTGCATGCTGCCCCATGAAAGATGTATCATGAAATGACGACTGAAGGAGCTGTTTGCCCTTGGACGAGTGCTGCGATATTGCTTACAAGCTAGGATAATCGATCCTGGCTTCATCCAAAATACATAACGTACTGTATCTGCATCTTTGGTAGTAGACGATGAATAGAACTAATAACATAAAGTAAATGGCACTGACCGTGAGGGCTTATAATGTGGATGTTAAAGCGTTGACGAGACTAGACTTTCCTAGTGCAGTCTTCTGTTGCCAAATAGTACATCGAGGCATAAACAATTTTATTCACGTGATGAAAATGCCTAGACTACAACAAATGGCTCCGAGCACTATGGGACTTAACATCTGAGGTCGTCAGTCCCCTAGAACTTAGAACTACTTATACCTAACTAACCTAAGGACATCACACACAGCCATGCCCGAGGCAGGATTTGAACCTGCGACCGTAGCGGTCGCGCGGTTCCAACCGTAGTGCCTAGAACCGCTCGGCCACACCGGCCGGCTAGATTACCACAGTTCGGTCTGCAAATGTTCTGTAAATCCAGACTCCACTAAAAACTTATCAAACATTAACAGCCTAATGAAAAGCATTTCTAAGTTGTATTCATTCACAGAAATGTGTGTAATGTCTAAGACAGCCCATCTTCACTGAAATCACATTATAAAATTTAGCTATGTTAATACACAAGTTTTATAAGGCAGTCGTAAAAATTAAATTAGTTTCTACAGCAGACATTTTACGTAGCATGACTCAGCCAGAACAAGTGGCATATATTAACTTGTTTTGTCCAGAAATATTTTGATATATTGCAGTGGTCTTTAAAATTGCCTAACAGTCAACCGTTAATGAAAATATAATTAATACTCAGGCGTTTTGGTATATGAGGCAATGAGAATTAATGGCGATTGTACGATAGTAGCCCTGCATAGTGCTCTAACTGCTAGGGTAAAACCACACTTTTGCACTTACAATATAATGGAATCGATCAGCTCTGTTTTTGTCATCAGCAAATTACTAAAATGAATTAATGCATAAAACTGGAAACGATGCAAAACATAGTTTACTTCGTTATTGTTTTATAAAAGGATATGTGTTTTCGATTGTACACAGGAGGTACAGTCAACCAGAGTGAAATTTATAAATACACTGTGTTATGCAACCTATGGAGTTATTTTGAGGAGCACAAATTGAGCACCTGAAATGTGAGTTAACATCTTGAAGAGATGCGCTAGCCACTGATATGTATCTGTGTTCTGTATGTCTTGAAATTTTAACACTGTCATCTTCTGAAACCTCGCAGGTACTTATTAATAATACAGTATAAGGGGTTGACCCGTCCTACCTACCTCACGATTTAGTGATAACAGGAGTTAAGGGGTGATCATTAAGTTTGTAGGTATTTACACAAAACGACTGTTCGATTTTCCGCCACAAATTGTAATATTATTCGCCTGTTATATGGATTCTTACAACTATTTGTGTTAGCAATAGAGTTATCTCTACCTATTCAGCTGAAATTCCTCAACACAGGAAAGCCGACTGAAGCTGATGGAATGCCTGTGGGATTTATATTGAGTATGAGAAAGAATTTTTTGCTTTTCTAGCAGCAGATTGTCGTATGCTGCTAGAGGTGATAAATGTTCCTAGTGAGTAGAAAAATGCGCAGGCCAATCACGTTCTCAAGAAAAGTCTTCCAGTAGCAGCACAAAAGCGCAGACATGAACCCGAGCACAGAAACAGTCCTTCGTAACAAGTTTCATTGTTCATTTTCCCTCGGACTTGCCCCGTATGCAGCAGATTCTACTGCCCAAATTCTCCTTAACTCTCGAAAAATGAGACTCCTCCACTGACGCGAACAACTTCAATTTTCTCGAGAACTGGTAGCTGAAACTCGGAGACGTATCTAAATTGCGCATCAGCCCGGGGGCACGCGGTGAGCGCATCTTCTGTTCCCCGGCTCCCCTGTTGCCGCCTCTTCCCCTTCTGGAGAATTCTTGGCGGCGCCAGCCGGGCCGTCACTTGTCGACTCGCGGACTGCTGGAATCCGGACACTGGGGGCGCCAGATAAGACCTCCAATTTGCGGGCTCCGACCGCAGCCGCATTCGCCGCCTGCCATCCATCACCACCCTCAGAGGTATTTTGTGGCGGCTAAGCAGCCGAAAGCCACCATCTGCGGCCGCTGCAAGAACATCTAAGGAACAGCTCGTAGGCATGCAAAGGAGACGTGGAATCTACGTATGTGTGTAAATTCCGCAAACCACCGTATGGTGAGTGGCAGAGAGGACTTTAAGTACCACTTTGACTTTCCCCCTTTCGCTTGTCGAGTTGCGAACGGTGAGCTGTGTGAACGGTTGTCGGCAAGTCTCTATGTGGACCGAATCTATATAATTTTACTGTCGTGGTTTTTACCGGAGATATTTACATTTGTATGTGCAATTACACGACTATTCAGGATATTGCGCAGAGGATTTACTGAACCGCATGCAGTCTATTTCTCTACCGTTCCACTCTCGATTAGCACGCGGTGGAAAGAAACACTTGATCTCTCCGTGCGAGATATGATTTCTCTTATTTTACTACGATGATCATTTCTCCCTATGTATGTCGGCGTCAAAAACCGAAGTTCGTAATTGAAATTTTGTGAAAAGATCTCGCCTGACCGTAAAACACCTTTGTTTTAACGATTGCCATGCCAACCGGCGCATCATGTCCGTGACACACTCTCCCCTATTCCTCGATAAAGCAAAACGAGCTGCCGTTCTTTGAACATTTTCGACTTAAGAGATATTTGTTTTACGGCATAGGGCTATATATTGGTTGATTTTTCTAGGAAGGAAAACTTTCAGAAATTTAACAGGAAATCACACCGTGATGCAGTACGCCTCTCTTGCAGTGCCTGCCACTGGAGTTGCCTGAGCATCTCTGTGATGCTTTTGCGGTTACTGAATGAGCCTGTGACGAAACGTGCTGCCCTTCTTTGGATTGTATCTGTTGTCTCTATCATTCATACCTGTTTTTGTTCTTCTTCTCTGTCAGCTCTAAGGTGTACGGGCAGCAAACAGACGAGCAGTATTCGGACAGAAAAAATATATTCGCGACTGCGAATACATTTCAAACAGCCATAGATCATAGCAGTATCTGTTCCTTCGGACATGGATGCATGTTTGATCGACTTTGCATATTACACCATAAAACGTGGACACTGCCAAATAGTACAGTATTCATGTGTTAGTGGAATGAGAGTTATGTAAGGTACCTCTTTCGCGAGTGGATTACACTTAGTGCAGGTTCTCCAAAAGAATCTTAGTATGGCTTCTACATTTTCTGGTATTAATTTTTTGTACTTATCCCACATTAAATCATCCCATACGCATGATCTCGGATGTGGCTGACTCTAGTGATCGTTCGACACTCGTGTCTTTCCACCTGTTTCCGAACAGTACATTACATTTCTTAACGTTAAGGATCAACCACCAATCTTTCTACCAAGCGTCGGTCCTCTACAGGTCTTCCTGCATTTTGCTACAATTTTCTGTCACTCCGAATTCACTATACACGAAACAGAATCATATGCAAACAGGTTCGTGGAGATCCGTCACCAATCAGGTAATCAGATATACACATATCAAAAAAAAGTTTTGCATAACCCCGATTCCCAGAACTCCTGAAGATACACGTTGACTGTGGGTACTGTATCACAGACATAGTCAATTTGACTGTTCAGAGATGTCACTAAACCCGCCCAAATATGTAAACAACCATGCATTTTAGCTCCTATTAGACAGAGGGGGTCCGACAGCCGACCAGTTCCAATCATTCCACCAGGAAGGAGGTACACGGCTCATGTTGTCTGCAATTCAACCATGCCTAGACGGTCAATACCGCGGTTCGATCGCGTCCGCATTCTTACTTTGTGCCAGGAAAGACTCTCAACAAGGTAAGTGTCCAGGCGTGTCGGAGTGATACAAAGCGATTTTGTTCGGACATGGAGGAGATACAGAGAGACAGGAAGTGTTGATGACATGGCTTGCTCAGGCCGCCCAAGGGCTACTACTGCAGTGGATTACCGCTACCTACGGATTATGGCTCGGAGGAACCCTGACAGCAACTCCGCCGTTGAATAATGCTTTTCATGCAGCCACAGGACGTCGTGTGACGACTCAAACTGCGCAGTAGGCTGCATGATGCGCAACTTCACTCCCGACGTCCATGGCGAGGTCAATCTTTGCAACCACGACACCATGCAGCGCGGTACGCTTGGGCCCAACAACATGCCGAATGGACCATTCAGGATTGGCATCACGTTTTCTTCACCGATGAGTATCGCATATGCCTCCAACCAGACAATAGTCGAACATGTCGTTTGGAGGCAACCTGGTCAGGCTGAACGCCTTAGACACATTGTCCAGCCAGTGCAGAAAGGTAGAGGTTCCCTACTTGTTTGGGGTGGCATTATGTGGGGCCGACGTACGCCACTGGTAGTCATGGAAGTTGCCGTAACTGCTGTACGATAGGTGAATGCCATTCTCCAACCGATGGTGCATCCATATCGGCAGCATATTGGCGAGGCATTCGTCTTCATGGACGACAATTCGCCCGCCCCCCCCTCCGCCCGCCCCAACGTGCACATCTTGTGAATGGCTTCCTTAGGATAACGTCATCGATCGACTAGAGTGGCCACCATGTTCTCCAGACATGAACCCTATCGAACATGCCTGGGATAGATTGAAAAGGGCTGTTTGTGGACGACGTGACCCGCCAACCACTCTGAGGGATCTACGCCGAATCGCCGATGAGGAGTGGGACAATCTGGACCAACAGTGCCTTGATGAACTTGTGGATAGTATGCTACGACGAATACAAGCATGCATCAGCAAGAGGACGTGCTACTGGGTATTGGAGGTACCGGTGTGTGCAGCAATCTGGACCGCCAGCTCTGAAGATCTCGGTGTATGGTGGTTGAACACGCAATGTGTGGTTTTCGTGAACAATAAAAAGGGCGGAAATGATGTTTATCTTGAACTCTATTCCAATTTTCTGTACATTTTCTGTACATCATTCCGGTACTCTTGGAACCAAGATGATGCAAAACTTTTTTCGAGCTGTGTGTAAGTATACCTGATGGCATTGGGTGATCTATAAACAGGTGACATGCTAGTCCACCAATTACCGAAATGATATCCGGAGCAATTCGATTATTGGACGTTTATTTTTCCAAGGTCAACACACACAAAAAACGGAACATGGCGAACGTCTTCATTAGAGAGCAGTAAGAAATACATGAAATATTATACTATCACTGTGCAAGTAATGCACGCGAGGTACTGGGAAACACAGTCTGAAAGAGAAGTTAATTCCAGAAATCGCGACTGCCTAGTCTTTAAATGATGTGGCAGAAATAAGTGTGCTACCCATGGGGCTGAGGAGAGATTAGACATGCTCAAGAATACGTGCACCAGGCTAGTTAACGAGAAAGTCAGTGGTAACTGAAAATTCACTATAAACACCATTGACTCAAAAAAGAATGGAAATAGAAAGTTAAGAATCACGACTCCGGCGGTCAAACGGGTGTAACTACGTCGCAAGGTTCCTAAACTTCACAAGATGCCGTTGTCAGCGAGACCTCAGCATTGCAGCGAGAATACTCACCATTCTGACTGCCACCTCAGATCTCGAAAGAAGACGAACTGTTCAACGTCTATCTCTGACATCGAATATTCTCTCTACCGCTCTCCAGCAAAGAATGTCTTCTCTATACCACCTTCCGGAACAGAGGTTTGCTGCATGTTCTCTGGACTCACTCCGAAACCAAATATCTTCTGTACTCCTTCAATTTTCTAACTTTGTCATCTCAACAACAATAATTCCGCCTAGGTCCGTGTCAGCCCGTCGGGGCTCTTGGCTATTTTTTTCACCTATCGGAAAAGGGAAAATTTTTCACACGGCTCCCCTCCTCAGAAAGATCACGCCACACGTTACGGGCCAATGACGGCTCTAGTCTAGGCGTTAGACTACGAGGCATGAGCAAATTTTCGTTTCTATCCCTACCATCCTGAATATTTTCCGAAAGCGTCTTAACTTTCCCCATTGTTTTAGTAAAGACCTTCAGAGTAAGTACGTCTGCCGGAGGCGTAACTTCCTACTTAATCAGCGAGTTTGCAACCTTCGGCTGGCGCCAGTATGTCGCCTTGGGGCACAAATCCGTCATTAGTTTGTGAGCTGTGTTTTGGGACGGGAGCCAGTGTGTCTCCACGGGGAGAGTCTCCGCCGTTAAGCAGTGAAGTGCCGTTTGCAGAACGTGCCGCCAGGACCGAACCTTGGCTAAAGCCATCGACACACGGACCGTGCTGTCGAACGTCAACGTTGAGCGTGCCGAGTTCAACGTCCTGCTGAACGCTCAGAAATGGTAGGACTTGGGCATACGGTAGGTGGGCTCCAATATGGTATGTGAGATCACAACGCACCCCAGCGGCAGTTGCGGGATGTTTCTAATTCCTTATTCACACTGTTTACTAAACGGGCGCGCGTGAAATTCCCACATTAGCTCTATTAAAATGAACGCTTCCTCCATTGTCCTTTGCTATTCACGTTGATCTACACTCCTGGAAATTGAAATAAGAACACCGTGAATTCATTGTCCCAGGAAGGGGAAACTTTATTGACACATTCCTGGGGTCAGATACATCACATGATCAGACTGACAGAACCACAGGCACATAGACACAGGCAACAGAGCATGCACAATGTCGGCACTAGTACAGTGTATATCCACCTTTCGCAGCAATGCAGGCTGCTATTCTCCCATGGAGACGATCGTAGAGATGCTGGATGTAGTCCTGTGGAACGGCTTGCCATGCCATTTCCACCTGGCTCCTCAGTTGGACCAGCGTTCGTGCTGGACGTGCAGACCGCGTGAGACGACGCTTCATCCAGTCCCAAACATGCTCAATGGGGGACAGATCCGGAGATCTTGCTGGCCAGGGTAGTTGACTTACACCTTCTAGAGCACGTTGGGTGGCACGGGATACATGCGGACGTGCATTGTCCTGTTGGAACAGGAAGTTCCCTTGCCGGTCTAGGAATGGTAGAACGATGGGTTTGATGACGGTTTGGATGTACCGTGCACTATTCAGTGTCCCCTCGACGATCACCAGTGGTGTACGGCCAGTGTAGGAGATCGCTCCCCACACCATGATGCCGGGTGTTGGCCCTGTGTGCCTCGGTCGTATGCAGTCCTGATTGTGGCGCTCACCTGCACGGCGCCAAACACGCATACGACCATCATTGGCACCAAGGCAGAAGCGACTCTCATCGCTGAAGATGACACGTCTCCATTCGTCCCTCCATTCACGCCTGTCGCGACACCACTGGAGGCGGGCTGCACGATGTTGGGGCGTGAGCGGAAGACGGCCTAACGGTGTGCGGGACCGTAGCCCAGCTTCATGGAGACGGTTGCGAATGGTCCTCGCCGATACCCCAGGAGCAACAGTGTCCCTAATTTGCTGGGAAGTGGCGGTGCGGTCCCCTACGGCACTGCGTAGGATGCTACGGTCTTGGCGTGCAACCGTGCGTCGCTGCGGTCCGGTCCCAGGTCGACGGGGACGTGCACCTTCCGCCGACCACTGGCGACAACATCGATGTACTGTGGAGACCTCACGCCCCACGTGTTGAGCAATTCGGCGGTACGTCCACCCGGCCTCCCGCATGCCCACTATACGCCCTCGCTCAAAGTCCGTCAACTGCACATACGGTTCACGTCCACGCTGTCGCGGCATGCTACCAGTGTTAAAGACTGCGATGGAGTTCCGTATGCCACGGCAAACTGGCTGACACTGACGGCGGCGGTGCACAAATGCTGCGCAGCTAGCGCCATTCGACGGCCAACACCGCGGTTCCTGGTGTGTCCGCTGTGCCGTGCGTGTGATCATTGCTTGTACAGCCCTCTCGCAGTGTCCGGAGCAAGTATGGTGGGTCTGACACACCGGTGTCAATGTGTTCTTTTTTCCATTTCCAGGAGTGTATATGTAATATACACAAATAAAAACTTCCATATCCATGTACATGTTTTATGACGAAAAGGAAAGTACCAAGTCGAATCAATAAGGACAAAGGCTTATAAAAGTTCTATTACAAACAGTGCGATACAAATTTGCAATACCTCTCCACATAAGATAAACATTATTTCATCATTCCAACATTTTACTAACACCCCCAAGGCCAGTGTTACTTGATCACTGTTCCTACCCAGTAGCAGAATCTTCGCAACATGTGAATTACGAAACGTAAAAGATAAAGGATCAAAAGATTTTTATAGGAGTAGTGCAAGCTGTCCTGTAGATTAAACCAGTCGAACAAACTCACTCCTCATATCAAGGTAAACTTATATTTACGAAACATCAAATATTATAGTATATACTTGTATCAAACTCATCATAGAGCATCAGAACCTAATAAAAAAGCAAATGTTAGGAAAAAAAAATTTAGACGCTGAGAGACGCGAACCAGCGCCCTATCACGCATTTCGATACGGATCAGTGACGTCCCTATGACTAACCAACAACACACTGTCGATAGCAAATCCTAGCATGTTTCCACTTTCTAAAACCTTTAATTGTAGCTATGTTACTAACTGAAATTTAATTACAATAAATTGTAGCAGGAACAATACGTTTTCTGTGGATCCTCAGTGTGTCGTTGCCTTCAAATAGCACACTCTCATAATACGCAAGATACAATAATTATTTTGCCACGAATATGATTTTTTTCAGTATCTTATTGCAACGAATCACACAGTTAACAACGGGTTTTCGAGTGATTCTTAATTTGCTGGTGCTCAGAAAAGGTATGTATACGTATAGGCTTGAAATGAATGCCAATATGGCGCCTCACAACTCTGTGCTGAAGGGAGATGGCGTGCATGTGACGTAGGTGGCATTGTGCCATCTCATTGGTCAACGTTCAGACACACGCTCAGAATATCTAACATGCTACATATTGGCCTGCACCTTCGGAAAAGCTCCAGAACGTCCTGTTCCACGCTATGACGTCAGAAAGTCGGCGCACACAACGCTCGGATGTACGGTCCATGTGCCGACGGCTTAAGCCATATCGAGCTTAAGAGGCGAGCGTCCCAGGTAGCGCCTCTGCCGAGTAATTTGAGTCTCCATAGTCCACAAGGGACAACGGGGCCGACTTGCTGGAAATTTGGACATCGGAACATTACTTTATATGAAAAAAACTGACTTGCCTTCATCGTAGAGCTATTAAGATGAGAATCAAATTATCTGTCTAAATTCTATCAAAAGGAGCTAATTACAAGGGTAGCTGAAATTGCTTCTGCTCTGTTCACAGTGAAATTACTGGAAGAAACCAATCTTAACCGATTTTCAAACACAGCAGGTGGATGTCTCATCCATAGAGTAAGTAACGAGACATACGACAGTATTTTCTCTTATTTATTTTATTAATTTGCCTCAGAGTCGCCTGTCGCCAGGGTGGATTTTTGCGTTAGTTGGGTCAGGAAGGAACTGAGGACTGCTGCCCAAATTTGCTATTTATTAAACATGTGAACCTAACGAAAACAGTGGCACACTTCCATCCGAGAGTTTGGCTGTACTCACAGATATTTAGCAAGTGGAAAAAGCCAATGGACAGTTGACTTTCCTTTGATATCAGTCTTCTCCCTGGTCTGATGTGGCTCACCACAAATTTCTCTTCCGTGCCAACTGTTTCATCCTACAGAAGAACTTCCAACCTACGTCCTCGATTATTTGCTTGCTGTATTCCAGTCTCTGTCTTCCTCTACAGATTTCACTCTCTGCAGTTCCCTCTAAGCCGGCCGCAGTCCGAGCGGTTCTAGGTGCTTCAGTCTGCAACCGCGCGACCTCTACGGTCGCAGGTTCGAATCCTGCCTCGGGCATGGATGTGTGTGATGTCCTTAGGTTAGTTAAGTTTAAGTAGTTCGATGTTCTAGGGGAATGATGATCTTAGATGTTAAGTCCCATAGTGCTCAGAGCCATTTGAATCATTTTCAGTGCCCTCTAATATCACGGAACTTATTCTGTGATGTCTCAAGAGCTGTCCTGTCTACCTGTTCCTTCTGCTTGTCAGGGTTTTCCATATATTCATTTCCTCGGCGAGAACCTCCTCGTCTACCTAATGATCAACTTTCTCCTGTAGCAATACATCTTAAATGAATATATATTCTCTTCTGCTTCCGTTTCCCCACAGTACATGTTCACTACCAAACGGTACTGCGCCCCGAACGCGCGCTCTGAGAAATTTCATCCTTAAATTAAGACCTATGTTTGATACTATCTTTGGACAATTTAAGAAAGCAAAAATATATGAAACGGATCCAATGGATCTCTCTCACTATCAACCTGTAGTCCCATTGACACTCGTGTGTGCTAGTGTGTGGAGGCTGGTAGACCATGTGCGACACTCCATCAGCACGTCACTTCATAGAAATGAACGGCTGTGATAAAAAAAAATAATGCTCAAATGTGTGTGAAATCTTATCGGACTTAACTGCAAAGGTCATCAGTCCCTAAGCTTACACACTACCTAACCTAAATTTTCCTAAGGACAAACACACTCACCCATGCCCGAAGGAGGACTCGAACCTCCGCCAGGACCAGCCGCACAGTCCATGACTGCAGCGCCTGAGACCGCTCGGCTAATCCCGCGCGCCGGCTGCGATCCTTGATGTACCTATCTGCATCTTTATTTATCAAGATTTGCGTTTCCAACTCCACTGAAGAAACTCTAATACCTTGCTGCTAAGGGCGTCGTCATCGTATATTACGTCGTTTTCCCTCGCATCCAGCAATTCGCTCAGTTTCCTCCAATCGCACACAAAACCACTTCCAAAGGGAGCGACACAGCCCGCCAACAGGCCCACGTCAGTCGGAGTGATTCACCGCAACGCAACTCACCTGCGAGGGCAGATAGCAGCCGGATCTTTCGACAGGAGTCCCAGCCGCTGGCAAACATCTTCCGTAGGAACCAGCCTGGTTGTAATCTCTGCCAAGGCGGACAGATAAGTGGCCAGACGTTTCGGTAACGGTGTGTTTACTCCCGCGGTAAAAGCGAAGCCCTCCCTCCACTGTGCAAGCACCCGACCCTTGCCGCCCTCAAACGACGTGCCTGGCCCGGCGCAGCAGTTCCAGCATCGTTTTCCTTTTTCTTCTTTTCTGACCACTCCATATTTTCGGCCCCAGCACACAATTATCAGAGCGATTCGGTACTCCCACTGGACCCCCTGCCCCCTCCTCCCGGGCCTGCAGCTACGAGCTAGGAGACAAATTGCCAGCCGATACGGGCGCCTCGTCAGAAACCGCTGACTTTCCACTTGACCTCTCGTACGGCCCGTGGCGAACACTTATCGCTATATTGGAGGGATTGTTCTTCGGTATCGGCTACAATGTTTCACTACTGGGCTTACCTCCGACACGAAACGCACTTATTGTGAACGTCTGCAACAAATACGTCACTTGCATGAACGTAGGTCTCCACGCAGTAGTTAATTACGGTTCCGTTTGTTTTGAAATAACTTTTGCTGCTGCCAGCCACGTTTTACTTAGCGTTTCGGAACATAATTCCATTCAACAAATGTATTTTTCGTACGCTATGACACTGATAATCGTGATGTTTGCGATATGTGTGCTGATGCATTACTATGCTACCCTTAGTACCTGCCTCTATTAGTAGGAGTAGTAGTTTTATTCATTCGTGGATCAGTTTCACAAAAATATTAGACATGTAATGCTATTGGAATTTAAGGTAACAAAATTAACCTAATTCGTATATATATAGGCATTTACATACTTAGAGATCTAGTTTGGCAACGGTGGGACTTCATACTCAGAACCATCCTGGCATTTGCCTGAACTGATTTATGGAAAACACGGAATACCTAAATCACGATAGTTGGATGAAGTTTGGAATCTCGATCCTCCAGAACGTATAGTCAGTCAGTTTGAAACAGAGATATCACATTCACTTTACCCCTAGTGTAATGCTATGTGAGATAATTACTACTACTACTACCAGCATAATTGTTTGGGAACATGAAATCCAGGAATGGCTACAAATGGTCTCCAGGCAGCCGAACATAATCATTTACAGTCAATGATCTGTTCGGTTGGACGAGAGGACCTAGTCCATTCCACGTAAGCACAGCCCACACCATTATAGGGCACCACAAGAGTGAACAATTCAAAAAATGGCTCTGAGCAGTACGGGACTTCCACTACGGTCGCAGGTTCGAATCCTGCCTCGGGCATGGATGTGTGTGATGTCCTTAGGTTAGTTAGGTTTAAGTAGTTCTAAGTTCTAGGGGACTTATGACCACAGCAGTTGAGTCCCATAGTGCTCAGAGCCATTTTTGAACTATGGGACTTAACTTCTGAGGTCATCAGTCCCCTAGAACTTAGAACTACTTAAACCTAACTAACCTAAGGACATCACACACATCCATGCCCGAGGCAGGATTCGAACCTGCGACCGTAGCGGTCGCGCGGTTCCGGACTGTGGCGCCTAGAACCGCTCGGCCACTCTGGCCGGCAGTGAACAATTCCTCGTTGACTGTTGACAAGTTGGATCCATGGCTTCGGGGACGGGGGGTGGTCTGTGATCTTACCAACTGAAATCGGAAATCATTTTCCGAAGCCACCATAATCCTATGTGGTCACGAGCCCAGGAGAGACACTCCATGTAATGTCGTGCTGCCAGCAAAGGCAGTCGCATCGGTCGTCTGCTGTCATCTCCCACTAACTTTACATTTCGCCGCACTGTCCTAACGGATTCGTTCGTCATACGGCACACATTGGTTTCTGGGGTTCTTTCACGCAGTGTTGCTTGTCTGTGAGCTGTAGATCGCTAAGTGAAAGGATTGGATTGTATTGGATTGCTTGGGAGAGGAGACCAGACAGCGAGGTCATCGGTCTCATCGGATTAGGGAGGGACGGGGAAAGGAAGTCGGCCGTGCCCTTTCAAAGGGACCATCCCGGCATTTGCCTGGAGCGATTTAGGGAAATCACGGAAAACCTAAATCAGGATGGCCGGACGCGGGATTGAACCGTCGTCCTCCCGAAGGCGAGTCCAGTGCTAAGTGAAAGCCGTCGGTCGCTGCATTGTTCGTGATGAGAGGTAACGCCTGAAATTTAATACTGGTAGCGCACACTGTCGATCTCGAAATACTGAATTCCCTAACGATTTTCGAAACGGGGTGTCCCATACGTGTAGCTCCGCGTTCAAAGTCTGTTAATTCCTATCGTGTGGCCATAATCATGTCGGAAACTTTTTCACATGAATCACCTGACTACAAATGACAAGTCCGCCAATACGCTTCCCTTTTATAACTTGTGTATGCGATACTACCGCCAACTGTATATGTGAATATCGTTATTGCGCGGCTTTTGTCACGTCAGTGTTCTGGTAGCAGCAGTAGTAGTAGTAGCAGCAGTAGTAGTAGTTGTTGTAATAATATGGTAGTAACAGTGTTATTGTTATTTTGTTATTTACGTAGGTTAATTTTTTTGCAAACTTCTTCTCTGTGTGGCCTAAGCAATAATTCTGTCTGTAGAAAATATTGATTAACTGGTATTTTGTAACTGCTTTACAAGGCAAGTTCGTTTTCTTAAATAATCTGGTTTTATTAATGAATTCTTTTATTAATCTCTTTAATGTTCTTGGGCAAATTATTGTACGATTTTATTCCTTGGTAGAAAATGCGATTTTGAGTTTTATGTTTGTTCTTCCTTGATATGGAAGTTCTGTCCAGATCGTGTTCCATGATCATGAACAGAGCTGTCTGTGCTGTAATTATCAATGTTATTTCTGGTGTTCATAATTGATTGGTACCTGTACTGTAGTAAATATGCCAATTCTGTTATTACTGGTGCAGTTTGTGTCTTCTACAGATAATGGCAACTTATGTAATAACTTAAACAAGCAAACATAACTGTGATGCCATAGATCACGTAATATTCAGATGCCTGTCTTTAATGACGAAACAGGGAAACGCAAAATTACACGTCTGTATATCACTGAATTGGTAACATTTTTTTCGGTGACTTGTGAGGATACGTTTGTTGCTGATTACCAGAAGGTGGCTCTGCCGGGTCGACTGTGGCTGTTCCCGAGCAATTATTTGTCGAGTTCGCAGTCGATGAATGCAATTTAGCTTCAGTAATTCCACACGCGAAGTATATTTCTACTACAGAGATACATCTTACAATTTTGCTCACAAATAGTCTGAAATGCTTGTAAGAAGACGGTTTCAGGGTAGGTTGTGCTGAGACATAATTAACAAAAAAATTCGATACTTTGTGTCATTTCTGGTTACTAACTTTGAAGATAGTCCATCAGGACATGGCACGCATGAATTCAACCGTGTCCCTCCCTCCCCCCTCCCCCCGCCACAGGTACAATTAGTGTCAGTTGTTCAATGGTTGATTACCAAGAGGTTCCGGTACTGTAATCTTCCAGGGGGTGTATTTGAAACTTAGACTTCTTAAAACGTTATTTTGACGCTTTGCTGAAGGTTTTAAAAATGTGAATACATCATGTGTTTTACATCGCTTCCATCGCAGTAGTTCTGTAGTACCACATTTCAAATTTGCGTTTCTAATTTTTTGTTCAGAGTTACCTGTATGGTATAGCGGCGCGCGCAGTCAGAAAACAAGCACTGGTGTAGATGACAGCACAAGAGACGGCTCAGCCATTGGCTCAGGTGCGATCGATATTCTCGTCCCATGTCCAGTTTTTATATAGTACTGTTGTGCGTCTTTCGACAAGCAAACGAACACACTCGACGACATTCTCTCTCTGGAGCCGCTTGAACTTGCGTGCGCAGTGGTCTGATTGGGTAACTTCAATGCTAATAAACTCTGAAACGGTGCAACGTATTGAATTTCTTTCTTAAAAACCACTTCTCAGCTCAACCTGCCCTGCAACACATCCTTACAAGCTTTTTCAGACTGTGTCTGGGCACCCTGTGTGTATAATAATGAAACCTTTGAAAAGTGGTGCTTTTAAACATTTCTCGTGATTTAGTGTTTGAATGCAGATCATATTCCAGTACGAACTCGCGGACGTTACGGTGTACATGTAGTAAGCCTAGAGTTCGGGTCTAGTTGCATAGCAAGCTAAGGTCCCGAATCGAGCCCACAATATTAACTTAAAATGGGCTGAAATTCAAAGAAGAAAACGATGACGACTTCGATGTCTACTCGCGCATGATACTTCGTCTCTTTTGCCCTTAATTGCGTTTTTAAAATAATATAAATAAAAAATTGGCCTCTGATGTAATTTATCAATCAGGCAAATGGTAACTTGTAAAATTGTTAAATCACAAGAACCTACAGTATTTAGATTTTAGCTAGTAAAAGTGTATTTGTTCATGAACTGTCCATGAAAGTTGACACACAAATTTCCAGGCTGGAGAAAGGAACTGTTGCGTTATTATATGATTTTTTTTTATTTTTTTTTAGAAAAGACAGCCTTAGCCCCAATATAGTTGTTATTATAGTAGCTGTATAAAAATAAACAAATCAAAAAGAGCTGTAAAACACAGTATTCGAAGCTATATTTTAACTCAATCTATTTGTCGTCCTAACCCACATCTAATCAGAAAGCCTAACCAGAACACAATGCCATAAACCAAGTGTAGATTAGCAGCAGAAAATGTTCAAAGCTCCCCACTGACAAAGTGTTTTAAATTCAGCCTCAGTGCACGAAATAGGGTTCCAAACCACTTCTGACGAAGAATTACAATTTCTGTCGAACTGCTAACAGAAGTGAATCTGAGTCCAGACTACTGCAGAATTGTTGTAAGTCCACAACAAACTAGTGCGAAATAATTGTATGTATCGCAACTGACGAAGCGATAATTCCCCTGGCACCGAAAACGTGCTCGGCTGGAAAACCACTCAGTTGCCCCAATCAAGTCGTACGGAAATCTATCCGCTTGCAAGGTGGCCGCCTCTCTTGTGAGACATCGGCCCACTCTTCAACAAAAAATCTGGTGATTACTTCGCTTAATGGATTTGTAGTTTCACGAGCCTAATTTACAACATTTGATACATATGCGACATTTAAATTCATGTTTCCCATCAGACATTACAACAAATATGAATTTGGCACCAATTTCTTATTGTATTTTGCCTCCACTTTCCATTGCACTATAAAAAATTATGTTTCTGTAATAGTTTTCAAGTTATTGGCAAAAATATGCAAGTTTATAAACAGTTAATAAAAACAAGTAACTGGAATGTGGCAACAAGACGTGCCGATCCGGGAGTACTAGCCGCAACAGAAAGCCTGTACACCAGGGCAGTAAGTACACTAATACATACTTTAAATAAATGAGCGAGAAACGGTCTGTTTTGCAATTACGTATTCTGATCTGATCATTCCTAAAACAGTCTATTATCTTAAACTGGAGCCCACAATCGAAATTGGTTTAAAAGGGCTCATTAAGAAGAAATTTCAAACAAATACCACCATCTTACGAAACTTTCAAAAACTTAATTAAAACACAAGAAAAACAACAGTTTTGTTAAGACCTTTCAGTAAATAACGAACCATTATAAACTTTTAAGAAAGGGCAACCATCGCCCAATCAATTAATACTGAATGCATTTATACAGTTTTAGAAAACAAATAAAAAAGTACCAGACACATACTGACCTACAAACGGGCGCACTTCCGGCACTTAGGTGGCCCCCACTTTACGTTTCCACTAGGCACCAAATGTACATAAAGTAAGCTGCGCCACAAAGCAGGGTGGGTACAAAAAGGAATATGCAAACTTTCTACAACAGACAAAGGTAAATCAGCCTTACGCTCACGACACTCTGAGGAAGCGCAAGGCATAAACTAGATATACATAATCAGAAACACTTTACCTTTCAATTAAACATGATCCATTAATCAAAAGGCAGCACAGCGACTTAAGTTATCCAGCGCACAGTTGAGAGGTGCTCATAACTAAATTTACTAATGACCACGAGCACCGATCAACGGACGTTTACAAGCCGAAACAACAGCTCTGCTGTGAGGCCAACTGGCTCTTACTAGACACAGTCCGACCTCAGGTAAGAATTGAATGACCTAGGCATCCTTTTGCATGGCTGATTTCTAACACAGGTGTTCAGTAACCTGATATTACACTGTCAAAAAAGGAAAGAAAACGAACACAAGACGATACAAGGAACCCCTGCATTTTGAAACTGTCGTCCGTATGCATTGGACCACGTAGTCGACGAGCAACAGGAAGCGGACAGGCAGCCTCATTAACTCGGTCTTATTCTGACAGAAGCATGAGCTGCAATATGCAACATTGTTCATGAAAATCCCTATCACACCTTGCCAACGTACGTAACAGCAAGTTCTTTCAGACATCCATCTCTAATACGCTAGGCGCTTGCTTGGCCAATTGGCCACCTGGATCCTCGTTCATTGCAGCACACCTCTTCGGTGCACATGCCCCTGCACTTAACTTCTCCTGAGCGCCAGAGACGCCCTTCGGTTCCCGAACCCGGAACTCACTGCACCCATAAAGACATACTCTGGCTGTCAGTATCGTAATGGAAATAAAAAAAAAACACTGAAGTGCCAAAAGTCATGGGATTAAGATATACACAATAAAGGTCGCACTAGTATGGCGTACACAAGGTATAAAATGGTCGTGCATTGGCGGTGCTGTTATCTGTACGTAGATGATTCATGTGAAAAGGTTTCCGACGTGATTATACTACTGGCCATTAAAATTGCTACACCACGAAGATGACGTTCTACAGACGCGAAATTTAAGCGACAGGAAGAACATGCTGTGATATGCAAATATTAGCTTTTCAGAGCATTCCACAAGGTTGGCGCCGCTGGCGACACCTAAAACGTGCTGACATGAGGAAAATTTCCGACCGATTTCTCATACACAAACAGCAGTTGACCGGCGTTGCCTAGTGACACGTTGTTGTGATGCTTCGTGTAAGGAGGAGAGATGCGTACCATCACGTTTCTGACTTTGAAAAAGGTCGGATTGTAGCATATCGCGATTGCGGTTTACCGTTTCGTGACTTTGCTGCTCGCGTTGGTCGAGATCCAATGACTGTCAGCAGAATATGGAATCAGTGGGTTCAGGAGGGTAATACTGAACGCCGTGCTGGATCCCAACGGCCTCGTATCACTAGCAGTCGAGATGACAGGCATCTTATTCGCATGGCTGTAACGGATCGTGGAGCCACGTCTCGATCCCTGAGTCAACAGATGGAGACGTTTGCAAGACAACAACCATCTGCACGAACTGTTCGACGACGATTGCAGCAGCATGGACTATCAGCTCGGAGACCATGGCTGCGGTTACCCTTGACGCTGCATCACGGACGGGATCACCTGCGATGGTGTACTCAACGACGAAGCTGGATGCACGAATGGCAAAACGTCATTTTTTCGGATCAATCCAGGTTCTGTCTACAGCATCATGATGGTCGCATCCGTGTTTGGCGACATCGCACTGAACGCAGATTGGAAGCGTGTATTCGTCATCGCCATACTGGCGTATCACCCGGCGTGATGGTATGGGGTTCCATTGGTTACACGTCTCGGTCACCTCTTGTTCGCATTGACGGCACTATGAACGGTGAACGTTACACTTCAGATGTGTTACGACCCATGGCTCTACCCTACATTCGATCCCTGCGAAAGCCTACATTTCAGCGGGATAATGTACGCCTGCATGTTCCAGGTCCTGTACGGGCCTTTCTGGATACAGAAAATGTTCGACTGCTGCCCTGGCCAGCACATTCTCCAGATCTCTGACCAATTCAAAACGTCTGGTCAATGGTGGCCGAGCAACTGGCTCATCACATACGCCAGTCACTACTCTTGATGAACTGTGGTATCGTGTTGAAGCTGCGTGGGCAGCTGTACCTGTACGTGCCATCCAAGCTCAGTTTGACTCAATGCCCAGGCGTATCAAGGCCGTTATTACGGCCAGAGGTGGTTGTTATGGGTATTGATTTCTCAGGATCTATGCACCCAAATTGCGTGAAAATGTAATCACATGTCAGTTTTAGTATAATATCTTTGTCCAATGAATACCCCTTTATCATCTGCATTTGTTCATGGTGTAGCAATTTTAATGGCCAGTAGTGTATATGGCCGGACAACGGGAATTAACAGACTTTCAGTGTGGGATGATATTGCAACTAGACACATGAGACATTCCATTTAGGAAATCGTCAGAAAATTAAATATTTCGAGATCCACAGTGTCAAGAGTGTGCCGAGAATACCAAATTTACGGCATTACCTCTCACCACAGGCATCGCAGTGACTGACGGTCTCCCTTAACGACCGAGAACTGCGGCATTTGCGTAGAGTTGGCAGTGCTGAAGACAAGCAACACTGCATGTAATAACCGCAGAAATAAATGAGAGATGTACGACGAATGTGACCGTCACGACATTGGAGCGGAATGTGGCGTTAATCTGTTGCGACAGCAGACGATTCACACGTTTACCTTTACTAACAGCACGCAGCACGACATCTCTTACAGCTCCTCTGCTGGACTCGTGACTATATCGGTTGGAAGTTAGACGACTGGATAATGGTGGCCTCGTCAGATGAGTCCCGATTTCAGTTGATAAAAGCTGATAGACGTGTTCGAGTGTGGCTCAGATCCAAAGAAGCCATGGACCCAAGCTGACAACAATACACTGTGCAAGCTGGTAGTGGCTCAATAATGGTTTTAGCCGTGTTTACACGTAAAACTGTACGTCCAACTGGACCTATTACTGACTGGAAATGGTTATGTTCCGCCATCCATGGACTTTATGTTCCCAAACAACGATGGAATTTGTATGGATAACAATTGTTCGCAACTAGTTTGAAGAACATTCCGGACAATTTGAGCGAATGATTTCGCCACCCAGATCATACCACATGAATCTCATCGAACGTTTCTGGGAAGTAATCGAGAGGTCTGTTCATACCAAAAATCCTGCACCGACAAAACTTTCCCAATTATGGACAGCTACAGATGCAGCATGGCTCAATATTCCTGCAGTGAACTTTGAACAACTTGTTGAGACCATGCCACATGGAGCTGCTGCACTGTTCCGGGTGAGAGATGATCCGACACGCTATTAGCAGATACCCCATGACTTTTGTCACCTCAGTGTATATATATCTTAAGAACCAAATGTGCAGTAAGGTATATTAAAACGTCCGCTTTGATGGTTATGTTCGTGTCTTGCATGAAATTTTATATAGATTTTTAACTGAAATTCAAATAAAATATCTCTCATGGCTTAATTGACTTGGTTACAAAACACATGACTATCTCAATCGAAGCACATCACAGAGTGCTACACTTTGTGTGTTCCACTTCCTTTATAAATTAAATAATAATAATTTATTAAAAATTTGCTGAATTACAGTTACAAAAAGCTTCTCGATGATTTATCTTCTCAAACGCATTGATTATAGTGTATACCTGCATGGCGGCGGAATTGTGTCGCTCCCCCCATGAATTTGACGTATCGTCCTTTCCTATAGCTATTATCATTTTCTCTGTAGGTGGGCAATCCTGAATATATATATAATGTCCGCTGGCGGTGGAAACGACGTCACCTCCGACTCCCATAGTTTGAATTTTGGCAGGGTCCGGTCAGCCATGCGCCACACACAGGTCCAGCCGCCTGTTTCTAACAGCCGATACGTCCCACTCAGTCCCAGCCAGAGACGCGCTCGTGAGCTGCCTCCTCAGTGAGAAGCGTGTGCTGATTAAATTCCGCTCGCGTCCAAAGCTCATCACCCTTCTCAAGTAATCCTTAGCGTCACGAGTGTGATTTGTCGCGAGTACTAAGAAAGAAGCGCTTACAAGTACAGTATATCTGATTATCTGCTAATTGGTATTTCTGGCCACTTGAACTGCGTCAATGCTATAAAGTCACATATTTGCTCCTGCGGAGGTGACTTATCGTAAGGACCGTAGGTTAAGGTTTTTAGTAACTCAACTGACAAAAAGTTACATGTGATAATATCATTAATATGTCACAGTTTTTATCTATGGCAATGGTGCAAGGTGAAGAAATTAGTTAAGTGTTGTGCTGTGACTAAGTCTTGAACCCGGGTACTAGGCAGATATGTTAGCCTTTACACCACCACAGGTAACATGCCTACACGGACTACCGTTGTCCAACGCCCTCCCTAACACAAATTTCAGTTCACATCTTCAGCTTATCTTCCTCTTAGAGGAAAATTTACATACATCATACCTATAGATCACCTACATCTGAGGTACAGGTAGGATTTCTCCATTACGCCCAACCCAGGCATGCTATTCTAATGCCTAAGGGCCTCGGCAATAATGATGATCTCAGAAGGGGAAAATAAGCTGGAGATGTGAACTGATGCTCGTGTTAAGGAGGGCAATGCACAACAGTAGTCGATGCAAGTCTGTTAACTGTAATGCTGTGGTGGTGTGATAGTTAGCATACCTGCATGGCAAGCAAGGAGACGCAGGATCACTTCCCAACCATCACGAAAATTCTAATTCATTTCTTTGCGTTCCATCACGATCAGAAATATTGTTAATTTTGCAATTACTCTTCCTCAGAAATATGAAAGTTACGTTTGTACACAGAGAAACTTTCCTCTCAACAAAATAGGCAGTCGTAAGTATGGTTTACATTTGTTCTTCATTTGGCTTTCATTTTGTATTAATGTAACAGGTTTGAAACTATTAATAGTGTGATTTTGAGAATCATAACATAAATAGCCACACAGTACAGTAAGAGTTAATGTTTGGAATATAGATTATACTGGCTTTGCTATGTTCACGGGTATCTGTACTACATTTTCTATTACTCGATATAGCAGTTATTGAAAATATCATTGGAAGCTGATCTGAAGACTTTGCCACTGTATCTTTAGACCGTCTTGGTCAGAAGAAATGTTAGTTTATAGGTTTGTGAATGAGCTTCTTTCCTTTACTGTCAAGCATCAAACCAACCTCACTCTGCATCTTTCACTACTGAAAATATTTGCAGTTTTACACTGTCAATCACAGTGCTAATAAGTATAACAGTAGAAAAGGTTAAGAAGCCACGTGTTTTGGCAGACGCAGTTCCTACTTTGGCTACTATCTGCACTACTTATCTGTGTACATCTAGTGATGACCGTGAAGATTCAAGACACTCCTGAAGAACTCGCACTTTGAAGCAGCCGTAACTGTCCTTGTATGTGCGCAAAATTATTAATGGAACAGTCATCATCCGAACTGAAACGGCTGATAAATATATGTGAGATACAATGTGAGTAAATTCCATTGTCCCCTTGTTTAAGTCATCCGATACACCAAAATGTGATGATCTGTTGGTGAAGACAGGCTAGAAAGTGATATTGGTACCCTCCTCTTAAATCTTGGTTGTGGTGACAAACTGATATGTAGGCTAGCCCCAGGATGTACTCAAGATGGAAGGTTCATATGCAAGTGGAGCCAGTGGAATGTATGAATGTTACAGCTAAAACCTGACATCGGTAATAGTTTAAGTGCAATACCCACAATACACTCAAAAGTTTACCTGTGTTTCGCAGTGTAAGAAAAAAATCTGTCTTGTGAATACGCTGTTGTTAAATATTTAGTAAAAGTTACACAGTGGATCCCTCCTTGCATATAAAGTAGTATATGTACGATATGTGTGACTGTGAGCATCAACACATTCGTCGAAGCCTTATCCATTATTTAGTGCAACGTTCTTGAAAATAACTTGCAGTTTCAGTTTTTATGATGAAATACGTGCTGTGTTTTAATGTAGCTGTGCTGTGTTTTAATGTAGCACCGGCCCTTGTAGCCGTGCAGTTCAAGGCGCTTCAGTCTGGAACCGCGTGACCGTTACGATCGCAGCTTCGAATCCTGCCTCGGGCATGGATGTATGTGATGTCCTTAGGTTAGTTAGGTTTAATTAGTTCTAAGTTCTAGGCGACTGATGACCTCAGAAGTTAAGTCCCATAGTGCTCAGGGCCATTTTTTTTAATGTAGCGCGGATGTAAATATTGAACTACGCTATAGGTCTATATATTAGAACAGTCTTTATTTGGCATTGATATTCATTGACTTCATCAAATTTCAAAACAAAGTACCTTCCAGCCTGGGCTAGATCTCGCCTGGGAAGGGTATATGACACTCTAGCGATATATATTAGTGCTGTTGCTGGGTAGAACTCCAAGCATAAAATCTTTCGCAGATCAGATTACCTTCTTGATTCATTTCTTCGACCATAAGTAGATTATAAATCCATAATACAAGAAACTGGATTATTAGAAACGCATACCAACGTTCGTTAACAAATGGCACCCCGTGTTGAATGTTAATGGTATTTTCAGTTGCTTTTTACGACTATGATTGCGACTTGTCACTGAAATCCCAGCCACACTCGCTATCATGACCCAAGTTTGTTAGAAAGATGAGCCAGCATCGATCAACAGATGAAGTTGAGTGAATGTTGAATGTTACGTTTAGTTTCTACTTCACACTTCTAGCTGTGATTGAAATCGCAGCCACATACTGTAAAGTTGATGTGAATACTACTACTACTTCTTAATCATCGTACTTTCTAACATATACGCTATTTCTTACTCAGCCCTAGTTCTAAATGACAGAATAGTGTTGGCATAAATGGATATCTCGTTTACAAGACGTGACTGTTACACATAGGCAGCTGTATTAAGAATAGAACATGTTAAGAGTTTCATTGGGCGTTTAAGTGGTGCAATTCATACCCGAATACATTTTTGAAAAAAAAAATACCTTGTAATAACAGCGTTTTAAACATGGCTGCTTGTTTCAGTGACCGTTTATAAATTAAAGTTGAGCTAAATAAGGCCTCGGTCATTATTGTTATTACCTTGTAATCGTAAATGACGCTCTGTGTGTAATGTTTGTACACATGAAGAGTAATGTTTCCTAAAGTACTTTGTATAATAGTTACATATACCTATTTCATGGCTATTATCCTTTGGGACAGAGGCCTAAAGATAGATTCACGATCGAAAAATGAAATATTAACAGCTGCGTACTACGGAATGCAATTATTAACCTTCGCCATGGCTGTCTGGCACCGCCTACAGAAATTTTTCTGGTAAAATATTTGTTTGTTAAACATTTTTTGTGAGACGTAACTGGCAGTTAATTTCGCCAAAAACTCGAATTTAATGATTTACCTCAAATGAAAAATCTGAAATTTCTGTCGTTTAAATTTAATACAACTCCATCCGGAAACTCACCTGTGTTCTGCTCATGTTACTTTCACATTGCCCACCACATTTCTACTGTTTTCCGCAGCAGCAGCGTTGTAAAATTACGTTACGGCACAAAGTTCGAACAACGAGAACTTCTATAATGAAAGCATTGAATTTTAAGAGCTGCAGGTCGCGTATATTTCAGATAACAAAATTATGTGAACCCTTAAAGCTGCTCGGCCTTCAGTGTCTTACACTGTGAGGAGCTATGGTCACACGAGTACTTTATTATACATTGTTATATACACGGTCCGGTCACATTAATGTGACCTCCTGTGGAAGCCTGAATAACCACCTTTTGCAGCATGAAAGTTTGCCGTTTGGCACTGTAATGGTTCATATCGCTGTTTTTGGGGTGAGCGACTAATATTCTGAGCACATTTTAAATCATATTTGAATGACAGAGTTCGCACACTTTCCTTGTAAGAAGCTGTATGCTAATGAAAATAAAATAAAATGCTGCATTATACTATAAGAAACACATTATAATCAAAACTCTCGATGCACTATCAGTCTATATGTGGAAAATCTTCAGACAAAAGCAGTTCTGCACTTGAAAAATCGAAGATGAGAACAAAGTTCGTAACACGCAAGTCGATCACGAATTTGTAATTCCCCAGAACAACCCCTCAGATTTAACCATGAAGGATTTTATAAGCTAAAATGCGGTAGTAGTGAGAAAATATACCGAGGACAGACAAAGAAATTTCAAGGCATAATTCAGCGAACATCTGATTATAACAAGCGAATCTCACAGGCATCAACCTGTCTTCATAGAGCTTACACCAGAAAGAACAAAACCGTGCATCCGGGGACACAGCACAATGCCTTTCTATACTACATACCACATGGAAAGGTGGACTGCTAATTATTTTAGAAGAAACAGAAATTTTCACGCAGTTGTTCAAACGTTCTGAGATTATTTTGAACGATCAGGTCGAGCTACAAAACAAAACAATTGTCGATGAATATTTAGTGTTACAATACGTTCGTTGTTTTCAATTTCGTAAACGGTTTGAGTCCCAGCAATACAAAAAAATAATTTTACAGTTTTTAATAGAATTGACTTTACCATCATAGCAAGCAACGAGTACAAGAAGAAACCGACAAAAAGTTGACAGTCATTTATTTTAATGAGGTGGTTTAACGAATGGTAGTAAGATTTGCCGAAAAGTAAACAATCAATACATTTAAAGTTATGGTTTTATTTTTTAACCACTAGGACATTTAGTTTTGAACTAACCATCACTTCATGAGATATATTTCCAACACGTTTCACACCTTTCCTAGACATAGTCTCACATCCCGAAACATCCATGAATTCATGATGCCTAAAACAATTTATAGTCTTAGGTCTTTAATGGTCTAAAATTTACTAAATACATATAAAAAGTACATACTGCTCCAGTGATATTGTCACCTAGAAGAAGGTTTATTCAGCACAAAAGCACGGAGCGAACTGCCTCTAGCCAGAACACAGACGGTATTATACAGTTACAGAACTTTCCAGTACAATGATTCTTGATATTTGTGGATACTTCTAGAATGTACTCGATCCGAATACAGAAATTAAGATTTTACAGTGCAAGAGAGTTTTGACCTCACCACCCTGCATGCAGCAGTGTAGTATCATAACCACTACACCACGGTGACTATGTCGTTTAACTTATTCTGCGACAACATCACTTCGAAACAACTCATACCGGCAGTAGTACAATATGAAATTTAGGTTACAGTAACTTAGATATATTTACTTTCACTGTCAGTGATCCCCCCAATATGATAAGATAAAAAAAAAAAAGAAAACCACATGTCACACACAACCTCCTACAATCACTTAGCAGAATCTCCGGTTCGACTGTTAGTTTGAATGCTGTAAGTGACTGCTTCAACGCACTAAATACGTAGCAGTGCCACTGTACCACTAGATGTTTCAGTCCTGCAACAGCGTCGCTGGATTCGTGAGAATGCTTCAAAAATAAAATAATAATAATAATAATAATAATAATAAAATGGTAGTTTCATACAGAAACCACCGATACCCACATGGTTAACAAGGATAATATAATTTAGAAAACAAATTATATAACCCATGAAATAAACAACCGGATGTAAAGTACATCTCCACTGACCAATACAGAGTATTTGATTCTAGTATGCAGTCACACTAAGTAATACAGAAAACTATGCACGAGAGATGACTGTACTTCGAAAGATATTTTGAATTCTGTGAAGCAGACGCCGCTCACGATGGTCCAGTAATTAAAAAAAAAGCCTCTATTGGGGAGCTTACGTCAATAGAGAGGCTGTAGATGGGATTCTGTAGATACAGTTCTGATAAAGAATCGATGTCTGAAATTGCGCCGTTTTTGGAAATCGGTTCACTTTCAAATCTGAGCTGCATAATATGTACATCGAAAGCGTTTTCCTAGCTTCTCAGTCCCTCATATAGGCTATTATTTTCATCCGACTACATCAACGGGTGCGAGAAACTGGTATCTCGTAACTGGCGTGTTCCAAGGATCCGCTCCATAGTAGTGCTGTGAAGCGGGAGGTTCGAAAACAGAACATACGATCTTCAAACTTATTTTACATCCAGACCGTACATTTCTGGACATACATTCCCCGTCAAACGTTTCAGCCCTTTACAGCCCCCAGAAGCCTGTAATAAGAATTTGGAAACACCTTGTATATTAGCAATAGCCTATTTTCGTTGCTTCTGTGGAAAATTTTGTTGGATCTTTTAACTGTATGAGAATACAACATTGCGTTAAGAGGTACTGTGAACCCACAGAACTTGGACAAGGATCGACCCCATATAACTACCGAAATTGTGTCCAATGGACGAACAGACACAAGGAAAGATGGACGGAACGTTTGATATTTCCAGGCAAATTCAAAGTGTGAGCCTCGCACGCGGAAATTTACCTTCGTCATGGAATACTCCTACCATGTGAGCTATACAATCACGACTCACATTCCATCCCACTTCAGAGTGATAATTCATTCTAGAAAACAGCCTCCAGGTTGTCGTGAAGCAAATTTTTCGCAGTATTCTTCCTGGACAGCTAACCTTGAAAGGTAAGTAGGAGAGCTTCTGAGAAGTTTAGTAAGTAGGAGAAAGCTGCTGCCTGAAGTAAAGTTGTGAGGTAAGATCATTAAACACGAAGGGCTAGGTTTCGAATTCGCGATGCGGTGCAGCACATATTCTTAACTCACCATGAAAATTGAAAACAGCGCATATTCTGCCGCAAAATTTTAGATTCATTCGTGACGGCACATTTTATACCTACTTCTCAAACAGCTAACGAAGAGACTGCAACAGATAGATGGAAATCGGTAGTTTTCAGTAAGATACACTGAGATCCAGTCGGAGGTATAACACGCACGATTAAAATAATTTGCGAGGTATTAAGTTCCCAGTATCGCTTTGATCGGTGATTCGTACAATAATCCCGATTAAATTTCTTGTTGCCTGACGGCTCTTGTCTATTGGTAACGTGTTAGAGTTTCCTAGTTTATAATCGCCATGTGCGCAATGACGATTTCAGCAACGTAACTGTAAAATATTCACTAATGTTAAAGTCTATATTCTCGAAATCGTATTTCTCTTGTCACTTCTGGCATTTGCTTTGCCTCATTTTCACACAGTAAATAAGTTAACGCTCCAAATGTTTCGCTGCCTATTCATCAACGGCGAAGCTTTTTAGCACGCAAACGGTATTGCGAGCACCTCTGGTATGTAGTTCATCAAGCAAGCTTTCTGAGTGAACTGAGCGATAAGAATTTATTTTCCAACATGAAATGAGATAGCAAACATTTGATCGCGATCCTTACTGCTACGGATCGAGTAGAAAATTTTGCTTCTTTGATCTCTTAAGTATACAGCAAACCATGTTTTTCAAATATTATGGCCAGACTTTGCTTAGTACGATTTTTGAATCTTATTATTATTTTTGTAGAAATTCCCCAGACATATTGATAACTTGCATACGAAGTATTAATTTGTGTCATACCGGAAAAGAGCTGAAGTGTTTGCTCAGAAAAGAAAACTTGCCAAGAGTGGGGTTACCCTGAGGGAAGATCTGACGCGCGAAAGACTAAAAGTTTTGAACACTGCGATCACACAGTTCGGCCTTCAAAATGTATGGACCCAGGATGGCAGGATCGTAGTCAAGACGGAAGGAGGGAGGAAAACGGTGACGAACATGTCCGAACTGAAAGACTGAGCGAAATCTCGCGAGACACAAAGTCTCATATTTTACTCTGTCTAATATAAGTTAATTTTTATTCTTTCTTTTCATTTTTTTTACGTAAATATTGCTTCGTTATTTCTATATGTACCATAAGTACTCTATTTAAAATCAGTCAATTGTTTCACATAAATATTGCTTCTTTAGTTGCCTATCATAAGTGCTCATTTATATTCATATTGTCAGTCAAATGGGAATTAACATTCTCCATTAACAGGAATCTCCTTAAAACCGCCTTTCTATATCTGTTATTTTCATCCTCGTCACTACCACTACTACTACTATTATCTTTATCGTAACCACTACTGCCACTTTCCATCTTTCTTTTCGCTCCCTTCTCCGATACCACCAGCCTGTCTTTCACCTTTAGCCCACAGACGCTTGAGTCAGTCACGACCTTGGACACACCTGTAAATATGTCTTCCCCCGCGAAATCCAGCTTTTGTCCCTCTTCCGGCCAGCAGGTAGACGGAGCGCGCTCGGTCCTACAGGCGGCCACAATGGGACGGACCGGTTCCGGCGGCGGGCTCTTTGTGGCCCACGCAAACGCTCAGTCGCTAACGGCTCACTTCGACGAGTTCTGTGACCTGTTCTGCCAATCGCTGTTCCATATTATCCTCGTCTCTGAAACTTGGTTGAAACCAAACATTTCTTCCGACGCTATCCGAATCACTGGTTACTCTCTCCTAAGGGCAGATCGTGAAACACGACGCGGGGGTGGTGTGGGTGCCTATATTCGCTCTGATCTGAGACCTACTATACTATGCACATCGGATGCAAAGGGCGAAGGAGAAGCAGAGTTCTTGTTTTTCGAAATAAATACATCAAATCAGAAACTGCTAATTGGAGTAATCTATAAACCTCCAAACGTCGGTGCTATGTCCTCCTTTCAGTCTGCCCTGTCCTCGCTCGTGACACTGTATGAACACATAATCATTATGGGCGACACAAACATCGACTTACAGTTAAAATCTCCCTCTGCAGAAAAACTTAGGAGACTGTTCCACTCCAATGATATGAGTTTAGCACCGCTGGACCCAACTCATCACACGCCACACAGCCATACACTCATAGATATAATAGCAACAAAGCGACCAGATAAAATAATTCGCGCCAATCAGACATCCGCTCCAGGACTCTCTGCTCATGACGTGATTTTCTTAAATTACTCAGTACATACTACCAAAGAAAAATCTCACCTGGTAACCTACAGAAACCTAAAAAATGTTAACCATGACGCTCTTCAAAAGGATTGCTCAGACATCCCTTGGCATGATATAAGCAATGAACCGACTTTAGACGGAAAAATTCGGGAATTATGTCGCAAAATTATTGCACTGTATGATAAACATGCTCCTCAACGCACTGTCAAGGTAAAGAGAGCTCCCGCTCCGTGGCTCACCACTGTATTACGCCAGTTAATGAATGAACGTGATGCTGCACATAGGGCCTTCAAGCGTAACCCAACTCCCGAGGCGTACGAAGCTTATAGGAAACTCCGAAATAGAACCAAGCAAAGCGTGAGGAATGCCAAAATCAGACATGCCCGCTCTGTCGTATGCGGCATATCAAAACCTGCCGCACTGTGGAAAAAGCTGCGCAGTTTCGGTATAGGGAAGCGAAGATCTGACGCTGTTTATCAAGCGTCTGCAGAAGAATTAAACGATTTCTTCTCAACAGCCGTAAACTGCCACGCAGCGACAAATTACCAGCCCCAAGATATCAATCTCTCGAGAGACAAGTTTTTCCTAAAACATGTCACTACCGGCACAGTACACAAGGCAATTATGAGAATCTCTTCCGAGGCAGTAGGAAATGATGGAGTGAGCATTGGCATGATTAAGAACGTCGTAAACACTATTACTCCAGTTATCACAGACATCTTCAACCTGTCTCTTGTCAGTAGTACATATCCTACTGAGTGGAAGCAAAGCTTAATTCAACCTATACCCAAGACTGACAACCCTAAGTCGCCAGGTGACTACAGGCCGATCAGCATACTTCCTGCAATATCTAAAGCCCTAGAACACATCGTCCATGAACAGCTGACAGATTACCTCAAAACTCATAACATCCACGACAAATATCAGTCAGGTTTTCGAAAGCACCATAGTACAGCAACTGCATTAATCAAAGTAACTGATGACATTAAACATGCTATGGACAGACGTGAAGCTACCATCCTAACACTGCTTGACTTTAGCAAGGCTTTTGATACAGTTGACTTTGATATATTACTAATTAAAATGAAGCAGTTGAATTTCTCAAACAGCGCAATACACTGGTTCGACAGCTACCTCAAAAACAGAAGTCAACAAGTCATTTGTGGATCGGAAAAGTCATCATGGAAAAACGTGCGCTCTGGAGTTCCCCAAGGCTCCGTCCTTGGTCCATTACTCTTCTCACTGTACATCAATGATATTTCTTCAGTGATTCACTCCTGCAACTACCATCTATATGCCGACGACATCCAACTGTACATAAGTGCAAGCCCCAAGAACATTGCTGACGCAGTAGCGAGTATGAACGCAGATCTTTGCTCTGTTTCTCGATGGGCACAGAACCTAGGTCTGAAACTAAACCCCAAGAAATCCCAGGTCATACTTATATCTCATCCAAAGTTAATCAGTCGGTACTTTCGCGAAACAGTCCCTCAAATACTCCTCAATGGTACCCAACTACCATACCAAAAAACAGTAAAAGACCTTGGAATAATCTTGGATGAACACCTAAACTGGGAAGAACAAACAGTCACAGCTTGCCGGAAATCGCTCTCCTCCCTACATGCAATTCAAAAGTTTAGAAAAATATTTCCATCCCATGTTAAACAAAAATTAGTCCAAACACTAGTCTTGCCTAATCTTTA
The DNA here is from genome assembly GCF_021461395.2 of Schistocerca americana. Classification (NCBI taxonomy): domain Eukaryota; kingdom Metazoa; phylum Arthropoda; class Insecta; order Orthoptera; family Acrididae; genus Schistocerca; species Schistocerca americana. Next base: position 148,829,655 of record NC_060126.1, on the reverse strand, counting down.
CTACTGTGATGTAGTTCAACATGGCACAAATAATGAAAATTCGAGATGCCTCGAGCTAGTGATGAATGCTTGTGTTAGATACGTATGCAACATACGGTTGTATGATCATATCAGTCCTTCATACTCCCAGCTAGGTTGGATACGCCCACATAAGGCACGCGATCTCCACACGATGTGCTTACTTCATCGATTTCTTAGCCACTGGTGCCCCCAATACTTATCTTCTCACATTAAACACCTATCATCATTCCACAACCGCAATACCAGATCGGATACGTCTAGCATCTTGGCTGTACCTTTACATAACACAAAATCTTTCTCCGTGTCATTCTCCATCTCAGCCATACGACTATGGAACGCGCTCCCCTGTGATCTGCGTCTTATCCAAAACCATTCAACATTCAAGAGGGAACTTAAGACTTACATATTAGGGACGGTATAGCCACCATTGTTGTGCCCCCCCCCCTCATCTTTTTCTTTCTCCCCTCCATCATAGCTTCGAATTTTACCATTCTACACTCCTGGAAATTGAAATAAGAACGCCGTGAATTCATTGTCCCAGGAAGGGGAAACTTTATTGACACATTCCTGGGGTCAGATACATCACATGTTCACATTGACAGAACCACAGGCACATAGACACAGGCAACAAAGCATGCACAATGTCGGCACTAGTACAGTGTATATCCACCTTTCGCAGCAATGCAGGCTGCTATTCTCCCATGGAGACGATCGTAGAGATGCTGGATGTAGTCCTGTGGAACGGCTTGCCATGCCATTTCCACCTGGCGCCTCAGTTGGACCAGCGTTCGTGCTGGACGTGCAGACCGCGTGAGACGACGCTTCATCCAGTCCCAAACATGCTCAATGGGGGACAGATCCGGAGATCTTGCTGGCCAGGGTAGTTGACTTACACCTTCTAGAGCACGTTGAGTGGCACGGGATACATGCGGACGTGCATTGTCCTGTTGGAACAGCAAGTTCCCTTGCCGGTCTAGGAATGGTAGAACGATGGGTTCGATGACGGTTTGGATGTACCGTGCACTATTCAGTGTCCCCTCGACGATCACCAGTGGTGTACGGCCAGTGTAGGAGATCGCCCCCCACACCATGATGCTGGGTGTTGGCCCTGTGTGCCTCGGTCGTATGCAGTCCTGATTGTGGCGCTCACCTGCACGGCGCCAAACACGCATACGACCATCATTGGCACCAAGGCAGAAGCGACTCTCATCGCTGAAGACGACACGTCTCCATTCGTCCCTCCATTCACGCCTGTCGCGACACCACTGGAGGCGGGCTGCACGATGTTGGGGCGTGAGCGGACGACGGCCTAACGGTGTGCGGGGCCGTAGCCCAGCTTCATGGAGACGGTTGCGAATGGTCCTCGCCGATACCCCAGGAGCAACAGTGTCCCTAATTTGCTGGGAAGTGGCGGTGCGGTCCCCTACGGCACTGTGTAGGATCCTACGGTCTTGGCGTGCATCCGTGCGTCGCTGCGGTCCGGTCCCAGGTCGACGGGTACGTGCACCTTCCGCCGACCACTGGCGACAACATCGATGTACTGTGGAGACCTCACGCCCCACGTGTTGAGCAATTCGGCGGTACGTCCACCCGGCCTCCCGCATGCCCACTATACGCCCTCGCTCAAAGTCCGTCAACTGCACATACGGTTCACGTCCTTGCTGTCGCGGCATGCTACCAGTGTTAAAGACTGCGATGGAGCTCCGTATGCCACGGCAAACTGGCTGACACTGACGGCGGCGGTGCACAAATGCCGCGCAGTTAGCGCCATTCGACGGCCAACACCGTGGTTCCTGGTGTGTCCGCTGTGCCGTGCGTGTGATCATTGCTTGTACAGCCCTCTCGCAGTGTCCGGAGCAAGTATGGTGGGTCTGACACACCGGTGTCAATGTGTTCTTTTTTCCAATTCCAGGAGTGTATTTCTCTTCCTCTAACCTATCTACCTCTTCTATATCTCTTTCACCCCATTCCATCGTCTTATGTCTCTGCTTGATGAGAATAACTTACAAGCTGCAAGAATATAACGAGAAAATTCCCAACTAGCAATAGGACTGACACTCATATAAGAAAAATATGTTTACTTTCATATACATAGTCATTATTATTATTATTATTATTATCATTATTATTATTTTTATTATTCTTGATTGTTATAATTATTTTCTGATTGTTATAATTATCATTGTACTACTTTTATAATCTCTATTTTTTTCTTTAACATTAATACTGTATAACATGTTATATGTCCTAATTTTCTGTAGACACTGAAATTTGTTGAATCTGAGTATGCCTGGTTAGGTGTAAGAGAGGGCCTGAAGGCCCTAATCTTGCCAGGTAAAATAAATGCATAAATAAATAAATAAATAAATAAAATAAATGTTCCACAGTAATATTTATTAGTTGATTTGGACTGGCTTTCGGCTTCTTAGGCCATCATCAAATGGCCCTGAGCACTATGGGACTTAACATCTGTGGTCATCAGTCCCCTAGAACTTAGAACTACTTAAACCTAACTAACCTAAGGACATCACACACACCCATGCCCGAGGCAGGATTCGAACCTGCGACCGTAGCAGTCGCGCGGTTCCGGACTGAGCGCCTGAACCGCTAGACCACCGCGGCCGGCTGAGGCCATCATCAAATAACCTAATGGTGAATCGATGGTCCATACAACATCAGCGAGAATTCATAGCTCTACAGAGAATGCTGCACTGAGATTTGTGAGATTTTGTGACTATATCGATACAAAACACGAGCATAATGTAATAACTAAAGAGTCTCTGAACAAATAAACCTTGTATTACAGTATATTCAAATATGAAAACTATGAGAATGGATAAGCCAAAAATAATATACAAGACAACAATAGCACAGGCTACTATGGCATATGAACAAACTGGAGAACGTGACGAGCAGACCGAATCAGGTGTAAAAGTCTGGAGGGAAATATGTTTACATTCCTCAACTCGTTAGAGTTACTTGAGGTACCTAACGATCCCACGATGAAATATGCCTTGGAAGTGAAGAATATTATTGAAATTTCGTACTCAGTGTTTACTGACAGTGATTCCAAATGCCTCAGAAACATCAACCCAATAGCAACCAATTTATATGGTTTATGTAATCTCCACGGAAAAGGTGTTCCAATAAGACCTCTAGTGCGTTCAATTCCAGCACCTTACCATAAATTAGCCAAAGATCTACATTCATTACTTAAAACAAAATCAAAATTTCAACCAAAATTTGGAATATCTAGTTCATTTGCATTAGCGAAAAAACTCAAGATGTACTCATTCCACCTAGCTCAAAACTAGTGTCATTTGATGTTAGCAGCCTCTTTTCTAACATTACTGTTGCAGAGGCAATGGTAATTTTAACAGAAAAGTTACATAAAACAGGAAAAAAAACATTGGAGGCAAAAGGTATAAAGGTGACAACTGAAACATGCATAAATAAAATCTATCATCAATTTCAGAAGCCTCTGTACAGCTAGTAAGATGGGTTGGCAGTTGGATCTCCATTATGCTCTTTTTTAGGAGATACGTTTATGATTAATTTTAAGCAAACATTTTTAGATAAAGAGCCCCTACGATCTATAATACAATATTGGAATGGGTATGTGGATGACGTACAGTGCTTGTGGACAGGTACCACTAGACAAATAAACAACTTTTTTTAACAGTTGAACTCAAAATGGGCTACCATGCTACATGTGGGTAGGACTTCACAGGTTCTTTCCAGGAATATAAAATCCAGGAAATCTGCTCCTGCTATTTATACTAGGGATACTGTTGGGGACCTTCTATTCAGAGGTACAGATCAGATCCCATCTTTAGAGCAGAGTGAAAGTTATAGAAATTCTGAACTGGGAGTAGACTCTATCAACTTTTTAGACTTCACTATTGACATCAGTAAGCAATAGAATTTATTTAAGATATACAGGAAAGTAACTTCCGCAGACATAGTAATAGCAGCCAGTTCCCAACATTCCATAACACACAAACACGCAGCCTTCTACTCCATGGTGCACCACCTGCTATCTACACCACAAAGCCAGCCAGATTTTGGAAATTAATTGATAATAATTAAAGAAATAGCATACATCAATATTTATAGTCCTATACTAATTGTCAACATACTCAGGAAAAGAAGAGGCAGGGGAAACAGCACTCCTTTATCCACCTTAGACAGCACGAAACCGCACTGATAACAAATGGGCTGCCATGCTACTTGTGGGTAGGACTTCCTAAGTCCTTTCCAGGAAACTAAAATCCTGGAAATCTGGTCCAGCTTTTTATACTAAGGATACTGTTGGCCACCTTATATTTAACAGTATAGAGGGATCCCACCCTTAGAAGAGAGTGAAAGTTATAGCAATTCTTGCAATTTGTGTGGCAAAATTATTTATAGGTCAGTCAGGAAGAGATATTACTAGACTCACTGAGTATGAAAGCGGTTAGATTTCACCTTTGCTGAACGTGCTATGGATGAATGTCATTCATATGATATGAAATATGGTGGGACTGAGGGCCGAAAACTAACACAACTTGAAAGCCTGTCCATTAATAAACACTGATCACCACTCATCTTTGTACAAGGAATCTTTGTGCAGCTATGAATTCTCACTGAAGATGTGTGGACTCGCTCTTTAATATTATCTGATGAAGGACTAAGAAGCTGAAAGTCATCTCACAACAGAACTATTTAAGATATATTATTGTGGAATATTAGTACTCTGTATTCAACTTATTACTATTTTCATTTTTCGAGAGTTGAAATCACATCGACAGAAGAGTAAAACATAGCTCCCCTATTTATTGATAATTAACTGAAAATGTACAGCCAAACGTAGAAATCGATATTTATGATCAGAAATTATGTGCAGTTAGCAATTCTGGAAGCAATGTGTTGGTGGTCTCAGAAAACATAGTCAACACATATAACAACACAAAGAAATTATAATTTTTGCAGTCAGTGGTACATAAATCAAAACTACAATAGGTGTTTTAAACAAACCTATCAATGAAGGAATGTTAGGGAAATTTCAAAGTGATGCAGTTAAGTTTAGAATGTGTTGTTTTTTTCTTTAAAGTAAGAGCACAAGTGAAAAATAAACTGTGTTGGATAATGATTTTTTGAAGGAATACTAAATAGTAATTAACTGTGAAGAGAAATGTGTAAAGGTGGAACACATGGGTAGAAAAGTAAAATTCAAATTCAAGAAGGTGCTGTACGTTTATCAACAGATGGCTTACTTGCAGGTTACAATTATCTCTCTCGCTCCCTCCCCCTCCCCCCCCCCCTCTCTCTCTCTCTCTATATATATATATATATATTGTCAAAAGAACTTTCGGTGAGCCGAGCTCGACAACTCAGGACAATTTGTTGATTGAGAGGGAATTAATTGTAAGTACAGTATAAGAAAAGATTTCAAAGGCGGTTTTATTGGAGTAACTTTGATTTATAGTGTGTACTATTTTGGGATGGTTTCCATGTGTTAATGCCTACTAATTACTGCTAGATTAAGAGTAAAATGTAAAGTTCATAATCGGTGATTAATTTGAGGTAAAAAGTATTGAGTGTGAAATTGAAAATTAATGAAGCTTTGTATTAAGCAGCCCGTCTGCTGACGAATGAGAGTTTAGTGGGGACGATTCTGCACAGAATCATTTATTCACCGTTGTGACTATGCAGTTTTATGTTATGGGTGATGAAATATTGGTTGTTTGCTATATCTGATGGGTCCTTGTAACAAAAAAGTAATGTTTTCTAGTGGCAGCTTGGAAGGAATGTTTGTTGTATACTTTTCCAAAGCGATAAGTCAATAACCATTGCTATTTTATGTTGTGACTGTATCAGATGGTTCAAATGGCTTTGAGCACTATGATACTTGACATCTGAGGTCATCAGTCCCCGAGAACTTAGAACTACGTGAACCTAACTAGCCTAAGGACATCACACACATCCATGCACGAGGTTGGATTCGAACCTGCGACCGTAGTGGTCGCGCGGTTCCTGACTGAAGCGCCTAGAGCCGCTCGGCCACCACGGCCGGCTGTGAATGTATCGATTCAACTAGGGAGGACGTTTCAAGCTGATCTATGGGTATTCGATGTGGAATTTAATTACTAGGAATTATATCATAGTTGCATTTCCATGGGTTTAACTCTCAGTCATGTCGATGTTTGGGAATCGATAGATGTATGGGCGCTGTAAGTAGCTGTTGGAGACATGGAGTCGCCAGCAGCTTCTGGAGAACAAATAATACAAAAAATGCTGCGTTTTTTTGATACCTTCTTTAATATCTATTAGGTTTTTATATAGGTTAATATAGGTTCACAACTGATCCAATGAAGTACATCATGCTTTATCTAGCAGCCGAACGTTGATTCACACTACTTGTCTGAAAAGTGCCCTTAGAAAACTATTTTTGTTGGTGCTGAATGTGCTAATGTAGCTAGTTAAATGCCATAGTAGCTGGAGGACTGTAACGGAATGCATATGCTGTGGTTCGGCAGAAGCAGTGGGGCTGGAGGTCGACAGCAAAGGATTTCACGGCAAGCCACGCAGTCACCAACAAACGAATGCCTACGGCAGCCAATCGGCAGTTTTTCCCGGGAAGCAACAAATTACTACAGTATCAGAAAAAAGTTGATGATTTATCCGAGAGAAAGAGCTTCAAAAATTAACGAAGTCGGTAACAGATTGGTCCAGCTCTAGGCATTATGTAAGGAGTTATTCGGCTTGACATTCGTTGATAGAATTGTTAGATGTCCCCTCGAGAGATATAGAGCCAAATTCTGTCTAACTGGCGCGTTAGATCATGAAACTCCGAAGCTTGTTGGAAGGGCCTGCCCACAATGGTCCAAATGTTTTGACTAGGAGAGAGATCCGACAAACCTGCCCCAAAGGTAAGCACGTAGACAAAGACAAGCAGTACAGACTTTTTCTACGTGCGGGTCTACATTATCTTGTTGAAATGTAAGCCCAGAATGGCTTTAAACGGAGGGTAACAAAAGAGTGCGTAGAATATCGTAGACGTACCGCTGTGCTGTAGGGGTGCCGCGGATGACAACCAAAAGTCTTGCTATGAAAAGAAATGGAACCGAAGACCATAATTCCTGGTTGTCGAGCTGTTCGTCAGGCGACAGAGAGTGTGGTGTCCCACCGCTGTCCGGGCCGTCTCCAGACACGTCATCGGCCTGGAATCTCTATGAATAGAGTAGAATTGTCTTTAGTGATGAGTTCTGCTTCGAACTGAGCCCCGATGACCAGTCAACACCTGTCTGGAGACGCCCTGTAGAGCTGTGGGATACCAGCTTAACTATCGCCTGCCGAACAGCCCAACAACCAGGCATCATTGTCTGGGGCACCATTTCCTGTCGTATCAGGACACCTTTGATTGGCGTCAACGAAACACTTGGCGTCACAGCGGTACGTCGATGATATTCTACGCTCCGTTTCGTTGCCCTTGATGCCAACGCCTCCTGGGCTTACGTTCCCGCAAAATATTGACGCCCGGACACAGCGACAGTTTCTAGTGCTTGTTTAAGTGCTTGGCAAACCGTACCCCGAACAGTAAGGTCGCTGGATCTCTCCCCAACTGAAAACCTTTAGATCAATATGGGCAGATCCCTCCAACCACTTCGGGATTTTGACGACGTAACACGGATATGGGTCTGAATTCGGCACAATATCCCTGAGAAGGACATCCAACAAACCTATCAGCCAGTGCCAAGCCGGATAACTAATTGCATAAAGACCAGAGATGGACCAACGCGTAGTTGACTCCCTCAGCTGGTGAAGCACTTCCCCTTAAATAAATTACCCAATTTTTCTGAAATTGTAAGGATTTGTTTCTACATGTGCATCACATCACCTGATTTCCGGCCCATTCGCATATTTCTTTCGTACTGCTGCTGTTTTTTTGTCTTAGAGTGTACTTTATAATTCAGTAGTTATTCGATGTTCCATCGTAGCGGAAATCATTTCTTATCAACATGTCTGCTGCTAAGTGTCATTTATTAGAACGTTAAAATTACAGCTATCCACTGATGTTATACGATCACAGTATATGAACACTCGTACAAAAACCATTGAAAATGATTTACTATTGAAGAGTTCATATGATCGTGACAACAAGGTTTTGGATGAGAGCGCGGCACTACTGGTAGTATCATTGAAAGCCACGCATCCGTACATACATTAAATATTACATTACTACGTCTTTTGGGTACGTCGAAGTGTGTGAATGCGTCAGATCTTAATATTCTCCACAGTCACATCACAAATGAATGCAGTATGGCGTTTTTTGTATTTCTTCGTATAACGTATGTCTGGGTTATTACTTGTTTTCTGAGTTATTTAACTAGAACTTATTTTGGTCAGTATTAAAACCCTCACAACTTAAAAGTGGAAGGTTGTCCTTAAGATCTGAAGCCCTGAACAAGATACATGTTCTAATATTTTTGTATTATCTTTTATAGATAGATTAATTTCTGTGGTCATGAAAGTTCCTGTCAGATTAAAAACTGTGTGCCGGACCGAGACTCCAATTCGGGACTTTTCCCTTTCTCGCGCAAGTGCATCAGCACACACTCCGCTGCAGAGTGAAAATTTCATTCTGGAAACATCCCCCAGTCTGTGGCAAAGCCATGTCTGCGCAATATCCTTTCTTCCAGGAGTGTTACTTCTGCAAGTTTCGCGGGAGTGCTTCCGCGAAGTTTGGAAGGTAGGAGACGAGGTACTGCCGGGAGTACAGCTGTTTTAGCGTGGCGTCAGTCTTCCTTGAGTAGCTAAATTGCTAGAGCACTTTCCCGCGAAAGGCAAAGCTCCCGAGTTCGAGTCTAGGTCCGGCACACAGTTTTTAATCTGCCAAGAAGTTTCACGTCAGGGCACTCTCCGCGAGAGAGTGAAAATTTCATTCGGGTCTTTGGTTTTAATGGAACAGGAAGGCAAAGAGCTTTTATTCACGTCACAAGTTAAATTTTAGCTGTATTAGTTTAAATGGTTCAAATGGCTCTGAGCACTATGCGACTTAACTTCTGAGGTCATCAGTCGCCTAGAACTTAGAACTAATTAAACCTAACTAACCTAAGGACATCACACACATCCATGCCCGAGACAGGATTCGAAACTGCGACCGTTGCGGTCGCTCGGTTCCAGACTGTAGCGCCTAGAGCCGCACGGCCACTCCGGCCGGCAACTGTATTAGTATTGAAATGGTGGCCCATTTTCTATTTTTAAGTAAGACGTGAATTTTTGGTATGGGAACGAGTGATCTCACTGGCGGGAGCAGGCAGTCGCTCGGGAATTCTGGGTCTTAGAGTTGCCCTAGGGAACATAATTCAGTAGCCAGCACTGGTGCACTGCAGTCTTCAGGTAAAGTCTTGGTTTTTGGATTCCAAGCGGCCTACACCAGTTCGCAAACATCATAGGATGTTCATTAAAGAACTTTAACGTTATTTAATTGCTATTTTGGAATTAATACTTACCGCATTTCGTTAATTACTCACATTTCGCCAGCTTAAATGTGTTATCCCCATAGTGGACCATATATAATAATAGGTGCCGAATTCAAAATTATGGAGCTCTTTTCTTTTTGTGCACCAGCGACGATTCAATGAAATCTGGGGAATCTGCGACCATTCTAGTTATTCGTTCACACAAGCTTCTCCGCAATCGAATGCTATTGCTATTTTATTTCTTGTTGAAGTGAATTGTTGTAGGATTACGATTTGTACGTTATTCATCGAAATTATTAATAGAATAAACTATTATCAGTATCTTCAACATACATATAATAGTATCATCTACATCAATTTATCTCTACACAATATCCCTCTTCCGTATTTTATCCTTCTTCTTCTACCACTCAATCGTTAGGTCAAGATCCTGTTCCGTTCTTACTATCTCATCCTCTTCTTGTCCCATGGTATATAATCGATTGCTTGTTTAGAAAGTCTTTGTGGTGACCTGCGAAATAAATGTTTTCTCCATTTTTCTTTGTACTGCATTGTCTTTAGGGTTTTTGGTTGGATTTCTTATGCATTACTGTTATATACTTCATTTTAACGGTTGGTGTTGAGGTCCTCAGTCCAAAGACTGGTTTGATGCAACTCTTCATGCTGCTCTATCCTGTGCAAACCTCTTCGTCTCCGAGTAAATACTGGAACCTTCATTCTTCCGAATCTGCTTTCTGTATTCATCTCTTGGTCTACTTTTATGGTTTTTACCCTCCACGCTTCCCTCCAGTATTAAGTTGGTGATCCTTTGATGCCTCAGATGTGTCCTACCAAACGATCCCTTCTTCCAGTGAAATTATGTCAAAAATTCTTCTTCTCTCCAATTTTATTCAGTAGCTCCTAGTTAGTTACATGATCTATCAATCTAATTTTCAGCATTCTTTTGCAGCACCACATTAAAAAGCTTCTATTGTCGTCTAAACTGTCCATGTTTCACCTCCATTATTGTAACTAGTTATCATAAAAATTGGAATAACTTAAACCATTTGACCATACGGTCACAGACTATCAATTTCTTCAGATAAGTTAGCTAATATTCACGATAGCAGACCATATGACTATATCGAGCCGCAGTTTCAATAAGGGCCGTGCATCACGCAACACCAAATGTCCAGGAACTGTCAAAATTGGTTGATCTAGTAAGCAATAAAGGCAGGTGAAATGGTGAAGAGTGTACGGCAGTCAATCATGGTCGGTGTAAAAACTGGAAAATAAGACGGCGTTTGAGATGTTGTGCTATGGAAGGATGTTGTAAATGTGGACTGGCAACATAAGAAATCAGGAAGTTAATTGCAAAATGAAGTGGAAAAATTAGGTAAGAAGGAAGGACACGATAATAGACCATACGTTAATACATCAAGGATACCTTCCATCATACACGAGGGAGCTGTAGAGAGTAAGAACTGTAGAAGAAGTTAGTTACTGGAATATACGCAACGAATAATTGAGGATATTTAGGGCAAGGGCTATAGGACAGGAATACGTTGCGGGTCACATCAAACCCGTCAGAGGACTGATGACCCAAAGCACTAAAAATAAAAAAAATCATATATCCATTACAAAGATTGGATCACTTTCGATAGTAACGTGGTAGAGCCCTGACGTGTAACTGGAAGTGTAGACTTGCTGAGAAGCAAGAGGACTAGTCTGAGCATTCGTTAAAGAAATTTACGTGTTTTGCTTTTGTAAATATGATGGTACGCCCGCTGAACCCGCTGGGCAAAACAAGTGATTAGGATTGTGGAAAGGTTCAAATAAGGTGTCAGTCAAATTGACTCAAATTTTGTAATTTATTGTAATTTAATAACACATAAATTTTAAATAAATTGCCATAACCTTTCAAAGGCAGAAGGCCGCAATGCTTTTTTTTTTTTTTTTTTTTTTTTTTTTTTTTTTTTGTAGAATAAGGATTTAAATGGCTGAAGGCCCACAACTGATTTTCCAAAGCTCAAAAATACATAAAATCCAGCAAGAGCAAGAATTTTTAAATCATTGGCTATAATAAATTATAAATAGACAATTAAACAACGGTGAGAAGGAGACTAAAGAAAACGGCACTCAGAAGCCTCCAGAGAGATCGGTCTGCCCTCGTTCACTTAGGTAACGCAGGTGGTGAGCCCAACTACACTTGATCCATCGCAACCCAAGCAGGGGACAGCCACGGACCGACTGACAAAACAACTTGCTTGCCACCAGTCGGTATATAAGAACTCAAACACAAAAGTTACGAAAGTGATTATCAACAATGAAATATATACTAAGTTGTCAAAACTACACACCATGTTGGACAGCGATAAAACAGGTGGGGAAAGGGCGCTGCCTGAAATTACGTTAGTAGCCAGGGCAGGTATCCGGAACACTTAAGGCCACAAGGCAGAAAATCCCGCTGGTACACTTTAAATGTAGTCAACCAGTATAGTTAATTACACCCCATGGAGGCTAAATTTCAGCAATAGAAACACTCGGTGTAGCTCACAGGAAAACCGCGCCAACAGCGAACCACCGAAAAGAAGGACACAACATGAATGCTCGTGGCTTGGGTAGTAGAAACCACTACTCAGCTTAGACGTCCTGGGTCGGTGAACCACGAAGCTCGTAGCGATCGGACAGCTCCACACACGCTCCGACACTGCTCAGGGACTGCCAGCGGACCCAGACGACTGCACCTTGTGGAGGTAACTTCCCTGGTCCGCAGCAACCGACCGACTCCTCTCAGAATGCCGACAACATCTAAAATAGTCGTCCAACTACACACACAACCACCATACACTTACAAGAAGGCCTGAACGATACCAAACAGTAGCTATGCACACATGAAGACAAATCGGGAGTCGATGGACATACACACGCAGCCGACTCCGATCGGCGAGCCAAAACGCGTCGTCCGGTAGGACGAACGACCGACGATCCACCAAGACCGTGGCCCGGCTCTATTGATGCGTGGCGGCAATGGTTGGGCAAGCCATGTCGACGCAGACCTCACTACTGCTCCAACCCGACTGGACTAGTGCTGCATTGCAACTCCCCGACTGGAAGGTTCAGACTGCGCTCCAGATGTATTCCAGACCCAAACTCGCCATTCGAGCTCCCATACGACCGACAGCGACCGGGAGGCAGTCAAGCAAAGATACTACGAGAGGGGATATATTGATACGCGCTGCTAGGGCCGATCGCGGTCATCCAAAGCAGCAACTCGATGACAGTAGTAATTTAAATTAACGTAGTGAGGTGGAAGTACGTTAAAAACATTGTGTAAAACACATGATGGCGGGAACACGAGCCACGCACGGCTCAGATGAACCGAGCACCGATTTGTCAGACCGCAGCTGGAAATTCTTCACCGTTATCGTTTACATACTTGACATCAGATTTACCAGGTCGTGTTAGTTTTGATATATGGGTATTGCTACAGATACGAACTGACATTTATTTCATCGATAACGTATTATTCAGTGATCAGTTTCTCTTTACAGATCTCTGAGAAGTGAATACACACAGCGTGTAGCGTTCGGTATAGTCTAAGAGGGTTGCAACAGCCCCTTCAAGAACGTCCGCAGAATGTAAACACTTACCATGATATTTGGAGAAATAAAATTAGTGGGTGATGCCTCGACGGAAACTTGAGTGCCTTAACACCCATTTTTCCTGTCTGATCATCTGCATCCCTCCCCTCGTACTCTTACCGATTTATGGAGACCCCTGCAGGATTCATGATGTCAGTTTCATCCAGTACTACTTCACACATTAGTCGAGTCCATCCCACGTCGTGTTGCGCCACTTCTACGTGCTCGTGAGGCCCTACACGATATTAGGGAGCTGTATCAGTTTCTTTGGCTCTTCACTGTAAATACTGAAACGAAATATATTGTAAATAACAAAAAGTCTATTGAATCTGAGGTGATTGTCCTTATACTCTCACCTTCACATACACTATGTGATCAAAAGTATCCGGACAAAAACAAAAACATACTTTTTTCATATTAGGTGCATTGTGCTGCCACCTCTTGCAAAGTACTCCATATCAGCGACCTCAGTAGTCATTAGACATCGCGAGAGAGTAGAATGGGGCGCTCCGCGGAACTCACGGACTTCGAATTTGGTCAGGTGTTTGGGTGTCACTTGTGTCATACGTCTGTATGAGAAATTTTCAATCTCCTAAACATCCCTAGGTGCACTGTTTCCGATGTGGTAGTGAAGCGGAAACGTGGAGGGACACGTACAGCAGAAAAGCGTACAGGCCGACCTCGTCTGTTGACTGACAGAGACCGCCGATCGTTGAAGAGGGTCGTAAAGTGTAGTAACCAGACATCTGTCCACACCATCACACAAGAATTCCAGACTGCATCAGGATCCACTGCAACTACTATGACAGTTAGGCGGGAAGTGAGAATACTTGGATTTCATGGTCGAGCGGCTGGTCATAAGCTACACATCACGCCGGTAAATGCCAAACGACGCCTCGTTTGGCATAAGGAGCGTAAACTTTGGACAATTGAACAGTGGTAAAACGTTGTGTGGAGTGACGAATCACGGAATACAATGTGGCGATCCGATCGCAGGGTGGGTGTATGTCGAATGCCCGGTGAACATCATATGCCGGCATATGTAGGGCAAACAGTAAAATTCGGAGGCGGTGATGTTATGGTGTAATCGTGTTATTCATCGAGGGGGCTTGCACTCCTTGTTGTTTTGCGTGGCACTATCACAGTACAGGCTTACATGATGTTTTAAGCACCTTCTTGCTTCCCACTGTTCAAGAGCAATTCGGAGATGGCGATTGCATCTTTCAACACTATCGAGCACCTGTTCATAACGCACGGCCTGTCGTGGAGAGGTTACGAGACAATAACATCCCTGCAGTAGACTGTCCTGCACAGGGTCCTGACCTGAATCCTATAGAACACGTGTGGGATGTTTTGGAACGCCGACTTCGTGCCAGATCTCGCCGACTGACATCGATACCTCTCCTCAGTGCACCACTCCGTGAACAATGGGCTGCCATTTCCCAAGAAACCTTCCAGCACCTGGTTGAACGTATGCCTGCGAGAGTAGAAACTGTCATCAAGGCTAAGGGTTGGCCAAAACCATATTGAATTTCAGCATTACCGATGGAGGGCGCCACGAACTTGTAAGTCATTTTCAGCCAGGTGTCCGGATACGTCTGATCACATAGTGTACAACTGTGAAGTAGTTGGGCGATGTACGGTAGAGTATAGTTGCTGCGGTTGGTCAGGCAATCGAATTCTGCTCCGCCAGAGGAGTCGACGACCCAGCGTTCTGATGTTGGCATTTCTGGCAGACGTTGTTGGCATAAAACGAGCGTGCTGCGTTCTCGAATCGTTGTCTTCTAGAACTGTACTCCAGAGAAGATAAGCAGCTGTTTCCTTAGCTATTCCCACGGAAGATGTTGTGTCATCCGGAGGGCTCTGTTTTGAATCGCTACAGTTTGATGATACCGACATCATCTGCGTTTCCCCGCACATATTCCAGTAGCTATTGTGTCAAAGATAATGAGGATATCTCACACACGGACAGGTGGTAGTGCTGTAGGGACTTTAAGTCACGCGATGACGATTGCTTAAATTTTTTTGTGTTGAGCACAACCGTCCACTTTCACGTCCATTTTGTGAGATCTACAGCCTACTTGTACGCGGCACAGTTTTTGAGGTGCACAGCCTTGTCCTCATCCTACGGTGACATCTGAACTTGAGGTGACTGTGTTATCCCGGGTGTGTACAAGATGTGCAGTATCGGGCCTAGTACATATCCTTGGGGGATAGCCTCTCGCATCTAACGTATGGTCGATATGCCCTTCCCAGCACGGACGAGAAAGGTGCTTTGGAGTGCACAGTGCATAGAGCCCGCTCATGTTAAAGAGTGGAGTTCTTGTGGCCACTTAGCTACGCTATTGCAAACCCTTAAAGGTTTCTGAAGCAAATATGCAATTTCAGCGAAAGATTCCGGTTTTTGCCGATTTACACCGAATGAAAGTTGGAGCGAGATTGACTGAGCTCTAGTGTTTCAGAGTAATTGATAGAATAATAAGTGAAGTGGAAAAGACGCCTCACATAGGTGACACTATTTCGTCTGGCTTTAATTGATTCCTAGGGAACGTCTCAAATGAAATCTCTGAACCTTATCATGAAAAAATGTGCTTCATATTTCGGTGACAAATATAGTAGTAATTCTGATATAGCGTAGCTAGGTAATAAAATACCTCTTTCGAAGTTCCGAGTGAAACCGACGATGAAGATTATTGAACAGCTTCCCACTTTTTAAAATTTTTTCTGAGTCTAATTGAAGCGATGCTTGAGTTACTTACCCAAACATGGAAACAGCTTTCAGGATATTTATGAGAATGACACTTAGCAAAAAACAAACCTATTCTCACCAACAATACAAACACTGAGGCACTTTTCTACATTAAATACTTTGTCAAATTGAGTAACTTCATTAATACTGTTACTACAAGTCGATATTGAATTAGAAATTGGGCATGGACTCAATATGAAGTTAACAGAAACCTTTCTACATAGCATGAATTTAAATACAGTTCATTTACAAACATTTTCTCACTGTTCTTTAAAGAAAAGAAGTACCTGACTTCGTAGATAATAATACTTCCGTTATGTATGTATGTATGTATGATAACCGAGGACCTAGAAACGACGGAGAGGCTCCGTCCCCGCCGCAGCCGCAGTGGTCCACAACCCCACGACGACTACCGCAGTCCGCTTCACCCCTCCACCACCCCACACCGGACCCAGGGTTATTGTGCGTTTCGACCTTCCCCCCCCCGCCCTCTCCCAGGGAACGTCTCACACCAGACGAGTGTAACCCCTACGTTTGCGTGGTAGAGAATGGTGGTGAACGCGTGCGTGGAGAACTTGTTTGCGCAGCAATCGCCGACATGGTGTAGCTGAGGCGGAATAAGGGAAACCAGCCCGCATTCGCTGAGGCAGACGGAAAACCGCCTTAAAAGTCATCCACAGACTGACCGGCTCGGCAGACCTCGACACAAGTCGTGCCGGGGACCAGGCGCTCCTTCACACTCCAGAAAGCCGTGCGTGAGACCGCTCGGCTAACCGGACAGTCATACTTCCGTTAACTTCATCTTCAGTAGGTACAAAAAGAAAAAAACGCGCACACAACAGGTGGGTGCTCATAAACTGGTATTATATCTCTTAACACTCATAAGAAGCATAAATTTCAGCATAAATCTCAAGACCAGTTAGCATTTTCTTTAATGTAGCAACTTTAAGTATACTGATTAACTTTCAACAGCTGGGTTCTTTAAACTTTACCACAGTGAGGAATCAAATAGACACATTTAGGAAACACTGACTCACCTCTTGCACTATTTCAGTGGACTGCACAATAACTGTTTACTAAAACGAATATTTCAAGCCAAACTTTAGTAATATTTACTTTCGGAACTAACCTCAAGGTGGTTTATTGCCTATCTTTATTACCACAGTCTATTTTACTTTAAATTCAATGATTAAATGGGTTACTTTGAAACTCCACAAAATTTAAAATTGAATTATTTCAATCACTAGGAGGCTTTCACGAAGCGACACTTACCACCTCCCTTAATTTTGCTAAATCCACAGTACTTTTTGACTACTCTTTTTCACTTAATATAAATCAATATTAATTAAATGGCTGTTATGCTTTGAGACCATCATTTTTCCACAACAAGGACACTCAGTGATCATAGTTCAAATGGAGAGGAACCTAAGACGTGTTGTGATAAGAAAAAAATCAAAGTTGGTACATAAAATCTGGTGTGAGTTACCCTACATTTGAGCACACTAAAAGTGCTGATCCATCACTTTACAAGTCTATAATGCTTCCACTTCGTCGTAATGACTGCACATGCGGTGGCGAGTACATCTTGGCAGGTGGATTTATTATTGGTAATGGTAAGCTCTGTCATTCTCTTGGTAGCGACGTTCCTCAGATTTTTGAATACAATTTACAGAAAGAGAGCAAGATAATTAATCCATCCATCCACCCGAGGCATCGGCACAGTGGAACCGGGCACAAAAAGCTTCTCTCGACAGCAGCACAATACACTGTTCTATCATAAGCTGCCAACGGGTCGGTAGTTCGTTTCCGACTAACTCGTTGTCCACCTTTTCAGTCGCACCAACCCCATTTTGTGCGCGCTGCTAAGTTTCCGTTCCAGAGGGGAACCACAACACCTTTTTTTCTTACATACGAAGAACTAAGAACAGTAAGTGAGTATCAGCAAATACAGAGTAGCAAACAACCATTTTAAATAAAACATGTCATTTGCACATATTAGTAAGTTATCAAAATGTTGTTTAACAAATTTCCAGTTATACCGGGTGAACAAAAAGTCAGTATAAATTTGAAAACCTAATGAACCCCAGAATAATGTAGATAGAGAGGTAAAAATTGACACACATGTTTGGAATGACATGGGATTTTATTAGAACCAAAAAAATACAAATGTTCACTAAATGTCCGACAGATTGCGCTGGACAGCAAAACTGCTACCGTGAGGGGTGAGAGGTATGCCGATATGTTACAGAATCACATCATCCCCAGCCTGGCTGATAAACACCTGCTGGAACGTAGGATGTTTATGCAGGATGGCGCTCCACCCCGTATTGATAGACGCGTGAAAGATCTCTTGCGTGCGTCGTTTGGTAATGATCGTGTGCTCCGCCGCCACTTTCGTCATGCTTGGCCTCCCAGGTCCCCAGACCTCAGTCCGTGCGATTATTGGCTTTGGCGTTACCTGAAGTCGCAAGTGTATCGTGATCGACCGACATCTCTAGGGATGCTGAAAGACAACATCCGACGCCAATGCCTCACCATAACTCCGGACATGCTTTACAGTGCTGTTCACAACATTATTCCTCGACTACAGCTATTGTTGAGGAATGATGGTGGACATATTGAGCATTTCCTGTAAAGAACATCATCTTTGCTTTGTCTTACTTTGTTATGCTAATTATTGGTATTCTGATCAGATGAAGCGCCATTTTTTGAACTTTTGTATTTTTTTGGTTCTAATAAAACCCCATGTCATTCCAAACATGTGTGTCAATTTTTACCTCTCTATCTACATTATTTCGTGATTTATTCAGTTTTCAAATTCATAGTGACTTTTTGATCACCCGGTACACGACTGCTGCGTCATTCCAAACATGTGTGTCAATTTGTACCTCTCTATCTACATTATTCTGTGATTTATTCAAATTTATACTGGCTTTTTGATCACCATGTATATAATAATTGTTGTTTCCCTCCAAGCGAAACAAAGTTTTTAACCAATGAAGATACAACATTTCATACAAACTAAAAGCCATCAAAGTTTGTAACAGAGAAAAGGTATACACTTTTATACAGAATGGAATTAACCATACAATAATTACAGAAGCTTAACGATGAAAAGCAAAATGAATAAACAAAAGGTATGTGGTGTCTGAGCTATGGTGTTACAAACTGAACAGAGATTTTGTTGAAACATAAGGCTTTGTAACCAAGAGAGTGGAGAACAGTATGTTGTATTGGGATCCTGTATAAAACCAACTTGCTTTCAGAAAAAAAAGTTGCATTTCTTATTGAACGCCCCTCTGAATTTTATATCATAATTTGCTCCTGTTTGAAGTAGTAAATTTACAAGTGGCGCTCTATATGAATACAAGTATCAGTTCGATTATATGGCCTGTATCCCTGGAACTGCCTTGTGACGAGCACAGCGGAGCAGAGATTCATCGCCACGTGGCAGCGTGCTTCCCGTATGACACCGACGGCGGCACGCAGACTTCCGCTGTTGTGTAGCGGCGGCAGCCGCAGCAGAGTGGTGTATTAGTTGCCAGCCTTACAACCCGTCGCATCATCCGTCTTCATTAGGCCACGGCTACGGCGCCGCCTCGGGCCCGAAGCCCCCCCAGTGCGCTCGTGATTATGCAGACGGCGCTCACTGCTTGCTACAGCACAGCACAGCACGGCGCAGCCGCTTGCCGGCTCGCCGGAGCTTTTAAGCTGATTACCCGCACGCAGTTTCTGCACATACTATCTCGCCGCTGCGCCGATACCCCCAAATGACGACTGCGAAAATTCGGCAAAGAGGTTTGCGAATATCGGATTCCACGCTTTGAATCCGTGTACCACAGAACGAAAGAAGAGCCGTAGCTTCCTCCTCTGTTTTAGCTTCTGTAGCGCAACAACCCTGAAATTCCCGGGAGAAAAATTCTGTCTCACATTACGATAGAACGAAGAAAAAGGTAAACTAGTACTCTAGCGATATCTGCGAGATACAGACGAGTAATTCTTGTCGGCAAACTGTAAAATAATAATTCCATTTCCAAGAACGTAAGTGCTGACAGATGCTTATAGTACGAAACCTTCAAACTGAATAAATCATGGTTTCAAAGTATCGAACTGTTTACAGAAGAATGAGAAAACTGGAATAAGCTGACATCGGGGAAGATCAGTTTGGGTTCGGGAGAACTGTAAGAGCACTAGGGACAATAGTGACCCTGCGACTTATCATAGAAGATAGATTAAAGAAAGGCAGTCTTACGGGTGTAGCATTTCTAGATTTAGTGACGCTGTTGATTGGACTACATTCCTTGAAATTTTTAAGGACCCAAGATTAAAATACCAAACACTATTGATAGGAGTCAGAGGACGTGAAGGGCAAGCAGAGGTTGAGAACGGAGTAAGATGGGCTGTAACCCGTCCCCTATATTATTCAGTATGTACAATGATCAAGATGTGAAGGAAATCAAGAAGGTAGTTTGGAAGGAAATTAAAGTTCACTGGGAATAAATTAAACCTTTGAGGTTTTCCGGTGGCAATCCAATACTGTCAGAGGCGGCAAAGGATTTGGAGAAGCAGTTGAACAGAATATTTAGTATCTTGAAAAGAAATTACAGGATGAACATCAACAAAAGTTAAGCAAAGGTAATACAATGTGGTCGCAACAAATCCTGCGATGCTGAGAGGACTAGATTAGGGAATGAGACACTAATGTGAACTTTTGCAAATGCCACAATAATTCACTTACCTGTTTCGATCATTCTGATCATCATCAGATTGATCTGTCTTCATAAAGTTAGCAGGAAAAGGAATGCTTTTGCTTTTTGTGTTAACTTCAGGAAGACAGATCAATCTGAGGTTTATCAAAATGATCGAAACCGGTAACTGAATAAACAAACATTTGTGATCGGGCATTTAATAAATATCAGGACATTGGATGGCTGTCGCCTTCAGAATGACTGCCACCCATCATCTAGACGCTGAGGTAGTAGATGAGTACCGGTATCTCAGCAAGAAAAAACTGATGAAGGGCGTAGTAAGGAGTATATAAAATGCAGAATGGCCATACCAATAAAATAATTTCTAAAAAAAAGAGGAATTTGTTAACACTTAATCTAACTTTAAGTGTTAGGAAGTCTTTTCTGAAGATATTTGTCTGAAGTGTAGCTTAGTCTTGGACAATTCAGACTAGACTAGAATGAATACTTCTGAAATGTAACCAGTGCCCCTTGTATACTGACTAAATTTCCTAAATATTTCGACAGCGTGCAGAAGTTCGACACCGGCCTGATCCTTTTTATGCATACGAGATGTTATACTCAAGTATTTGAATAAGTTTATTGATAAAAATGGTAACTCATACATATTGCAGCCATTGAATACAGCTTTTCTACATTTTTTGTGAACGAAAACATTGTCCACGTAATCCGAAATCTGTTTATTATCCGTATAATTAGTCAATTTCAACCGTGGGTCATTTCCAAGCACATTTAATACATTAAAAAATTGCCATTGGTTTATACATCAGTTGTCTACAAACTGTCGCATATACGTGTACTTTATAAACCAAGTTACTTCCATACTTTAAGCTTCACGCTCAAATTCACATTTTATCAGATCGCTGATACGTGTGGACCGGTGTAAATCGTATTTCTGTGCATATATCGAGTCAAAGCAATACAGTAATGTGCATGATTACGTCCACTGGCCAACACTTACAGAAAGTTGGCATATCGTTGATCGTAGTATAGAAAGAGTTGTTATGACATGACGAAAGATGTTTTGAATCCTACCTATGACCGGTTGATAACATTAAGTAAGCTACTGGCTCAATAACACTGGCATATCCTGTTCGTTTTTCTCACATGTGCTATCCTATTAAAAGTAGAGGATCAGAACTCACACATCACATGTCATACCATATATACCATTAGAAGTAACAGTTAGAAATCCGAACTACAAAATTTCATATCAGTATCTTAATAAGGTGTGCCAGTGACTCTATGATATGAAACAACAGTGATATAGTAAATACGTTATGTAGTGCATTAGAATAGGTACATGCTAGGCACAATTTTGCCTTATATTTTATACAGTGTTGTAATAAAACTGGAAAACAGAATTTGATTACACCATGGCAGTACAGTTATCTCCAAAATATACGCCGAGGTGACAAAAAGTCATGTGATAGCGGTATCCACATATACAGATGGCGGTAGTGTCGTGTACACGGAGAATAAAGTAGCAATTCCTTGACCGAGCTGTCACTTGTTCTCAGGCGATTTACGTGAAAAAGTTTCTGACTTGATTATGGCCGTACGACGGGAGTTAACAGTCTTTGGACGTGGAATGGTAGCTGGAGCTAGTCGCATGGGACATTTCATTTCGGAAATAGTTAGGCAGTTCCATAATTCGAAATCCATACTGTCAAGAATGTGTCGAGAATATCAGATTTAAGGCTTTACCTTTCACCATGACGGTCTTCACTCAACAACTGAGAGCAGCGGCGTTTACATAGAGTTGTCAGTGCTAACAGACAAGCAACGATGCGTGAAATACCCTCAGAAATACGTCGTACGACGAACGTATCCGTTAGGACAGTGCGGCTAATGGTGTTAATTGGCTGTGGCAGCAGACGACCGACGCGAGTGTTCTGCTAACAGCACGACATCGCCTGCAGCGCCTCTCCAGGGTTGGTGACCACATAGGCTGGACACAAGACAACTGGAAAACTGTGCCTTGTCTGATGAGTCCTGATTTCGATTGGTAAGAGATGATGGAAGGGTCGAGTGTGGCGCAGAAACCACGAATCCACGGACACAACTGATCAACAAGGCACTGTGCTAGATGGTGGTGGCTTCATAATGGTGTGGCCTATGTTTACATAGAATGTACTGGATCTTCAGGTCCAACTGGACCACCCATTGACAGTAAATTGTTATGTCCAGCTATTTGGAGACTTTCACCGGGCCACAACTGCTCGCATTTGCTTTGAGAAACATTCTGGACAGTTCGAGCAAATGATTTAACCACCCATATCTCGTGACAGGAATCCGATCGAGAATTTATGGGACATAATCGAGCAGCCAGTTCGTGCCCAAAATTCTGCACACTTTCTCAATTACGGACGGCTGTAGAGGCAGCTCGGCTGAATATTACTTCAGGGGACTTACAACGACTTGTTGAGTCCATGCCACGCCGGGTTGCTGTACTACGCCGGGCAAAAGGAGATCCGCCACGGTATTAGGAGGTCTTGTGTCACCTCAGCGTATTACAGTATAGAGATTGTGTTAAGAAAAGGAGAAGAGACCTATTTCGAATTGCCTTTATGGGCCATCTAAATTATCGTACAAACTGATGCGATATGGAAGAGGTACCCATTTATAGAAGTAGTGAAGTGCACAGTTTTACGTTTCAGTCCATTTAAAACAAGTTACTACCATTGAACCACTTACGAGACTGTATTAAGATCTAACTGGATATTTGTGCAATTTTTTTTAGTTAGCATTTCATTATAGAAATCCGTATCAAGTGCATAATGTCTGAGCTTAATATTAATATTTTTTGTCATGTTGCGAAGATACGATACGAGCGACACAGGCCGGCCGGAGTGGCCGAGCGGTTCTAGGCGCTGCAGTCTAGAACCGCGCGACCGCTATAGCCGCAGGTTCGAATCCTGCCTCGGGCATAGATGTGTGTGATGTCCCTAGGTTAGTTAGGTTTAAGTAGTTCTAAGATCTAGAGGACTGACGGCCTGAGAAGTTAAGTCCCATAGTGCTCAGAGCCATTTGAACCAATTTGAACAACAAGGTAGCTAACACACTTCTGGTAATCGTTTGCGTTACTTCTGCTTATAGCGTTGATTATCCGTCGAATAAATGAATTATTCCTGCAACATTTCGCACATTCACTCCACAAAAACCGATTTCCTTATGGTTTTTAAATTGAAGTTTTATGCACAAGACACCAACAGGCCTGCGTGCCACGTATCATGTTATAACATTGAAGCCGAATTCCACCACTTTAGCTAAGTGTTCGGCATGGCTGACTACCATTCAGAGGATACAGGTTCGAGTCCCAGTAGTGCGAGGAATTTTTCCATTGTTGGAAGACTGGGACGGAGTGCACACAGTGTTGGTATGCCAGATGAGCTGATTGACCGAGTGGTCGCGGCAGCATGTCTGCTAATATGACAACAGCCATAGTTCCTACTTGCTGACCCACACACCCGAAGTTCGCAGCTCGTGGTCTAGTGGCTAGCGTTGCTGCCTCTGGATCATGGAGTCCTGGGTTCGATTCCCGGCCGGGTTGGGGATTTTCTCTGTCTGGGGACTGGGTGTTGCTGTTGTCATTTCATCATCGTCATCATCATTCGTGAAAGTGGCTAAAATTGGATTGTGTAAAGATTGGGACTTTGTACAGGCGCTGATGACTGCGCAGCTGAGCGCCCCACACGCCAAACATCATAATCACACTCCCCATAACGTATCCACATGATACCACTACCTAACGACGACGAGCTGGCCCGTCTTGCCCGACTGGCCCGTCTGTGGTAAAAACAGTAGTGCTTACTGCTGCGCATTCCTTCGTACACAATGGTAAGGAGAGATGGGCTAGGAAGTGGGGCAGCAACTGTCGTCACAGGAAGTTGAAGAGGAGCGGAAATTATTAGCGAACACGTAAATACGGAAAACTGAAGTTTTACTTAACTTTCACTTTTCTCCAACCGTTGGGAAGAAAATGAACAACAGAACGAACAGCAATAAGAGCTAACTATTACATGAAGAGTGTAGTGCAATGTGAGGCCCCCACTACTAATGCACGAGCCAGTGGTTGAAGGCTGACTAAGGCTCAAGACTGCTGGAGACTGGGACTTGAGACTGGGCTGTGTAGCAGCCATCGGCAATGCTATAAAGCGGCGGCAGAGGGCGCTCCCAATCACTGACGGCGTGGCTCAGTGGGCGCTCATTATTGAATCCACTGGATCCCTGCGCGACAGTCTGTAGAAAATATGCGTTTCCGTTGCCTGCTGTGAGACGGTGTAGAGGACTGTATCGATCTACGGTACCAAATGTTACACTGAAGCCGAATCGCATTCAGGAGCGCGACGGTTCAAACACGCGTCCGACCATAGGGATTTACGTTTTCCAAGATTTCCCCAAATCGCTACGGGCAAATGCCAGGATGGTTCCTTTCAAAGGGAACGGCCGGTTTCCTTCCCCATTATAGACAAAATCAGAGCCTGTGCACTGTCTCTAATGACCTATATGTCTATGGGACGTACAACCAAATCTTCCTTCCTTCTTGCTTTCGAATCGAACATAGTCTTATTTTGTGACAGTGGGGAATGACGCGTTCAGGAGCAGAAGTTATCAGTGTTTCATACTCACGTACTTAGTTCTGAGGACGTTCTGGAAAGCCTGCTGTCTCATTAACTGATAGAAAGGGTTTACTTCCGCCTCCATACAAACGCTCCAGAAGCGCTCTTACAATTCATGTCGACTCCACAGTCCCCACATCTAGTCCTGCTTCATTCGCAAATAGAAGGAGTAATATATAAACGTCTGTATTCCTCTTTACGCCAGTATTTCTACTCTTTCTCTCATGACCTATCCGTTAATCAGGCGATGAAAAATGTAGAACACTTGTAGACTATCTCATATTACAATTTTTTAAGTAAACCAAAGTAGATTTAGGGAGATTAAAAAGAGCTTTACTACAGACAATCGTCTCATCGCAGCATAAGTGCTGCAAATATAAGCAGTAATAACGTCTCGGGCTATGAACCGCGTACTTACAACATTTCGAAAATAATATACATCGCTCTCAACTTATGCTGGTGAACACTAGAGATACTGTTCGTCAGTTTCCACTGTTGTTGCTAATTTCGTTCCATAACCCAGATTATTTCCATGAAAAGATAAGAATAAAAAAGTAAACAACTTGCTGCACCTATTTCCACTTTGGTTCGGTTGCTAGGATGACCACGGTAATTGATTTCCACAGTATCAACTGATATCAGAGATACGCTATTTGCAAGTGCTTACTCTCAGTCGGCAGCGCGGAAACAAATGACTGCAGCCACAATACAGCTGTGGTCGAAAATGGAATTGTCTTTCAATAAATTTGTGGCTTTTGCAACGAGATAAGCTATGTGTTAAATACACTACTGGCCAATAAATTGCTACACCACGAAGATGACGTGCTACAGACACGAAATTTAACTGACAGGAAGAAGATGCTGTGATATGCAAATGATTAGCTTTTCAGAGCATTCACACAAGGTTGGCGCCGGTGGTGACACCTACACCGTGCTGACATGAAGAAAGTTTCCAACCGATTTCTCATACGCAAACAGCAATTGACCGGCGTTGCCTGGGGAAACGTTGTTGTGATGCCTCGTGTAAGGAGGAGAAATGCGTACCATCACGTTTCCGAATTTGATAAAGGTCGGATTGTAGCCGATCGCGATTGCGGTTTATCGTATCGCGACATTGCTGGCGCGTTGGTCGAGATCCAATGACTATTAGCAGAATATGGAATCGGTGGTTTCAGGAGGGTAATACGGAACGCCAAACGGCCTCGTATCACTAGCAGTCGAGATGACAGGCGTCTTATCCGCATGGCTGTAACGGATCGTGCAGCCACGTCTCGATCCCTGAGTCAACAGATGGGGACGTTTGCAAGACAACAACCATCTGTACGAACAGTTCGACGGCGTTTGCAGCAACATGGACTATCAGCTCGGAGACAATGGCAGCGGTTACCCTTGACGCTGCATCACAGACGGGAGTGCCTGCGATGGTGTACTCAACGACGAACCCGGGTGTACGAATGGCAAAACGTAATTTTTTCGGATGAATCCAGGTTCTGTTTACAGCATCATGATGGTCGCATCCGTGGTTGGCAACATCGTGGTGAACGCACATTGGAAGCGTGTATTCGTCATCGCCATATTGGCGTATCACACGGCGTGATGGTATGGGGAGTCATTGGTCACACGTCTCGGTCTCCCCTTGTTCGCACTGACGGCACTTTGAACAGTGAACGTTACATTTCAGATGTGTTACGACTCGTGGCTCTATCCTTCATTCGATCCCTGCGAAACTCTACATTTCAGCAGGATAATGCACGACCGCATGTTGCAGGTCCTGTACGGGCGTTTCTGGATACAGAAAATGTTCGACTGCTGCCCTGGTCAGCACATTCTACAGATTTCTCACCGATTAAAACGTGTGGTCAATGGTGGCCGAGCAACTGGCTCGTCACAATACGCCAGTCACTACTCTTGATGAACTGTGGTATCGTGTTGAAGCTGCATGGGCAGCTGTACCTGTACACGCCATCCAAGCTCTGTTTGACTCAATACCCAGGCGTATCAAGGCCGTTATACGGCCAGAGGTGGTTGTTCTGGGAGCCGATTTCTCAGGATCTATGCACCCAAATTGGGTGAAAATGGCCGGCCAGAGTGGCCGAGCGGTTCTCGTCGCTACAGTCTGGAACCGCGCGGCCGCTACGGTCGAAGGTTCGAATCCTGCCTCGGGCATGGATGTGTGTGATGTCCTTAGGTTAGTTAGGTTTAAGTAGTTCTAAGTCTAGGGTACTGATGACCTCAGCAGTTAAGTCCCATAGTGCTCGGACCCATTTGAACCATTTTTGCGTGAAAATGTAATCACATGTCATTTCTAGCATAATATATTTGTCCAATGAATACCCGTTTATCATCTGCATTTCTTTTTGGTGTAGCAATTTTAATGGCCAGTGGTGTATTACAGTACTGATTTGTTAGCCGGCCATTGTAGCCGAGCGGTTCTAGACACTTCAGTCCGGATCCGCGCTGCTGCTACGGCTGCAGGTTCGAATCCTGCCTCTTGCATAGAGGTGTGTGATGTCCTTAGGTTGGTTAGGTTTAAGTAGTTCTAAGTCTAGGGGACTGATGAGCTCAGATGTTAAGTCCCCTAGTTCTTAGAGCCATACTGATTTGTAAAGGCAAACGTTGGTAAATAAAATCCTTTTGTGAAGAGATACATATCAGATTACTAACCTTGGTCTGTATCTTTATAGGATACCATAATGTTCACTTTATATTCTCGCGTATTGTTAAATGAAACAAAGGATTCTAACGCATAACAACTAAAACCAAGTTGTTTCGTAGGGCGGGCATCCACGGCCAAACATTGACATTTTCCTAAAGATAATTTTGCACTGGCTGTATCAAGGAATTTTATTAAATCTGCATCCAGTTTCGCACCACTTATCGGTGCATCCTCAGGCAGTCTTTACAAACAATAATATAATGAGTTCATATGAACTATTCCATGACCCAATTTGGAGGTATATACTGAACTTTTAAACAACCAGTTTTTTGAATGAGACAAGAAAGTACTCACATACGCTATTAATAATATGGTAGTTATAAATAACGTATGTGAGTACTTTCTTGTCTCATTGAAAAAACTGGTTGTTTAAAAGTTCAGTTTATCCTTCAGAATTGGGTGATCGAATATTTTATATGAGCTCTTATTATATTATTTTTTGTACAGACTGCCTGAGAATGCACCGATAAGTGGTGCGGAACCGGTCGCAGATTCAATAAAAATCATTGATACAGCCAGTGCGGAATTTTCTTTGGAAAAATTAAATGCATGTTCATGACCATCTACAGATCTAAAAATAACCTCTTGGGAAACAAATTAATTGTGGCTAACGGACTGTCGGGAAAAAAGTTAGTACATCTGGAAAGACGACGTCGACTTTGATCTCATGACGCCACACGCCACCTGGGGGATAGTAGATGTGCTGATAATGATTCCAACATCGTCTGTCAACAGACAGCGTAGTGACGTAGGTAGCAGAGCGCCATCTGTGTCTACCCTTTAACAGCGAATACCCATAGTCAGAAGGCTTAGTGGGGTGCAAATGTGTGAAGCAAAAAGACGTTCATACTATGTAGACATACTTGTGTTTCCTACAGCGAAATGGACGAGTTTGAAAGCAGTCAAATCCTGCTGTCCGATCGGTGGGATCGTCCTTTCGGAGAATTGCCACACGACTAGGACGTGCTGAGTCAGTTGTGTAACGATGCTGTTATCAGTAGCCACATGAACATTCTTACACCCGTAGACAAGGTTCTGGACGTCCACGCAGCGCAGACGGCCGCCAGGATGGTCGCATTGTAAGGGCAGCAGTGGCAGATCGTGCAGCTATCACAGCACAGATAAGAAGGCTTGTGATTTCAGAAATGTCAACACGAACTCTTGCGAACCGTGTATTACCACTGGGACTACAGCCACGCACACCTCTAGCCCGTCTTCCAGTCACGTCACAATATGGATGTGTACGGCTCCACTCGTGCCGTCAGAGGATCACTTGGATGATGGAATGGCGCGCCGTGGTCTTCAGCGACTAAAGCAGAGTGTGCCTACACATAGCTGATGGTCGTTTGCATGTACGACATAGACCTGGTGAGCGCTTTCTCATTAAGTGCATTCGTCAAAGACACACTGGACCCAACCCAGGCCTTATGGTGTGTTGTACGATAAGCTACAACTCTCGGTCATATTTGGTGTTTCAGGAGGGAGCGCCAACCAGTGGTCGGTACATGCAGAATGTTGTTAGACTCATTCTTTTACCGTTTCTGCAACAGGAAGGTGATGTGTTGTTCCAACACGATAATGTTCATCCACAGACTACCTGTGAAAGTCAACGTTCTCTGCAATATGAGTAGTAACCTTCCTGGGCAGCACGATCCTCGTATTTGTGTCGATGATGATGATGATGATATATGGTTAGTGGGGCGCTTAACTGCGTGGTTATCAGCGACCGTGCAAATTTCCAGCCTTACATTGTCCACTCTCGCAACTTTCCCGAATGTTAATGAAATGGTAAGGACAACACAAACACCCAGTTCACGGGCGGAGGAAATCCCCAATCCGGCCGTGAATCGAACTCAGGACTGCATGATCGAGAGGCAGCAACGCTATCCACTAGACTACGAGCTGCGGACATTTTCTCGAATGGAGCACGTGTTGGGTATGATAGGTTGAGAAGTGACTGTTGCGACTCGTCAACCAACAATGCTTACAAAACTACGTGAACAGGTCTAGCAGGAGAGGAATAACCTATCCCAGGACAGTTTTCGCCATCCGTGCGTTCGACTGGATGGCAGATTTAACGCCTGCATTGCAGCCCATGGAGGGTACATCATTAGTAAATGGATGTTTCAGCATGGGTCGATACCTGGTACCTCAGAACCGTTTGTCCTCTCGATATATAAGAGTAAAAGTTTCATATACTCCATATGCACTGTCGCAGTAATAAATCTTGAGTGAAATGGGAACCTCTGAAAGGGCGTACTAAATTTTTTCTTGCGGTGCACTTGATTTACTCGACTGCAGCCGCGTTTTGTACCAAAAAAGAGAAAGTCAACCAAATGAATACGGAATACAAGTGACACGTTATCTGGCACTAAGCCCTCTGATAATTTATGTATTAGTAAAAAGTATTACGCTTTAGTAATTTATATCTCAGTGGGAATTTAAATGCATGAGTAAACGCAACGTGCTAAAAAGTAATGTATTCGCCTTTTTTTTTTATTCTGTTCTCAATGAAGCGCTGTAGGCGGAGGTGAGGTACTGACTCCGTGAACGAATTCATATGGCCGTGCGGTTCTAGGCGCTGCAGTCTGGAACCGCGAGACCGCTACGTTCGCAGGTTCGAATCCTGCCTCGGGCATGGATGTGTGTGATGTCCTTAGGTTAGTTAGGTTTAAGTAGTTCTAAGTTCTAGGGGACTAGTTACCTCAGAAGTTGAGTCCCATAGTGCTCAGAGCCATTTGAACGAATTCATACTCTCTACAGTGACGGTGTCAACAGACTGGTCTCTCGATGGAAGAGGTGTTCTTCGCATGTTCAGAGGTAAATATGTTGGCATGAAGGATAAAGATGCAAAATATAGATTACGTTTATTTCATTAAAAATGATTTTTCCCATGAAAAATTTGCAGGCTTTACTTTTCTGCACGTCCTCGTTTATTGCATTATGTCATTTACTTATTTAGTTATTTAAACTGATATGATCACGGCCATCAGGTCCTCTCTTACATCAGACCAAGATTTCACACACATACTTCCTTTTTTACTTCACAGTTACCTACAAAATAATACTTTTATAGGAAACTAATATTACATAGATTTGACTGTCTGAAGTGCCATTCCGAGTAAATTATAGTGACTATAAATTGATGAAGTTAATACGGACAGCACTTAGGCTACTGCAGCTGCTGCCATTAATAATGATGATAATAATAATAATAATAATAATAATAATAACAGAACAGTAATAGTAAAGATACTGACAGATATAACAAGGATTCATAGGTCTACAAAATTGATGTTTTCTGATATAGCGAGTTCTGAGGCAAGGAAATTTAAGGAGACTACATCATATAAATATATACGGTGTTTGCGTAAGAGCATGCAAAAATTTAACAGGATATAGAGGATACTCCAGTGAACATTTTGCTGTAGGGAACCTGGAGTCGGAGAAGCCAGCTTAAGGAGATAACGGGAATAAAGTCAGATTACTGTGTACTTTCTAATTTACATTAGTTACATTTAACTGTAAAAAACATCACTGACACAATGAAAGTACCCTTTGCACTGTATGTTACAAAATGTACAGCAACTGACGGCATCAACCTCATTGCAAGCATGACATCGGCGAACGGGATTCTGACGCACTCTGACAAATATCCCTGGTGTGTTTTGAATCACATCACAGGAAACTACATTCCTGGCCAACTAATTCCATCTCCGTATTCACTGGGGTCTCATACACATGTGATATTAAATATTCCTGTAGGTAATAGTCAAAGGCATTCAGGACAGGTGACCTCGCAGGCCATACAATAGGACCTTCCATTCTAATTCTGCGACCAGGATGGTTGGTTGGTTGGTTTTGGGGAAGGAGACCAGACAGCGAGGTCATCTGTCTCATCGGATTAGGGAAGGACGGGGAAGGAAGTCGGCCGTGCCCTTAGAAAGGAACCATCCCGGCATTTGCCTGGAGCGATTTAGGGAAATCACGGAAAACCTAAATCAGGATGGCCGGACGCGGGATTGAACCGTCGTCCTCCCGAATGCGAGTCCAGTGTCTAACCACTGCGCCACCTCGTTCGGTCTGCGACCAGGAAATACAGCATTGAGGTAGTTGTGAACATCTACATGGAACTGAGGCGGTGCACCGTCATGTTGTATCCGCATACTCTCACGAACAGCCAATGGTACGACCTCCAAGAACTCAGGTAGAGCTCTTTTCACGAACCACTAGTGCAGGTGGCCATTTCGACCGCCAGGTAGGCTTCCTGGTTATCAGGCTCATCTTCCTTCTTCCCAGGCAGGAAATAAAGAATGTACGTGTAAATAAACAGCACAGTACATGTAAACTTGCACGCATGTTAGTTGTAAACAAGCTGGAAAAAAGTAATGCTAAAAAAAGCGGTAGACAAGTTTACTTTCATAACTCAATAAGCTGGCTTCTCCGACCCCAAGTTTCCAGGCTGTTCAGTGGAGCATTCCCTATGGCATGTCACATTTTTGCACACTCTTACGGAAACACCCTCTGAAGGGAAATTAGGAAGATCATGTTGAAAATAGGGATGTACACGGTAATCCTTAGTAGGTATGTCTTTAACTGTCTTATGAAATGGGAGCTGTTATTCTGTTATCTAGTATAACACGAGAGGTTATTCCAGAATTGGCTTCCTGGTATTGAGAAGAACTTGGAGAAAGTAGCTAAACGATGGAATGGGATAAAAAGGATTTTGCTGTGAAGAGAACGGGTGTTTCTGCCATATTGTTCAGGCAAGAGCGTTAAGATCGAGGAGAGATAAGAGGGACGGTGTATGTAGATGAAACAGTAGGAAACAACAGAGAGTACGCAAATCTATGCGCTCTTCTGCACGCAGCCAAGATATCTGTGCATCTGACGATGAAACTTAATCAAAGATTCAAACATCGCAGGTATAACGAACACAGGCATTCATAGTCAGTTATAGAGACCGTAAGCTTTCATGAGGAAATAACTGGAAGTATAAGTAAACTGGAAGTATAAGTGTTTGTACAAGTTTCTTCTTCAGGTCAAGAGGAAAGAGCTTTTTATATTTTTGCAAGGCACGGAGAAAAGCTGATGTCTTCTGGCACATTGCAGTTATTCGCTCAGTGTAGTTTCGACTTTCATCTATTATTACCCCTAGACTATTTTTGGAAGGCGAGAAACCGACATTTGTCCCATTTAAGGTTACAGATTATGGGGATTCCCGATATTCCTTGCTAATGAGGCTACAATGACCAACCAGTACTGCTTTGGTTATTGATGGGTTGAGCTTTAATACCCATTTATTATGCCAGTACTGTTGAGTTGCGGCCCCGGTTTTATTCCCGGCCGGGTTGGGGATTTTCTTTTATTTGTTTATTTATTTATTTATTTATTGTTGCGTGGGACCAAATTAAGGAGAAGTCTCCATGATCATGGAACGAGTCAATACATGAAATTATAACACGATATTAGAAACAGATAAAATGAAATATAAAAAAACATATTCAGGTGACAAGTCGCAAGTTTAAATAAAGAAAATCAACAATGTGACACTGGAATTTGTTTAATTTTCTAGCTCTTCCAGGAGCTCCTCGACAGAATAGAAGGAGTCAGCCATGACGAAACTCTTCAGTGTACTCTTAAAAGAGTTTGGGCTACTGCTAAGACTTTTGAGTTCTTGTGGTAGCTTATTGAAAATGGATGCAGCAGAATACTGCACTCCTTTCTCCACAAGAGTCAAGGAAGTGCATTCCACATGCAGATTGGATTTCTGCCTAGTATTAACTGAGTGAAAGCTGCTAACTCTTGGGAATAGGCTAATATTGCTAACAACAAACGACATTAAAGAAAATATATACTGTGAGAGCAATGTCAGAATTCCCAGACAATTGAATAAGGATCGACAAGAGGTTCTCGAACTTACACCACATATAGCTCGAACAGCCCGTTTTTGAGCCAAAAATACCCTTTTTGAATCAGAAGAATTACCCCAAAAAATAATACCATACGACATGAGCATATGAAAATATGCGAAGTAGACTACTTTTCGTGTTGAAGTGTCACTTATTTCAGATACTGTTCTAATGGTAGATAAAGCAGTATTTAGATTCTGAACAAGATCCTGGACATGGGCTTTCCACAACAGCTTACTATCTATCCGAACGCCTAGGAACTTGAACTGTTCCGTCTCGCTTATAATATGCCCATTCAGTCTGATCAAAATATCGGTTCTTGTCGAATTGTGAGTTAGAAACTGTAAAAACTGAGTCTTACTGTGATTTAGCATCAAATTATTTTCCACAAACCACGAACTTATTTCATGAACTACATTATTTTATACTGTTTCAATATTACACACAAGATCATTCACTATCAAGCTGGTGTCATCAGCAAACAGAAATATTTTTGAATCACCTGTAATACGAGAAGGCATATCATTTATATAAATAAGAAGCAGCAGTGGCCCCAGCACCAACCCTTGGGGAACGCCC
Organism: Schistocerca americana; assembly: GCF_021461395.2. NCBI lineage: Eukaryota > Metazoa > Arthropoda > Insecta > Orthoptera > Acrididae > Schistocerca > Schistocerca americana. The sequence continues at coordinate 148,795,221 of NC_060126.1, read as the reverse complement.
CACTTAACAGCGCCCCATTGGGACTGAACATCACTACCACTCTCAATATTGCGGAGAATTACCTTTTACTTTCTGTTCTCAAAGTAAGAGGCAAACCAATTGTAAGGTACTCCCCTTACTCCATAATGGTCCAACTTCTGCAGCAATATTTTGTGGTCAACACAGTCAAAAGCCTTCGTTGAATCAAAGAAAACACCTAGCGTTCGCAACCTTTTATTTAATCCGTCCAAAACCTCACAGAGAAAAGAGAATGTAGCATTTTCAGTTATTAAACCATTTCTAAAACCAAACTGAACATTTGACAGGAAATTATGTGAATTTAAATGCTCCAGTAACCTTGTATAATCAACCTTCTCGATAACTTTAGCAAACACCGATGGCACAGAAATAGGTCTAAAATTTTCAACATTATCAATGTCTCCCTTTTTATAAAGTGGCTTCACTACCGAGTACTTTAATCGGTCATGAAACTGACCACTCCTAAAGGAAAAGTTAAAGATATGGCTAAGTACTGGGCTAACATACATAGAACAATACTTCAGTATCCTGCTAGATACCCCGTCATATCCATGAGAGTTCTTGGTCTTTAGTGATTTAATTATTAACTCAATCTCCCTCTTGTCAGTATCATGGAGGAGCATTTCAGGTAAGAGTCTCGGAACACTTTTTCCGAGAGCGCTATATGATTCCCCTGTTGGGACTAGGTTTCTATTTAGTTCACCTGCTATACTCAGAAAGTGATTATTAAATACTGTACATATATGCGACTTATCAGTAACACGGACATTCCCACTACGCACTGATTCTATATCCTCGACCTGTCTCTGCAGACCAGTCACTTCCTTCACGACTGACCATAAGGTTTTAATTTTATGCTGGGACATAGCTATTCTATCTGCATACCACATACTTTTTGCCTTCCTAATAACATTTTTAAGCACCTTACAATACTATTTGTAAAGGGCTGCTGCATTTAGATTTTGATTGTTTCTGACGTTTTGATATAATTGCCACTTTGTTCTACAAAATATTCTTATCCCTCTAGTCAACCACCCAGGCTGCATGTTTGTGCTAGTATCCTGTTTTGAACGTTCTAACGGAAAGCAACTTTCAAAGAGCACGAGAAAAGTCTTGAGAAAAGCATTATATTTATCGTCTACTGAATCAGCGCTATAAACATCTTGCCACTCATGTTCCTTGATAAGGTTTACAAAGGTCTCTACAGCAACTGGATCAGCTTTCCTAAACAGCTGATGACTATATTTAATACGTGTTGCAGCACAAAAATCTTTTAGAGTTAAAATTTGTGCATCATGATCTGAAAGGCCATTCACCTTTTTGCTAACAGAATGCCCTTCTAGTAATGAACAAAAATGTTGTCTATGGTTGTTCTATTGTTCCCTTGCACTCTAGTTGGAAAGAATACGGTTTGCATAAGATTATATGAATTAAGGAGGTCTACCAGCATCCTCTTCCTTGCACAATCACTTATACAATTAATATTGAAGTCACCACATATAACCAACTCTTTGTATTTCGTATAAAGTGAACCAAGAACCTCCTCTAGCTTTAGCAAAAATGTTGTGAAATCGAAGTCTGGGGATCTATAAATAACAGCAGTTAGAAGTTTAGCTCCGTTAAATTTAACCATACCTGCACAACATTCAAACATCTTTTCAGTATAATACTTTGAAGCATCAATTGACTCAAATGGGATGCCGTTTTTCACATACATGGCTACTCCCCCACACCGCAAAGAGCTCCTCGAAAAGCTGCCAGCCAACCTGTATCCTGGTAAAGGAAGCCTCTGAATTATCTCCTGATTTAAGAAGTGTTCAGATATACCAATACGCTCGTGGAATAGGTGTTGTGTTGTCCTCATCATCATTTCATCCTCATCACCGGCACGCAAGTCGCCCAGTGTGGCGTAGACTGCAATAAGACTTGCACTCTGACTTACCCGCATTGGGCCTCCCAGACAACAATGACACACGCACATTTCATTTCCTATATTAAATGCATAAATTAGGAGGGCAGCGTGGAGGGTAAGAATCGTAGAGGGAGACCAAGAGATGAATACACTAAGCAGATTCAGAAGGATGTGGGTTGCAGTAGGTACTGGGAGATGAAGATACTTGCACAGGATAGGGTAGCATGGAGAGCTGCATCAAACCAGTCTCAGGACTGAAGACAACAACAACAACAACAAATTAATTGTGTACGAAATAGAAATCTAGGAACACGCCTAATTGAAACAAATACCATTGACATTTTTATGACACTAAAACAATATTTTAAACTTGATAATTCATGGTCAGAAGAAAGGCGACAATAAATTGTACTGTTGTCTTTAAAGGTATCAACAGGAACTTTGCTGATCAAATCACTTTGGACTATTGGAAACAGAAATGCTAAATGCCTCTCTCACATGTATTTCTATAAAATATGATCATTACACATAAGCAGAAATATTGCTTTAAAGCTACCAACATATCTTGATACCGAATCTGTTTTCGCAAGGTTACCAGTGACTCGGATAAATAAGCCCATACGTAGAAGTGTGTTGACTTCGAAGAGGTGCGTCATATCGATACTGGGAATTGCTTGTCATATGTGTTACGGGAAAGAGGTATTCTGTAAATTCAACATATAGGCCTATCGATATATCGCGCATTTTATTGTTTTTATTTAATTTTTAATGAGAATTGTACTTAAGACTAACCAATGCAACAAAAAACTACAAAGAGTGCCAAAACTGAAAGCCTTTTCTTAATTTGCTTCTATTAATTTTACTGAACTTATTACGTAAATTTTATGACGAACTGCTGCTTCGAACCTGAAGCACTAACTACGATTTTTTCACATGTTCATCAAGATCAAAGCTAATTTTATTGTGCTTATTACTTTTTTTCGGCATAAAGGCATCCGTATTGCTGAACGCATCATTCGAGATAAATATGTGATTCCCTTCGTCTGGATGCTCTGAACGCAAATGCCATTATTATTACAAATAACGCTGTCGCCCAGTTAAATAACTACTGTTCCATAAATAAAATACAATGTGTGCCTGATACGTTCGGTGAATGGTCTCAGAAAGTAAAGAAAACGAGATTTACTGACAAAACATCTTTACTGGCCTTCAAGTAATCACCACTAAGTGGATCACACTTTCGACATAGGTTATAATGCTGTTGGAAATTATCAGCTAACTGTGGGGTGGCCACGTGGTCTGGGGCGTCCTGTCATGGTTCAACCCCTCCGCCCCCCTTCCCCGTTGGAGGTTCTTCCTCGGGCACGGACGTGTGTGTTGTCCTTTGCGTAAGTTAATCTGAGTTAGATTAAGTAGTGTGTAACCTTAGGGACCGATGACCTCACCAGTTTGGTCTCATAAGATCTTACGACACATTTCCAAAATTTTTCAGCTAACGCTTCTTGTTGTATCATTCGAAGCACTATGGTCACGCGTTGTTGGATTATTGCTACATACGTGAATATTGGTGAACAGTGGTCTTTCACTGTCTTTGCTTTTCAGTCTTCTGCTCTCATCTTCAAAGACAGCCGCCCATTATCCACAACCATACGTCGCACTCTTTCGATGTTGTCTGGGATTGTGTGAGTTGACACGAACTATATCCGTCCTCGACATCGTATTTTTCGTTTCTAAGGCATTTCAACCACTCAGACACACACTTTCCCCCCGCTGCTTCAACGCTTTACACTTGCACTAACTTTCTACGAATCTTTCTGTCGAGCTTTTCTCTAATTTGAGGCAAAAGATCAGGTTAACTTGTTATTTTATTTTAAACTCCATTTTGCAATGACACGAGTGCAACAGATGCTTGCGGATGATCGGCAGGTGTCTTTGACAATGAGAGCAGAAGAGTTAAAGATAAGCGAAAACAATGTGAACACTATTGTTCACGAACATTCACTGATGTTGCGCATATCCTACAACAATGTGTGGCCACGGTGCTTCGAGCGATTCCACTCGAAGCGTTTTCTGAAACTTCCCAACAGTACCGCAACCGATGCCAGAAGTGTGATTTTTTAAGTGGAGTAAAGATACCTCTTCTACAACTCCAGTTTCCTTCATTTTATGAGACCATTCACCGAACTTTTCAGACACAACTTGTTCAGGTATACAGAGATGAAGAAGATTCCAATAACACTAAGCCTTTTATTTTCGCCTCCGAAACGTACATTGAATCTTGCACAGTTCGTAAACCATCCTCTGATAGGTCGCCACAAAATTATCGGAGGAAATTGACTAGTGTTATAAAAAAACGCCATTCAATGAAAGGATATTAGAAATAATTTTTGTTTTGTTACAAGTCTCATTGAGAAGAATGGTACTGAAACGCTATCACAGTATAAATGCAACCAAAAAATTTTATCGGGTGAAGATATTTAAAAAACTAGAACCAGATTTGTGCCATTTTCAACTGAAGTAAAATTAAAATAGAGCTGTATTTTTAAGTGGTCACTCTTACGTATATCCTTCCATCGAAAAATGAGTTAAATCATTTGAGTTATCAGAGGCTGAAAAATACAATAAAGGTTTATGATTCATCTTCTCCTGTTCAGTAATACATACGAATTGGTATGCAACGTACTCTACACTGAAAAGCCAAAGAAACTGATACAGCAGCCGAATATCATGCAGGACCCTCGCGAGAACGCAGTAGTGCCACAAATGGTTCAAATGGCTCTGAGCACTATGGGACTTAACAGCTGAGGTCATCAGTCGCCTAGAACTACTTAAACCTAATTAACGTAAGGACATCACACACATCCATGCACGAGGCAGGATTCGAACCTGCTACCGTAGCAGTCGCGCGGTTCCGGACTGAAGCGCCTAGAACCGCTCGGCCACCATGGCCGGCAGAAGTGCCATAACATGACGTGGCATTGACTCGACTAATGTCTGAAGTAGTGCTGGAGGGAACTGACACCATGAATCCTGAAGGGCTGTCCGAAAATCCGTAACAGTATGAGATGGTGGAGATCTCTTTTGAACAGCACGTTGCAAGGCATCCGAGATATGCTCGAAAATGCTTATGTCTCGGGAGTCTGGTGACCAGCTGAACTCAGAAGAATCCTCCTGGAGCCATTCTGTAGCTATTCCGGACGTATGGGATGAGGAATTGACCTGCTGTAATTGCCACAATGGACATGAATGGATGCAGGTGATCAGACAGGATGCTTACGTACGTGTCACCTGACAGAGTCGTATCTAGGTGTATCAGGGGTCCCATATCACTTCAACTACACACAACCCACACCAGTTCAGAGCCTCCACCAGCGTCAACAGTCCCCGGCTGACATACACGGTCCATGCATTCATGAGGTTGTCTCCGTACCCGTACACGTCCTTCAGCTCGATACAATTTGAAACGAGACCATGCAACTTGTTTCCAGTCATCAACAGTATAATGTCGGTGTTGACGGGACCAGGGAAGGCGTAAAGCTTTGTGTCGTGCAGTCATCAAGGGTACACGAGTGGGCTTTCAGCTCTGCAAGCCCATATTGTTGAATGGTTCGCACGCTGACACTTGCTGATGGCCCAGCATTGAAGTCTGCAGCAATTTGCGGAAGGGTTGCACTTCTGTCGCGTTCAACGATTATCTTCAGTCGTTGTTGGTCCCATTCTTGTAGGATGTTTTTCGAGCGGCAGCGATTTTGGAGGTTCGATGTTTTCCCGGATTCCTCATATTCACAGTACACTCGTGAAATGGTCGAACGGGTAAGTTCCCACTTCATCGCTATGTCGAAGACACTATCTCCCATTGCTCATGAGCCGACTATAACACCACGTTCAAACTCACTTAAATCTTGATAACCTGCCGTTGTAGCAGCAGTAACCAATCTAATAACTGCGCCAGACATTTGTTGTCTCATATAAGCTTTGCCGACCAAAGCATCCAATTCTGCCTATTTACATATTTCTGTATTTGAATACGCATGCCTATACCAGTTTCTTTGGTGCTTCAGTGTAATCAGCAAATGATGACTTGCTAAGAAGTGGAAACCTGTCATGAAATCATTAATTTAAACTGATGGTCCAGTGTTCCCCTAGATCTGTCTTTATAGCCCGTATAGCAACGACACAATGAAGACTGTCATCTTGACATTTGATTTTTTGTTTCAAATACTCTTTCTTAGAGTTCATGGAAATCTTGTGAGCAAAGATTACTCTCAAAAGTGACCCATGATTAATGTCAGCAATTCTGGACACTACGAAGGATTTATTTTACTTCTTCATTGTAAATAGCTGCTCAAAGCCATAAATGCATCCAAAGGCGGTGTAATTTGATATGAAGACGCTTTGATATCTGTATCTGGCAGACAAATATTGTAAAATCCAAACGTACCAACATTCAAACCAACGTTCGAACATGAATATGCACGACATCCATTTGCATTTGAATAGTCAAATGAGAAATTAAAGAAAGCGACTATTTCAAAATTTAAACATTTTCACACAATGTGGTGTAGAATTTTTCAGATATGGCAACTGTTTATCGTTAAATACAAAATGATTGCAAGTAGTAGGGTAGTGCGATTACGAATCCACTTTTGATATTAACTTGATATGCAAATGAATGAGATTGATCTATTAATCACCCCCCTCCGCCCACCCCCTCCATCGTCCACGCCCACCCCGCACCGGATCAAGCCCACCACCACCCCTAGATGACATCACATATTTTTTTCTTAACGTGCACTTGGGCCTCAGCCCCCACCCCCATTCTCTTCTCCTCCCTCCCCCTCCGCCAACCTACCCCATAGCTGGGAAATTCGAATTTTGGTGGGAAATTCTTTGTCCTAGAGCTGTGCCGACGTCCCACTCCCACCTAGGAATTGGTGGGAAATTAAAACTGGTGGTATCATTTCCGGGATTTGGACCCTTGTCCTCCTGTGCGGAAAGCCCTAGTGTAAGCTCCTAACACAATTAAACCAGCAAAGGTGCTTGGAATTGATGTTTAATTAAAATTGGCGTTGACCTTTATGGGTCTTGAACCCTGATTATAATGGATAGAGGGCCCAACTGCTTCTTCCCAACATATTGAAACTGACCAGAGGAACTTGGAATTTGCAGGAAGCTAAAGATGGAGGCGCCCTTTCCAGGATTCGAACACTGATTCTACTAGACGGAAAGCCCAAGTGCACTCCCCAACACATGGAAACTGTTCAGATGCAGGAGAGGAAGATTTAGTTAGTGTATATTTATTTTGGTCAGGAAGCTGACAGAAAGATTGGTCCTAATTATGTATTAATTAATCATAATGATCAAGCCTAATTACACAACCATATGCATAGCACTACACAACAACGGCATAAAATCGCAATACATCTCAAAAACTGACGATGCCATGCAACTGGTGTTATCCTGAGGTGAAAAGAGTTCGCAACACCACTCGAAAATACGAGAGACATACTCACACTTTACCCTGGCGGGGAAAAGGCAAGGGGGTAAGGTACTATCTTTATTCTTTTTGGTGAGAAATACGTCCAACTGACGAGATGCTGGTGTTGGACAAAGAGGAGTTTAAAAAGTGTATGACCAGTAAGCATACAGTATCTATCATTGCTTGACGCCAGAGTTCTCTACAGACGCGTACTCAAAAACCACCCTACAGCTTAGGTAATTGAAGATAATACACGCTATCTTTTCAACTCATGAAAAAAATGTGTCCCATTCTACCTACACTTCGAAAATGTAGTGGAAAGGAACCAGCATTCGTAATGCACAGGTCATAATGGAGTACATGCATTGGGGAAAATCGTCATCCTAAAAGACTGCAAAGGGGGCGGTAGTTGAACATACATTCTTCTAGATGTACAAACACAAACTGCCAAAAACCGAGGCATTCTCACCTCCCCTCACGCCTCCCCCTCCTCCCTGCCTCCCTCTATCCATCTGTGGGAGGACACGTGCTTCTCCAAATGGTCAGATGCTCCACAGTGCGTTTTACGCCCCCACTACCACCCCACTACGGCCGCTGTCTGCACCAGCCGTTCTGCTGCCTTCCGCAGTCACTCACAACGTGCAGCATGCCTTTATGCGACGATCCTAGACAACACAAAGGGAAATTTAGTAGCACAACCCCGCTCATCTGGAATGCACTCCAGATAGCTTTTTCAAAAGTCGGCTGCTTGTGGAACAGGAAGACCCTTACACCTAAAGGGAGTGCAGCGTATCACTGCTGTGCCTTCAGTACAAAGCGCGACGCCAGCTCTCCTCGGTACGCAACCGTGATAAATGACTCTTATTTTGACCGAGGGTTATTTGTCTAAAGGGAAGAGGCGCGGTCTTTTAGGGAACTCGCTTGCAGCAGCCCATTGTTCTGCGCTAGACTATTGAACATGAATGCGACTCTTATAACAAAGTAACAATTAAAAACGAAAAACATAATTGACATTATCATAAATATCCTCTTTACACGAAAATAGGCGAAGTACAGTTTCTTTTTGTTTTATGAGGAAAATCGGTATACTTTTTACATTCGACTGCATGACACAATCGCATCTCACTATTTTGTGATGTCCGACGAATTGAACCATCACGTATCACAAATGATCAGTAGAGACATGTCCACCACGTGTAAAATCATGGAAAACTTCCACTATTCTTCTGTGAAAATTGCCGATCACTGCAGAATGTCCTCGTTATCTCGAAACCGTCATCGGAGTAAAGAAAAAGCCATAATTCAAACTCCAAAGATAAAAATATATACACTAAACTAATTCTATCAGCTTGCTGAACAAATTACACGATCTGAGAGTATCTCTGACGTTCAGTGTCTGTAAATAAGCTGTCATGCACGTGTTTATTACAAACAATTCACACAGTCTTCCACGCCATTGGCATACATTTCGGGAAAAACACATTCATTTTACGTTTGGCACCAACAAGCTATAGTTCAAGAGAACATAACTGTTTTGTACACTATGACAGGTCCCCTTTTTTTCGAATGGAATGCTATACCATACTACCATTCACGAAACGAATCGTGAGAGCCTGTCTCGCCCTGAGTAGGTGGGAGACTTAAATATCGTTAAAAGATATCACCGCAAAAAAAAAAAAAAAAAGAAGAAGAAACGCCTGTCAAGTATCATTCTGTGGTGTCCTAACCATGTCCTCCACCCACCAGGTGGCGCGACATTGATGTCAGTTTGATAGGCTAAGTAATTAAATTTATCATCAGAGTCAATTTGCATGGCGAGTAATTTTTTATTCAGTAGTCGGATTACACTCACCAGGCAGATAAAATATGAATCCATAAAGGGAAGACGATGTTTCCTTTGGAGGAACACTGTTGAGAAATGACATCTGATGCCTACCACAGAGAGATTCTACAGCCCACAACATACATTTTGAGTAAGGAGCGCGCTATTAGAAACGCAGTCATAATGCCTATGTTGCAGTCACCCTGGATAAAAAACGGTGTTGAGTCTACAGGTACACTCAGGTCACTGATAATGTTACGCTTTCTGGTAGAAACGCTGTGTGCGATTTGGAATCAAGTCTATCCATTCAACCAAATATTTGCGTTGGATCCTGTAGAGACGCCGTTCAATGATTACAGTCACTGGTGAATCATGTTCATGCCACTCTCGTATCTCTAAACGAGTCACCTTATTTCGAACCTATCTGCTAAGGATCCCATACACCAAGATCTCCAGCGCTGTTTTTTTAGACAGTCACTCTGCATCTTGTAACTGCTGCTAAGTCTCTGGCCTGCCCTCCCTGCAGTTTCGTCCACGTGATCGTCCCAATTTAAGTCGGACCTGAACAGAAGTCGGAGAGCGCCATGTCTAAGACCTACTGCATCCTATGGAGAAACAGGACGAGCCGAGTTAATGCGATACGAGCGCGTTTTGACCACTCGGTGGACATGGGAACATGTGGTCGTAGTTCTGCCAACCGTGTACAGTGTGTAAAGCCAGAGCCAAACGAAGCTTTCCCCTGCAACACGAAGTAGTAGAAGACAGAGTAAGCGCAGTTATGGTGGTGCTTCTTGTTTTATTTCTACCAGCCTGTGTTGTGATAGCTGTATAGTTTATGCCATGCAATGTTCAGCTTTCTGTGAGAGCCAGAGGATCGAAATGTGTTAATGTCGCTTTAGCAGCAGCTGACACGGATCGCTAAGTCATGGTAGAGAGAACACACATTGTATCGCGGTATACACTGATTGGGTGTCTTACAACCGAAAAAAGAATGTATTGAATTGCTTATGAAGGAACAATACAGAAACCCTCTCGTGTGATTGATAGTGTGCTGGATATGGTCACCCTACGCTGCAGGTGATGAAACTTTACACCGGTCGGTGAAAGCGAATTGATCATGAACCACCTGCTCCAATGAACCATTGCCTGTATATTTAACGGGATCGCCACATATGTTTGGGTAATAGACATGAATCCACCGTGATAGACACAGATCTCCTTCGGACTGCAATACATGTATGTAGTTTCGGGATATGTCGCAATGCAGTTGCAAAATCTTCGTCCTTCCTCCATGCCATGTATGATGACGAGTTTTCCTAAATTTCCCAATAAGAAACACTACCATAACTGCACATACTATCTCTTCTACTACCTCGTGTTGCAGAGGTTCAAATAGTTCTGAGCACTATGGGACTTAACTTCTGAGGTCATCCGTCCCCTAGAACTTAGAACTACTTAAACCTAACTAACCTAAGGACATCACACACATCCATGCCCGAAACAGGATTCGAACCAGCGACCGTAGCGGTCGCGCGGTTCCAGACTGTAGCGCCCAGAACCGCTCGGCCACTCTGGCCGGCTGTTGCAGAGGAAAACTTCGTTTGTTGCTCTCTTTACGCACTGTACACAGTTTGCGGAGCTATGACAAAATGTTCCCATTTCCACCGAGTAGTCAAAACGCGCTCATGTCGCACTAACTCTCCTAACGCAAAATGTATGTTGTGGGCTGTAGAATCCCTCTGTGGTCAGCATCAGATGTCATTTCTCACTAGTGTTCCTTCAAAGGAAACATCGCCTTCCCTCCACAGATTCCCATTTGACCTGCTTGGTGAGAGTAATCCGACTACTGAAAAAAAAATACTCGACATGCAAACTGACTCTTATTATCAATTTAATTACTTAGCGTATCAAATAGATATCAATGATGAGCCACCCGGTGGGAGGAGGAGATGGCTAGGGCCACACAGAATGATTATTGACAGGCACTCTTTTTTCTTTTTCGTTGCAGCGACATCGTTTAACGAAATTTCTGTCTCCCACCTACATAGGGCGAGACAGGCTCTCACGATTTATTTCTTAAATGGTAGTATGATACAGCATTGCTTTGGTGAATAGGGGTGGGGTGGGACTTCGGCACAGCCCTGGGACACAGAAATTCTCACCAAAATTCGAAATTCCCGCCAGTAGTATAGGTTGGTGGAGGGAAGGGGTGGATGGGGGGATGGGGGAGGGGACTGACGTTACGTTCAGGCTTAGAAAAACATGTGACGCCATCCGGGAGTGGGGGTGGGCGGTATCAGCATGATTAATTGATCAATTTAATTAATTTGCATATCAATTTGATATCAAGAGTGGAGTCGTAATTCCACTACCATACTGCCATTGAAGAACGAAATGTAGAAACCGTTAGATCTTATTTAAAATTAGGATGTGTCCAAAGAAAAGACAGAGCATAATTTTGCTACGGAGAATAGATGCTATTCCTCTCACTACTGTTGTGTTTTCATTTTTTTATTCTTTTGTAAATTTTGGAGTTACATCGGTCTCATCTTTAGCCACTTCAGCCTTGTGATCTAAGTGATATACCGCCAAAACTTTCATTTTCCGTTGCGGTATAGCAGGAGCTGTTCAGAAGAATTTGTCGATATTACATCTTTCCTCGAGGGATGCTCAACTGACTGAGTAGTATCCACAATCTTCGGCGAGGCTGCTCGATTTTATGAAGTGTGTTCGAAGTTCCTTAAAGTTCTAGATCACCGAAAGAAACAATAGCTCCTAGAATTCTTCACTAAAATACTGTGAACTGTAAAATTACGGAAGACGTTAAATAGATCTAAAGTAACGGCAGTTTCGATACCAAGCAAAGAAGCAATTGATGTGTGTAGCTTTTGACCTATTTCCGCAACCAGCATGACATAGAAACTACTGGAATGGGTAATTCTAAAACTTATCCGAGACGACAGTGGTAAAATGATCTTAGCCGAGCAGAATAGCTTTAGCAAAAATGAGACACTACGATCAAGTGCTAACACTCACAATATTCGTTCAATCAAGACTTCGGAGAGGCTGCCTACTATATAGTACGGAAAGAAGTCTTGATGCTCGAATTTGGCGATGTAATTCTATATGAGAAACGAGCATGTTTACACAACATGGTCTCTGATCGAAGGTTTGTTTCTTGAATTAATAAGTTAGCCTAAGAAGAATCATGAAAATCGACTGCCTCAAGGATTAGTCCCAGTTCTCATTCAGTTTAATCTGTATGGCACCTACACCGCTGCTATTGGCTTGCCGAAAATACAGTGTGCAGATGACCAGTACTAACACGAATATAATTATAATAATAGCAATAATAATAACAATAACAATAATAATAATCATCTCAGAACAACGATATCATGTGCAAAGAAGGGCAACTCGTTTCGTGTTATCGCGCAATAGGGGTGAGAGTGTGACTGATATGATACACGAGTTGAGGTGACAGTCACTGAAACAAAGGCGGTTTTCTTTGCGCCGAGATCTATTTACGAAATTTCAATCACCAACTTTCTCTTCCGAATGCGTAAATATTTTGTTGACACCCACCTACGTAGTGAGAAATGACCATCATAATAAAATGAGACAAATCAGAGCTCGAACGGAAAAAAGATTTAAGTGTTTCTTTGTCCCAAGCGCCATTTATCAGTGGAATGGTAGAGAAGTAGTATGAAAATGGTTCGATGAACCCTCTGCTAGGAACTTAAGTATGAATTGAAGAGTAACCATGTAGATGTAGTTGTTGATGTAGATATTACGAAAGTACGCTCTGAAGTGACCCCATCGCACTCAAAGAGTATTGTTGCAAGTGGGGACTTTAATGAAACTCAAATAAAACATGGACAATTGGTCAGTAGCTATTCAACTCCATATTAAAGAGGTCAACAGAAAGTTACTTGACGAGGTCGAAGTTTCCCATGAGCGAATATCTACGTATCATCCTCGATTGGACATTCATTTATGCAGCACTGCATGACTTTTCAGTGAAACTTGGTTCAAGACTAAATATGCGCGACAAGATAGTTGGCAACAGCAATGGAGCAAATGCGGATATGTTAGGCAACGCTGCAGTTTTTGTTGTGTAATCAGCTGCTGAATATTGTTTGCCTGCCTGAGGAAACAGCGCACATACAACCACGAATGAGGCCGTGGGAACCATTACTGGCCCTTTCTGACCTACGCCCCCTCACTGGTTGCCTCTTCTAACCAGTAATGCCCCTCCAGCCACAGAAAAATGCTGGTAAAATGAAGATCCTACAGAAGATAGAGCCGCATAAGTGTTCATTCATAAGTAGTACTTTCCAGAATCCACCAGCTTTGCACCTGAAGTCGGTCAAGCAGTCTTGAGTCGATCTTCGACTCAAAGGCGATTTAGAGGTCACCGAGAACTGGAAAAGACGCTGGAAGGAACGTACACCTTCGAACGCCCACCTATCTCAAAATCCGGTGATAAACGTTGCGGGGTTTGATGCACATGTTGCAAATGGTCTACACTGAACCGTCTCCGAATGGGACATCTTGAAGAAATGGGGTTATTATGAAAGTGCTGCGTGTGACTGTAGTACGGAGATAGAGACAACTGGACTTCCATGCTGCGACTCCGTAGACGCATAAGTATGCTGTTAACGCCTGTCCAACATTCAAAACATTCACAGCAAAATCCTTGCAGTTATTTCCGTTATACAGACGAAAGTAGATTCGAAAGTGGACCATTTAAAAATAACATGTCAAAAACGTGACTGTCTACGACTGACAGTAATTATTTTATTCAATGAGTGGTTTCAACTCTAATGATCGTCTTGTGACTGATGTTAACAGGAATGTCCACTTTTATAAATAAAAGCAGCATGACAAATTATTAATACCACCATAAGCGTGGGTAACAATTTAATATTACAATGTGAGGGAAATGATGTCGGACATTCTGGATGGAACAAAATACGATAAATTGAAATACAGTTAAAATAAAATAGAGCTCAAACATGGATCCACAGTAAAATGTTAGTTAAAATGCAACTAAAAAAGAGCTAGAGCTAAACAGGGGTCAAATTAAAACCTTAATTAAAATTATAAATGCTATTTGCCTAATAGGTTCAAATGGTTCAAATGTCTCTAAGCACTATGGGACTTAACATTTGAGGTCATCAGTCCCCTATACTTAGAACAACTTAAACGTAACTAACGTAAGTACATCACACATATCCATGCCCGAGGCAGGATTCGAACCTGCGACCATAGCAGCAGTGTGGTTCCGGACTGAAGCGCCTAGAACCGCTCGGCCACAGCAGCCGGACTCCAATAGGTGTCTGCAATGTTTACAGAACAGAGTAAAGTTAATTGAAAGCATCTCAGAACACTAAGAAAGCCACAGGCGCAACGAGCTTGTAAAAGCAGTCAAGAACAAGTTCTTGGAGGAAGACCAGGCCACAATATAATAAACAGCGCTGAATATCCCGATATGGCGCACAATAGGCAGTGTACAGCAAACACTTGTAATGGCAAGATCTGCTGTCTATTTCGGACGTTCTGATTTTTGCTCCTGCACTCCCCTTTCCTTCATAACTTGAACAACAGCGAGTTTTAAATCGGAAAATCGTTCAAGGCACGCCCACTTGGCTTTTTACTTTATAAAGTCTCCTTACTCTCCGCTCGAAAACTGTTTCTGCCGACATTGAAATAATGCCCGCGACTTCATAAATTTTACTATTCGTACCACCACTTTCTTCACCTGCTCCATGCTTGCAAATTCGGCACAAAATGCTTCCTGATGTGCAGAACATTCTAAGTCGTCTGTTGAGCTTAGTAATTATTGTGCTCTTTCATTTTCGACTATATCTTCAGTTCTTTCTGCAAGGTATTGTGCCGTCGTTACGTGACAAGTTTGCATATACGACTGCATAACATGTACTCAGAATTCTCTTCCCTCTCTTCTATTCTCATTCATTTTAAAGGTTCGTGTACACTGCCACAGGACCTGTGATGGTTCTTTATTCACCGAAGGGTCAGAAGCGCTGACAAAAAGAATCTGCATAACTGTAGAGTGTTGTGCCGATCGAAAAATGCCACATCGCGTTACTGAGGAAAACGTCGCGCTGTTTCTGATGCTTCCGGGAAGGACTGAGTGAAATCGAGAAAGGCCTGGTCTCGGCTCTCACGCGGCGCACACGATTATTGGCGCTAATACTTGGTATTTTCATAATTTATCAGAATGCTTTTATTCATAAATATGAACATACCTTTTCAGATCAGTCTGAAGATGATGATTACGACCGAAACCGGTCACTTGCGATATTGACTGGTGTAGTATTACAAATTTTCAGAATTTGTCTTTAGTTGTAGTTCTTGTTTGTGTATGCATTATGACAAATAAATGTGGTGAATAATCGGACCTATTTTGTTATCAAATCTATAGTTACAGGATCCTTCACCCTGCTGTTCTTTAATGTAGCAAATTCGACACCCATTATTCAAATACGAGGGCCCCTTCCCTTTCCAATCCGTTGCGCAGACTTAACAACATGTAGTTGAAGGAGCGAGAAGTGTTAAGAGGACTGCCTGGAGATGCAGCCTGTACCAGCCGTTTGAGACGACAGGTTCGCCAGCTCACGGCCGTCCTCCTTCAGACTCAGACCTCTCTGCGTGGCGCAGTTATTCAGTTGCGCAATACCACAGCAGGAACACAAGGGGTTTGCCTTCGTTCCTCTTCCCTCGGGGCTATCGAGTGAACAGAAGTTTGAGCTGCTGTGCCACTTGCTGGCACCGCTACTTACTGTTATCTTACGTACCATTTGCCCGTGCACTGTGCTACGTGCCCGAAGAGCAGCGGCAGGGGTTTAAAACCGCTTCCCTCCTCGTGTAACAGGAAGCCGGTGGCCGCCAGGGCTGTGTGCGTATCGACCTGTTCAGTCGAAGCACAGTCAACACGCAACAGTCCGCGCTAACGCTGAACTTTTATTCCGTACCTAAATTCCAGTTTTTGCTCATTCTTTAATCAAGTCAAGGTTGCGTCGTGCGTATCAAATCGTCGACGCTATAAGCACCTCGACAACCATGTGCTTCTGGCAGTGGCCACCGTCGAGTGCTGCAGATTGTAACAGCAGATAGGTAGAGTACAAATAGGTAATCACTTGCTAATATAAGGCTCGCTACAAGCAGCGATAACGTTAGAGGCCGTTTGTATTAGCATACTTCCACAGGCTCATATACTTCAATTAAATCTGCTCAATGGATTAAATTAGAAAAGAGTCACCCTCATGATGAGTTATGAACTAACAAAATACAACTGGCCATTGAAATTGCTACACCACGAAGATGACGTGCTACAGACACGAAATTTAACCAACAGGAAGAAGATGCTGTGATATGCAAATGATTAGCTTTTCGGAACATTCACACAAGGTTGGCGCCGGTGGTGACACCTACAACGTGCTGACATGAGGAAAGTTTCCAACCGATTTCTCATACTCAAACAGCAGTTGACCCGCGTTGCCTGGTGAGACGTAGTTGTGATGCCTCGTGTAAGGAAGATAAATGCATACATTCACGTTTCCGACTTTGATAAAGGTCGGATTGTAGCCTATAGCGATTGCGGTTTATCGTATCGCGACATTGCTACTCGCGTTGCTCGAGATCCAATGACTGTTAGCAGAATATGGAATCGGTGGGTTCAGGAGGATAATACGGAACGCCGTGCTGGATCCCAACGGCCTCGTATCACTAGCATTAGAGATGACAGGCATTTTATACGCATGGCTGTAACAGATCGTGCAGCCACGTCTCGATCCCTGAGTCAACAGATGGGGACGTTTGCAAGACAACAATCATCTGCACGAACAGTTCGACGACATTTGTAGCAGGATGGACTGTCAGCTCGACGACCATGGCTCCGATTGCCCTTGACGCTGCATCACAGACAGGAGCGCTAGCGATGGTGTACTCAACGACGAACCTGGGTGCACGAATGGCAAAACGTCATTTTTTCGGATAAATCCACGTTCTGTTTACAGCATCATGATCATCGCATCCGTGTTTGGCGACATCGCGGTGGACGCACATTGGAAGCGTGTATTCGTCAAAGCCATACTGGCCATTGGTTACACGTCTCGATCACCTCTTGTTCGCATTGACAGGACTTTGAACAGTGGACGTTACATTTCAGATGTGTTACGACCCGTGGCTCTACCCTTCATTCGATCCCTGCCAAACTCTCCATTTCAGCAGGATAATTCACGGCCGCATGTTGCAGGTCTTGTACGGGCCTTTCTGGATACAGAAAATGTTTGACTGCTGCCCTGGCCAGCATATTCCCCAGATCTCTCACCAACTGAAAACGTCTGGTCAATGGTGCCCGAGCAACTGGCTCGTCACAATACGCCAGTCACTACTCTTGATGAACTGTGGTATCGTGTTGAAGCTGCAAGGGCAGCTGTACCTGTACACGCCATCCAAGCTCTGTTTGACTCAATGCCCAGGCGTATAAAGGCAGTTATTACGGCCAGAGGTGGTTGTTCTGGATACTGATTTCTCAGGATCTATGCACCCAAATTGCGTGAAAATGTAATCACATGTCAGTTTTAGTATAATATATTTGTCCAATGAATAACCGTTTATCATCTTCGTTTCTTCTTGGTGTACCAATTTTAATGGCCAGTAGTGTAGCAATTATGTATCTATGTATGTTCCACATATCCTCCTAAACTATTAGGCCGATTTGAATTATACATGGTACACTTATCAGTTCCCGTCTGGAAAGAATCACTGCGCAGGTAACAAGAATCTGCGTATCAAAGAGATGGCGGTGAAAAGCTGTGTAACTCGCGACGAGCTAACACCCTTATTTCATCCGTTCATTATTTGTGAATGAAAGAATTTAATAATTTGCAACGAACTTCACACATTTAAGAAACTTTTTCTCGCTCACAACTCCCTCAAAATGATGAGAGGGAAAAACTTATCATTTACTAAATTTTTGCTGTTCATGCAGTTAAACTGTCGCATGAGGCATGACGTTGTAATTTATTGCATCTTTACTACTGACTCTATTTGCAGTAAACTTGTCAAATAGCATTCACATGCAGCACTGAAAGTACCAGCAAAATTATGTCATTGTACGACATATAGTTCAGAAGACATCACGTCAAAATCACAGAGATGCGTGAATAACTGCCGCATCACGCATGAAGTTTTAATTTGTTACCTATTTACTGCTAACTCTATTCCGTAATATGTTTCACTGACGGTACCTACATATGCCACTGGATGTAACAGCAAACTCATATCAGTGTTCGATACGTATTTCAGGTGACATCATAAACGTTGAGTTGCGTGAAAATGAAACTGTAGGGCGAAATTCACTAATATGTACAAATAGTATCAAATATGTGAAATATGTATGTGTGTAATATATGTGACAATATGTACAAGGCCAAAGTCAGAGTTTTAAACTTTCTTGTAAGGCCCTAGGTCGATTTAGATCTAATATGGTACATATATTACTTGCTATCTGGAAAGAAACACTGTGGGAGTAATAAACAGCAACCACCTATTTTGGTGGTTGTGATAACGTGTACAGAGTAGGGGAGAGAGGAGATGGACAGAGAGAAGGAGGAGATGAATACAGATAGAGGGGAGGTGGATATGAGGAGGAGGAAATAGGCAGTGAAATGGAAGAGGGCGAGATGGACAGAGAAAGTGGAAAGTAGGAGATGGACAGAGAAGGAAAGAGGAGCAGATGGACATATTTGGGGAAAGGAGATGAGCGGAGATAGGGGGAGAAGGAGGGATTGGATGGTTGGATGGAGAGAGGGAGGAGAAAATGAACACAGAAAGGGGGGTGGGGGGCAGATGGCAAGTAGAAGGGAGGGGAAGACATGGATAGAAAGAGGTGGTAGGAGGAGGTGAACAGCGAGAGGGGGAGGAGGAGATGGACAAAGAAAGAGGAAATTAACTTCGAGGTGTTGAGGAGGAGATGGACAAAGGAGGAAGGAACAGATGGACTGAAGGGGAAGAGGAGGTACATAGAGACCTGGACAAGAGGAGGTGGACAGCGAGAGGGGCGGAGGATATGGATAGAAAGTGGGGGCTGGAGTAGGACGAGGGGGGGGGGGGCGGGAAGGTCCTGGCTGGGTACGATTACCGGCAGGGTTGGGGATTTTCTCTGCCCAGGGATTGAATGTTTGTGTTGTCCTCATAATTCCATCATGATCATCATCATTCTTGACAGTGGCTCGATTGGACTGTGTAAAAATTGGGACTTTGCATGGGTCTGATGACCGCAAAGACATCGGAGGGCGGGGGAGTGGAGCGGTTTGGAGGAGATGGACAGAGAGTTGAGGAAGGAAGAGATGGACTAACAGAAGACTGGAGCAAATACATACAGGCACAACGCAGGGTACTCAGTTAGAATAGTTAATAAAAAGATCATCTGACTACAGAATGAAATATAATCTAGTTTATTATACTAGTTCTATGTTAATAATTACATTAATATAAATTTGATCACAAGATCTAAGTGTTCAGAAACTCCAGGAAAATTTAGATTTGCAGATGTCTTTGAAAAAATGGGAAGGTAATGGGAATGTATGAGGGTGTCGTCTACTAAAGCGGCTGTGAAAGTACAAATTTGCGATGTCTGCTCAGTGACTCCCTTATTATGACAAAAGAATGGTCCACTGAAATATGCACAATACCTGAAACGATGAATCGTGAAGCAGCCCTCACACTTTCCAGGATACACAGCTCACAGTCTAGTGGCTAGCGTTGCTGCCTCTGGATCACGAGGTCCCGGGTTTTATGCCTGGCCGGGTTGGGGATTTTCTCTGCCCGGCGACTGGACATTTGTGTCGTCCTCATCATTTCCTTATCATCATTTTTGACAGTAAAAATGTCGTGTGACCAGGGACTCTCGTCGGGTAGACCGTTCGCCTGGTGCAAGGCTTTCGATTTGACGCCACTTCGGCGACTTGCGCGTCTATGGGGATGAAATGATGATGATTAGGACACCCAACACCCAGTCCCTGAGCGGAGAAAATCTCTGACCCCGTGAATCGAACCCGGGCCCTTAGGATTGACATTCTGTCGCGCTGACCACTCAGCTACCGGAGGCGGACATTAGTCACAGTGACTACATTGGATTGTGAAAAGATAGTTGGACTGTGTAAAAATTGGGAGTTTGTACTGGTGCTGATGACTAAGCAGTTGAGTGCCCCAGATACCAAATATCATCATCAAACACTTTCCAGGAAATTACTAGTTACTCGCTCGAATCATAGCGCCTACGGATAATCTGCAAGTCTAGTCACCGATTTGAGCGACCATGCACAATATCACAAAATTCTGCAACTAATTGTGCAGAAGTCTAATTGTGCATGATCTGTTGCTCATTGCTGCTGGCTGAGATGAAGTCCTTCCACATTGTCCGCCGGAGAATAAGGCTTTACTTGCCTCCTGTCGAGGAAGAAGACCTTACTCGCCACCCATCGAGGCAAAAGTCCTTACTCATCGCCTACCAAGAAAGAAGTCCCCAGTCGCTGTCAGACGAGGAAGAAGTGCTTGTTGCCCGATTTCTAGACTAAGTCTCGCTTCTGGGCCTGCACAACTTTCTCCGTGCCAATGAGATGACTATGTAGTATTAATGACCAACTGTACCAGGAAATTCCCAATGTAGCAACCGTTTTGTGGTATTAACCCTTAGAAGGGTGCAGTTCTGTACAATTTTGTCCGAAGTTCGTTCATAGCAGTTCTGTTTGTTAACCAGCCAATATATTGGTCTCCACCTTTGGATTTTCTGAAAACTAACGTTCGCCTCTCCCTCTCTGCTAAATTATTACTGTTAATCAAATAAAAAGTCGCACTGCTCGTTTTCAACAGGTGGCCTAACTGTCCCCTATGGAGAAGCAGACGGAATTCTTGACCAATGCGACTCCCTCATTTCTCATGATACTGCAAGGTGACCGCCGTCCCACCCCACTAAATTCTTGGAAGGATTTTTCGTCGCTAAAACGAAGTCCTTTTATCAACAGTTAGTGAATGCGGTACCACTCGACTCTATTCCTGGAAGGATTTGTTCATCGCGCAAACGATAGGCGGGGGCTTGTTAAATCTGTGAGTCGGCCGAAACTCAAGTGCGGGTCTGCTGTGTTACCTGATTTTCTCTAGAAGGCAGCCTGCCCACACATAACGTGAAGTGTACTTGGTGAACCGGTATTCGGCCAGCGGCAGGAAAACGCAAGCCCCCGACAGTGCCACAGCTCAGCTAACCTATCGGTCTGCCGCACGCAGTCGCCTCACCTCCTGGTTTCTAAGCTGAAAGGGTGCTAGTGATTGTGGACTTTAAGGTATTTCGGCTGCTCCCCTTCAAAGGCAGAGTTCTCTTATGAGGTTCACCAACACAAAGAAAACTACAGAAAGAATTAAATGCAACTCCCGCCAGCATTACTGCGGTTCCTTGCTATAAACGTGAGCATTTATCAACTGACACCGATCGGCCTCAAACACAATGAATTTTTTAAAATATGAAGATAAAACATGAGACATGTAAGTCCAGCAGTAGACTGTTACGTATCAATGTCATTCAGAACCATCTCCTCGCTACAGCGTCCATACAAACGTCACCCCTACACGTGTGTATTACTACTCACCATGCATCTCGAGACACAGAAAGCAGTATAACCGCAAACAAACCGTAAAAATCACACCTTGGCTGACGAGTCTTTATGCACGTCGGTAATCGCTGATGACGTAGTGTGGGTGCGTAAAAAACCTCATGGCACATCACAAGTGTTGGTGGTATTCTTGTGTGATGCTGCGTTCACAGGATGAAATAGGGTTGTTGATATGTCTCCCATTGTATCTCAGTGGCGAACGTGATGGCTCTTGTGGCCATTGCCGGCCGGGGTGGCCGTGCGGTTCTAGGCGCTACAGTCTAGAACCGCGTGACCGCTACGGTCGCAGGTTCGAATCCTGCCTCGGGAATGGATGTGTGTGATGTCCTTAGGTTAGTTAGGTTTAAGTAGTTCTAAGTTCTAGGGGACTGCTGACCTTATAAGTTAGGTCCCATAGTGCTCAGAGCCATTTGAACCATTTCTTGTGGCCATTGCCATTTATGGGAAAACTTTAGGCCTTACATCGCATCATTCTGCTCTTCAGAATTCTTCAGTGCTTTTCTCTATGACTGTGCCGGTATCTTCCTCAGGATTTTTAAATGATTCTTTAATTTCGGTAATTTATCTCAGAAAGTAACTAATATTTTTAAGCCGCTTTTAAAATCAACAACGCGCTGTTATGTAAATTAAGGTATAATTTAAGACAGAAGGTTGATAAATGTGATACAGGTGGGATATACGACATTCAGTATGACAGTTCAGGGCCGGCCGGTGTGGCCGAGCGGTTCTAGGCGCTACAGTCTGGAACCGTGCGACGGCTACGGTCGCAGTTTCGAATCCTGCCTCGGGCATGGATGTGTGTGATGTACTTAGGTTAGTTAGGTTTAAGTAGTTGTAAGTTCTAGAGGACTGATGACCTCAGAAGTTAAGTCCCATAGTGCTCAGAGCCATTTTTTGACAGTTCTATTGCAAGCTACGTCAGTCAGACTAGTAGGTACTTCAAGATGAGACACAAGGGCCACAGGGATGGCACATCCATGAAACTGGTCATCCTTTGTTGTGAAATGAATACCTCTTAGTTTTGCACATACAGGACAAGGGTAGAGAAATGGATCTACTGGAATTGTTTGAGGTGGGCATGTTACAGCAGACGCAAACAACTTTTTAAAGACTTCGTATAAGTAGATCTGTTGCATGATAAACGTTCTGAAAGTAAGTTTCGTCATTGTTTGTCACACAAAACTTTATTGCCAAAAACAAAAACACAATGTCATCGTGAGCTATACACCATGCACCATTTTTCGACAAAGTCGCTAATGAACTAGAGACATTTGTCACAGCGTACAATCATTTGGAAGAACTACTGTGATAAACCTCGGTGCCCTGCCCGCTAACACCCAGTGCTGTGGTATAGCAATGTTGTTTTCACTCGTGGACTAGGAGGATGCACCTTTCGACCTCCTTTATCCACACTCTGCCTTCCTTCTCTGAACGTGCAATACTAGCGACGAGCTGTTACTTATAATCCGTCTTGATTGCAAAATGTTTATTCATATGAGCGGCTTCGGTTCATCTAGAACCCTCTTCAGATCTGATATTTTGGTTACAGGAGTAACCCGTCCAAATACAGCAACTTTCACATGCTGCGTCACATGAATAAAAATTTCCAATAAAGACGCATTATAAGTAACACTGTAAAATCACTGATTGTGGCTATCCTATCAGACATTATGTCTGTTTTTGCAAACATAAGAGGAGACATGATATCTTCACGATGCACGGTCTGTGGGCGTTCATGGATGATAGACACACTAGAC
Source organism: Schistocerca americana (assembly GCF_021461395.2). Taxonomy (NCBI): domain Eukaryota; kingdom Metazoa; phylum Arthropoda; class Insecta; order Orthoptera; family Acrididae; genus Schistocerca; species Schistocerca americana. The sequence continues at coordinate 148,771,535 of NC_060126.1, read as the reverse complement.
TTAAGTATCCATCCATACTGGATAAGAGCACGCATTTCCATTGGCAACCACGGCGTCACTAAGCGTCGTTTGCCATCGCGCTTTGTAATCGAGTAACCGCGGGCACACCGGTCTGTTGCTACTCTCTCTTCTTCGGCGCTTTGCGCATGCGTCATTCTTCCTCCATTGACGCCCCTTTCGACGTTAAACCAGCAGTGGGTGTGCATTCTTATTGAGTTTGCTTGCGTCACCTGGTGGACCATCTTCTCGTTGAGAAACATGACGAAACTTACGTGTGGAACGTTCGTCGTAATATCTACCTCCAGTCAGGAACTTCAGCTATAATAATACTTTTGACGTTTTTTCCGCGACAATATTAGGACTCCTGAGCACTTTGTTCATTGAAGCGTCTTTGACTTTGTGTTTATGCAGGCGAAGTGCTCAGTCATGCCACTTACTGTTTCGTAATAAAAGAAATTATCCTGGATCACGGGTATTAATGTCTCCATTATTTTGCGACAGTGTAAGACCAACTTTAAAATACATCAAATTAATATCGTACGCAAATAACTGGATGATTCGACTGCCGTCACCATGTAGCCTTTTCTGGTGTTCGACTATTATTTGTGTCTCATACTTTAACACTAAATATTCTTTCTTGTTGACAGATCTGATCATGGCGCATCGTGTGTCTTTACTGGAAAAGTGATGCCTTGATGATGCTGACACTGTGGACTGCAAACGCCGTTTCCTTTTATTTTAGCGACTGTACGAATGGTGTGGAAGCACGTTGTAGGAAACCATGTTTCCAAGGGAGCATACACAAAATTTTGGTAAATTTATTTACATATTTATCCTTGTCACTTTTATAGATCCTTGTGTAATCCTGGTAATGAAAGCTTTCTCCTACTAAACGCGCCAGTTTTAGTCCTTTTTCTCTGTGAAACGCTGTTGAGCCTACATTTTAACATTTATTCCTTTTTATACGTCACACATTGCTAGCTTCGGTGAGCGCGATGATCAAATCGGTCAAAAAGAAGGGATATTTAGAGTTAAAGCATGAGATGCAAATAATAATCAAATACCAGAAAAAGCTATTAGATGACGGCAGTCGAATCATCCAGTTATTTGCGTACGATATTACACATAGTGTCGTACTGTAGTGGAGACATTAATACCCGGTCTTCTTCAGCTTTTACTTGCATTGACGTCCGATTTGGATTCTATTACTGCTTGATAGCTTTAACTGGATTTTGGTATGATTTACACATTCCTGACTGTATTTTATCCTATGGTAATGATTAAAGCGTGTAGTACTGTTGTCTAAAGTAATTTACTTTTGGTGTTAGGTTCGTTTGTGGGTGCACTGTTAGCATATTTGGTTTTAAAGAGTAGTAATTCACGGCTTAGCTATCTATTGTAATATTATGCGAGAAAATTACGGATATTGCCAACGCGTCACAATTTGAATTTTTACAGTTGCTATACTGGAACTCCACGGCTCACAAGCTCCGCCTACTGGCTGTGGTAAACACGTTTTAATACAGGACGTTGTGAACATAATGTCGTATTTGACTGGAAAGACGTGCAACCGAAGCACGGTACTGCGACAAGATTCGTTGTATCGGTTGTTTGATATGGTGATCCTTTGTTATGCCCCATTTTTTGTGTATTCCTACTATGTCTCATTCTCTTGCGGTAAACATTATTTCATTTTCATGTCATGATAAAACGCTTCGCATAGTAACGTGTGAACTATAAAAAAATATATACTGTCTGGCAAAAAAAGTGGAGCATCCAAAGACAAGGTCATATGTCAATGCAACGTCGAACACACAAATACTACAGGCAGTTATGTAAACGATTAGAGTTGCAATTAATTGTGGCAGGTAGAATGTTTACCAGAAAGCATAAATGTTGTTCATGTTTAATGTTGTTACCAGAATTTGTAGGTTATATACGGAACGTCACGATCGTCAGATGTTGAGTGACGACTGTGTAGGACACGCAGATGACGCGTACTCGTGTCAGACAGCGTTATCAGCACCTGACGGAGATTGAAAGGGACCTCATTGTAGCTCTTCAGTTGACTAGCTGGTCGAATCACGCAATATTCAGATTCCTGTGGCATCTGGATGTGGCACTAACTCAAGATATTTTCCCAGGCGGGTTAAAATGTGCCATTGTCAGGTCTCTCTACAAAAAGGGGGACACCACAGATGTCAGTAATTATCGGCCAGTATCGTTGCTTACAGCATTTTCAAAAATCTTCGAGAAAGTAATGTACTCAAGAGCGTTTATCCATTTCAACAGTAATGGGATACTTAATAAATCACAGTTCGGATTTCGAAAACGCTGTTCTTGTGAGACAGTAATATACAATGTCACTGTGAACATAATAGTCTTTAAATAGTAAAAAGTCACCAAAAGGAATTTTCTGTGACTTGTCCAAGGCATTTGACTGTGTGAACCACGACATTATCTTGATATATGTGAACGACTTCCATTCTTATCTGAAACAAGAAGCTGAAATGAAACTGTTTGCTGATGATACAAGTATCATTATTAATCCAGTAAAAGAAAATCCAATTGAAAATGATAGAAATAAGATCTTTGGAAAAGTCATTAATTGGTTTCCGGGAGATGGGCTTGCTTTAAACTTTGAAAAAAAAAAGAAAAACACGGTTTACCCAATTTTCTGCTGCAAAAAGTACAGTCCCTTCAATAAGTATAACACATCAACAGAAGTCAGTAGACAGGGTAGAGCATACTATACTTTTGGGTGTACATAAAGATGAAAATCTTAGTTGGAAAATTCATATTTTGGATCTTATAAAGTGACTAGGTTCAGCAATTTTCGCAATCAGAGTAACTGCCAATTTTGAGAATATAGTAATTAGTAAGCTAACATACTTTACATACTTTCACTCTTTGATGTCATACGGAATAATATTCTGGGGTAACTCAGTTCTTAGACAAAAAGTATCTACTGCTCAAAAGGAAGTGGATAGAATAATGTGTGGGGTTCATAGTTGCACATCTTGTAGGCATCTTTTTAAAATATTGAGAATTCTTACAACAGCCTCACAGTACATTTACACACTAATGAAATTTGTTCTCAATAACATAGACCAGTTTAAAAACAACAATGACATTCATGATTATAATACCAGAAAAAAGAAACGCTACCCTTTACTCGACCTATATTTGGCACAGAAAGGGGCAAAATATGCTACTACAAAATTTTTTGACGGATTAGCAGGTGAAATAAAATGTCTGACAGACAGCAGTAATAGCTTCTAAAATAAAATGAAATCATATCTCCTTGACAACTCCTTCTATACCACAGATGAGTTCTTGAATGGGAATAAATAAATCTATAAATATAGTATATGCGTGTTTTGCCATTTAAGGGAATGGGGTAAATAATAGAAATATTAATCTTTAACACTGTAATTTTAAAATCTTGCACTTGACACGTTCCACATCATAACGGCTACCGTACCGTGCGAATAATCAATGGAACGCGCAACCAACTAACTAACTAGCAGCAGGAAGACGTTGAACAGCATGGCAACATGGTGCCAGGCATACTCGTTGTAGGGGTCCCGACTGACCACGTCTAACCACCCCAAGGGAGGATAGCCTTCCTGTGCACTAGATACGAGTAACCACTTGACAGTTGCCCGTGACAAGCAAGAACAAGCAACAGACTTCTTACAACGTTCTGCGTCATTCTGCGCCATCGGCTGGTGACTGACAGCATCTGTATTAGGAAATTACCGTTCCAACCGTAGACTGCCTTCAATACCAATACACAAACTGCAGTATTGGTAGAGGTTCAATGATCAGGAAGCAGGGACGATGAATGGAGGCGCATCGTTTTCAGAAGTGAATCACGGTTCTGCAATACCCCAGATGGCCATCATCATCGAGTATGGGGGCTAGCTGAGGATAGAACCCAGTCGAAACGCTTTGCGGGGTCATATTCTGGCGTCGTGGTGTGGGGATCCGTGGAGGATGACTTCAGGTCACGTGTGACAGTGATTACGGAAACTCTGAAGGCACAACGGTAAGTCGCAGGTATCCTACACCCTTCTATGTTACTTCTCGTGCAACAGTTTCATGGTGCCTATTTCCCACACGGCAATCATCTTTCGTACTTGATACGTGCCTCTATGAGCTATGTGTGTGGTGTTGAGGTGCTCTGTGACCAGCAAGATGTCAGGATCTGCCCCCAAGACAAAACGTGTGGACCCAACTCGGCCGTTATCTCCTACCCAGAATCAGTATAGAGGGCTAAGGATGTGTTACAACACTTAAGAGCCAATTTGCAGCAGGACGGTTTCATAACACTCTTGACAGCGTAATCAGTGCATGTATTCAGGACAGGGCGCATGTAAAGTCATACTGGTGAGCTCAGATTTTATGTCATCCTTTCATAACTAGTGTGTAGTGATTCTCTGTACTTGTGGCACTCATTATTCGATTCATAGGAAAGCCGAATGTTTTAGTAAACACATACCCACACAATTACTGTTGTTTGCATCTTTGGCAAATTACAGGAGACCTAGAGTTAGCCCGAGATTACAAGTTTATCCGGAACTTGAATGTCGCTCGCACTGACTTTAGGGGTTTCTGGACAAGATTATAGGATGGAGGAAACACACAACGGAACTATGAGCAAGATCTACCACGTGCTACACTCCAACAAAAAGTCAGAACGTTGCCTTTTGCTGCTAAAGGCAGCTGGTTGTCATAAAAGAAAAGAGTTTGTGTGATTCCTTTGACTCAAAGTACCCCCTCCGCCCGGAGCATCCATTACCACAGGCAATGACATACGCACTTACATAACAATAAACATAAATCAAACTGTACACAGATATCACAACACAAGCAAAAGACGCCTGAAAAAGCCATAGCTACATTTGGCAAAACACACAACCCGTACATCGTATCTCTTTGTCAGAAAAGTTCGAGCACAGGTTATTATAAAAATAGAAAATTGCACTAACCCGTAACGACCCCAGCTCTTATCGAGATAGTACCCTTGGCTATCAGTACACAGTTGCCGAGGTTTCTGCATGTATTGGAAGGGAGCAGGGAAATATTCAGCTGTCATGCTTGTAACCTCATTTGTCACAGTCCGTTGGATGTCTGCGATATCTTGACGAAGCTTTCCTTTTAGTTGCCTTTTCACTCGCGGAGACAAGAAAAATCGCAAGGCGAGAGGTCGGGCAAATGTCACGGTTGTGGGATTACAGACAGAACTCGGTAACAAATGAACTAGTATGGGGTAGTGCGTCGTCATGCAGTAAGAACCAGTCATGGAAGTGCCACAAATCAGGGCGCCGACGTCGTTTCAAGACTTCGATATAAAGAGTTTGGTTCACTATTTGACCTGGCGTACATATTCATGCTGAACTAATCCTTTACTATCAAGCTATGCAATCACCATTGTCTTTGTTCTCGAAGGTTTGATTTTTTCACAGGTGGTGAGCCCGGACTCCGCGATACAGAAGTTTTGACACTTCGTGTGAGGGTCGTACTGGTAGCACAGACTTTCATCTCCAGCAATACTCTTTGACAGAAATGTGGGGACACATATTCCAGCAAAAAGTCTTCGTCTTTTCTCTTTCTGTTCGCATATTAGTGTGTGAGGGGCGAGTTTTGCATTAAGTTTCCGTTTCCATAAGTCTTCGCGTAAAATCTTATGACACACAACAAGACTCAAATCAAGTTCTTTTGATATAGCACGCACAGTTATACCACTATCTTCTTGCAATAACTGCCTTACACGCTCCACATTTGCACCGATGTCGGTTGCAGACGTTCGACCAGGTCTGGGATCGTCTTGCACTGAATCTCTCTGCCTTCACGAAACCTTTTATGCCACTCAAAAATATGACTTCTTGAATGTGCCTCGCCTGAATGTGCGTTCTTAATCATTGTCCACGTTTCACTAGCTGTTTTTCCGTGCTTAACGAAGAATTTAATGTTCACTCTTTGCTCACAATCAGCATCCAGTGTGTCGCCGTAACAATGCGTCAAGAACCTAAACAGTGTGTTGCTAAGCACAGCCCTGCCACCTAGTGAGTTTGCGAGGAACCATGACCAAGGTCATTTCAGGGACAAACACATACCAGGTAACATAAAAACAGTATTTGTTCTTTTTTAGTGTTGCAAACTCTGAAGTAAAAAAAAAAGAAACATTCCAGACAAAGGGAGCAAGTGAAGTTTTCAGGTTTAAAGTGTTCCCAAATGTAAAGAAACAGACGCCTCACTCTACGCAGGCCAACAAGATACGTGGTGGTTGATGGGAAGAGAATGAATTTTAAGACCTTGGCCAATTTTCAGTTTTTATTGTACAGGGCTGAAAATCTGCACAACGTGTAGAGCAACGTGCTTAATTTATTAAGAGAAGGAAAATAATGCCATCCAGATTCGCTGGCAGTGCCTACGTCTCGGAGTCCTTGAAGTTCATCTTTCACTATACTTTATTCTTTGATCCTATTGCACTTCCATATCTGGTGGCATTTTTCAAATGTAGGAGTTGTTTTTTTAATTGAGAGGTAGTCAGAGGGGTGAGGTCTGGGGTGCGTGGAGGCCAGGAAATGTCATAATGTCAAAAACTCATGCGTTCATGGAAAACTGATCGCATCAGATCCACGCAATCCTAGTCGTATGAGCAGCAGTTGAAACAACACTTTCCCAGTGCCAATTTCATTTTCCGCTATGTTGAAGGGATGAGAAAGTTTTGAAGCATGGCATATCCCAATCCTTTATTCTAAAATCAGTCACTAGACTGAAGTATTGACCAAAACTCGTCTACGTATGGCACTCTCCAGTACTATATTCAATTTAACCATCGATAGAATTTTCTCTTTTTTCCCTCAGAACCTTTATCTCACTGTCTCTCTTCAACGTAAAGTAATAGTGCGTCGTCATGCTTTCATATCATCTTTCTTGGTACACCTTCTCTACCATCTTATATCCCCAGTGGACACTTGCTCCTTGCTCTTCTCAACATGACCCGTAAGATTTTTAATTCTAACTTTCTTTCAAATATTAATTTTTGATTTACGTTTCACCAGGAAGCCAACTGCAACGCGTTTTTTTGTGAACATCGCTTTTTAACGTATGTATGTACGTCGAGTCGTGCATTTACTCTTGCGTGATTTAGTTACTTTAAATAATTCAACACACGCATTAGCTCTGCTCTGCAGAAGAATAGGTTAACATTTTTCAAATGAACACTGTAATGATTGATGTATTCTAAGATGACTCTGCATTTAAAAAACCGTGCTGTAAGGCTGACTGGATTATTATTAAGGCATTCTTATTATTCCAGAGCGTTTAGATGATGTTAGGTTTGGTCGTCCTACAACACTCAATACGCCTACTGCACTCGTTATTTTAATCATTACTCAAATGACTTCGAATCATCTCTTAACCAGAGGGATGAGAATCAGTACAATTTTAACTCGTGCCTTTTCATTCTGAAATACCTTACTATTAGCTTAAGAAATCGGTCCCAGTCAAGAAAAGACGGAAACTGAATTTTCTTTTTAAATTTGCAGTCGAAACATTAATAGAATTTGTCTTGAGATTTTTCTACTTTACCGAAAAAATGAAGCAAGCAACCACAAATTTGTAGTCCTGCTATTGTCACTAACATTATCGGGAAATTATTCAAGAAGAAATTATGACACTCGTAAACCTTGTTGCTATACGGTTAATCTTGCAAGGTTTTATTAGCCAAATTAACCAAGAAATGTATCAGGTACTGTTCAGAAACCAAACAGTTGCAACTTAAGAAAGTAACTACCACTTCTCTGGTGTGCCGAAGACATGCCACTTATACTGTACTTCTATTAAGTTGTATTAACGTCAGAGCATAAAAATTTGTAGTACCTATAATCATTCTTCAGTTAACAATAATAACTATGGCATATGACATAGGAGAAAGTAAAGTAATGCTGATATATTGTATTTCATGTCACTATGTTGACTGGATTATTATTAAGGCATTCGTATTATTTCAGAGTGTTTAGACGATGTTAGGTTGGGTCGTCCTACAGCACTTAATACGCCTACTTCACTCGTTATTTTTATCATTACTCAAATGACTTCGAATCATCTCTTAACCAGAGGGACTGCATTACAGTAGTAATAAGATACTAATATATTATAGGTCATGTTACTATGTTGTTCAGAACTAAACAATGACTTTCCTTAACTGGTGCCCTTGTTACAGCTATCGTGAGAGAACGAAATATTCTTAAACTTTAACTAAAGCACTATAGTGCAATCTGCGAGCAGTTTTTTGCGTTCTAGCGTCTTTAAGTACCCCATTTTAAAAATGCAGCCACTGTTCGTCATGTGGGATTTATTGAGTTCGATGCTTTCTGGACTTGTAACGCGAGGAACTTCAATATAGATTTGGCTTCAGCCAGTCTTTCATCCGAGCCGACTACATAACTCAGTCGACTTAATACTGTAAATGATATAGCTACGATTGACTACTACTAAATGAATCTCTTTACGCGTTGCATGCAAAGGTAGTAAAAGGGCACCAAACTAGCAATGTAATCCACCCCCTCTTCTGTGGCTGACGACCATGTTCAGAATATTTTTTGGAAAATTTATTTACCAACAGCAATAATGAAAATAATTTGCTGTACAACAAGTTTGATTAAAGCAAACAGTTAACTTCACTTTGCAGTTAACGAATAACTAATCAATAGTTCCACAGCTAAATTATACAACATACTATCCATATAACATTATCATGAGAAAAAAGTCAGATAATAAGTAAATACAAAGTTGCTATGTTATATCTTCTCTAAAATGCCACATACTGTCAGCGAAATAGTTATACACTGGTGTGCAAAACCTGAGAACGAATGTAACTTTCATATGATGCACCACAGCCAAGTAACATAGCTCGAGGAACATGGACCAAACATACAAGAGTCTGCTACAGTACAGTACAGAACGTAAGCCCAAGAAACGTGAAATATGACGAACGAGAACGACACTTTTATTCAAAGACAATAATTAGCAGTGCATTACAAGTCCCCACGTCTCGCCTTCAGAGGGTACATAATCCCCCCAGGAACGTTGTCGAACATAATCGTTTTGGTGGTTCACATGCTATGGTGTGGGAAGGCATACTGTTGCATGGCCGTACTGACCCCCAAATGTTTGACCAACGTTCTCTTGCTGGTTAACGTCATTGCGACACTGTACTCCTATCCCGTGTGCATCTTTTGAGGGTTGCATTCGGCCCTGACTTCATTTTTATGGGTGAAAAGGCGGCGCCTCTGCCTCCCCTCCTCCACCCCCCCCCACCCCCCACATCCATTAAGAAAAGGAAAAGTATATTGTAGTGAGGTGTTTTTCTTTCAAGAAGATGATTTAAAATATATTACGCAGGTCTTTAACAGTGTTGTAACTGGAACTTTTTTGTGGCTACTTACGAATCGCCACTTTTCTAAAATATTAAAAATACTCCATCCCTCCCCGCCCCCATACAAACTGTCACATGGATGCCTTTTCCAATTGAGCACGTTGCCGTCCGTTGTGTCACGCACAGTATTAACAGCCATGTCCCCCTGTCTATGATGTCCTGGAAACCATTACGAATCGCGGTGACTTCGGTGTAACTATTGTCTTTGAATACATGTGTAATTTCTTTTTGTCTCATTTCATATTTGATTCAGGTACCTTCTGATCTATACTGCAGCAGTTATTTCTATGTATGATACAAGTTTGATCGAGCTATGTTACTTGGCAGTGACACGTCATGAGAAAATTACTTTCGTCCTTATGTTTAGCACACCAGTGTATGTAAGAGTAGGAAGTGAACTCTTGTATTCATGTTAAACCCAACTTTACGAAAATTTCCAGCACAGTTTTGACAATTTTGTTGTAATTTGCATGTTTTTATACTCTACAAAACTTTCAGTATCAGAATGAAATGAAGTCCGTGCATCTTTTTCCCTAACGTTTGTTGTATTCTCAGATTCGTGATCATTCATCAATGTGTTTCAAGATGTAAAACATTCGCAGTATCAACATGTTTTGTTAATCGGGTGTCATTCAATCAATGCTCAGATATTGAATGCCACAGACCTTTCACATTAATTACAGTAATGGAGGGTTGACTTGATACTTCCCTGTAATTTCTACAAGAAATTTAAATAGAGTCAGGCTTTACATACTTAGGCCCAAACATCTTACATCTTTGCTGATGAAGGAAATTACATAGGATGATACTTTCCAGCCTTCGTAGCAGACGGACAGCAACCACCTTGGCTGCATCAAACCAGCCCCTGCTGCAGAGGCCCATACGCAATTATGTTCCCCTGAGAGGCCGTTCAACAGACGCTGTTCGTAGCCCCTTGGCGACGAACTCCTCAACAGTTGCGTGTCTGTTGTCCCGTAAACATTTCCGCAGCCATCGTTCATCCCTTTCATCTCTGGCACGCGATGCACCACAGTTGCTTAGGCGCCGGTTTTTAATAGCATCATTTTGCCATTCACAGGGTACTTCAACTATGACAGTAAGAAAATAGCTTACAAACTTAGCCGTTTCGGAAATGCTTCCACACTTAGCCCGAAATCCATTAACCATGCTATCAGTCCATTCCTGCAATACGAAAACGATTGCACTATTTGCTGCATCCTTCTGATGTGCTTTATATACCCTTCATTGCTAGTGCTGCCACCTACCGTCTGCGAGTGGTTATTGTATGTTGACATCGAACGTAGGTGGTGGACACATGAATGTGACTGGACTGTGTACATGTCTTATTGTGTTAAACTTTTGAGATTTGATTATACTTCTTACTGAGTAGATTACAATAGCATTTAAAATTCTTACATGAAGATAGTAATGAAGCGAAATAATGACAATTTAATTTTTCTACCCTGTGGTGTCACCGCCAGACACCACACTTGCTAGGTGGTAGCTTAAATCGGCCGCGGTCCATTTAGTACATGTCGGACCCACGTGTCGCCACTGTGTGATCGCAGACCTAGCGCCACCACAAGGCAGGTCTCGATATACGATAGAGCACTCGCCCCAGTTGTACGGACGACATTGCTAGCGACAATACGGACGAAGCCTTCCTCTCATTTGCTGAGAGACAGTTAGAATAGCCTTCTGCTAAGTCCATGGCTACGACCTAGCAAGGCGCCAATTGTAACAGTGCATGTATCTTACGAGTCTCATTTGTATAGTCAAGAGAGATGTATCACAAGGAGTCATTAAAGTTAAGTATAAAGAAGCTACGTACTTTTCTTGCTACCATTCAATAGTTATCCTGTTCCAGAATTCACGCCCGTCTGCGTTAGATAGCGTGCCTATTGGCCCCCTCAAAATAACACTGTGTCGGCACTTCTGTCGACACATCATTTGGCAACGAGTAAAGAGTTCTTTCTAATTGCTTACATTTACTTGTGTCATGGCTTCGCCAGATGTACTGTCCGAATTTTATCGCTTGCAGAATCAGCAGACGCAGGCGTTATTGGATGCCCTTGGACAGCTCGTCCAGGGTCAACGTGCCATTCAAACCGATGCGGCAGCTGCCGCTTCACCATTACCACAGCCACAACAGGCAGTTGCACCGCAGTTTCGCCAGGTTGACCACACCCACGAGACTTGGCAGGAATGGTCCCGACAGTTCGCCTTCCATCTAGCCGCCTACAGAATTCAAGGTAATGAGCGGCAGCCGTTTTTGCTTTCTTGTGTCGGTGTGTCCACCTACCGTGTGATAGTGAAATTGTTTCCCCGACGCGACGTAGCGACTCTGTCCTACGAAGAAATTTTGTCTGCTTTAGATGCCTATTTCAAAGAAACAGTTAATGTGGTTGCAAAACGGTATACGTTTTTTCGTACAAAACGTACGGCCAGTCAAACTAATAGGGAGTGGGTAGCAACATTGCAAGGACTTACTAGGGACTGTGCCTTTGACTGCGACTGTGGCCTTTCTTATTCAGATACAATGGTGCGTGATGCAATTGCACAGAACGTTTCTGATGTTTGCATACGGGAGCAAATTTTGAAACTAGTAAATCCCTCGCTTCAACAAGTGATAGACATATTAGATAGACAAGACACACTTGACTGTGCTCAGGAATCTTTTGAAACTTCGCCAGCCCTGTGTAACATTAACCGGCCCGCTGGACGCGCTGCGCGGCCCGGTAACCGGGCCTCGCGCACTTCGACGCAGCTGCCGCCGCGCGCTAAACCAGGTGTACCGCGCCGGCACACAAATGCAGTGAAATCATGCCCGCGGTGTGCTACTAGACATTCGCGTGAACATTGCCCGTCACGCCAAGCTATTTGCTTTTTCTGCAATAGCAAAGGACATGTTCAAAGTGTTTGCCAGAAAAAGCTCCGATCAGACGATCACAACCATTCCAGGCCCTTTGCTTCGCGCCGGAATCGACCCAAGGACACTCAGGCTCGTGGACCTTCGCCCATGGCCATTCATGTCGTTACTTCCACCCCGTCCAGTGCCACTTTCTCTAACAGTGGCTGTGTTCGTCCCACAAAAACTGTGCATCGACGTCGCCGGAAATCACGTCAATTAGCAAGTGATTCTGTACAAGTGTCTGTTCAAATTGCACAAAACAGTCGCTCTTGTCGTCAGCAGGACAGTAAACTTTTTGTAGATTTGGACTTTAATGGCAAGGTCATACCATTCCAGCTCGATACCGGAGCTGCAGTTTCATTGCTCAATCACGACACGTACAAACAACTGGGCCAACCTCCATTGCGTGCCGCAAATGTTCAGTTACAAAGTTATTCAGGACAGAAAATTCCTGTGTTAGGACAGTGCAGCCTTCTTGCCACATACAAGGGACAAACAAAACTTGTGTCATTTTACGTTCTTCGTTCTTCTACTGCAGTGAACTTGTTTGGTTTAGATTTATTTCAGTTGTTTAACATGTCTATTGTAAATCAGGTCCTATCAGTGAATCAGACTGTGCCTTCAGACAATGTATTTAGGTTATGTGACGAATTTGCAGACATTTTTGCACCGGGCTTAGGTTGCGCTAAAAACTGTGACGCACATTTGGAACTAAAAGTAAACGCGCAACCGAACTTTTTCAGCGCGCGCAATGTTCCCCACGCATTGCGTGATGAGGTCGCAAGCACATTAAACGATCTAGCTTCACAAGGTGTGAGTGACTGTGCGCAATGCCTCTTCCATTTCAGCTCCGCTTCATCGCTTACGCCGTACAGGTGTTCCGTTTCTCTGGACGACGGAATGCGACCGCGCCTTTCGCCAGTTGAAATCGGCGTTGCTTTCAAATACTTGCCTTACGCCATTCGATCCCCAGAAACCCCTTTTGTAGATGGTTGATGCGTCGGATTTCGGGATCGGTGCTGTACTTGCGCGCAAAGTTGGCTCGCATGATCGCCCTATTGCCTTTGCGTCCAAATTGCTCTCGTCTGCGCAAAGAAATTATTCACAGAGAGAGAAAGAAGCTTTGGCTGTCGTGTTTGGTGTTACTAAGTTCCATGATTTCTTGTATGGTCGTCACTTTACCATCATCACCGACCACAAACCTTTGACATTGCTTTTTCATCCGAACAAGCCTGTACCTCCACGTACAGCGCAGAAGTTCATTCGCTGGTCCATTTTCCTCTCGCAGTACCGCTACGATATCTTGTATCGGTCCACTGCTAAGCACGGAAACGCCGATGCGTTGTCCCGTTTGCCTGTTGCTGAGGATAAAGCATTCGATTCTTCCGAACTTGCTTGCCTGTTCATTGATTCGGAAACCGATGATGTGGTCGAATCGTTTCCGATTGATTTTCGTCGTGTAGCTACAGCCACAGCTGCTGACCCTGTCCTTGCTACCGTTTTGCGTTTTGTTGCTACGCAATGGCCTTTGTCAAAGTCTCGGATCGAGGATCCGTTGGTTCGCCGATTTTTTGCTCACAAGGAGAGACTTTTTGTTCGACGTGGTGTTTTGTTGTTGCGTTCTGATAATGATCAGTCCCGAGTCGTGGTCCCACGTTCGTTACAGTCCTCTGTTTTACGGCTTCTTCACCACGGACATTGGGGTATAGTGCGAACGAAACAACTTGCTCGTCAGCACTGTACTTGGTTCGGAATCGATGCTGCGATTACGAATATGTGTTCTTCTTGCATGGCGTGTGCCGAACAACAATCCGCACCGCCGCGGAAAGTCTTTGCATGGCCAAAAGCCACTTCCCCTTGGCAACGCTTGCACACTGATTTTGCTGGTCCATTCTGGAATGCTCGATGGTTGGTTCTGGTCGATGCCTTCAGTAATTTTCCTTTTGTTGTCCGGATGTCTTCCACGACGTCCTCCGCCACCATCCAAGCGTTGTCTGCTATCTTTTGCATTGAAGGTCTTCCGCGGACTATTGTTTCCGACAATGGCCCACAATTCATGTCCGCAGAATTTCAGTCATTCTGCCAGGCCAATGGTATTCAACATCTGACATCCGCGCCGTTTTCGCCTCAGTCACACGGTGCCGCTGAACGATTGGTCCGGACTCTCAAGTCACAGATGTTGAAATTGAAAGAGTCGCATTCTCGGGAGGACGCATTGTTGCTCTTTTTGTCTTCGTATCGCTCTCAGCCCCGAGATGGTCGCTCGCCGGCTGAGTTGCTCCACGGTCGTCCTCATCGCACCTTGATGTCTTTGCTGCATCCGCCGCATCAGGTTCCTGTGCAGCGGCAGACTCCTGCTTTTGCTCCAGGCGACGTTGTATTTTATCGCAACTATCGCGGTTCACGGCGTTGGCTCGCAGGGCGCATTCTTCGCTGCCTCGGCCGCGCGATGTATTTGGTTTTGGGGGCCTCTGGTGAGGTGCGTCGGCATCTCAATCAGCTGCGCCTCTGTCGTCGCACGGGTTCTGCCGCTCCCCGTCTGCTTTCAGCGACGGTGCCGTCCGGTCAGCGCCCTGGGGACCCATCTACTGGCTCGCCTCATCCCCAGGTGTTACCGACGATGTCTTCCATTTTGCCCCATGGCGACGCGCCGCCGCAGCAGCCGCCGCCGCCGCCGCCGCCTGTTGTCCCGCCGGCGCCGCCCGCATTCGACGCTTCGCTGCAGCCGCCAAGCGCCTCCCTGGGTCCCGCGCCGCCGATCGCTTCCCGTGACCAGCCGTCCTCCGCCATGGAACTCTTGCCCGATCCGGACCACATGGAGGTCGACCCTTCGGCCCCTCCCGTTTCTTTACGGGCGCATACACCGCATGTTGACGTGCACCCTGGACTAGGTTTTCAGGCGTTTCCTAGCTCCCCTCGGACCGAATGGCCGGGTGCGGGTGGCACAGCCTCGCCTGTTGTTAGGCTCCCCACCTCATCGCATACGTCAACATGGGGTCCTCCCCACGGCGGGCGGAAGCCTTATCACACGACCGTTCGCCGATTTGCGGGGGAGGAATGTGGTGTCACCGCCAGACACCACACTTGCTAGGTGGTAGCTTAAATCGGCCGCGGTCCATTTAGTACATGTCGGACCCGCGTGTCGCCACTGTGTGATCGCAGACCTAGCGCCACCACAAGGCAGGTCTCGATATACGATAGAGCACTCGCCCCAGTTGTACGGACGACATTGCTAGCGACAATACGGACGAAGCCTTCCTCTCATTTGCCGAGAGACAGTTAGAATAGCCTTCTGCTAAGTCCATGGCTACGACCTAGCAAGGCGCCAATTGTAACAGTGCATGTATCTTACGAGTCTCATTTGTATAGTCAAGAGAGATGTATCACAAGGAGTCATTAAAGTTAAGTATAAAGAAGCTACGTACTTTTCTTGCTACCATTCAATAGTTATCCTGTTCCAGAATTCACGCCCGTCTGCGTTAGATAGCGTGCCTATCGGCCCCCTCAAAATAACACTGTGTCGGCACTTCTGTCGACACATCATACCCCTACAGTGTGACTGAAACCGGGCTCGTGGTTCTGCGAAAGCGTTCCAGTAATATAGATTTTAGGAACCCGTGTAAGAGATTAATTTAGAAACAACATTGTGTGTAACATGTGTCTACTTATTATTCGTTTCTTTAAAAAAAGCAATTACAAATATTACTTGCTCCACATAGTTTATGTAAATGGAAGAAATAATAATTTAAACCATAGTGGATTACTGTTAAATACTGAAGTAAGTACGGATACTTTAAAACACGTGAGAATGACAAATATTTTTGCAGCACTCTTTCCGAAATAAACTGAAAGGGAGGAGCAAAATACGGTATACTGGGTGTTACAAAAAGCTACGGCCAAATTTTCAGGAAACATTTCGCACACACAAATAAAGAAAAGATGTTATGTGGACATGTGTCCGGAAACGCTTAATTTCCATGTTAGAGCTCATTTTAGTTTCGTCAGTATGTTCTTCCACGTACGCTCAATAGAGCACGTTATGATTTCATACGGGATACTCTACCTGTGCTGCTAGAACATGTGCCTTTACAAGTACGACACAACATGTAGTTCATGCACGATGGAGTTCCTGCACATTTGAGTCGAAGTGTTCGTACGCTTCTCAACAACAGATTCGGTGACCGATGGATTGGTAGAGGCGGACCAATTCCATGGCCTCCACGCTCTCCTGACCTCAACCCTCTTCACTTTCATTTATGGGGGCATTTGAAAGCTCTTGTCTACGCAACGCCGGTACCAAATGTAGAGACTGTTCGTGCTCGTATTGTGGACGGCTGTGATACAATACGCCATTCTCCAGGGCTGCATCAGAGCATCAGGGATTCCATGCGACGGAGGGTGGATGTATGTATCCTCGCTAACGGAGGACATTTTGAACATTTCCTGTAACAAAGTGTTTGAAGTCACGCTGGTACGTTCGGTTGCCGTGTGTTTCCATTCCATGATTAATGTGATTTGAAGAGAAGTAATAAAATGAGCTCTAACATGGAAAGTTAGCGTTTCCGGACACATGTCCACATAACATATTTTCTTTCTTTGTGTGTGAGGAATGTTTCCTGAAAGTTTGGCCGTACCTTTTTGTAACACCCTGTATAAATATAGAATTCTCTTGTAGAATCGTCTTATAATATCTTCTGTGTGTTCCAATTCCTTCAGGGTCCTTCTCAGCTTGCATTGACATAGCCTGTGGTATAGATATGTAGAAATAGTGAAAACACTGAAGCACACTTCGTAGTATCTTTTGTAAATCTTCATACTTTTCTGTACCCACGGATCTGACAGTACTTCGTGTAGCAGAAAATTCTTCAGGTCATACTGTCCCTCTAGTTCACCGTTGTTCTTGTCTACTGAAATGCAGCTTCAAACGTTGTTTAGTAGAGCGCAGAACACGAATTCTCTGCCCGTACTTGCAGTGGCGGATTTAAAAATTTTGCGCCCCTAAGCACAGCATATTATATATTATATGCACCTCCCCCCCCCCCCCCCCAAGAAAAGTGTTTTAAATAATAATTATTGCCCGATCACTCCGCAATGGCCTATTTGGGAGGGAGCGCTGTGAGCTGTTTCCATACTCTGCTATTCCTATTCGTTGTTCTGAAGGACGCGTCAGCGGCCTAGTCGCACTCAATCAAAATGTAATATGGTTCCTGAACTGTACCTGAGGTACGGCAGCGGATAAAACAAACTGAAAACTGCATTGTGTTAACACATCATTCTGTCGAAAGATAACAGAAACTAACATAAGCAGAATAACTTTTCCTTGCTGGCCAGTGTTGCTGAGCTGTTCTAGGCGCTTCAGTCTGGAACCGCACGACCGCTACGGTCGCAGGTTCGAATCCTGCCTCGGGCATGGATATGTGTGATGTTCTTAGGTTAGTTAGATTTAAGTAGTTCTAAGTTCTAGGGGACTGATGACGTCAGATGTTAAGTCCCATAGTGCTCAGAGCCATTAACTTTTCTTTTATGGCCTAAAAATTCAGCAGAGCGTGTAAGTGACAACACATTTTTGTTATACAGTCACTTTTAGTATGTTCTTTCACATGAAACCATTGAAAATGAAAACAAAAAAGTTGTGGTACGATCAAGAATTTGAAGGGAACGCGTCATACATTAGAAATTAATACGTACTGTTACAAAGATGCGTTCAAAATTAAAATTAAACTGTCGTTTTACGATCTAGTTACTAGAATGAGTAGCAGATAAAAACGAAACGTGAATCTAAGGGAAGCGTAAGAAATGAGAATGAAATAGAGATTTCTGTGCACGAACTAATAGCTGAATATAGTCGAACAAACACGGAACTGGATATGCTATAACATAAATTTACAGACTAGTGTGGAAAAATCAAATTTCTTTTATAATCTAATAGTTAACGTTCAAAGCATTAGGGTCCGTGTAGCTAGAGGCTGCATAATAAGTGTACACAGTACCTTTAATCCATGTAAGGGGTAACTGTTTTGTACTGCACCTACTGCCCTCACCATAGCTCTTTGTAACTGTATTAGCAAAGCTTTTAAGTATTTATCGACAGAACGGAACTACGTTATTTGTTAGCAGTTTTTCATCCGAGCGTACTCTCCGATAATGTACATTTCTCCGATAACTATATATTTCAGCAGACGCCAAGAACACGCGTCAGTTGTAATATACTGCAGTATCAGTATGACTTAACTGAAGAGCGCCGAGCGGCCTGTGTCATTCAGGTATTGCTTAATATTCTCGGGCGCCTTCGATCACGTCTGCACGTAAAAGAGGTTCAGTTCCGTGTTCTGCCATCGGTATTTGTAAAATAAGCGGGTAATACGTAGTTTGTAAATCCATTTAATATGCTCTATGTTATAATAAAAATCACATTATGATCTTAAATTTGTAAAACTAATATCACTAAGTGAACAAGCTCGCAAGTCAGAAAAGTTTTCGTCCGGCTTTGACGGCAGAAAACTCGTTGATCATATCTTCATAGCTCAGACGGTTATCAGTTAGGAGATCTGCTTCGATGTGAAGAGTGGACAAGGCGTTCAACCTCTCCTCGGACAACGTAGAACGTAGGTACGATTTCAGTCTATTAAGAGCCGAAAACGAGCGTTTTTCTGAACAATTTGTACATGACATACGTAGACATATTCTAAGAGCAATGTCAACTTCCGGTAACACGGACTGTAACCTCTCTTTTCGTACAAATTTACTCATTTCAACTGATATATCACTAATCTCAGAAGATTTGAAAAGTTCCGCAAAATGTACACATTCACTAGGGAAGGAAGGCTTTAAATTTGTGTGTTTTGACGCTTGGAGTTTCCCTGCACATACAGCAATATCACCAGATGAACTGTTTTTAAGGTTACTGAAAACAGTGAAGGAGTCCAACAGTGTTCTATAGCTTTCCATCCTGCTCACTAATTCAGCGTACAAGTTGTCGAGCACTGGGAGAAATGTTTCAACTCTAAATTTTTTTCCCTTCCAGTCAGAAAAACTTCTTCAGTATCCGCTTCTTCGTCATCATGAACATTGCGTTTTCGTGATCTTTCATAGGTCCATTCATAGTCTATATCAGTCACAATCTCTATGGATTTATTTACATAATAGTCGAACATGTCACGAACAGATGCAATAAATCCTACAAGTGATTCATATAATTCATACACTATTTTACTGTCAATACATAAACTTCGCAATTTCAAATTTACACCATTAAATTTCTGGATTACATCCTTCCAAATCGTCGTCAAGAATAGAGTTTCTAGTCTGCTGAGTTGATTCAATAAAGCTGAAGCCTCATTTCGCACAAGTGGTTTTTCAAAAGTATTATTGGCAATATGTGTGAGAGCATTCATAACGCCCCCCTCTCCCCCCCCCCCCCCCCGTTTTCATATAGACTTACACGTACTTCCTCTCTTGCTGACCAACAGGATTTTGATAAATTTTTTACCGTTTTGATTCCAGGTTTCATGAAAGGAAGAAGTTTATCCCAACGCGAAAAGTTGATTCATCATTTAAAAGTTTACTGTGAAATACATTTTTACAAAATTGTTAAGGCTTTCGTGGCCACTTGTTGACAAACTGCCTATTGGCTTCTGTCTCGGGTTCTTCGGCCGACGTTCATCTAATGATTTTTCTGACGTTTCGCCAGCACGAGTGGCTGGCATTGTCAAAGCTTCACCCTCCATTGCCGGTGGTGAACTGGAGCCGAGCTCGTGGGCGCAGACTATATGTACCTGGCGCGCCAACGTCCGAGGGCTTTTCCGCGGTCATTTCCGGAATGCGAGCGTAGCAGTCGCACGGTTTTTTACTGAAGCGCCTAGAACCGCTCGGCCACCGCGGCCGGCTAAGCTCTTTAGATATATGACTTGCAACTGTTTCATCGCACATTCAGCTTTACGCTTTCTGCCCTGAAATGCCAAGGATTGTCAGTTTATATAGTCAAAGATTTCGTAAATAAAACACGCTGCATACATTTAAGAAACTCGAACATGCCAACTTTTTTTTTTTTTTTTTTTTTACCCTGATAGGTTTGACCGATTTTTGTCAAGGGTCTTGTTTTGGTGTCTTATATCTGCTTCTGACTCACAGGAATCATAGTCTGATTTCATTTGGATTGCTTCTTCATTTGTTGCATTATTTTTAAGTATCACCTGAAACTCGTCACAGTCATCACATGCATCATTATCAAGTTAAACTCGGTATTACAAATGTTATGGTAAAGCCACTGCTTTTCAATTAACTCTTGCTTCCCTTCGTTTTCCTGGCAGTGCTGTACGTACAAAGACTAAAGGTTTAATATATATTGGGATGGCCATCATGATAGAGTCTACCTAATTCCTCTTGGCTGTAGTGACCCTTGCTTACAGTGAACATTCTGATGTGTATTTTGACGTTGCCCCTTATTTCGCTGTTCAAATTATTTGGTGGTACCTTCTTTCCTCTACCACCTGGTTCAACAATTCCAGCATTAGCGCTTTTGGTCAAAACTGTCTTGACATACATTTCCGAAACATTCAAAGAATTTAAAAAAACGATTTTCAAACGTGAGGGGTTTGGCCACGAACCAGAAAGAAGTAATCAAGTGTCACATTACGCTTTAAGTCCCTGAGTTGTACTACCATTCTATCAATTTTTTTTTGGAATTATTGTGAAGCTACACAAAATCCCTTAAGGTCATTGTTGTTTCCTTTTCTGCGGAAACACTTGCAAATATGCTACCTGTCTTCAGAAGAAATGCTTTATGAACACTTTCTTTTACAAGAAGATTTGCTCAAAGGCTTAACACATTCTTCCAACACAATTGCAGTGGTTTTATCTATATACACTGTACCTGCTTCCGTGTGTCTTTTACATATACTGCTCTTCCGCTTATTGTGGTGACGCACTCGCTTCCGGCCTCTCGGAAATTTCCTTTCATGTGTGTTGAGAGTATCAATGCTATCCAAGGCATTCCATACAACACTTATTGAAGTACTCTCATCTGAATTATCAATATTATCAGCCATCCGATGTGACTGAATGGAGCTTCATCGCCAGAGACCTATGCCTCAGTGCGATTGCATTAGATCTCGTCACCATCTACTTCATAGTTGCATTTCTTACCAATGTCGTCATGATCGGAGCTGTCTACAGCCTCAGATATCATCTATGAGAAAGACGGAGACCTCAAAACATGGGAAAGTAACCGAAGCAATGTAGTTTAAAATGGTTCAGGGCCGGCCGCGGCTGCCGAGCGGGTCTGGGCTCTTCAGTCCGAAACCGCGCGACTGCTACGGTCGCAGGTTCGAATCCTGCCTCGGGCATGGATGTGTGTGATGTCCTTAAGTTAGTTAGGTTTACGTAGTTCTAAGATCTAGGGGGCTGATGACCTCAGATGTTAAGTCCCATAGTGCTCAGAGCCATTTGAACCATTTGAATGATTAAGGTCACCATTACTTGAATTTAAATGGGATTAACTGCGTTTCAGTCCGGACAAAGTTTGTGTGGGAATATTTACGTAAATGTGTATCACATGGCCAACCAAAATGATAACTGAAAATTGTATGCCTGGAATTCTTCATTTGTTAGGAATATATCGGGTCCATTCGTAGGTAGCTAAGGAAATGAACAAAATAGCATTCTTATGCAAAACCTGATGAATTTTGGTAGATAAGTAATACGGGTGTACTTTTGATTGATCGAATGACAAACGTTCCAGTTGTGCCAGTTGTGTATATGCCAGCCACTCATTTTTGTCACGAGGATGAGCTGCTTCTGTAGTTGGATTAGGTCCCGAGAGACATTCGACGTTGGTTGTACCGTTGACTGGTGGTAAAGCAGCCAGGTCATAATGATCCAAAATCTGGGAATGTACATTAAGAGCTATGTTGCTTCCCATTATGACGAATAATATGTTACAATCGGTAATAGCTATGCATAGTGACTGGAAGTTCTTGGTCGATGATAGCTTCGGATTATAGGATAGAATATAACACCTTGAAGTACTTGAAATACTTACACGTTTGCTTACTTGTACTACTTTTAGCGCTACCTCCACTATCCTTTTACTTCTGCCTCTACTAGAAACCATTTTATTCTTCGGCTCCGTCATAAGATGCTGCTTCAACCATAAAAACCTACAGCAGTTTGCTATTTGCACGTGATTAACTAACAATGAGTATGATGATACAGAAGTAATATATCATTGACAGGTAAACTACCACAACTGCTAATACGATAATGAGCGCAGAGAACTACATCAACTATCGTATGATCGTTACCATTGTTTATCGTTGAGTTCTGCTTGCACATACGAAAGTATTATTTTCCGAAGTTTCTTTTCTGTGAAGTATACACACACTAATTTATACCTAAGTGGGTACGGCCTAAACAAGCCACAGGCGATAAAAACCTTAAAATTATCATTTTTGCATTTATGATTGTACACGTCTGACGTTCAAAATAAGTCCGTGTGAAAGTTTGTCTTCGATTATTTATTGGATATACAGGGTGATTCAAAAAGAATACCACAGCTTTAGGAATTTAAAACTCTGCAACGACAAAAGGCAGAGCTAAGCACTATCTGTCGGCGAATTAAGGGAGCTATAAAGTTTCATTTAGTTGTACATTTGTTCGCTTGAGGCGCTGTTGACTAGGCGTCAGCGTCAGTTGATGCTAAGATGGCGACCGCTCAACAGAAAGCTTTTTGTACTGCAGAAGTGAATCGACGACAGTTGTTCAGCGTGCATTTCGAACGAAGTATGGTGTTAAACCTCCTGATAGGTGGTGTATTAAACGTTGGTATAAACAGTTTACAGAGAATGGGTGTTTGTGCAAAGGGAAAAGTTCTGGACGGCCGAGAACGAGTGATAAAAATGTAGCACGCATCCAGCAAGCATTTGTTCGCAGCCCAGGAAAATCGACTCGCAGAGCTAGCAGAGAGCTGCAAATTCCACAATCAACTGTGTGGAGAGTCCTACGAGAAAGGTTAGTTATGAAACCTTATCGTCTGAAATTGGTTCAAGCACTGTCTGCAGCTGATGAGATTAAAAGAATCGATTTCTGTGATTTTATCCTTGCTCAAATGGAAACAGATGAATCTTTCGTTTCAAAGATTGTGTTTAGTGATGAAGCAACTTTCCACACTAACGGGAAAGTCAACCGTCACAATGTCTGTATATGGGGCACTGAGAATCCGCGGGAAACAACTCAGTATGAACGTGACTCGCCTAAGGTGAACGTTTTCTGTGCCATTTCAGCCAATAAAGTTTTTGGTCCCTTTTTCTTCGAAGGTGCTACTGTAACTGGACTACAGTATCTGGAGATGTTAGAGAATTGGCTGTTCCCTCAGCTCGAACAAGAAGCACAATTTATATTTCAGCAGGATGGAGCGCCACCACATTGGCACTTATCTGTCCGTAACTACCTGAACGTCAACTACCTGAGGCAATGGATCGGCCGCCAGGCAGCCCGTGACAGAGCACTTCATCACTGGCCTCCAAGAAGCCCTGATCTTACCCCCAGCGATTTTTTCTTATGGGGGTATGTTAAGGATATGGTGTTTCGGCCACCTCTCCCAGCCACCATTGATGATTTGAAACGAGAAATAACAGCAGCTATCCAAACTGTTACGCCTGATATGCTACAGAGAGTGTGGAACGAGTTGGAGTATTGGGTTGATATTGCTCGAGTGTCTGGAGGGGGCCATATTGAACATCTCTGAATTTGTTTTTGAGTGAAAAAAAAACCTTTTTAAATACTCTTTGTAATGATGTATAACAGAAGGTTATATTATGTTTCTTTCATTAAATACACATTTTTAAAGTTGTGGTATTCTTTTTGAATCACCCTGTATTTCAGTCTCTGTCCCGGCTCACAGGTTTTACCTGTCGATATCTTAAAACAGGTTCTTTTTCTTGTCGCTGTTTTCCGAGTATTCCTCTCCTCGCCGACTCGTGTTAGTCCACTAAATATTATTCAGCATGCTTCTGTAACGTAATATATAGCATATATGTGTACTGTCTTCTTTTACGGTTTCCCGATTTATTTCCCATGATTTACTTCCATATAGTCCCGCGCTTCTCAATTACATTCTCAGAAATGTCTTCCACAAAGTGAGACCGATGGATGCTGCTAACAGAGTTCTTTTAGCTAAGAAGGCCCTTTTGGTTTATGCTAGTCGGTTTGCATCTTCCGTCACGTATAATTTTGCTTGTAAGCAGAGAAACTTTCTTTAATTTCGTGATCACCAATTATCAAATTAAGATTATCCCTAATCTCATCACTGTCAGTATCAATTACTTTTATCTTTTTTGGCTTACTCTCATTTCATACTTTCGCACATTAGACCGTTCATTCCATTCAACAGGTCCAGTAATTCTTTCTCTTCTGATACTGTAAAGGAACTCTTAAAGAAACAGCACGGCGACATCTGCGCAACTTCCGCCCTTAGTTACGCCATATCCTGGGAACCCGCTGGCAATCCGCTGGAGCTGGGCGGTGGCGCCGCTGAAGTTTCGCCTGTGACCAGCTTTCGAGAGCAGTTTTACAAGTCCGGCCAGTGTCATCGAAACTTTTCGAGACGTGCTGTCCTGTTGCTCGGGAACTTGGCTGCACTTCTGTTGCTCGTTTACCGCACAACTTCTCCCGTCCCCGCCCGTTAGACAAATGCGAAACGCGACAGACAGCTAGCACTACTTGTATAGACATAGTTCCGGTGCTATTCGGTGGCATACAAGACAAAAGTCTTTCTATAAAATTACACACACACACACACACACACACATATATATATATATATATATATATATATATATATATATATATATATATATATATATATATATATATACCGAGTGATCAAAAACTAAGTATAAATTTGAAAACTGAATAAATCACGGAATAATGTAGACAGAGAGGTAGATAGAGAGGTACAAATTGACTCACATGCTTGGAATGACATGGGGTTTCATTTGAACCAAAAAAATACAAACGTTCAAAAAATGTCCGACAGATGGTGCTTCATCTGATCAGAATAGCAATAAGTAGCATAATAAAGTAAGACAAAGCAAAGATGATGTTCTTTACAGGAAATGCTCAATATGTCCACCGTCATTCCTCAACAAAAAGCTGTAGTCGAGGAATAATGTTGTGAACAGCACTGTAGAGCTTGTCCGGAGTTATGGTGGGGCATTGGCGTCGGATGTTGTCTTTCAGCATTCCTAGTGATGTCGGTCGATCACGATACTCTTGCGACTTCAGGTGACCCCAAAGCCAATAATCGCACGGACTGAGGTCTGGGGACCTGGGAGGCCAAGCATGACGAAATTGGCGGCTGAGCACACGATCATCACCAAACGACGAGCGCAAGAGATGTTTCACGCGTCTGGCAATACTTTGTTTTTTGGTTCTAATATAACCCCATGTCATTCCAAGGATGTGTTCCAATTTTTAGCTCTCTATCTACATTATTCCGTGGTTTGTTAAGTTTTCAAATTTATACTGACTTCTGATCACCCGGTATATATATATAATTCGCCGTCTCCGTTGTTTTTTAATCTTTCTGCTTATTTCACCAGTCGGTGCACTAATTTGGAAAATGGGTTTAATTGTAAAGTCGCGTAATAATTCTAGCCGTGAAGCAGCGTTGCGAAAATAGCAATATACACAAGTGGAAACTATTACACAGAATATTAACCAGATATCAGTAACGTGTAACATCAGAATTGTTGCAACAACGAGAAAAGGCACGTACATTGGCGAGTGAGTGGGCTGTCTAATGACTACTGCATTTGGGGATGATGGTAAGAAATTGTAATTACTGTAACAGTCAGTAACATATGATGAATATACGGGTGAGGTGGACGCACGTTTTTTCTTAGCTTTACCTTTCCTTGTGGCCTGGTTGCGAGGAATATCGGTAAATGTGGAAATAAGAATCAGATAAAAATTATAACAAAAAGAATCGGACTTCGTTAGAAGAACAGAAATGATGAAGATTGCGAGTATAAATTAAAAAAATGAAAATGGTGGCCACAAACGAAGAAAAGGGCATGCTCACCTACCTCCACGTTTGTACTGCGCCGACGCGAAATCGCCGCTGCTATCTATATCCATCTCGTATAAATAATAACATTATTGGTCCAGGAGAATGTGTTATTAGGATTCCATAAATAATGCTAAACGCAGAGATATCGTTTTTACTTAAACTGATGATTATTAAAATAAACTATGGTAAATATAGTACCAGGTTTCACATATACGTCTACACTCTATGACGAACAAGAGCAGAATAGCATAGTATAGCTAATAATTGAATAGCTTAATTATGTCATTGTCTCATCTAGTATATCAGTTCTCTTAATTATCTTTGACTGGCCGATCGATAGCTGGCAAATATTTTACATTTTTGTTTATCAAGAAATATTGAAAACTACCTCCACGTGCAGTTTTATAACTTTATTGTGCATGCTACTTAATAGCGCCAGAACTATGTCTCTACCGTCAAAGGAAAGTTGTGCTTACTGTGTGCCGCGTTTTACGTTTATTTAGACGTACACTGAAGCCCCGAGGAAACTAGTATAAGCATGCGTATTCAAATACAGAGATATGTATCCAGGCATAATACGGCACTGCGATCGACGACGCCTATATAAGACAAGTGTCTGGGCCACTGGTTAGATCGAATACTGCTGCTACAATAGCAGGTTATAAAGATTTAAGTGAGTTTGAAGGTATTGCTGTAGTGCGCGCACGAGCGTTGGGACACAGCATCTCCGAGGTAGCGATCAAGTGGCGATTTTCCCGTATGACCATTGCAGTAGTGTACCATAAATATCAGGAATCGGGTAAAACATCAAATCTCCGACAACGCTGCGGTCGGAAAAAAATGCTGCTCGAACGGGATCAATGACGACTGAAGAGAATCACTCAACGTGACAGAAGTGCAACCCTTCCGCAAATTGCTAGAGATTTTAATGGTGGGCCATCAACTAATATCAGCGTGTGAAACATTCAACGAAACATCATCGATATGGACTTTCGGAGCCGATCAACACCGACATTGGACTGTTGATGACTGGAAACATGTAGCGTTTTCGGACGAGCCTCGTTCCAAATTTTATCGAGTGGATGGATGTGTACGGCTGTGGAGACAACCTCATGAATCGAATGACCTTGTATGTCAAGAAGGGACTATTGAAGATTGAGAAGGCTCTGTGATGGTGTGGGGCGCATGCATTTGGAGTGATTTTGGGACCACTGATTCGTCTAGGTACGACTCTGATTGATAACACTTACGTAAGCATCCTGTCTGATCACCTGAATCCATTCATGTCTATTGTGCATTCCGACAGATTAGGACAATTCCAGCTGGGCTATGCGACATCCCACACGTCCCGAATTGCTACAGAGTGGCTCTAGGAGCGGAACATTCTTCTGAGTTCAAACACTTCCGCTGGCCACCAAACTCCCCAGAACATAATCGAGCATATTTTCGATGCCTTGCAACGTGCTGCTCAGAAAAGATGTTCTCCTTTCGATTTATGGACAGCACTGAAGGATTCATGGTGTCAGTTCCATCCAGCTCTACTTCAGACATTAATCGAGTGCACGCCACGTGGTGTTCGGGCACTTCTTCATGATATTAGACCGGTATACCAGACCTCAGTCCATGTGATTATTGGCTTTGGGGTTACCTGAAGTCGCAAGTGTATCGTGATCGACCGACATCTATAGAGATGCTGAAAGACAACATCCGGCGCCAATGCCTCACCATAACTCCGGACATGTTTTACAGTGCTGTTCACAACATTATTCCTCGCTACAGCTATTGGTGAGGAATGATGGTAGACATATTGAGAATTTCCTGTAAAGAACATCATCTTTGCTTTGTCTTACTTTGTTATGCTAATTATTGCTATTCTGATCGGATGAAGCGCCATCTGTCGGACATTTTTTGAACCTTTGTATTTTTTGGTTCTAAAAAACCCCATGTCATTCCAAGCATGTGTGTCAATTTGTACCTCTCTATCTACATTACTCCGTGGTTTATTGAGTTTTCAAATGTATACTTACTTTTTGATCACCCAGTTTATATAGCCGCAAAAAGATGGTACACCCTCAAGGACAAGGCCTGAACGAGTGAGGTGACAGGTAGTTCATCTCTGTAGAAGTGTATGATAGCAAATTCAAAGCAAAAGAAAATAGCATCTCAGTAAAGAGCGCCCATATAGTGACCACAGTGCACCCCCTCTGGGCATAACGCAAACGACCGTAAAGATGACGAATGGAAACTTGCGATGGATTTTCCTAGGCACCTTGCACCTGTTGTTGCCATTCGGCGATCGTTCTTGCAGGCTCTAGAGAATGAGTCAGTTCCTGCCTTACCATGTCCCACTCGTGTTCAGTTGGCGTGCGATCTGGTGTCCTTGTTGGCCAGGGCACATGTCGTACACTACAAAGAGGAAGTTTTACCGCAGCAGCCGTATGCGGAAGTGCATTGTTCTGCTGGAAAAGCACTTCACCTTCCTGTCAGGGAAATGGCAGTGATACTGAGATAATGGCCTTTGCAGGTCGTGGAACCTGTGTACTTTACCGTACAGAATCACCAAATGTGACCGTGATTTGTAATTCATGATCCTACTTAATGAAGATTGGATCTGTGTGTCGTCGGCGAACCATTCTGGAATAGGCAGCTCACCAGGTCTACATCATACACCTGTATGTCCATCACTCTCATACGAACAGAACCTACTCTCACCATTGAAGACAACAGAATGCCAATCTACTCTCCAGTTGACTCCCTCACGACACCATCTGTGTGGTGTCGTCATGACAACAGTAGTCTGGCAGGGAGCACACATATTCTTAATACTGCAGACGTTTGCCAATGGTCCTTGTTGACACATCAGGCGGAATGCGTACCCAAATTTCTCCACTAGATGATGCTTATTCGGTCACCGCTGTTCGCAGTGTTTCGACCTTGATACGCATCTGTACAACACAGACGTCCAGAACCTTGTCTATGTGTGGGAATGCTTCGAAGTCCACTGTTTAAAGCAGTGACACGACACCGATACACTGTGCCCAATATCCCTAAGAGGAAAACCCCTAGGTGTGCACATATTATACCCTGATTCAACTTCACACAGTCCTTGATGATTTTGCATTTTTTGTTTCTGGAACTGTATACACTGATGATCTCCACTAATAATTAACTACTGTAAATATACTGTAGGCGGGAGCACACTGATTGCCTCCACGAGATGGAAGAATTGCGTCCTGCCAAGAGATATGTATCGATACTGAAGAGTCTGAGTCCGACAGAGTTTTGCAAGACTTGTGACCAAACAAAGCATCAGGGATAGATAATATACCTAAGAAATTTTGGATAGTGGCCACCAAATGATTATTCAAGTTAGTGTTGTAGCATATATGGAACTAGGGACGTACCATCGGACTTACGAAGAATAGTCTTCTACATTATTCCCAAGGCAGTGAAGGCAAATAAATTATGGAACTATCACACAGTCAGCTTAGCAGCTCAGGCATACAACTGGCTGACAAGAATAAGGTAAATAACATTATAGAAAGGAACTGGTAGATGACCATTTGACACTAGGAAAGGTGAAGACACCAAGAGGAATTTATGATAGCTTACATGCGAATACAAGCATTAAATAAGAAAAATTATCTTACTTTCATAGGACTTATAGACCTAGAAGAAGCGATCGCAAACCTAAAACGGTGCATTGTTCTTAGAACCACAGAACAACACATATAATGTATAGGGGGTAGGGAGGAGGGAGACGTGAATCATACTTGTAGAAGAACCAAGGGGGAAACTACTCTACTGGACGCTCCTCTCATCAATACTAAACAGAATACTCTACAACTAATTTTCAGATAGGTCGACTAATCCTAAGTGAACTGTCTCTTTCACTAATCTAATAGTTTCTAGTCTCCATACTAAACGAAACAGGCAGCAACGATGCTAACACCTTTATTCGCATAATGGTGAAATGAAATGGAACAAACAAACACACACACACATTCCGTCGAAATCATGTCATCACAAACATGCTACACATTCTTACAGATCAGTAACACGAAACAAAAGTGTAGGTGGCCGATATACATTCCACAAATACGCATTCGTTATGCCACTATAATGCAATGAATTGGAAACAGCTGCTTTTAAAATCATGAAAGAAACTTGTGATGGAACAGTACCCTTCCATTTTGGTACATAATATAGGTGACCACAACAGTAGGCAATGGCACACCAAGCGAATAAAGTACAGTTGTGAGCTAGGCATGAAAAGAGTTATAGTTGGTATCCGCTGCGGTTTGGCACAGGCGACCACGTAAGATGACGGTTCTCCTTAAAGACAAACAGTACCGCGAATTAAAGTGTTATTTTATATACAAATTTGACTGAAAATTAATTAATACAGTCAAATCGTGTTCAGCTTTTATACAGTGACTAATTTGGTAGCTAGAGAAACATGATTTATCACAATTAACACTCTTCATCAACATAGCTGACTGTTACTATCGGCAGAAAGCAAATGAAATCATCGTAGATGTAACGTTGTCCATATCGTACACCAAATATTATCGGTGTGTTGTGGACAATGTAGTAACGTATGGTGACCATAACAGGAGTACGGCTTCATCACAGGCTTAGGATACGTCGGTAAAGACAACACAGCAACATGGCGGTAAGTGCATTAGCTAACTGCGACAGTGACCTTTCGTATCGAACTGGCTTCAACGTTCATTTGGGGTGATAAGGATAGAAACTATGAAATGTGCTGATGAGTGTTATTTAGCTATAGAATTTTTAAATTTTGTGCTGGCAGCAATTATAGTGGTCAGCGATTATAGTGAAACGAGGAATTTCGAAGATTTAATTTGTTTATTTCATTACGAGGAAGATTAACTTAAGTGTGTTTTTCACTGTGAAAACGCTGAATAGTTTTTATTTGAAAGCACGTGTGGGAAGAAGACATGCAGTAAAATATAGAATTAGAACTGTGTGTAATCTTACCCAAAAAGCACTACAACAACGGTGCGGTTATTAATTGCTGGTCCTGCAGAAAACAGTTCCAATCACTCCTTCTGCAGCCTGACCCGTGTGCCATCCCTGTTAGAAAGGAATGTTGTTCCTATACCAGAAAACTGTAATAGAACCAGTAGCATTATACGAATCCAGTGGATGCAACAAATGTGTTTCAGTATCAGATCCACTGTGCGATTAATCCGAAGGTACTTTGTGAGTGAAAACTTAGATATATTGGAACATGTCTGATACAAGAACACTACCAAGCCGTGATAACATTAGATTCCAGTTTCAACGCTCCTACACAATCATAGTCACTCATAATAACCAGCTTATTGTATGGAACTAAATCTAATACCAGAAAGGATTACAAAATGGATTACCTGTGACAGAATTCTCACTCATATATTATGCAATTTGACCACTACAAAAGTTCAGTTTGGGGTCACGGGGATTATGGTTACTCAAAAGTCACAGTTCACATATCAAAATCGGAATTTCACGTATTCGACTTTTATTCTCTTACGTGATGAGTAAGCCCAGAAAATTGTTCCTCAGAAGTTGATTGAGTGGAAATATCCAAAATATGTAAAGAGGTGATATGGTTGTTTCCAAGATTAACAGTTATACGAAGAGCAAAAGTAGCTGAACGCAGTTGTCTGAGCTCAGTAATATGCTTCTCCAAGTTCTAGTTTTTATCACTACGTACACCCTAAAATGTGGAGCATTTTACCGTATTAGCTGTCTCCTGTTTATGTGCTATATCAATAGCTGGTATGACTCTGCTGTACAGAACTGAATGTACTGTGTTCCTTCAAAGTTTAGGGATATCACTTAATAATTCTTTGGAAAATATATTTATGTACTCTTCTGATGCTTTCCTTCTAATTGAGATTTATTATAACACTAGCAGCGACGGCAAAACTCCAATTTTGCTTGTTGAGTGGGAAGTGGAAGATCATTAACATACATGATGAAGGGGATAGACCTAAAATTGGACCTTGTGGGAGTCCCATTATGATTTATTTTCCCATCAATCCACTAAAATATTCGAACCAGCTGTGGGGTAAAACCATTAGTTTCATGAAGCTTAAGAATTTCTAAGAAAGTAACACAGTCTGTACAATGAAATACCTTGGAAAGATCATAAAGAATTCCAGCTGGCTGTACATTATTATTTAAGCCTTGTACTGTTTGTGAATGAATGTATAAATAGCATTCTAAGTCGGGCAATGGTTCTGCAAACTGACCTATGATATGTGAAGTAAATTGTTTCCACTTATGGGTGTGACCACTATTGAGTACATTACTATTCCTGTGACTGAAACACTGCACATATCACTACATCTTTTGCTGTCACTGGAACAACTTTTCAGAATTCTGCCGGAAATTTCTTCAAGCCAAATGTGTTGATGTTTTATAGAATTTTTGTGATTGCACTAATTTCAGTGAAGGATGCTGGTGCTACTTTTGGTTGCTTAAATTTCTGTGGAATGAGCTTTTTAATATATTTTCTCACTTCTTGAACAAAACCTTCTAACCCTATATGTGGAGCTATGTTTAGAAAATGATTGTTGAAAGTACTTGCAACTTGTGAACTATCAGTCACAACATTCTCATTTAGTTTAATTTTTATGAAAACTTGTACACTGACTGGCTGTTATTTCTTCCATTTGACGGAGTTCCATACAGTTTTGATCCTATTATCTGCATCATTCATTTCTACCTGGATATGCTACGTTTTGGACAGTTCAATGACTTTTCTTAAAATACTACAATATTTTTTTTGTAATGTGCAAGTAATGTTGGATATCGATATGCTCTGACCTTTATATAAATTTCCCTCTTCCTCTTTCTTGAGATTTTAATTCCCTTAGTTATTCATGTTTTACGTGTTTTCTTTAATGGGTCTTTTGCATATTTTTTTAGGAAAGTACATTTCAAATACTGACACAAATTTGCTGTGTAATAAATCGAATTTGACGTCAGCATGTCAAACAACCTATATCTCATCCTACACAACTCCTTTTAATGTACACATTTACTCTTAAAATAGTGTAGTCTGTTCTCATTTATAAGCCACACTGCTTTGTCTGAATCCGCATCAGGGTTCAATAAAGGTACCATACTGTTTACTTCCATAAATATGCTTGATGATTAAGTAGTCCATTGGCAATGAGGTAACAGTAGTTCTTTCAGCCTGAGGACTATCTATAAGAATGTTACCCATTGTGCTACTATTTAACTACGTGAGAGTCGGAAAATTGACTACTGAAATTAATTTGAAACACAAAAATAATATTCTAGTTAATTTTTCCTGTCCATACATTTTACGAAATCTGCACTGAAATTTCACAAACTACTGCATGTTTCTTCTTGTCTTACTGGTAGCTCAATAATGCAACTAGATTTCTCATAAATTGCTGAAAATTTCCTAAAAGAGATCTGTAGACGGTTACAACTAACAGAGAAGTATTTAACAGTAAAAACTTAGAAGCACATGCTTCTAGAGTTCTGATCAACACAAAACCTGTTTGTTTTAATATTTTTTACTCTCAATGTATAACATGTCCATGGTGGCATAGAGCGGCATTTTTGTGAAGCTTGGTGCCAATCTGACGGCGCTGGCCCAACTTAAACGTCACATTAACTTCTGAGCTGTGACCTTTTATCGCATGTGTCATTATCTTGCTGCTTTAAGCGACGTCAAATGGTTCAAATGGCTCTGACCACAATGGGAGTTAACATCTAGGGTCATCAGTCACCTAGAAGTTAGAACTACGTAAACCTAACTAACCTAAGGACATCATACACATCCATGCCCGAGACAGGATTCGAACCTGCGAACGTAGCGGTCGCACGGTTCCAGACTGAAGCGCCTAGAACCGCTCGGGCACGCCGGCAGGCTAAGCGACGTCGAGAAGTAGGGTGACGTCGCAGGGTGACATGTTTTTGCCCCATTAGAGAGTAAGGCTGTACGCACCTTTGAACCACGTTTCAAACTTATGGTTCAAATGGCTCTGGGCACTATGGGACTTAACATCTAAGGTTCATCAGTCCCCTAGAACTTAGAACTACTTAAACCTAACTAACCTAAGGACAACACACACATCCATGCTCGAGGCAGGATTCGAACCTGCGACCGTAGCGGTCGCGAGGATTCAAACTTATGAATCGCAATGTGTGACAATTGAGGCTTTTCGAAAAACTGATACTTTAATTCTGTTGCTTACCGTATATTGTGCAGGCCATAAAGAAACGAAAGAGAATTTTGGAAAGGGAATTTAAGTTCAGGGAGAATGAATAAAACTTTCAATTTTACTGATCACATTTCAGCTGTCTCAATGATAGGAAAGGACTTACAGAAGTCGTTGAACGTAATGGATAATATCTTGAAATAAGCTACAAAATGAACGTTACAAGAGGAAATCAAGAGTAGCTGTGGGTAGTTGAATTAAATCATGCAATGTTAAGGAAATAGATTATGAAATAATACATTAAAAGTAGTTGACGAGTTTTGCTATTGTGACCCCACAACAAATGATGATCGCCAAAGTAGACCTGATGTAAAATGCAGACCGGCAAAGGAAGAAAGGCATTTCTGAAAAACAAGATTTTATCAACATCAGATATAAATATAAGTTTTACGACGCATTTGACATCATTTTTGAAGGTACTGGAATCGACTAAGCCTTTCATGGATTGAAACCAGGACGATAAACAGTTCAGATGGGAGAGTGCGGAGGCTTCTGAAGTGGGGACCTCTAGAAGAATGCTGATCATTTGATGGGTCGATCGAGAGAGGAGGTACTAAATCTAAGTGAAAACGAAAGATATTTGTGGTGCAAACTAACCAACAGAAGGGATCGACTGATAAGGCACATCATGGGGCACTAGGAAACTGACAGTTTAACAATGGAGGGAAGTAGAGGAGGGGGGTGAAAATTGTAGAAGAAGATCAGAGTTTTCTTGCAGTAAGGAGGTCCAAACGGATGTAGCTTACAGTAATATGCTGAAATAAAATGACTTGTACAGGATAAACTACTGTGAAGAGCTGCATCAAAGCAGTTGGGAAACTGAAGATCACTATATGCATTGTGGCGCTCTTCAGACTGTAACACGCTTTTCATACTCCTTCAGAAAAGCATTCGCAGATAAATTTTCTCTGTCTTTTTACATCACTGAATACATTTTTTTCACGATCATACGTATCTGTTTGACAGACACTGCTGTTATAAGAAGATCTTGTGTCACGTTGTAGTAGGGAAGAAGGGATTAGTGTTATTTGTAAGAGCCAATCAAAAAGTGTCCAGCCACGTGCGGTAGTCGTGCCGTCAAAGGCGTCTTGTCGCGGTTCACGCGGCTCCCCCCGAAGGAGGTTCGAGTCCTCCCTCGGGCATGGATGTGCGTGTTGTCCTTAGAAGACGTTAGTTTAAGTTAATTAAGTAGTGCGTAAGCCTGGGCACCGATGACCTCAGAAGTTTGGTCTCATAGTCCTTAACACAAATTCCCAATTTCCAAAAAGAGTCCGTTCGAAAGCCGTACAATCCAGACTCGGTATGCCAATCAGGCAAAATCACCGTGAGCATTGAGGCAATTATACTGCCGATGCACCAGGCTGAAGATACCCCTTTGGTAAAAACCAATGTGCTGCTGCATGAAGAAGCTTATAAATGCCTGCTGTAGATCTACGTCCGACAGGCATCGTCGGTCCTTCAGCGCCCTTTGAAGGGACTAAAGCCGTGGTAATTTCTTGGGGAGAGATCAGGACTATACGGCAGATACTCGAGTGTCTCCCTCTTTAGATGCGTTACTTCTGCGTTACGACATTTACGATATGGAGAAATGCGTTATTTGGAAGGACCTTGGACCAGCATTCCACAGTGGTGGTTTTCGACAAGCATTCTGCCCCATACACGTTCTTCATTCTCAGAGGGATGTCTACCACGCTTTTCCTTACGCAGCCAAGAAAAGAATAACAGCGTATTGGTCCTGCATTTGGTAATTGCGTTGACATAGTAAACGTTACGGCGTTTGCCGCACACACGTTAGAGAGACACGAATGCCAAATTACTTCCTTGCCTACATGTCGATGCTCATATACCCGAATCAGAATTGTGTTACGTTGTACACATACTGCTGCAAAGCCCTTAGACCAAAAAGTTTCGATCGCCGTTTATTCGAGTACAACGCTGAAAACTGATATACACATTTCTACTTGTATATAGAAACAATACTATTGCGTATCTGAATGAATACACTCGCAACAAGTTGCCACTGATCACGACATGCGTATTTCACTGCATATTTCAGTATCATAGTGTTTTGAAAGGCTGCCAATTCAAATATCTAGGATATCACATGGCTTCTTCATGTTAGCCAGAATTGGTTCAATCATAATGTTAATGGTATGGATCTCTTATGATGTCCAGTAGTATTAATGAGACCAAGTGACAGAAACCTGAACAACCAACTTTTTCAGCGTAGACTGCTGCGAGACATGCAAGAAGAGAGTCAGCGAGATTCTGGGAGGTACTGAGAGGGACACGGAGCCGCACTCACTCCAGATGCTGTAGTTTTCTCGGCTGAGTGTCCATGGTGCGAACAGCCCGACTTTCATAGTCCCTCAGATTCTCGATGGGATTTAAAATGAGGGAGTCTGATAGTCAGAAGAGTATGGCTACTTCATCCTGATGTTCTTCGTACCACACACTTACACAGTGAGCTGTGTGAGGCATTGCATTGTCCTGCTAATAGATAAAATTGTGCTGAGGGCGAACTAACTACATGTAAATTGATCACATGGGTACATAGATACTTTTGTTGATCAACTGTGTCTTCCACAATGAAGAGATCACCCAGAGAAGGCCACAGAAACATACTCCACTCCGGCCTGGATCCTTCTGACTATAATTCAGAGTGTTTTCTTTCAGCCTGATGGAGCATAAAACGTGATCCATCGGCAAAGGTCTCCCGTCGTCACTCATTGGTGTCCAATTGCGGTACTGGTGTGCAAATTCCAGTCTTTCTCAGTGATGAATAGCAGTCATTCTAGGTGCATTAACCAGGCACCTGCTGCAGAGGCCCAACGTTCGCTGAATGGTCGTTGAGGAGACGCTGTTGTGGCCCCTTGGTTCGCCTGGGTGGTCAGTTGCTCAACAGTTGCATGCCTGTCCGCCTGCACACATCAACGGAACCGTCATCCACCCTTGTCAACTATGATCCATGGTCCACCACAGTTGCCTCAGTGATGGTTTTGATTAGCGCTATTTCGCCATCCACGGTATACTTTTATTACAGTGGCACCAACAGTTGACAGCCATTTCGGAAATGTCACCTCCCTTGGTCCGAAAGCCAATGATCATGCCGTTGTATCTCAGTAAAATCGCTCCGTTTCTTCATTACGATAACGACATCACAGTCTTCAACGACCCCTACGTGCATTATATACCATCCACTGTTGGTGCCACCTATGCCACCTTCCGTCTATGACTAGTTGCTGCAGTTTGACGTCGAACATAGGTAGTTGTGACATTATTACTCCTGTAATATTAAGTAGAACTACACGATTAAGTCACATTAATGTGACCAGACTATATATTTCTATTGTATTACAGTAGTATGAAAGTAATTATTTTAATTTTAGAACAAAATGAAACGATGATGAAAATTACTGATATGTATCTGTACATGTTTTATCGCCAGGCTGTAAGTGGACCTGGGGTCGTCCTGGAGGGATTGGAAGGAGGAAAAATTATAGCGTCCGCCCGGAACCTCCAGCGCCGTTGAGTAGTGGTCTACCTGCTACATAACCAAGGGCACACAGTTCACGGATATCAAGATAATATATTGAGAAATTTATAAGGGAAGTTCGTTGTGTTGGCAAATGGAGGAAGTAAACTCATTCAGTTTGTACATATACATTAAAGAGAGTTAACATGTCCCGTTACTGTAAACAGTGCTTATCATTGAAGCTCTCGTGCCAGACGACCCATCACCTTCATGCACCATCGCTGTCTGCCAAACTGACGTCAGAATGACTTGCTAGATGTACATTACATAATGTGTAAATGTCGACATCCAGCTGATGATTATGGCATAACAGTTCAAACGCGTGTTAGACATCGCAGTAAAAGTAACTGAGGTAGTAATGTGTCGATTCATTTCCAGTTCTGTCTTATCATTCGACTAATAATCAGTGCATTACGGAAAAACAGTTTCTGGTGTTCCTTACAGGTGACAGCACTCACTGGACACTACACTCTTGAGTATACACTGGTCAAAAAAGTTATACCCTCAAATACTGTGTTCAGTGGGGCCAAGGCATGTTATATGCATAGTGGGTGGTGTAGTGGTCATATGGCGCTCAAAAGGTGTATCTGCGCGCCATCTGTTTCACTTCTGCAGGAAGTAACACAGTTGAGTTAAGAGGTCAACAGTGTTCGCAATATTCAATCTAGGGCACAACCATGCCCCACCCAAACTCCTGTTGGACGGCTTAAGTCATGTGAAAGGAGTCGCGAAAAGCTAGGTGGCTGCATCGACTAATTGCTGCACACGTTGGGCACAATGTGTCAGTGGTGTGCCTATTTCTGTCAACAATGGGTTGTGGAATATTCTCACACATGTAGTCCAGGTATGCATAGTACAGACGAACATCAAGATCGTTGCATTTTGCGAGCAGCACTGGCAGACCGAACACCATCTGGGGGCGAAATCTGGGCACATCATGCCCCTGCTGTGTCGTGACGGACCTTTAGGAACTGTATGTTTTCAGCAGAATTAGGGTCACGTGTGCCTCTGGTCATGATACCACGACCAAGCATGAGAACTCTGGTGTCGCGAAGGAGCGGAGTGTGGATTGCCCAACTATTGCTTCAGCAATGAGAGTAGATTGCATTCGACTGAAGGACGTACACATGTATGGCGTAGACCTAGTAAGATGCCTGTTCCAAAGTGCATTATCCTCATGACACAAAGATGCCATTCCAGGTTCCATGGTGTGGAGGGCCATCAGCTAAAGCTCGCGGTCACAATTGGTATTCCTCCAGGGTAAAGGAATCAGTGCCCACTACATTGCACAAGCCGTTATTCCCGTGCTACTGCCATTTCCTCGACAGGGAGGTGATGTGCTTTTTTAGCGGGACAGTGTTCGTTCACGTATGGCTGCTGCGAAACAACGCGCTCTTCTCAGTATTCAACTCCCCTGGTCGGCAACATAGACCTCTCGCCAGTTGTAGAGGACTGGTACGTGATGAAGCGGCACCTTATTCCTTCTCTGCGGACCTGCAAGAACCATTGCCGAAATGCAATAAAATGTACAAGATTGTTGGGGCAATGTGTCGCAGGACGCCATTCAGTAGCTTCTTGATTATCTGCATGCAGGAATACACGGCTGTGTTGCCGCTAGACGGCCGATACACTTTGTATTAATGCGACTCTATACGGCCTCTATACTGTGAAATCTGGTTCATTTGGTACGAATATGTTATCATATACTCCTAGAATGATGAACTATATGTCACTCCACTTGTCAAAAAAATTACCTTGTCCTTGATGGCATTGTACTTTTTTCTGGCAATGTATAAAGTCTTAACGAAGTACTGATAGTTTCGGTGAAATAATATAGTATGAATAAAAAATTAAAAACGTAGAGGTGGGAAGGAACGTCGTTACAGTGACTGAATAGTATTTGCTTCCACGAGATGCACTGTCTTCCTGGCGTGGCCTGTGGGCTACATTCTCACCTGCTTTCCATCACAAAAGAGTCGCAAACTTGGCCATGTTTCCCCCTCCTCTCATACCCCTCTCCCTTACCCCTCCCCACCCCCTCTACTTCCACTTCAGTGAGTAACAGGAGCGACAGCGCACGCGCAATTAGCAAGAATGCCTCCTGCTCTTTGTTCACCGTTCCTCTTTTTTCCCACTCTCTGCTTTTGCCGCACGTTGTTCCGGGGATAATGAAGCACGTACACAGCGAAATTGCACTCGCATTCATTAATTGCGCCACCACCTAGGAAACACGTTGTTCTGCCAACTCAACAATTTTTCTCGTTTTCGCCTGAGTGCGTAGTGGGAACCACTATTTCGCCCATTCTGCTGCGTTCCGCGCAGGTGTTACGAACGGAGCAGACAGGAAATTTGCTGTCGCCGCGGTGCGCACCTTAAAGTGCTGTGTGTGATTTATGGACGTGCTCCACAGTCCCGCAGTGTCGTATAATTAATACGGGTGTTACGTCACTTCTCAAACACTCGCGTAATTGCCTGTAACAATGTCCCAGCCGCTGGTATAGCGATTTTGCAAGCAATGAGCCGTCTAAACTCCTTCCTTCCAACGATGTACGCCTTGATCAAAGTTTTCGATATGCTCCACTAAATTTTCACCTCTTACACCAAATCTTTGGACGAAGTGCCTTCCACATTGTCTGCTCTTACTTCCACACGTGTTTACCGTTACAGTTCATCGTATTATTACCCCTTCTAAAACATCCACTTTAGAGATCTTCGGTGGATATTGATACTTGCAAAATATCTACTGTACAGGGTGTCCGATAAGTCTTTCGCTGATTACATAAACTGATAAATCAGGCTAGAAGTAAGATACAAATATGAAACTTGTGTCGAATTGTTTACAACTATCAAAGTTTTTTTTCCGTTTTAGGTTCGCAGTGCGTAAGTACGTAAGCCATGTTAACCAATCAGGAGAAGGCACAGCGTGTCCTGTGGTACCATGAGACACGATCACGAACCACAGCGCAGAGACACTTCCAGACATCATTTGGAAGGAATCCACCTGATGTCAAGAGCATTAAAGCCTGGTATGAGAAATTCAAGAACACAGGGTCGGTTGCTGACTGGTCGACCAAGAACCTCAGCAGGCAGGGTGGAAGCAGTAAGGCACTATTATCTACGAAGTCCGAAGAAATCGGTGCGCAGGGCCTCACGTGAATTACAGATGCCAAAAAGCTGTCTCCATGGCATTTTACAGAAAAGTTTATTGTTTCCTGCATACAGAGTGCAAATCGTTCAGGCCTTGTTGCCCAATGACAGTACACGTCGATATGACTTTGCGGTCGAAATGCTATCACGTATTGTGGAAGATGATGGTTATCTCAGACGAATTGCCTTTTCCTACGAAGCGACCTTCTTTATCGGTGGGGTATTGAATCGCCATAATGTGCGTATTTGGGGTTCACAATCCCCTGGCGAGGTGATGAAGTGCACCAGAGGCAGTCAAAAGGTGAATGTTTGGTGCGCGCTATTGCACGATCGGATTATCGTGCCATACGTCTTCGTTGAAGCTACCATCACACCTGCAGTGTATCTGGACATGTTGCAACTGTATGCTGTTCCTCAGCTGCTTCAGTATCACCCCGATGTCTTGTTTCAGCAAGATGGTGCACCGCCTCATTGGGGTTTGGACGCCCGTGCCTATTTCGATATGACCTTTCCTGGGCGAGGGATTGGTCGTGATGGGTCAACGGTTTGGCCTCCACGCTCTCCTGACATAACTTCTTTTTATGGGATTATGTCAAGGACGAGGTCTACCGAACATGTGTACCAGCTCTTGAAACCCTGCGGCAACGGATAACCACAGTCGTTGAATCGATCCCTCCAGCGATGTTCGCTAATGTGTGGACGGAAACTGCATATCGCCTAGATGTGCTACGCGCTACCAAGGGTGCTCATGTGCAAGTTTACTGCTGTGTGAAAAAAACTTTGATAGTTTGTAAACAATTAGACACCAGTTTCATATTTGTATCTTACGTCTAGCCCGAGTTATCAATTTATGTATTCAGGGAAAGACTTTTCGGACAACCTGTATTTTGGGATTTGAAGGATCACAGTTTCAGAG
Source organism: Schistocerca americana (assembly GCF_021461395.2). Classification (NCBI taxonomy): domain Eukaryota; kingdom Metazoa; phylum Arthropoda; class Insecta; order Orthoptera; family Acrididae; genus Schistocerca; species Schistocerca americana. The sequence continues at coordinate 148,729,234 of NC_060126.1, read as the reverse complement.
ACACGGCTGTGTTTGAATCATCGTATCATCGATCTCAAAGACAAAATATCTACACTAACTGATCAAAAGCATCCCATCGTAATACGGAACTTATCACCTGACATGTCAAGAGGCAGACTCGCCGGCTTAAAAGGAGGCAGGGAGTATTGTGTCGTCAGTAGAGAAGCAGAAACAGAAGAGTGGACCCGTCGGAAGAGCTCAATGACTTCTAATGGGGACTAGTCGCTGGATGCCAACCAAACAAATACTCCATCAGGTATATTTCAACCCTTCTAAAGCTGCCCGAGTCCACTGCTGGTGATGTGACAGTGAAGTGGAAACACAAAGGAACAACCACAACTAAACTGAGACGAGCCAGACCTTATGTACTGACTCACAGAGACCGTCCAGACGTGCAAACAGTATCATTTAGTAAGTGGAAGGAATCACTCGAGAGTTCCAAAGTGCGACCACTAGTCCACCTGTCACAGTGACTGTGCGTACGGAGTTAAAACGAACCGGATACAACGGTGGAACAGCTCCTCATAAACCACACATTTGATACTACTTACGGAATATTCCGTCGGATCTTGGAGGAACATGGACATATTAATAACGTGAATACATCGTATCGGGGGAATCATTGATTTCCGGATGCGTTTATCGGGATTATTTACTTGTTTAATTGTTCTGTACACGCCCCATTAGGCTGTACCTATAATTTATTAGTTCGGTATGAACCGGCTTTGGGCTTCTTAGGACATCGTCAAAGAAATCAGTGTTGAACAGAAAGTCCATAAAACTTCAGCGAGAATTAATTGCTGTACAAAGAATGCAGTATGAAGGTATGTGAGGCCGCCCGGCTGGCCGCGCGGTCTAACGCGCTGCTGCCCGAGCGGGAAGACGGTGCCGCTCTCCGGCACGAATCCGCCTGGCAGATTAATGTCGAGGTCCGGTGTGCCGGCCAGCCTGTGGATGGTTTTTAAGGCGGTTTACCTCTGCCTCGGCGAATGCGGGCTGGTTCCCCTTATTCCGCCTCTGTTACACTATGTCGGCGATTGATGCGCAAACACTGTCTCCACGTATGCGTACACGATAATTACTCAACCACGCAAACATTTGGGGTTACACTCGTCTGGTATGAGACGCTCCCGGGCAGGGAGGGGGGAGGGGTGAGTGGGTCCACTGACGCAAGTAGCTTTTAATATATCGAACTTTATACTGTGGCCGGCCGGAGTGGCCGAGCGGTTTTAGGAGCTACAATCTGGAACCGCGCGACCGATATGGTCGCAGGTTCCAATCCTGCCTCGGGCATGGATGTGTGTGATATCCTTAGGTTAGTTAGGTTTAAGTAGTTCTAAGTTCTAGGGGACTGATGACCTCAGATGTTAAGTCCCATAGTGCTCAGAGCCATTTTAACCATTTGAACAATGCGGTTAACGACTTTCTAATATGCTGTCAACGATAAACAGCAGCAAGCTGGTACATTTGCCAATCCAACCACTAACTTAGCAACACCCCATAGGTCACTGAAAACACTAAAAGTACAAATTAAGCCCTTCTCAGCCATTGTTTATCGGAACATATTTTACGAGTACGTAAATGCTCATTAAACCAACTCTCGACTTCTCTGGAAGTTTGACTGTGCGACATCTAGCGGCTGTAAGGGAAGACTGCATTTAGCAGTAGAGTCACCAGATGGCAGTTCCAAAAAATGGTTCAAATGGCTCTGAGCACTATGGGACTTAAAATCTGAGGTCATCAGTCCCCTAGAACTTAGAACTACTTAAACCTAACTAACCTAAAGACATCACACACATCCATGCCCGAGGCAGGATTCGAACCCGCGACGGTAGCGGTCGCGCGATTCCAGATTGAAGCAACTAGAACCTTTCGCCCACACCGGCCGGTCAGATGGCAGTTGCACTCAGTTTGAAAGAGTAGTTTCAGCTTCTGTTGGAGTATTGTCTTCCCACCTGGTATCGGTTCTGTACTGACGTGTTGAGCTCCTTACTTGGTTGTGTTAAAAGTAATGCAATACAACACTGTGCGCCTTTTTCTGCCTCAAGGTTTATCATACACAGAAAAAACTTTTGAAATGTAACTCTGTGCGATGAAACTGATATAATGTAATGTAGTAATCCACTCCCCCCCCATTAACCATGGACCTTGCCGTTGGTGGGGAGGCTTGCGTGCCTCAGCGATACAGATAGCCGTACCGTAGGTGCAACCACAACGGAGGGGTATCTGTTGAGAGGCCAGACAAACGTGTGGTTCCTGAAGAGGGGCAGCAGCCTTTTCAGTAGTTGCAAGGGCAACAGTCTGGATGATTGACTGATCTGGCCTTGTAACAATAACCGAAACGGCCTTGCCGTGCCGGTACTGCGAACGGCTGAAAGCAAGGGGAAACTACAGCCGTAATTTTTCCCGAGGGCATGCAGCTTTACTGTATGATTACATGATGATGGCGTCCTCTTGGGTAAAATATTCCGGAGGTAAAATAGTCCCCCATTCGGATCTCCGGGCGGGGACTACTCGAGAGGATGTCGTTATCAGGAGAAAGAAAACTGGCGTTCTACGGATCGGAGCGTGGAATGTCAGATCCCTTAATCGGGCAGGTAGGTTAGAAAATTTAAAAAGGGAAATGGATAGGTTGAAGTTAGATATTGTGGGAATTAGTGAAGTTCGGTGGCAGGAGGAACAAGACTTCTGGTCAGGTGACTACAGGGTTATAAACACAAAATCAAATAGGGGTAATGCAGGAGTAGGTTTAATAATGAATAGGAAAATAGGAATGCGGGTAAGCTACTACAAACAGCATAGTGAACGCATTATTGTGGCCAAGATAGATACGAAGCCCACACCTACTACAGTAGTACAAGTTTATATGCCAACTAGCTCTGCAGATGACGAAGACATTGAAGAAATGTATGATGAAATAAAAGAAATTATTCAGATTGTGAAGGGAGATGAAAATTTAATAGTCATGGGTGACTGGAATTCGAGTGTAGGAAAAGGGAGAGAAGGAAACATAGTAGGTGAATATGGATTGGGGGACAGAAATGAAAGAGGAAGCCGCCTGGTAGAATTTTGCACAGAGCACAACATAATCATAACTAATACTTGGTTTAAGAATCATGAAAGAAGGTTGTATACATGGAAGAACCCTGGAGATACTAAAAGGTATCAGATAGATTATATAATGGTAAGACAGAGATTTAGGAACCAGGTTTTAAATTGTAAGACATTTCCAGGGGCAGATGTGGACTCTGACCACAATCTATTGGTTATGACCTGTAGATTAAAACTGAAGAAACTGCAAAAAGGTGGGAATTTAAGGAGATGGGACCTGGATAAACTGAAAGAACCAGAGGTGGTACAGAGATTCAGGGAGAGCATAAGGGAGCAATTGACAGAAATGGGGGAAATAAATACAGTAGAAGAAGAATGGGTAGCTTTGAGGGATGAAGTAGTGAAGGCAGCAGAGGATCAAGTAGGTAAAAAGACGAGGGCTAGTAGAAATCCTTGGGTAACAGAAGAAATATTGAATTTAATTGATGAAAGGAGAAAATATAAAAATGCAGTAAGGGAAACAGGCAAAAAGGAATACAAACGTCTCAAAAATGAGATCGACAGGAAGTGCAAAATGGCTAAGCAGGGATGGCTAGAGGACAAATGTAAGGATGTAGAGGCCTATCTCACTAGGGGTAAGATAGATACCGCCTACAGGAAAATTAAAGAGACCTTTGGAGATAAGAGAACGACTTGTATGAACATCAAGAGCTCAGATGGAAACCCAGTTCTAAGCAAAGAAGGGAAAGCAAAAAGGTGGAAGGAGTATATAGAGGGTCTATACAAGGGCGATGTACTTGAGGACAATATTATGGAAATGGAAGAGGATGTAGATGAAGATGAAATGGGAGATACGATACTGCGTGAAGAGTTTGACAGAGCACTGAAGGACCTGAGTCGAAACAAGGCCCCGGGAGTAGACAACATTCCATTAGAACTACTGATGGCCTTGGGAGAGCCAGTCATGACAAAACTCTACCATCTGGTGAGGAAGATGTATGAGACAGGCGAAATACCCTCAGACTTCAAGAAGAATATAATAATTCCAATCCCAAAGAAAGCAGGTGTTGACAGATGTGAAAATTACCGAACTATCAGCTTAATAAGTCACAGCTGCAAAATACTAACACGAATTCTTTACAGACGAATGGAAAAACTAGTAGAAGCCAACCTCGGGGAAGATCAGTTTGGATTCCGTAGAAACACTGGAACACGTGAGGCAATACTGACCTTACGACTTATCTTAGAAGAAAGATTAAGGAAAGGCAAACCTACGTTTCTAGCATTTGTAGACTTAGAGAAAGCTTTTGACAATGTTGACTGGAATACTCTCTTTCAAATTCTAAAGGTGGCAGGGGTAAAATACAGGGAGCGAAAGGCTATTTACAATTTGTACAGAAACCAGATGGCAGTTATAAGAGTCGAGGGACATGAAAGGGAAGCAGTGGTTGGGAAGGGAGTAAGACAGGGTTGTAGCCTCTCCCCGATGTTGTTCAATCTGTATATTGAGCAAGCAGTAAAGGAAACAAAAGAAAAATTCGGAGTAGGTATTAAAATTCATGGAGAAGAAATAAAAACTTTGAGGTTCGCCGATGACATTGTAATTCTGTCCGAGACAGCAAAGGACTTGGCAGAGCAGTTGAATGGAATGGACAGTGTCTTGAAAGGAGGATATAAGATGAACATTAACAAAAGCAAAACAAGGATAATGGAATGTAGCCTAATTAAGTCGGGTGATGCTGAGGGAATTAGATTAGGAAATGAGGCACTTAAAGTAGTAAAGGAGTTTTGCTATTTGGGGAGCAAAATAACTGATAATGGTCGAAGTAGAGAGGATATAAAATGTAGGCTGGCAATGGCAAGGAAAGCGTTTCTGAAGAAGAGAAATTTGTTAACATCCAGTATTGATTTAAGTGTCAGGAAGTCATTTCTGAAAGTATTCGTATGGAGTGTAGCGATGTATGGAAGTGAAACATGGACGATAAATAGTTTGGACAAGAAGAGAATAGAAGCTTTCGAAATGTGGTGCTACAGAAGAATGCTGAAGATTAGATGGGTAGATCACATAACTAATGAGGAAGTATTGAATAGGATTGGGGAGAAGAGAAGTTTGTGGCACAACTTGACCAGAAGAAGGGATCGGTTGGTAGGACATGTTCTGAGGCATCAAGGGATCACCAATTTAGTATTGGAGGGCAGCGTGGAGGGTAAAAATCGTAGAGGGAGACCAAGAGATGAATACACTAAGCAGATTCAGAAGGATGTAGGTTGCAGTAGGTACTGGGAGATGAAAAAGCTTGCACAGGATAGAGTAGCATGGAGAGCTGCATCAAACCAGTCTCAGGACTGAAGACCACAACAACAACAACAGTAATCCACTCACCCACCAGTGCTGTGCCCAAAACCACGGATCTGATAGAAGGGGGGAAAAAACTACACGAGTAGTCTAAAACATCAAAGACGACCTTTTTACTCAAAATGACGATGAAAAGCATTGGGATATGTGTATAAATACTTTCCCAAATGAATATATAATATAAGCCCGCTCGGCTAACTGCGCGGTCTGACACGCTGCTTCCCGAGCGGGAAGGCGTGACGGTCCCTGGCGCGGATCCGCCTGGCGGATTAGTGTCGAAGTCCTGTGTGCCGGCCAGCCTGTGGATGGTTTTTAAGGCGGTTCTCCATCTGCGTCGACGAATGCGGGCTGGTTCCCCTTATTCCGCCTTAGTTACACTATGTCGGCGATTGCTGCGAAAACACTGTGTCCACTTACGCGTACACCATAATTACTCTACACACCACTCATTTGGGGTTTCACTCGTCTGGTATGAGTGGCTTCCTTGGGGGGGGGGGGGGGCGGGGGATAGTGGGGGCTGAATCGCTCAATAGCCTTGGGTTCGGTGTGGGCGGTGGTGGGCTGGGTGGACTGCTGTGGCCTGTTGTGGGGTTTTGAACGAGTGAGGAGGGCTATGCCGGGAGGAAGTCTCTACATCGTTTCTAGGTCCCCCGTTCAATACGCAATACACACAAGATATGTGACATTTTACATTTCGCATGTGATATCCTCATGAAGGAACTAAAGGCAGCCGGCCGCTGGGACTGAGCGGTTCTAGGCGCTTCAGTCGGGAACCACACGGTTGCTACGGTCACAGGTTCGAATCCTGCCTTGGGCTTGGATGTGTGTGATGTCCTTAGGTTAGTAAGGTTTAAGTAGTTCTAAGTCTAGCGCACTGATGACCTCAGATGTTAGGTCCCATAGTCCTTAGAGCCATTTCAGCCATTTTGAACTAAAGGCAGAAAACTAACATTACTTGACATTCTGGCCAGTAATATCACCACTCAAAGAATCGTGACCTGGTCCTTCACGACCAAACTCAGTTCCAGCGCCAGCCGGAGTGGTTGAGCGGTTCTAGGCGCTACAGTCTGGAACCGCGAGGCCGCTACGGTCGCAGGTTCGAATCCTGCCTCGGCCATGGATGTGTGTGATGTCCTTAGGTTAGTTAGGTTTAAGTAGCTCTAAGTTCTAGGGGACTGATGACCTCAGTAGTTAAGTCCCACATTGCTCAAAGCCATTTGAACCATTTTTTTCAGTTCCTGTACTCACCCTTATTGACGCCAGTTGTCAATATCAGCCAGTTACTATTCCTCTCACCATTGGCTAATAAGCTTTTTATAACTGTTTAACATTCACATTGCACAACGTCTTTCTTCCCCTGCGTTTGTTAAGTCTGTTCGTCACATTCAGCAGTTTGCCCATATGACGTAGTAGGCTGTGCCATTACTCACTTGTAAAACATTTCTGTTTTATACACTTACATAGTTTAAACATTTGAATATACTGTTATGTCATATTTATTTGTTGAGTGTCTTTTTAGGTATTGCAACATGCTTGTGTTACGTATCGATATAGTCATAAAATGTCACATATCTCTGTACAGCATTCTTTGTGCAGCTATGAATTCTCGTTGTAGTTGTGAGGACTATCTATACAACATCAGGTTATCTGACGATACCCTAGGAAGGCGAAAGTTGGTTCATACCGAACTAATGAATATTGTTGTGGAACGTTAATACCTTGTATTCAAGTTATTAACCACACATTTCTGTAGTCAGTTCCGTGCGACGCTGGAGGTGGAATAAAGCGCGAGGGCAGTAAGCGGTTAATGACTGAAAAAGGCTGCTGGCTCACGCTAAAATGATGAATCACTCTGTGGCAATACGACGAAACGGCTTGATTGGCAAATACCTGGAAAATTTTTACAGCCATCCTGTCTAGTGTGAACAGTGACATATTGAGGAGGTGGTTTTGAGGTAGTTCTTATCTATGGTTATGGTGTGATCCCCTTACTGCGTTTAAGAAAACCCGAAGAGCGGAAAGCTGTGAAAACATTTTATGGCGTTATGTTCCGCGTAAAGTAGAGGAAATCGTCGGGGAGAATGATGGTCAATATCAGCACGACAATGTACCGGGTCATAAAGCAGCATCTGTGAGGCAATGGTTTGCGAAATAGATTGGCCTGCCCACAGTCTCGACCTGAAATCAATAAACACTGTTGGGAAGACACAGAACGTCGACTTCCTTCCACACCCAGTGTCCAACATCCTTATTTCCTCTCGTTTCGGATTCTGAGGCAGAATGAGCTGCCATTAATCTACAGACATTTAGACACCTCATTATAAGTGTGCCCAACTGAGTTCAAGCTGTCATAAAGGTGAAGGGTGGACACACTCCAAATTAAGGTCCTCTAATGTGTGACTGAAGCAAATAGAGTGCCTTCGTTGTTGGGAAACGTGTGTCGTGCTTGGTACGCCACTTGAGACTGGCACTACTTCATGCTGCGAGTCATGATACATCACTGGCCCGCGAGATGTTCATCAAGCGAGCGTGAAGCAGGAAGTTTAGAGATCGAAGACGGCGAACACGTTGTTGCTATCGCGTCATTGTTTGGTTCACGACCGGTCCGACGCGTGGGTTGGAATCCTGGCTGGCTGGTTGTATGCTAAGGCGGCCACGATATCAACAGGTTACCTGGCGGAAGATTTTTCTATGGACACACTAAGAAAATGGCTACACTCCGGAGGTGCTATTTTACAATTTGTCGAATAAGCGTAAAGTAGATGCTTTTGTGAAGATTGTGCTCTGAGGAGTTTCAAAACCGTGTTTCCTGGAAGTGTCAAGCTCCAGTAAAGCTGATGCATTGCGTTCTCCATAATGTGCTGAAATTTTCAGCCTTTTTCAGCTCGCATAATCTGCTGAGATTTGGGCGTGTATGAAAAGATCATGCCATGTTGGAACCGATATAACGTGTCGTGGTGACATTTAGCTGAACAGGCCAGTCTATCAGTGACAACAATTGCGAAGACAAGTGCTAAAGGTACTGCCTTAATAAATTTCATCTAATTCTTCTCAAACTTCTATGTTGCTAAAGTTGTCTATTTTAACGGTGTTAACGTTAATTTATATTTGGTCATCGATCATATTCAAGATCTGAAACGTGTGGGCTATTACAAATTTCGCTCTTAGGCAAGGTATAATCGCGTTAGTGGCTTGCCGAGCTACATCTACATCTACATCTACATTGATACTCCGCAAGCCACCCAACGGTGTGTGGCGGAGGGCACTTTACGTGCCACTGTCATTACCTCCCTTTCCTGTTCCAGTCGCGTATGGTTCGCGGGAAGAACGACTGTCTGAAAGCCTCCGTGCGCGCTCTAATCTCTCTAATTTTACATTCGTGATCTCCTCGGGAAGTGTAAGTAGGGGGAAGCAATATATTCGATACCTCATCCAGAAACGCACCCTCTCGAAACCTGGCGAGCAAGCTACACCGCGATGCAGAGCGCCTCTCTTGCAGAGTCTGCCACTTGAGTTTATTAAACATCTCCGTAACGCTATCACGGTTACCAAATAACCCAGTGACGAAACGCGCCGCTCTTCTTTGGATCTTCTCTATCTCCTCCGTCAACCCGACCTGGTACGGATCCCACACTGATGAGCAATACTCAAGTATAGGTCGAACGAGTGTTTTGTAAGCCACCTCCTTTGTTGATGGACTACATTTTCTAAGCACTCTCCCAATGAATCTCAACCTGGTACCCGCCTTACCAACAATTAGTTTTATATGATCATTCCACTTCAAATCGTTCCGTACGCATACTCCCAGATATTTTACAGAAGTAACTGCTACCAGTGTGTGTTCCGCTATCATATACTCATACAATAAAGGATCCTTCTTCCTATGTATTCGCAATACATTACATTTGTCTATGTTAAGGGTCAGCTGCCACTCCCTGCACCAAGTGCCTATCCGCTGCAGATCTTCCTGTATTTCGCTACAATTTTCTAATGCAGCAACTTCTCTGTATACTACAGCATCATCCGCGAAAAGCCGCATGGAACTTCCGACACTATCTACTAAGTCATTTATATATATTGTGAAAAGCAATGGTCCCATAACACTCCCCTGTGGCACGCCAGAGGTTACTTTAACGTCTGTAGACGACTCTCCATTGATAACAACATGCTGTGTTCTGTTTGCCAAAAACTCCTCAATCCAGCCACACAGCTGGTCTGATATTCCGTAGGCTCTTACTTTGCTTATCAGGCGACAGTGCGGAACTGTATCGAACGCCTTCCGGAAGTCAAGAAAAATAGCATCTACCTGGGAGCCTGTATCTAATATTTTCTGGGTCTCATGAACAAATAAGGCGAGTTGGGTCTCACACGATCGCTGTTTCCGGAATCCATGTTGATTCCTACATAGTAGATTCTGGGTTTCCAGAAATGACATGATACGCGAGCAAAAAACATGTTCTAAAATTCTGCAAGAGATCGACGTAAGAGATATAGGTCTATAGTTTTGCGCATCTGCTCGACGACCCTTCTTGAAGACTGGGACTATCTGTGCTCTTTTCCAATCATTTGGAACCCTCCGTTCCTCTAGAGACTTGCGGTACACGGCTGTTAGAAGGGGGGCAAGTTCTTTCGCGTACTCTGTGTAGAATCGAATTGGTATCCCGTCAGGTCCAGTGGACTTTCCTCTATTGAGTGATTCCAGTTGCTTTTCTATTCCTTGGACACTTATTTCGATGTCAGCCATTTTTTCGTTTGTGCGAGGATTTAGAGAAGGAACTGCAGTGCGGTCTTCCTCTGTGAAACAGCTTTGGAAAAAGGTGTTTAGTATTTCAGCTTTACGCTTGTCATCCTCTGTTTCAATGCCATCATCATCCCGTAGTGTCTGGATATGCTGTTTCGAGCCACTTACTGATTTAACGTAAGACCAGAACTTCCTAGGATTTTCTGTCAAGTCGGTACATAGAATTTTACTTTCGAATTCAATGAACGCTTCACGCATAGCCCTCCTTACGCTAACTTTGACATCGTTTAGCTTCTGTTTGTCTGAGAGGTTTTGGCTGCGTTTAAACTTGGAGTGGAGCTCTCTTTGCTTTCGCAGTAGTTTCCTAACTTTGTTGTTGTACCACGGTGGGTTTTTCCCGTCCCTCACCGTTTTACTCGGCACGTACCTGTCTAAAACGCATTTTACGATTGCCTTGAACTTTTTCCATAAACACTCAACATTGTCAGTGTCGGAACAGAAATTTTCGTTTTGATCTGTCAGGTAGTCTGAAATCTGCCTTCTATTACTCTTGCTAAACAGATAAACCTTCCTCCCTTTTTTTATATTCCTATTAACTTCCATATTCAGGGATGCTGCAACGGCCTTATGATCACTGATTCCCTGTTCTGTACATACAGATTCGAAAAGTTCGGGTCTGTTTGTTATCAGTAGGTCCAATATGTTATCTCCACGAGTCGGTTCTCTGTTTAATTGCTCGAGGTAATTTTCGGATAGTGCACTCAGTATAATGTCACTCGATGCTCTGTCCCTACCACCCGTCCTAAACATCTGAGTGTCCCAGTCTATATCTGGTAAATTGAAATCTCCTACCCATTGTTATATGATTCCTATCACTGAAGGTAAATTTGTGGAACTGTGCCAAAGCAAATCTCATCTGGAGATTAAAAAAAATTGTTTTGCTCCATTTAAGGGATCATTCTCATTTTAAATATATGTGCTCACGTGGAGAACTGAGTCGATTATCACTGTGACTTGTGTGCTGGAGTACATAGCATTTTTATGAATGTGAGCTGTAATCACCCCGAACATTGTGTGCTCACGTAAACCTGTCTGTTTCAGAAATTTGCTTAGCCGATGTGACGCCACAACACGTGTGGGACGATAGATAATTGTAACGGCGATCTTTTACGGCCGTCAAACTTCGAACGTTTAGTACATACTCAGAGTTCACATCCACTTATATGAAAATTTTATGATTATCTGTTTACAATAAATATGTAGTGTTTAAACAGGTAACCAAGCTCAATCAATTCCTCCACCCTTTCCTACGCTCCAGCATCTTGATACAAAATCTAGGCCACTTATTAGCATTTACAATAACTACTACATAATTTAAACTAGTCTCCTTCTGAAATTCTCTCTTAACGATATTAGTGCAGCAAATTTTTGGCTTTTCAAACGCGGCTAGTGTAAGATAACAATATTTTTAGCAACAGCGAATCAGATAGTAACATTTTATAGTCACTGTGCTCTTCAACCAACATTGAGGTAAAGTTTTCGAAATTCTCAGAATATATTTCCTAAATTGGAACGGAAGGTGTACGCTTCTCTAAAGCAATTTCGTACATGATTCATGAATATGCATAGTTATTTCTAATTGTTCAAAGTGAAGGTTTTCCAAACCTGCTGAAGCACGTGACACACGTGCTACGAGCTAAGTTGTGTACAGTGTGTCTGATTGCTGGTCAAAGGCGTACGCTGTTTATCACCCCTGTCTGTTCCAGCGTACAATAGACACACGGGATCTTTGCGAGAGCGCGACATAACTGCATGCGTCGTTACGGTACATGCACTGATACTGACGGTCGTCACTTACTATGAACTACGTTGTCGTTTTGCGCTGTACGCTGTATATATCCATAACACAGGAAATGTGCATTTACGGCCATTGGTTCCCAATGTCAATATGATCGGTTGTGGATCCACGCTCACCTGTTTGAATTTGACCCAAAACGTGTGAGACACCCAGCAGAATATCTTCCCAGCTATGCCTGTTCAAATGTTACTAAAAATCCTCCCTGTCACTGAAACAGAAATCACTGTTAAGCGTGGATAAAATACTGGCCACGCGAGGTTAACATTTCGCTGAAATAAATTGATATTACCCACTCAGACAGCGGCCATCACCCGAACGCTTGTTAATAATTAGTCGGTGCGGCGGCTGTATTTACAGAAATGTTCGTATCGAATGGCAAAAACAGCTGTCAAGCTGTCGTAATGTTCAACAAAATTGCAGGCTCTCGAATCTGACAATATTCTGTCAAAGCATGAACAAAGCATTTATTTAACGATGCTGCGAGAGAGATAGAATATCCAGTTCATTTAACGTGGCATATGTAAATATTGCCTCTTCAAATTATAAAATAATGGAAATACTTATGTCTGAGGGCTGCCAGCTGTTTGAAAAATAGGTGGCGTACAAGCTCGTAACCTGTCCTTCTCGTTTAGTTTAATGCGTAGCACTGGAAAATCCAGCATGGAATGTAACAATATTATGAAAAGAATAGCTGCTACTCACGATATAGCGGAGATGCTGAGTCACAGACAGGCACAACAAAAAGATTGGCACAAAATAATATTTCTACCAACAAGGCCTTTGTCAAAAATAAACGTCAGACACACATTCACTCAAGCACATACGTGATCACTGTCTCTGGCAGCTGAAGCCACGCTACTAGTAGTAATAATTTCTAACAACGTAACAAATATCCCAAACTGTACGTTTTCGTGAAGGAAAAACCTTGTAGGCAGTTAGGTCTTTCCACGTTTCTCTTCAGGTTCTTTTTACACAATCATCGTTTCGACCCCTCTTTTGTGAACTTTTTCAGCGTTTTCTGGTGTCCTCAGTTAGCTTGGGGACACCAGAAGAGCTGACGCAGATGTAGGAACTGGACTCGTATCCGGAAGGACGAAGGTCCAAATACCTTAACTCAGATTTTGCGTGATTTGGATTAATCACCTAAAGAAAACGCCAGCATTGTTCCTTTGTAGTGGCTTAACCGATTCCGTTTCTCATCATTCCCTAGTCCGCTCTTGTGATTTGACTCTAATGATTTCGTCCTCGACGGAGCAATAAACCTTTAATCTTCCTTTCTTAGTTGTAAACTGGCATTTTACAGAAGTATTACTTTTTGAAAGATTGTTATTGTTCAGTTTAAAAGTTAATACATTGAATTTTTTAAGTGAATGAACAACATCTCTGTTTCCTTTTATCTGATTGTTATTGATGTCTTTATGTCATCCTATCAATTCCGGGCGTATATAAGCTCCAGTATTTTTCGAATGAATAGGAGTTTTACAGAATTTTTAGAGACAAAACTGGCCATTCACTCATTACAGACATTAACCGACCTATCTGTATTTTATAAGCCATAACTAAACCTGTGATAGGAAATGTTGAGAAGAAAGTAGTTCTGTCAGAGACAGCAAAGGACCTGGAAGAACAGTAGAACGGAATGGACAGCGTCTTGAAAGGAGGCTACGAGATAAACATCAACAAAACCAAACGAAGATAATGGAATGTACTCTAATTAAATCAGGTGAAGCAGAGGGAATTATATTAGGAAATGGGACACTTAAAGTAGTAGACGAGTTTTGCTAATTAGGGAGCAAAGTAACTAACGATTGTCGAAGTAGGGAGGATAAAAAATGTAGACTGCCAATGGCAAGGAAAGCTTTTGTGAAGAAGAGAAATTTGTTAACGTCGAGTATAGATTTAAATGTCAGGAACTCTCTTCTTAAAGTATTTTATGGAGTGTAGCCATGTATGGATGTGAAACGTGGAAGATAAATAGTTGAGAGAAGAAGAGAAGAGGAGCTTTCGAAATGTGCTGCTACACCAGAATGCTGAAGATTAGATGGGTAGATCAAGTAACTAATGAGGAGGTACTGAATAGATTTGGGGAGAAGAGGAAGTTGTGACACAACTTATCCAGAAAAAGGGATCAGTTGGTAGGACATGTTCTGAGGCATCAAGGGATCACCAGTTTAGTACTGGAGGGCAGCGTGGAAGGTAAAAATCGTAGAGGGAGACCAAGAGATGGGTACACTACACAGATTCAGAAGGATGTAGCATGCAGTAGTTACTTGGAAATGAAGAAGGTTGCTCAGAGTAGAGTAGCATGGGGAGCTGCATCAAACCAGTCTCTGGGCTGAAGGCCACAACAACAACAACATGAAGGCCTTAGAGTTTACTGTGCCGTAGATGCCTCAAACCTCCACAATACAAACTGAACCTTAGCCGTCCACTACAATGCGAATGTCAGGCAACTCCACAAATACCTTGTTCCTTCCACAAGGATAATCTCTGTTCAATACGACGGCCTTACGCCATCTTACACGGAGGGCTGTGTGCCCTCATGGTACCACTCTACTAGTCGACGTCGCAGCCAACGTCTTGCTGAATCAGTAGTCACCCAATCACGCTATCACTGCTTCCTGATCTGTGCGACCTCCATTGGGCCAAACAGATGGAAGTCGGTACGTGCGAGATCCGGGCTGTAGGGTGAATGAGGAAGAACGGTCCAAAGAAGCTTTGTGAGCTCTTCCCGGGTGCGCAGACTTGTCTGAACCTTTGCTTTGTTACGGAGAGAAAGAAGTTCGTTCGCATTTTTGGTGGGATGAACACGATGAAGTTGAGGGTAGTACAATAGACTTCATAACTGATCGTTGCACCACGAGGGAGGAAAGTAAACAGAATAACCGCTTCAGAGTCCCAGAAGCTGTGGCTCTACTAGCTGAGGGCGAGGCTTTGAACGTTTTATTCGGAACAGATGTGGTGTCGCGCCACTCTCTGAATTCGCGTTTGTTTCCGGTTAGAAGTGATGAACTCACACGTTATCGGCAGTGACGATGATCGATAAATAATTTTCACGTTCAGCCTCGTAACGCGCAAGCTGTTCCACACAGATGGTCCTTCGTCGCTCATGGTTTTCTGTTAGGCGGCGAGTAACCCAGTGGGCGCACATCTCTGAGTACCCCAACTGGTGGACGAATGCGAATGTGTCAGCACTATCAATAGAGATGTCCAGTTGAGCATTGAGGTGTCGTCAATCACCTTTAATTGGAGTATCAGCACGTTTCAAACTTGCTATAGTCACAGCTGTGTGCGGCAGGCAGGCGGTACGTCGGACAAGTTTGCGCGACCTTGTTGCGATGGTGACATACGACTCGCCAACGACTCAACGTGCTTTTGTTCACTGCCAGGTATCCGTAGACATTTTTCAAGCGCGTATGATCACCTGCGATGCTCTGGTTTCCCGCCAGAGGGAACTCAATGAGAACCTTCTGCTAGGAACGCCCCTCCGTTACAGAAGTCATTTTGAAGATTACGTGTATCACTGGCACTCGCATGACCTTAATAAAGCTATAGGGGCTGGAGCGGGAATATTCCACGATGCCCCACAACAAATTCAGTCAAAATTGGCCGTAAAGGAAATGTGTTTGCGGTACTTATTGAACACTGTTGGTATATAAACGAAGCGGAAACGAGTGGGGAACCATTCTGTCATGGATAAGTGCCACAATGTTTGAAATAGACTGACATACAAAAGGCTGATTGTTATGGTGTGGTGCCCGGAACGAACATCTAGTGAACAGCGTAGTTACTTGGCTGTCGAGAACATCTATGGAAAGCGGTGAGTGACAGTGAAACCACGATCAGGGGACAAGATGTGGACGTCCACGCCTCATCACAGAATAGAGATGTCGAAGGCTTGCACGCTCTGTGTAAACAGACAGGCAGCGACAAGTGGCACACCTGACAACAAAGTACAACGCTGTAGCAGGCACAAGTGTCCCGGTCTGCAATGTTCAGTGCACGTTGTTGAATATGATGGACGCAATCGAAACCTACCTATTCATGTGTTGACGGTACGACATTTTGAATTACGTTTGTAGGGGGCACGGGGACATAGAGATTGGACCGTGGATGAAAGGAAACGTGTCACATGGCCGGATGAATAACGTTTGTTGTTGCACCACGCCACAGTGCCTTTCCGGATACGCCGTCATCGAGGCTAAAACTGCTCGAAGCACGCACCTCCTTACTGACGCAGGCAAGTGGGGGCACTATTATATGGGGTGCTTCCGATAAGTAATGCAACATATATTTTCTCTGACAGCTTTGGTTGAAACAATGTAAAATATGTTGTGGAACATAGTGGAATGCTCCTGCTTCAGCCCCTTTACTTTCATTAAGGTCCGATAGGTGGCAGTGTAATTTGTAGCCTTCAAAATGGCCTCTGTAACGAGGGGCGCTCTAAGCAGAAGGTTGTCATCGAGTTTCTTTTGGCGGAAAACCAAAGAATTGCATATGCTCAGAGGCGCTTGCAAATTATCTACGAAGTCCTGGCAATGAACAAACTCACGGTGAGTCGTTGGTTGAGGTGTATGTCATTACCGCAACAGGTTCGCACAGACCTGTCGGACCTTTTGCTTGCCTGTCGGCTGGACGCAGTTGTGACTCCGTAACTTTTGGAACTTGCTTTCACTCTCATTCGAAGTGATCGACTGATCGCAATCAGACACCTCGCTGCTCAACTGGACGTCTCTGTTGATAGTGCTAACACACTCGTCCTCCTGTTGGGATACTCAAAGTGTGTGCCCTGGCTTTCTCGCCACCTATCAGAACATCACAAAGAACAACGAACGACAATCTGTCAACTGCTTCCGTGTTACGAGGCTGACTGCGAAGTTTCATTGTCGAACTTCGGCAAAGGCAATGAAACATCGCTTCGAAGGAGAACGGGATTTCATGGAGTGGCGCCACACTACCTCTCCTCCGAAATAGTTCAAAGCAGCACCGTTAGCCGGTAAAGTCAAGATGACAGTCTTCTGGGGCTCTGAAGGGGATATTCTGTTTGATGTCCTCCCTCAAGATGCAACGATCAACTCTGAAGTGTACTCCCGTACCCAAGGGAAATTGTAGAAACGAGCCCAGATCTCCTCAAATTCCGACTTCCATCAATTTGGCCCAACTGACGTTGAAGTCTCACATTACTCCGGGGACCTACTTGGAATTGTCTGATCAATACAAAGTAGAATCGCTACTGTACTACCTTCCAAAGGTGGACCATCACGATGCTGAGTAAGGTGGCTTCTCATTGTGGTATGCTCTGTTCCTATTTGCTCATATACGATGTCGTGTGCCTCACCGTCGTTACGACAGGTATCAAAGTCGACGTCCAGTGTCGGCGGCTTCAGCTGATTTCCAGTGTCACTATCGGCGTCCTCTCTTAATGGCTGTCTGCTTGTCAACGGATATCGGACAAAGGCAAGACTGGCCGGGTGTGAAGTGCTGAAACGCCTTACACTACTGCTAGTATACTGCACGTATCGATAATCGAATTTATCATCAGCTGGCCGAGTTCTTTTGCAAGTATAGACCCCATCCCACCGCCCCCCGGCCACCGTCCCCCGCCACCTACACCAGATTATGCCAGGCAAAGGCAGGACTGATTTAAGATTGCTACGTATAAATTATTTACATGTTCTGTAGATCAACTGCAAGATTCTTATGGAAATTATCTGAGAGGAGACAATTTACAGGTTACTTATATGTGATGAACTCATCAAGCAATATATTAGTTATCCTCTTGCCACTTTGGAGCGCTGTACTAGCAGAGGCGAGTGTGAGAAGTGTGTCGGGGTAAACAGGGAAAGCTGCAGCATTGGTCGTACAAATTCGACATATTTTTTCACCGTTGCATATCGATTTCAATCAAAGGGTGACCATCTTTAGCTCAAGACCAAGTCCTGTGGGCACAAATAATCATGCACGATATATAACTTCAAACATAGCTGTTCATAGTGAAGAACATGCCAACTAGAATTTGAAGCCATTTTAACTGTTTTTCGACCGTGACTGTCTGAAGAAATATGTAAAGGTTTCTATAAATTATCGCTACCAGCCACAAACCTATTCAACCATTATATTTAGCGACATGTTTCGAGGCTCATACGTCATCTTCAGGCTAAATGACATTACAAAAACAACTTTAAAGTAAGGTTATACTGATGTTACATAGTCTTTTCGTAAATTCTGTCGTTATCCTGTGGAAGAAGAGAATACTTAGTAAGAGGCGCTAGCAAGAGGCGCTGTCACTTTGGAAGCTGGACTGATGTTCTCGCACACCGACGCCAGAACATGGCACAGCCTAGGGGAGCACATACTGGCGGTGGCCAGTGATTGGCTCGACGTAGATGTCACGGGACCATTTGATGGTGTCAGACACCATCAGCCGCCTCATTAGCTGGAAGTAGCGGCTAGCGATGCCTAAGTGCCGAAGCATCATTTCGGTGGTCCCACGCCCCTGGGGCACATTTTCGTGCAAACATCAGTCCAGCTTCCAAAGTGACAGCGCCTCTTATTAACTTTTCCTTCACAGGACGACCACAGAATTTACGAAAATACTATGTAACATCAATACTTTATTTTAAAGCTGTGTTTGCATTGCCATTTAGCCTGAAGATGAGGTATAACCTTCCAAACATGTCGCTAAGTAAATAAGTAATACAGTAGTTGACAAAGTTTGTGACTGGTAGCGGTAATTTAAAGAAAGCTTTACATGCCAACTAGCAGCTAAAATTGAAATTTTCCTGTTAATTGGCATGTTCTTCACTATGGACACCTATGTCTGAAGTTATATTTCATGCATGATTGTATGAGTCCACTGGACTTAAAGAGAAGATAATCACTCTCTGACTGAAATCGATATGAAATAACAAAAATGAATAAATAAAAATAAAAACCATTTCAAATTTATACAACCAATACTGGAGTTGTCCTTGTTTGCAATGTTTGTGTGGTCGTAGTGCACAAGTTTCCTAATGGAATCGAACCTCAACTGCAGTCATTATCGCAACTCTGAACGGAAAGTTTTATTGTAGTGTGTTGATATACCATAAGAGAAGAGTTGATATCAGAAGCATCGTGGACGACCGTCCGCAGCAGGAACATAGCTGAGCGCAAACGAACCACGCTGTCCGCGAGAATCACGCTACATGGAGCAGCAGCGCGATCGAAAGCGAGACGCACTTAAGCGGCCGAGCACGAGCAGAAGTTGTCTGTTGCAAGTTGTAAGTCATTCTGAGTTTTGCTAGGGAGTTCCTGCAGGACGTTCGTAGTATCTTCAATTCTTGAAGTCGTCGAGTTTGACAGAAACAGTGAGCAACACATGGACAGCGGTTAGTCATCAGTAGGAACAGAATAGTGAATAGAATTCTCTTGTATGGACAGAGACAGCCTGCATAGAGATTTAACTGTGTAGTGTAAGTTTGGAACTGTTCTTCGTATTGTATCAAAGACACAAGATTACTTTTCTTCCGTCTGAAGTTCAGAGAACGGTATTAAGTTTCTGTTCATGGAACTTTCGTCAATGTAGGACAGATTGGCTAAACCTACATTCTAAAATTGCTGTAACCAGTGTTACCAAAGCCGAGTAATGTATTTTACTAGTCGCAATTTAGTGTGTGCTGCCTTAAACCCACCGACTTGTCCTACTTGGACGCCTGTATTAGTCCTTTTCAGCGGCAGCGAAATTTTCATCAAACAGGACACTCCCAGTCCACAACAATTATATGACGTCCAAATGGGCGTGATCAGTGGCTTTTGATCCAAGGGTGCAAGCATTTTCGAAACGGCTAAGTTTGTAAACTGTTCGCGTCCCTCAGTGCGTAAAGTATACCGTGCATGGCAAAAGGGCGCTATACAAAAGTGGCACCTAGGTTTCTGTTGTGCACCACGGGCCATAGATGACAGATGAATGTCGGCTGCCAAGATGTATATGGAAGAATACATGTTGTCCTGTTGAGTAATTGAACGCCAGATGAACCAAGTGTCTACCAACAGCATCCCTTCAATGTCAGTTCTGAATATGGGCCCCCGCAGCAGTTGCCTGGTCCAAGCACTAGTGCTGACTACTGCTCATCTTGGAATCTGTACGTCAGTACCGCAACTGGACGTCCAGTAATTGGCGACATCCGACATTTTAAGATGAATCACGCCCCACCGTCCATCAGACGGATGGCCGATGGCTCTGTAAGAATAGTCGAAATGGTCCAGGCTGGAAGATGAAGCGTTATGGTCTGGGGAATATTTCGCGTCATTCCCTTGGTGATCTCGTTATTCTGGAAGGCGCAATGGATGAGCACAAGTACGCGGCTTTGCAAGGGACAATTTCCACCTCTACCTGCAGTTTATTTTCTCTTGGCACGATGGCATATAACAGCAGCAGCACAATGCAACGCGTCACTCCCCGGATTTACACCCAGTCGAGAATCCGTGGGGCCGTCTCTACCTGACTGTTCGCACCATGGGTCCCCACCCCAGAACCATAGTGCAGCTAGAGTCGGAATGGTTCCATGTCCCTGTCAGTACCTTCCAAAACCTCAATGACTATCTCCCTGCATGTCCGTGATGATGATAAGTGAAGCTTTTGGGAGGGTGATCACATTAAAAAATGGTTCAAATGGCTCTGAGCACTATGCGACTTAACTTCTGAGGTCATCGGTCGCCTAGAACTTAGAACTAATTAAACCTAACTAACCTAAGGACATCACACACATCCATGCCCGAGGCAGGATTCGAACCTGCGACTGTAGCGGTCGCTTGGCTCCAGACTGTAGCACCTAGAACCGCACGGCCACTCCGGCCGGCGTGATCACATTAATGTGACTGGATCGTGTAGAAGATTAAGTGAAGTAAGGGTGGTCGACTTGGAAACGTGAAAAAGTGGCAGAATGGTGGTGTCGTAAATCGACGCCCTCACGACCACTCTGTGAATGAAGTTGCCTGTTTTATTGATGTACGAGTGTGAATTGTCAAATGTGCCTAAAAGCAGCAGTTCACCACCCACAGCCATGTAAAACGGCGTAGAGAAATCCAAACCTCCAGGGACCAGAGACAACTGCCACGACACGATACTCTCAATCGATTCCAAATATGGCAGAGGTACCCGCTGACAGTGAATCCAAATTCCATCTCAACCATCAACCAGATTATGAGCGAACATTGTGCAGGGAACTGCATACAATGGACGTTTAGAATTGGGTACTTACAAGGGAACCTCCCCATCGCACCCCCCCTCAGATTTGGTTATAAGCTGGCACAGTGGATAGGCCTTGAAAAACTGAACACAGATCAATCGAGAAAACAGGAAGAAGTTGTGTGGAACTATGAACAAAATAAGCAAAATATACAAACTGAGTAGTCCATGCGCAAGATATGCAACATCATGGAGAGTGTAAGCTCAGAAGCGCCGTGGTCCCGTGGTTAGCGTGAGCAGCTACGAAACGCGAGGTCCTTGGTTGAAAAGTTTACTTTATTTATTTTCGCGAGCTATGTTTATATTGCCCACGGAATACATCTCACGTATTTAATGCACCCTCGTCCAAAGTAGCGAACAGTCAACTGCCAGCCTGGGGGCTCGTTAGCAGGAATACTCTCTCTTACGTGCGCTGTAGTCGTCTGACGTCGTGTGTTTCGATGTTTGTTTAGGTGTAGCGTCCCCATACTATGGCACAGTTACCTCGCATCGGACGGACGGACGGACGGACGGACAGATAATAATTGTCTGAAAATAAAAAAAATTAAACGTTTCACTCGAGGGAAGACTTGAACCAAGGACCTATCGTTCCGGAGCTGCTCACGCTAACCACGGGAACACGGCGCTGCTGAGATCACAGTCTCCATGATGTTGCCTATCTTGCGCATGAACTACTCAGTTTTTATATTTTGCTTATTTTTTTCATAGTTTCACACAACTTCTTCCTGTTTTCTTGATTGATCTGCGTTCAGTTTGTCAAGGCCTATCCACTCTGCCAACTTATAACTAAATCTGAGGGGGATGCGATGGGGAGATTCCCTTGTTAGCAAAAGGCCATTGCTCACAGCAACCCATAAAGCTGCATATCTTCAATGGGCCAAACAGTACTGTGTAATATGGACTAATAAACAATCAAATGTGACAGTGTAGGGTGCAATTTCATTTCGTAACAGCACTCCTTGGCTGTCATCTGCGGTACACTTACACCATAACGGTACGTCCACGATATTCTACGCCCCATTTCGTTGCCCTTTAAGGGAAGCCATCGTTGGCTTACATTTCAGCAAGATAACGCTCACCCGCACATAGCGAGAGTTTCTACTGTTTCTTTTCGTGCTTCCCCAACCCCACCTTGGCCAGCAAGGTTGCCGGATCTCTCCACAACAGACAACTCTGGGAGCATTATACGCAGGACCTTGCAACCAGCTCGGGACTTTGACGATCTGACGAGCGCAATTGGAACGATATCTCTCAGGAGGCCTTGCAATAACTCTTCCAATCAACGCCAAGCTGAATAACTTCTTGCTTAAGGGCATGAGGTGGGCCATCGCGTTAAGGACTTGCTAAATTTGTGAATCTCTTTCTCTTGAATAAACAATCTACTTTTTAAGTGTAATCGTTTTTCTGTCTTTAAATGTACATCATTTCCATCCCGTTGGGGTAATTTTTTTCGTTCTGTGACTTTTTTTTCTTAGAGTGTATATAATGGCTTCTGTCTTAGGATAATGGACTAATAAACAATCAAATGTGACAGTGTAGGGTGCAATTTCATTTCGTAACAGCACTCCTTGGCTGTCATCTGCGGTACACTTACACCATAACGGTACGTCCATTATATTCTACGCCCCATTTCGTTGCCCTTTAAGGGAAGCCATCGTTGGCTTACATTTCAGCAAGATAACGCTCACCCGCACATAGCGAGAGTTTCTACTGTTTCTTTTCGTGCTTCCCCAACCCCACCTTGGCCAGCAAGGTTGCCGGATCTCTCCACAACAGACAACTCTGTATGTGTGTATATAATGGCTTCTGTCTTAGTGAAGGCATCAGCCTGTGTAGTTGAATATTCAGCACGTTTCCCTGTTTTCTGGAAGAACTGTGCTTAACTCCATGTACTACCAGAGACTTTCGCCTGTGGAAGACCTAGAACGCGATCCAAGCAGCCTCAGGATGCCAAATGAGGGGGTCATGAAAGACGGTCGTGTGCTGCGCCCAAGTCCATCCATATCGTAGCCAAATGACACTGTATGGTTGATGAAGAGACAGCTGCCGGCCGCCATCGCTTCGTGATTTCGAACTCATCGTACAGTTCGGTTAATCTTCTGACGGCACTACTCACTATAGTGCCTACAGTGAACGCAAACATGGATTTGTGGTTGGATCTCCCATCTGTGCACGAGGCAGTGGTGAAATGTTCTCCTCCAGGCACTAAAAGAGTGTCCTATAGTTTTCCACTGATTTGATTCCGTTCTGGAGTGAGACCCTGCAACGTCTGCAAAGTAGCTTTCTACCTATTTATCGATCAGGTCCGTGGGACCATGCGACCCAAAACTAATTCTCCATGGAACGAGTCACTACTTAGTTTATAGATCGCTGGTCAAAAGAATTTATTAACATAAGAATTAAAGAATTAATAAATGCTAGGAAATAATTCGACAGTATAGGTATGAATAAAACATTGCCGGTAAATGTTCTCTAGTATTGCGTGGACTTCTGTAAAGGAAATAAGGAGTGTGCCACTCTAAGACTTCCCTAGTGGGATTTTAATACTTAGAGTTTACCAATCCCTACTCTTTGTTCTTCTGGAAGCCTGTTGAAAATGAATCCTGTTGAATAATTCATGTATTTGTTTACTATACTTAACAATAGTTTGTCAAACTGCTTGTCGATTTTCCAATCTACTGTTCACTGAATGAATGTTGTCGGTTCTTTCGGATGGGTCTTCCAGTTTCAGTGTGAAAGAGAGCAAAAATGGTACTAATCGTGATATCTGAGGTGTAAGGACCACGATCTGCTTCTGATCGGTCCGACTCCGAGCACACACTTTGTCGATGGTCGAGTGGCGTTTGTTCCTTTATTTTATATCTGAGGTTCGCCAGACAGTGCGAGCCACGGCTACATCGTCGTGTAACGAGTCCGTACACAGTTTACAGGACAACGATATGAAACATTAAAGAAGAAAAAAAACTAATCAATTAATAAAGTACAAGGAAAACGGTGACAGTGTGCGAACAAATTACATAATACAGACAAAAGTCCTCAACTGCTGCGCGGAACTAAAGGGTTGAATAAAATGTGTGTGCCACAAGGAAACCTTTCGACTTCAGTTTGGAGACTTGGCGTTTGTCTCTCTTTTCTTTTAAGTTCTGCTGGACGTCTCCTGAAAATATCGGCCGATGGACACTGCACATACTTCTGTACATTGATTAAGGATCTGTTATCCACATGCAAATCATTTTACACTATGGTTCTGACTGAAGGAGTATTTCAGTTTCTTCTGATTAAATGAATAATGCCACCAAGAAATTCCATGATGGATTATGTGTACAGTGATAGCAACACAAGTGAACAGCAGCCTACACGGTCTTCGCGAACTCACACTGCAAATCAGTCTGGCCGTCCTCTTCTGGTATAAGAATTTTATTGGTGAGTGCTAAGAGTTGCGCCTTCGAATTTCAGTGTCGAAGTTGTAATATCATTGGGCTTTCCCTCGTATGAAAGCTGTGAGTATACTTGGAAAGTCATTCGCCTAGCTGTGTATTAAGTGATCAACTTATGAGATGAGACCTATTCTTTGAAAGACATTTGTTTTACATAATTTGTGTAACTGTAAAGATGCGCCTCTACATCGATTGGTCAGTCAAAGAAACATTTTAACAGAAGCTGAACTGAACGTTCAGCTTCGATCTAAATAAAAGATAACAGTAAAAAGCCTTTGTAGATTTTCAGATTTTATCGTACTTCTGCTTGTAATGTGAAAGCGTAAAAAGATCGTCTTTAAGCCATAAAAGTGAGTGGTCTGGCCAGCGTGCAGACAACAGTTATTAATTAATAAAACTCAAGTCATTTATGTTCGATACTGTAAACAGGCAAGTTATTGTTATGAAGGTGTCGAAGGAAGGAGAAAAGTAATGACAGGACAGGCTAAAATCCGATCGCACCATACAGTTAGAAAAATACTTATGTAAGTTATACTGTTTATAAATAAGCCATAATTGCTTATGAGAATTATTTGAATATATTTAGCGTGTACCAGATTTCTTATTGTATTCTTTTCCTTTATTTTTTTTTAATTCCATGTCATATTCGTTTTATAAATGTCAAACAGCCTTTACTACAGCAGAGAATACTGCGACATCCTGGTCGTAGACAGAAGGCCGCTCCTTGTCCTTTATACATCTCATAGCTGCCCCATTTATTAATGATTACATTTGCAAATGCAATTTTTTTAATTCTTCATTGTTAAAGGTCCCTTAGGTAATTATAAAATTCATAGTGATTACCTTAAGAAATTCGGGTTGTTCTTTTCCATATAACAAAAGCCTTTGCGTAATCAAAAACTAGCCTCCTTCTGACAACGATTAGGAGCCGACCAGAAGACGGATGTGAATCGACGTCTTCTTTCTAATTGTACTATTTTTTTCGGGCAATATGCTTAGGATTGAGGATAGACGATAATTTTTGTCTGTTACGTCTTGTGTAAGACCTATATGCCCATAACTTCACTATAAGAATAATATGCACTTTCTAGTGTGATAAAAGAAAAAAAAGTTATATATATATATATATATATATATATATATATATATATATAAATTGAAATATATTTAACTTTTTTTTTCTTTTATCACACTAGAAAGTGCATATTATTCTTATAGTGAAGTTATGAGCATATAGGTCTTACACAGGACGTAACAGACAAAACTTCCCGTCTATCCTCATTCGTAAGTATACTGCCGGAAAAAAATTTGTACAGTTAGAAAGAAGACGTCAGTTCTCATCCGAGCACGGCATACGCCATCTGGGGGATACCGGTACCAGATATAATGATAATGGTTTCAACGTCGTCCACCAACAGAAAGTGTAGTGGCATAGCTACCGGAGCGCAATCTGTGTCTACTGGTTTAATAAGGAATGTTCATTGTCAGAAGGCTCAGTGTGGTGCAGACATGTAAAGGAAGCAGGAAGCCATATCACAGAGGCGACTCGTGCTTCCTACAGCCAACTGAGCGAGTTTGAAAGGGGTCAAATTGTGGCATTCCGAGCGGGGGGATTGTCCTTTTGGAGAACCGCCACACAATTTGGAAATGCAGCGTAAGTTGTGCAACGATCCTAATGCCAGTGGTGCTGTCAACGTTCTCACGCCCTTAAACGAGGTTCTGGGCGTCCATGCAGCACAGTAGCCCGCCAGGATCTTCGTATTGTGAAGCAGCAGTGGCAGATCGTAAAGTTGGCACAGCACAGGTTAGTAGGCCTGTGAGCCCAGTCGTGTGAACACGAACTGCTGGGAACCGATTATTAGCAGTGGGACTACCCGCACGCACACCTGTAGCCCCTCTTCCAACCATTCCACAGTACTCAACGTGATCGTCACCACTGGTGCCGTCAGATGATCGCTTGGAAGATACAATGGTGCTCTTCAGCAATGAATGGAGATTCTCCATGCACACAAGTCATGGTCATTCGTGCATATGATGTTGACCCGATGAGCGCTCTCTCGTAGAGTACATTCAGCCAAGACACGCTGATGGCGTCCCAGGCCTTTTGGTCTGGGTTGCGATAAGCTACAACTCTCCTTCACCTTTCGTGTTTCAAGAGGGGACGCCTACCAGCCTAGGCCCGCAGTTTTGCCGTTCTAGCAACAGGAAGGTCACGTGTTCCTCCAACAAGTTTAAACTCCCCGTGAGACACACGGTGCTCTGCAAGACGTGCCGAAACTTCCCTGGCCAGCATGATGTGCAGATTTGTCTCCAGTTGTGCAGGTTTGGGATATGATGGGACGAGAAGAGACTGGGGCGACTCATCAACCACCAACTCTTACATAAGTACGTGAATAGGTTCAGTAGGCGTGGCATCGCATCGCAGGGCAGTATTCGCGATCCGTACGATCGACTGGATGCCAGAGTCAATGCCTGTACTGTCTCCCATGGACACTACACCACAGACTGACATGAGTCTTTCAGAAGTAATCTGGTACCTCAGAACCGCTTGTGTTATTGATCTGTAAATGTATTTATGTCATGTACCACATGTGAAGGGCTTATTTAAATAGAGGCAAAAGTCCATTTTTGTTCATATTGAGATACAGAGTCCTAAAGTTAAATGAGCGCTAAAAATCTGCAGTTGAGATAGCAGAAATATTCAAGCATATGGCTTCTTGCTAGAGATAAACCTTTCTTTCTGTTTGTTTGGATCATTAATTTCAGAAGCATTATAGACAGATAGGTGGAGGTAATGGACTTGTACCACTATTGAAATAAGCCCTTCATAAGAACTGTTGAGTAACAAATCTTGAAGCAACCTGAAATTTCTAAAAGGGTACAGAATTTTTTTCCGGCACTGTATTTAAAATTAGCGACTTCATTCACTTGAACACCTTGGGACGGTAAAATGTCAGTCTCACAAGAGATCCATGTCGCATATCGTAAGCACTGCGTTTTCCTGCTGGTAAACGTGAATCTGTTCTCTAGAAAGCCATATGCTTATGTTGCTGAATACCCTGTCAGCTAAATAACTTACATTACTTTCCGCACCTTCCACAACACTTGTGTCACATGCAAAGAGAAATGTCTTTACGACATCGGTACCGTTTGGTGGCAGATCATTGAGAAACAGGAAGTGAGGCCATGACCGGTCAATGAAATTAAACATTTGTCCATCCAAATTTTATTTCCTTGGACTGGTTGAGTTCTTTGTCGTCCAGTGGGTCAGTATTATTTGGAAAAATCTTACGTTTCTCCGGAATACTATAGTAATGAAGGTGGATTATCTAACAAATTTTACTGTGTACATTTAAGTTATTACACTGACAAAGCAACATTGGAGACAAACTATTTCTATAAAAAGGTAGCCAAAATAACACTGGCTCAGAATATACAGGGTGTCCCAGAAATGTTGCGACAAAATTCGAGGGTTTTTAGAGGGTTTCTTGAGGAAGAAATCAAAGATGCGAACCATGAACGGAGATGTCATCCAACGACGTTAAAGAGTGTCGAAGTTATAGGCACCTGCGGAAGCAAACGTGGCTTTATACACTGACGCCCTCATGTGCAATCGTCCCGCAATGTCCTTTCTTATTCAGTGATCTCAATTGGTTGCTACGATCGCCGGCCAGCCGGAGTGGCCGTACGGTTCTAGGCGCTGCAGTCTGCAACCGAGCAACCGCTACGGTCGCAGGTTCGAATCCTGCCTCGGGCATGGATGTGTGTGATGTTCTTAGGTTAGTTAGGTTTAAGTAGTTCTAAGTTCTAGGCGACTTATGACCTCAGAAGTTAAGTCGCATAGTGCTCAGAGCCATTTGAACCATTTCCTACGAACACCAGTGAAGAGGACGCAGCTAGATCCTGCGCAGTAAGGCCTTGCGTCCTATGAATGCGATGGTCAGTTGCCTCGGTGGATGACGATTTTGGAAATGGGTTTCCATCTACAATTAATTTTTTTCCTGATACCCTCCAAAATCTCGATTGCTTGTCGGTGCACAGAAGAAAAATAAATTGCAGATTGTAACCTGAGTCTGAAACCTTATTCGCCAACGTTACGTTCCTTTGAGGAAGGCCTGCCTACGCAGAAACTATCTCCATCTTTTCCACTGGCGATCCTGGCAATCAGTCGTGATTAATAAATAACAAACAACATGGCAACAATCGAAATGTATTCCCTATACATGGAAGGAATTACATAATTTTGACTCTTCAAGCTTTCCCGTCGGATGTGTTGTAAATAGTCTACACGGGTTTGCCGCCGGATCACGTTGTGTTCCGGCAGCAAACCCGTTAAGACTATTTACAACTACACAATTACTATATTTGGGCAGATGGTTCTAAAAATGATCAAAGAGCATATACCCATCCTTTAATCACATGTTTTGTAGCAGCATAATGAAGATAATAATAGGAATCATGACAGTAGTAATAGAATTATCTGGTAACATCACACGCTGCAGTTGTATTTCTCGAACTAAAACATTAGTTGTCATAGAAAAAATTTCATATTGGCATCAGATCGGAGCTATGAAGATTAGAATGGTCTTTATATCACGCAGTCATCAGATTAGAATAATACCCGCATTAGAAACCAGCAGGTAATTAACCAGTTAATCGAGAGAGCCGGGTTTTTTCATGCATCGCCGGACACAACAACACAATCAGGACGTTGCTAACAGTGAGGTATAGTGGTTTGCTGCGTTGTTCGTAGTTTGATAATTACGGGTTATAGGTTCGATTCTCACTCATGGCGTCCGTTTTCAACATTCACGAAAAGATCTAATTCACCGACGGTAACGCCAAGTCCAGAATGTTAGGTTGCACAGTGGTTCAGAATCCGCATTAAACACAATATGCCTTCACTACCAACAGCGTCAGAGCATGTTTGAATGGCGCCATAACAAAGGCGGTAGCCTCCAAAGGCACGAACTCTGTCACCAATAAACTAGCACTATAAAGTTTATTTCATTTATTTTAGGGATGGTTATTTCATTCACAGTGTTCGTATTTAATTTGAACTTGAGACGTTGCGATTTTTGGTCCTCGACTCGAATTCGTATCCCGATCTCTAGGAATGGAACGTATCCGGGTTGCAATCCTGGTCCAGCACAAACATGTTCATAATTTCATTTTACGCCCTAGCATGTGCACACTGACCTACACCGAAAAATAATTTGCATATTTAATGCCTGTTTATGAATAGACAACAATACGAATAGGTACCGTTATTTCTAGGGAAACATGCGAGCATCTTACTACTGGTGTGCAAGCAGTTGATACTTAACGTCTGTTTATGGATGGGAAACAGCGACGGTAGGCGCCGGGTTCGATTCCCGGGCAAGTAAAACAAATTATACCCTCATCTCATATCGATACACCTCGTTGCTGGTAACTAAATTCGATTTCTAACATCTGATTTTACTTAGTTAACAATCCGATAACGTGCTGGGTAGAAAATCCCGTCAAAACGTTTTAAATCATAGCATTCCAATTTTCAGCATATGCATACTTGGTTACTTTTGAAGGAGAGTATATTAAACGTCTTCGTGGTTAGTTAACAGGGCGATAATGGTTTTGATGTAGCAGAAATAATTTCATAATTTCGTTTCAAGTTCAAATGTGTTAACTTATACTGGTGAAAACCTTTATATTTCACGTCTCTTTACGGCTAGTAAGCATTGATGATCGTTGCCTTGATCAAATCCCGGGCAGGTGCGAAAGTGTTTTGTAGTTAGTGGTGGCTACGTCTGCTGGCGTCTGAGTAGATCCAGAACAAAATAATTCGTCATGTCTTTATAGTTCAAACATGTGGGCAAATAATTATTCATGAATAATTAGTACAGTGACGTTACTGATTATACTCCATTAATGATGCGGTTTCTATAGAGCGTTTACCACTGTTTATCGCGTTTTACTTAACTAATTCCTTTCACGACCAGTTTATGCAAAAACCAATCGTCACTGGGACATTCAGCAGGTGTGGGGAAACCTTATACAGAGGAAAAATAGTTCGAACTGTCATAGACTTTTATTAGTCCAGACATTGTCTCAGAATATCTTGTTCATGCGAACATTTACTTTGTTTAAGGATTGCTATATAGTTTATGTGCCGTAGTTAGTTGTTTCAGATTGTAATGAGATGGTAACGCTTTTGAAAATCATTGAACCCGTAGAACCGTTAGGGACTAACTCATCTTTAATTACGTGTTTTTATAGTTTTTGAAGTATCATGGTGTGATGTTACATCGCACTGATTGTGTTAAGGAACAGTGTTGTCTAGTGGTCTCTCGTGGTATCCATTTTGTATAATAGGACGACTGTACAGCAAAGCGATTAGAGGAGCCGCTAGACAGCTATATTATGTTGGTTGCATGCAAATCAGGCGGATCACAATTCAGGTCGTTTGGATATTTTTGCGCATGATAGTACATGAAGTATATTCTGTTCCAGTTCTATTTTGTCCACTCTTTTTTTAGTTGAATATTAAATCAGAAAGCAAACTTCTGGTGATTCCTGACACTAAAAGGATGAAAAGGAGAAATTTCATTTTAATCTACGCTTATATAAGTAGTTTACTATCTATACCGGCATCGTCTGACACGTTATTATCGGTATCCGTTTGACAAAAGCTGAGTCAGAGCTTCCTTCGAGTCAACCAGAATTCTGACTTTATTGTTTTAAAACACTGTAATAAAATTTAGGTCACCACATCGCTTGTCAACAAGAAATTAGATGCATTATTCTTGGTTTATCAGAAATATTTTTGCATTTCCTTTCAGAAACGTACGTGTAAGGTTATTATACGTGAAATTCTTTCGGAAAAAACGTAGTTTAGATACAAAACGCTGTAAAATTCTATGGGATGCTTGTGGTCGGCTGTCATAAAATTTGATATGACGAGGGGCAGGGGAGAGGGGGCGTCCGTAGTCACATATACGCTACGATGGCCCGTTAGATAGTCACTAACGGTGAATTGTGGCATCTCTATAAGCTCTCGACGCGGTATCAATATGGTATCAAACCTAAAGCCACAGCCATAAATGTAATGGATGGTCAATAGTAATTTAGCTCGCTGTCGATAAAAGATGAACGATGCTCACAAGGCACATCAAATGCATCCAGTAAAAACAGTGAACCGATCTATTTGCTGTGGTGTGACATTTATCCTCTTGCTGATGGGCTTAGGCAAAATTACTTCGATCCTCCTGAAATATTACATAACCGTTCTTTAGAGTAGGGATGTGTTCTGTGCTTAGCAAATTAACCTAACGTTCTTCATGATCCACCATTGTTGTATGATGTTATAAGTCGGCAGCAATATAAGTCTTCCTCTGGAACTGAGAGACACTGCTCCTTTTACCATACCAGACGTTTAGAGTGCACAAATGCAAGTTTCTCATTCGTTGCGAATGTACACAATTTTTCTAACATGAGTTTATGCTGAGTTACCCCTTGCTACATTCTAATATACACTTAAGAAAGAGGAGAAAACTTCTGCAATTTCTGTGCGGCCAGCTATCGGCGTCCCTGCAGAAAATGGCCTCAATTTCCTTCCTAACCAGCCAACAAGTTCGTCTTATCTAAATTGTAACCTTAGATAAGTTTACTCGGACACTGGTTGCCCATAATTTCCATTCATGAGTGCTTCTGACAAGGAACCAAGACATTTGTATTTCTGCGAATAAAGCCGTCTAGACCGGTTAAAATATTTTCGTTTCATGCAGTGCTTCGCCAACAGTCATCATCAGATCAAATATTACAACAATTTCTTTTCGACTTCGAGGCTTAGATACGATATGAAGCCATCATACTCACTATCTCCCTATTACGGTCCACTACCTCGTTTTCCTCCCTTTGGTACTTTCTCCTGCCTGCCTCTCTCACTTTCATTGTCTTCATCCATTTCTCTCACTCCTTCTTACCACTGTCTCCTTCTCTGACACTTTCTCTGTCTCTCTG
Organism: Schistocerca americana; assembly: GCF_021461395.2. Taxonomy (NCBI): domain Eukaryota; kingdom Metazoa; phylum Arthropoda; class Insecta; order Orthoptera; family Acrididae; genus Schistocerca; species Schistocerca americana. The sequence goes on along the minus strand of NC_060126.1, from coordinate 148,696,561 downwards.
TTCTACTGCAATTTCATTTGTACTATTTTTTCTTCTCCATTGCCACTATGTCTTTCTCGCTTACTGCCTGCTATCTTTCTCTGCAACGACCATTGACTCCTCTCCACTCAGACCCTTCAGGATGGTTTGATCGGGGCTTTGATCACTAGACCGGAAACATTCAACATGTGGGTATAGGGGGGAGGGAGGGGGGACAGGGTGGGCAATGTTTTTCCTATTAAATGTCACCTGTCTGAGAGAGAGAACGAGAAGAGAGATAGAGAGAGAGAGAGAGAGAGAGACAGACAGACAGACAGAGAGACAGACAGAGAGAGAGGGAGAGGACGAGAGAGAGAACGTCATTTGTCTTGGCTTGGTAAGGACCTCAGAGCCTTCCCGCACCCAGGATGGTCCAGATACCTGAAGCCTGTACGTAGACTCCACTCATCTCTATTTCTCATTCCCACTGTGACCTCTCTCTTTTGCTCCCACAGATACTCGTACCATCTCCATACATCTCTTTTTCTCTTTTACTGCCGCTCTCACAGATCATCACTATCTCCTCTCTCTCTCTGCTCCCACTGCTATTGTTCTCATCCTTCGCCGTTTCTCCTTCGCTTCATCCGTCGCTGTTTCTCTCTCCTCCATCACCACCTCCTTTCATTTACTTTCCCACCGCCGCGGAATCCTCTTTTTTCCCGGTGTCATTATCTCTCTACTACTCTTTTTGAGTGCCATAAAACGCTGAAATGTTCGCATGCCCAAACTTTTTGGTGAGGAACGCGGAATGACGATTGGATCAGCTGGTTCCCCACTTTTTTGTGAGTCTTTGAAAGAGGAGCATATTCGCCTTTTTGTTTTGTAGATCAGTAAGCGTTGACTAATCAGATCCGTCAGCTACATATTGATACAATTTCCGTCTTAACGCAGTTGAAACCCAACAAACAGAACATGTGTTTTTGCACGATTCACTGTCAGAGGGCGCAAATGACCCCCCTTCCTTGCGTTAATTGACGGCTGTGGTAGTAGAGGCAGGTAGTGCTTCCAGCCACGAAGTGAAAATAAAATAGACAACGGATACCGTACCGCGGGTTAAACGTTAGGAAAGAGACAGAGGGAGAGAGAGGGAGAGAGAGAGAGAGAGAGAGAGAGAGAGAGACAGAGAGAGTTCGGGGGAGGGGGAGTGAGAGAGCTAGATAGAGATAGAGAGGGAGGCAAGTATTGATCTTGACTCGGTAAGAATCTCAGAGCCTTCCCTCACTATGATTCAAACAACTTACACTTCATAAGGTAAGCAGACATATGTTGTATATAATTACTAACTGTGTTATAAAACGTGTATCGCAATACAACTAAGTTCGTTGAACAGGAAGAACAGATAAGTTTAATGAAGATGAAAGAAATTATTAAAAACAGGAAAAAATAAGACCCTGGTGAAATACCTTTCACTCTGGGAACCACAAGTTTTATACTTGCAGCAGTTTGCGAAAAGAGAGTATTGCTTATGACTAGGGAATAGAGGAAAGCGAATTAACACTGGAATCAGAATTATTTGTTTTCCAAGACCATAAATACCTGATGCGGAAGTAACTGTAATTGGATTACAAAATATGTTACAGTACTTTGCTTCTTCACAAATCAAAAACATTTTCTTTGTGTTCCTTCCAAGTAGTAGCTCAAGTTTTGTCACTGATTTCAACCTAGCATAGCTGTGTGTGACACTTGAAAAGTTTTTACCCTGTAGTCGGTGTAACAGTCTTTGCGTATCATAGACTAGAGATTAGATAAAAATCTCGATCAGCGAATTCTAATTTCCGCTGTCTTTAGACCGCGAGATACTTTAAAGAAGTGACCTGCAAGAGAGAAACGCGATACCATGAATCAATGATGAAGTATGAACGAAAAACGCAGTACTGTGTTGAAACAATACGCGGAAGATGGTTTTTATTTTATGCAAAACATTTAAGCAACATTCTTCTCGCCGTATTGTGGTAAAAGAAGAGTAACACCAAAAAAGGAAAGTAGAGTCAGAACATTTCATAATAAAGCTTGTTACATAGAAACTAGCCTTTATCTTAGTGATACCTCGAAGGAGCAGGTACAGGTGTCGGTTATACCAAATACAAGTAATACTGTGCACGTTCTAACGGTGGCGACTATGTGAAAATTCAGGACTGTGAGTGCACGTCTCCCGCTAGTGTCTCACTTGTACACTCAGTGCCGGCCGGAGTGGCCGAGCGGTTCTAGGCGCTACAGACTGGAGCCGCGCATCCGCTACGGTCGCCAGTTCGAATCCTGCCTCGGGCATGGATGTGTGTGATGTCCTTAGGTTAGTCAGGTTTAAGTAGTTCTACGTTCTAGGGGACTGATGACCTCAGAAGTTAAGTCCCATAGTGCTCAGAGCCATTTTTTTTTGTACACTCAGTGCATCTGCTAACATGTTTATGTTATTAATTACAATCCCATACTCTAGAATTGTTTACATCAAACGTTTATACGTATAGATTAGGGGAATATTTTTAAGACAGGCACTGTGTAGGTAACATCAAACTGTCACAATGTGAACGCAGTCGGCACTTTGTTCGATTCTGAAAGTCGCGTAACCTTACCCTTGAAGTGCATAATTTCTCGGAATGGGTCAACAATTACAGCTACTGCCAGTACAATTTGTGTCAGTTGCAATGATCCTACAAATGCATACTAGACGATGGTCCTCACACACCTGAAAAATTTTTAGTGTACTTACTGTTTTATTATTGGTCAAGTATCCAATAACGTAATACATCTCTCAGTAATAGTGCAGACAATGGTGAAACTAGAAATATCGTAGATCAGGGCAAGTTACCTGTTGATTTTTTTTTGTAAATGAAAAATGTCCACCTCAGTCGACTGTATGGAGTGGATTGTAAAACCAAAAGACAAGACTTCTAATACTCTACTTCAAAAAGAAATCACGAGACTAACACTAAAATACGAAAGATTCGTCGAATCATTCATAGATTTTAATGACTTTAGCCTCATTTTTGCATTGGAATGTAACAGTAATAACAGTTGAAAATTTGTGCCGGACCTGGAATCGAACCAATTTTTCCGCTTTGCGCTAGCTGTCGCCTTAATCGTCTCTGCCATCACAGCTCGCTTCCCTTCCGGCCCAAATTGCCAGCCTGTTACCCACTACTGACGTAGTGTTACGTACCCAAGAACCCCTTACTCGCAGTTCCTGATTCCCGTAAGAGATTGGGCATTGTGTGCATTCGCACTGAAAGTAAGGATCGTTGGTAGTCGTTACCATATAATGTGTATGTGTAGAACAGACGCCACATACATATGCACATATCAAAAAGATTTATGCACAGTGAATATTTCTCAATAAAGCCATTTTCCTCTGCAGTGGTTTTATGTTGATGAAATACACATGTTGTTGTTGTTGTGGTCTTTAGTCCTGAGACTGGTTTGATGCAGCTCTCCATGCCACTCTATCCTGTGTAAGCTTCTTCATCTCCCAGTACCTACTGCTATACACATCTACTTACAATATCAAACTTTTGTAATGACGCCATGTGCGGGCTACCTGTAAATTGCAATTCGATTCGTAAAAGGTGATGGGAATCCGTGCAACCACTCTAATACCCCCGAACAATACTTCTTCATTTCTGTTTCGTTAAGTTCGATGGACCTCGAAATCTGGGGATCACATTAACTCTCCAAACATTTGGCTCATTTTCGAATTCGGAGGAGAACATGTTACATAGAAGATGCTTTCTCATAAGAAAGATTAAAAATTTTGCGAGTACTCAGTCCCGTGTGTGTGTCTGCGCGCGCGCGCGCGCGTGTGTGTGTGTGTGTGTGTGTGTGTGTGTGTGTGTGTGTGTGTGTGTGTATGTGTGTGTGTGTGTTTGTCGTGTGTGTTTATGGATGGTCAATGGTGAAGTTGTCCAAATCAGTAAACGAATAGAGTATCTAATGCTTCCCCTATTTGTCGTCGTAGATCATCACTGTAAACTTCACATCAAATCAGAGACCACGTTTCACGATACAAAGAGGGTAACAAGCCTTCATGTTTCTACATTACGCATTAAAAAATTGTCACAGAACTACTGCTGTAGCTTACGTGGAAATGGGAGACAACTAAAAACGTTATGGAAGAATTTTACGGCTAATGAAGAGATATACCAATCATCTGGAAGACTACAAATGAGGAAGAAAATTGAAGCAATAATTACACACCATTTGATCTACAGATAACCCAAAAATCTGTCTGCGTAGATTTGTCCTCAACGTGTACTTTCTCCCCTTCGAAGCGTATTTGGCAGGTGCATACTGAAATTAAACAAAACAACTCAGAGTCATATGCATCAACATCACATCAGGAATATGTTCTGTAAACATCATACATTCCATTTCGCATAAAATCGTGTCTTCATTCTCTCACTATAATACTGATTTCTTTACGCAGGTGCCTTACGACTGTACCAGACCTATAAAACTTACAGCATATGTAGACATCCTAATGAATATTTGGAAACTTTTTATGACTTTATTGCAAGCGGAAGCGATGTCTCAAAACGATCCCTGTCTTACTGAGAACTTGTAGTGGCCTCTATCTTCACGCAGTGTTTTACCGGTTGTCAACCTGCTTAGCTGGGTGATAACGTGTTCGCCTCCCATGCACGCGGACCCGTGTTCGATTCTAGGCCGGGATGGAGATTTTCCCCGCTCGTGGACTGTGTGTTGTGTTGTCCTCATCATCATTTCATCCTCATCACCGGCACGCAAGTCACCCAATGTGGGGTCGACTGAAATGAGACTGGTACTTGGCGGCCGAACTTCTCCAGATGGGGCCTCCCGGCCAACGAAGACGTATACTCAATTCATTTCCATTTTACCGATACAATCTTTGTGACGCCAACTGGGGAGTTACAGGCTTCAGTGAACTACTTCCTGCAAACAGCGCTAGTGATCGTGATTTACAGTTACGGGAGGAATATGCTACTGGACGACATGCAGAGCAGTAATGAAAACAATATACACTACTGGCCATTAAAATGGCTACACCACGAAGATGACGTGCTACAGACGCGAAATTCAATCGGCAGGAAGAAGATTCTGTGATATGCAAATGATTAGCTTCTCAGACCATTCACACAAGGTCGGTGCCGGTGGCGACACCTACAACGTGCTAACAAGAGGAAAATTTCCAACCGATTTCTCATACACAAACAGCATTTGACCGGCGTTGCCTGGTGAAACGTTGTTGTGATGCCTCGTGTAAGGAGGAGAAATGCTTACCATCACGTTTCCGACTTTGATGAAGGTCGGATTGTAGCCTATCGCGATTGCGGTTTATCGTATCACGACATTGCTGCTCTCGTTGGTAGAGATCCAATGACTGTTAGCAGAATATGAAATCGGTGTGTTTAGGAGGGTAATACGGAACGCCGTGCTGGGTCCCAACAGCGTCGTATCACTAGCAGTCGAGATGACAGGCATCTTATCCGCAAGGCTGTAACGGATCGTGCAGCCTCAGTCAGCAGATGGGGATTTTTGCAGGACAACAACCATCTGCACGAACAGTTCGACGGCGTTTGCTGCCGTATGGACTATCAGCTCGGAGACCATGGCTGCGGTTACCCTTGATGCTGCATCACAGACAGGAGCGCCTGCGATGGTGCAATCGACGACGAACTTGGGTGCACGAATAGCAAAACCTCATTTTTTCGGATGAATCCAGGTTCTGTTTACAGCATCACGATGGTTACATCTATGTTTGGCAACATCGCGGTGAACGCACATTGGAAGCGTGTATTCGTCATCACCCGGCGTGATGATGGGTTGCCACTGGTTACACGTCTCGGTCACCTCTTGTTCGCATTGACGGCACTTTGAACAGTGGATGTTACATTCCAGATGTGTTACGACCCGTGGTTCTACCCTACATTCGATCCCTGCGAAAGCCTACATTTCAGCATTTCAGTGGGATAATGTACGCCTGCATGTTGCAGGTCCTGTACGGTCCTTTCTGGATACAGAAAATGTTCGACTGCTGCCCTGGCCAGCACATTCTCCAGATCTCTCACCAATTGAAAACGTCTCGTCAATGGTGGCCGAGCATCTGGCTCGTCACAATACGCCAGTCACTACCCTTGATGAACTGTGGTACCGTGTTGAAGCTGTCCCTCTACACGCCGTCCAAGCTCTGTTTCACTCAATGCCCAGGCGTATCAAGGCCATTATTACGGCCAGAGGTGGTTGTTCTGGGTAGTGATTCCTCAGGATCCATGCACCAAAATTGCGTGAAAATGTAATCACATGTCAGTTCTACTATAATATATTTGTCCAATGAATACCCGTTTATCATCTGCATTTCTTCTTGGTGTAGCAATTTTAATGGCCAGTAGTGTATAATCCAACCGTATTTGTGTGAATACTAGAGAAGCGAAACTGCCTGGGCACGAGAGGTCGACGTACATTGTCCACTACTCTATTTTAGTTCCAAGTGATACGTTACGTCGGAGTTAATCAGAATTACTCGGGGTCATGTCGCTGGTTTCGACGTCTGGCCATCCCTCTGCATTTTAACAATGTATGACTGTACGAAGTTTGGGAAAGCAATCCAAGTACGTAAATTTCACTAGTTATACTGAACACTTCAAAATAGTTTATACGCCGAAATACTGCAATAGTGGAGAATCCGAAAGAAAAGGATTCGTTTATGACGCTACCGACAGCGAGTAGAGCGGACTGTTGTCATTCAGAAAATTTCATCAACGACCCTGGTAGATGCCCCATTTATAAAGTAGTCTTAAATCTGGAGAAACGGGCATAAATGCTGCCTTGAATTGCTCTTTGGGTGGACCGACTGTTTTTAAATCGAAGGCGTTCGGTTTGAAGAAGTGTGTTGTCCCGAACGCCTATCTCACGTATATTAACTGTTCGTTGTGGAAGGATCAAAATCATACTTGTGTTCTGAGGGGTCCACTTGTACGTGGAGACCTATTCCGTAACACACTTCATGAAAAATAATATGAAACGTTTGTCATATGTAGAAGAAATTGTATCTTTGACACCACTGAACCGAAGATGTTTCCTGAGTGGCAGAATCGATAGTAAGCAGGAGCACACCGAGAGCAGCAGCAGTTGCTGTTGCACTAAAGGTAGGATGTAGGTCTAGTGGCTAGCTGTGAAATTATAGTTGTAGGTCAATGGACGCAGCATAATACAGTTTTTATGAAATAACGTGATGAATGATATTGTTTGTGCTCACAGAGAGCCAGTAAATGTTAGGTAGTAATTATTTCTATAGAAGTCTAAAGTGTGTATTATTAATTTGTAAGACTACAAGATTATCAAGAATTGAAGTGAGACTGATCGTTAACAAATATTGACCATTGTCCATGGGAATTAGAGAAGAGGAATGAATTGATTCTGTAACTCAGAGGGAAAGCAACTGGAACAAATTTGTAAAGTAATGAAATTTGATGTATTCAGTTTCAAGTATGCAGCAACGCGACATGTGGATTTCGCTCAGTTTTAAATACTGTCCCCTGAATGTAGGAACCAGGTATTTTCCATCAGAATCATCTATCTCAGGAGAAAGAAAACTGGCAATCTACGGATCGGAGTGTGGAATGTCAGATCCCTTAATCGGGAACTTAGGTTAGAAAATTTAAAAAGGGAAATGGATAGGTTAAAGTTAGATATAGTGGGAATTAGTGAAGTTCGGTGGCAGGATGAACACGACTTTTGGTCATGTCAATACTGGGTTATAAATACAAAATCAAATAGGGGTAATGCAGGAGTAGGTTTAATAATTAATAATAAATAGGAGTGCGGGTAAGCTACTACAAACAGCATAGTGAACACATTATTGTGGCCAAGATAGACCCGAAGCCCACGCCTACCGCAGTAGTACAAGTTTATATGCCAACTAGCTCCGCAGATGACGAAGTGATTGATGAAATGTATGATGAGACAAAAGAAATTTTTCAGATAGTAAAGGGAGACTAAAATATAAGAGTCATGGGTGACTGGAATTCGATAATAGGAAAAGGAAAAGAAGGAAACGTAGTAGGCGAATATGGAATGGGGGTAAAAATGAAAGAGGAAGCCCCCTGGTAGAATTTTGCACAGAGAATAACTTAATCATAGCTAACACTTGGTTCAAGAACCATGAGAGAAGGTTGTATACATGGAAGAGGCTAGGAGATACTGGGAGGTTTCAGATAGATAATATAACGGTAAGAAAGGGATTTAGGAACCAGGTTTTAAATTGTAAGACATTTCCAGGGGCAGATGTGGACTATGACCACAAACAGTTGGTTGTCAATTGTAGACTAAACCTGAAGAAACTGCAAAATGCTGGGAATTTAAGGAGATGGCATCTGGATAAAGTGACAGAACCAGAGGTTGTAGAGAGTTTCAGGGAGAGCATTAGGGAACGATTAACAGGAATACGTGAAAGAAATACAGTAGAGGAAGAATGGGTAGCTTTGAGGAATGAAATAGTGAAGGGAGCAGAGGATCAAGTAGATAAATAGACGAGGGCTAGTAGAAATCCATGGGTAACAGAAGATATATCGAATTTATTTGATGAGAGGAGAAAATATAAAAGTGCAGTAAATGGAGTAGGCAAAAAGGAATACAAACGTCTCAAAAATGAGATCGACAGGAAGTGCAAAATGGCTAAGCAGGGATGGATAGAGGACAAATGTAAGGATGCAGAGGCTTATCTCACTAGGGATAAGTTAGATACTGCCTACAGGAAAATTAAAGAGACCTTTGCTGAAACGAGAACCACTTACATGAATATCAAGAGCTCTGATGGAAACCCATTTCTAAGCAAAGAAGAGAAAGCAGAAAGGTAAAAGGAGTATATAGAGGGTCTATACAAGGGCGATGTACTTGAGGACAATATTATGAAAATGGAAAAGGATGTAGATGGAGATGAAATGGGAGTTATGATACTGTGTGAAGAGTATGACAGAACACTAAAAGACCTAAGTCGAAACAAGGCCCCAGGAGTAGACAACATTCCATTAGAACTACTGACGGCCTTGGGAGAGCCAGTCCTGACAAAACTCTAAAATCTTGTGAACAAGATGTATGAGACACTCGAAATTCCCTCAGACTTCAAGAAGAATATAATAATTCCAGTCCCCAAGAAAGCAGATGTTGACAGATGTGAAAATTACCGAACTATCAGTTTAAAAAGTCACGGCTGTAAAATGCTAACGCGAATGCTTTACAGACGAATAGAAAAACTGCTAGAAGCCGATCTCGGTGAACCTCAGTTTGGATTCTGTAGAAATGTTGGAACACGTGAGGCAATACTGACCTTATGACTCATCTTAGAAAATAGTTTAAGGGAAGGAAAACCTACGTTTCTAGCATTTGCAGGATCAGAGAAAGCTTTTGACAATGTTGACTGGAATACTCTCTTTCAAATTCTGAAGGTAAAGTACAGGGAGCGAAAGGCTATTTACAATTTGTGCAGAAAACAGATGGCAGTTATAAGAGTCGAGGGGTACGAAAGGGAAGCAGTGATTGGGAAGGGAGTGAGACAGGGCTGTAGCCTATCCCCGATGTTATTCAATCTGTATTTTGAACAAGGAAAGGAAACAAAGGAAAAATTCGGAGTAGGAATTAAAATCCATGGAGAAGAAATCATTGATATTCACCAACGACATTGTAATTCTGTCAGAGACTGGAAAGGACTTGGAAGAGCAGCTGAACGGAATGGACAGTGTCGTGAAAAGAGGATATAAAATGAACATCAAAAAAAGGATAATGGAATGTAGTCGAATTAAATCAGGTGATGGTGAGGGAATTAGGTTAGGAAATGAGACACTTAAAGAAGCAGATGAGTTTTGCTATCCGGGGAGCAAAATAACTGATAATGGTCGAAGTAGAGAGGATATAAAATGTAGACTGGCAATGGCAAGGAAAGCATTTCTGAAGAAGAGAAATTTGTTAAAATGGAGTACAGATTTACATGTCAGGAAGTCGTTTCTGGAAGTATTTGTATGGCCTGTAGCCATGTATGGAAGTGAAACATGGACGATGTGTAATTTGGACAAGAAATGGATAGAAGCTTTGGAAAAGTGGTGCTACAGAATAACACTGAAGATTAGATGGGTAAATGACATAACTAATGAGGTGATATTTAATAAAATTGTGGAGAAGAGAAATTTGTGGCAGAACTTGACTAGAAGAAAGGATCGGTTGGTAGGACATGTTCTGAGGCATAAAGGGATAACCAGTTTAGTATTGGAGGGCAGTGTGAAGGGTACAAATATTAGAGGGAGACCAAGAGATGAATACATTAAGGATATTCAGAAGGATGTATGTTGCAGTAGGTACTGCAAGGTGAAGAAGCTCGCACAGAGTAGAGCAGCATGAAGAGCTGCTTCAAACCAGTCCCTGGACTGAAAACCACAACAACAACAACATCTAGCTCCTGTATTCGGATGCACTCACTTCACGTGGTAAGCTCTACTGGTCAGCCAGAAACATTCTGCCCCGTGTGCGTTGTTGGGGCGAGCTGTTATCCGCACAAGCGCTTCATATGCATTCCTTAATACTGAAGCTGTTGAACAAAAATGCCCATGGAGATAAATCTGAATACGCAAATGACAGTTACTGTTGAAAAGATCGCTGTTGTGTGTCAGGTTACAGCTTAGCTCGCAGCATATCGCTGTAATTCTATGAATACCAGAACCCCACAAGCTCATGTGAACTATTGAACGAAACGTGCGTATAGCGTAATTATGTGAGACATCTGAATTTCAACAGACGTTGCCTAGACAGTCTGTATGCAGAGATTGCGTGGTCATAGTTCTACAGAATCCAAACTGAGGTTCACCGAGATCGGCTTCTAGCAGTTTTTCTATTCGTCTGTAAAGAATTCGCGTTAGCATTTTACAGCCGTGACTGGTTGATCAGCTGAAACGCCATTTTCTGCCACCGGTCTCTCTCTCGAGTCATTTCGCTTTCCGAAGTTGGATTATTGTTTTGGAGACTAACAGGAACGATCAGAATTAAACGTTGTTATTCTCTGTGTATATGTTTGAACTTAATTCGGACACCTTTTTGCACAGATGTAACATCTGTGAGCTTCAAAGGAGTACAAACAAGAACGAATTTTCTGGGAAAATAGGTACTATTTTGAAGCAACTGCGAATATTTGTGTTGCCATAAATATTTCTAATTCATTCTGCAGACATGCATAATCTGTGCCATTTTGTGCTGCTTTCGCATTTTCCACTTGGGAGAAGGTGTAGTTTGTATGCTCCTGTATTTGCGGAATGAGGAAAGGAGAAAGCAATGGACAGTTTCCGTGAACAGAGGTGATATAAGTCACCGAGCAGCCTTATGAAACGGACGAGGTATACTTATCTCAGCGAAGTAAGTGATTTTTGTTTCCCAGCAGTTTATAACACAAATTGCATTGTAATTGTTTCTGTGAGACAAGACATTTGGCATATATATTGACTATGTGCAATGTTTTATCGCACACCATATTCTTGTAAACATAGAATAAATATATGGCTATGTATCAAATGTGGACAGACTCTTCTGAGCTGCAAACACCTCATTGAGTGACATGCAGTTAGTGATTCCAGATAATTTGTAATAGCATTCATCAGTTTATCATTACTGTCTTTACAGATTTAGTACTGCTCTTTCTTTCTTCAGTGTAGTTGTGCCTATACATGTTGTCATGATATCATGTTAAAAATGTTTTCTTTCCCTTCTTTATTGTAGAATGATTTCACTGATAAACAAGTGGAGAATTTGAGGGTCGATGGAAAGATGAAACTGAAGTCCAATGCACACACCAATAATTTTTTTGAAGTAGCTACAATGATTAAAAGAAACAAACCTTAACTATGCCATCAGGATCCCACCGAAGAAATTGAATGCACTAACACCTCAGCGGAGACAGCTGCAGAAAACAGCAGTATGGAAAATATAGAGATTCTATCTGAAAATATGTTTCGTATTTGACCAGATTATGGCCAGTACAACTTCTGATTTGCATGCTCTGTGTAAAAATATTTGGCATTAATGTGGATTAGTGTTATATTACGTAACATAATTTTTTCCTCTGTTTGTAGTTTTTGTACTTTTTGTCGACTGAAGAAACGCATCAACATACACAGCAAAAAGAATTATATTTGGGACTCAGTTTACGAAAGTCAAATTTGTGTAGAGTTTTAAGACTATGTTTCGTTGTTATCCAGAAGCTGATGTATCTCCATTCCTCTGTGTAGCTGTGGTAATTGTTGCCAATGTTTGTACTCCGGCACAAATATTAATTCTGTGTATCCGGCGAATCAGCAGTAATAAAAATGTGGCTGTCTTTAGTAAACACACTTGTATTAACTTATGTGGTATATTCTGTGCTACCGTTAATGTAAACATATCACAGTATTTTGTACAGCGCATTGCAACTGCAGTGTATAAATTTCCTTCATCTGAGACAGGCTTCTCTACTAGCTAAATGTTCCCCAATGTTCTCCATTCAGTTTTCTAGATAGGATAGAAATATTTCTATTTGTATGTGCTTAATATTTTTGCCACTAAATTTAAGCCTTAATTTTGCAGGTAGTGGTAGTGATTTGTATTGTTATCTAATAACAAATAGAAGTATCACATCCTATTTCCCTCATTTGATTTTGTTGCCTGTATTAAACTAAAAATGAAGTAAGACGTCTTGGTCGTTCTGAATGTTCTTAAAAGGCTTCAGATGGCTGGATGATTAGGAGTTGTCTAGTCACACCACACCGAGAAAATCTGACACACTATTTCTTGAAATGCTTTCTGAAATAGTCATTTAAATAATGTGATTTGCATCCACATTTATACAGATGTGTGATTACTTTCTGTGCTCCCTCTTCTTTCTATCTTGGCCTGAAAAATGTTGTGTAGCTTGTCAGTGCACAGCATTTGAATACGTTATGTGAATGAAATAAGACAATACATAATGCTAATACTGCCCCATCTTATTATAATCACTGTTATGAAAATGTGGACAGAGAAAGAAGGAAGCACTGAACAGAAGACAGGCCACTGTTCAGAGAGTCCTTTCTGCGTGGCTGTTTTCCCCTCCTTCCTCCCCACTCCCCCCTCCCGTGCTTCTGTGTATGGTGAGCTGCAATCTCCCTGCATGCACATTTACTCCCTTCCTGTGAGTCTATGGGTCAATGAATGTAATATAATACTATGCTGTTTATGTAGACAGCGTGAGTAGTAAACTGAATAGAATAACAATGAGTAAGTAGCAAATAAAACACCGACCCACTTCAAAGCCACCTGTTGCATAATTTAGTTGGGCAGAGTTTTCCTTCACTAATACTTGAAACTTGAAGTTTAATTTTTGTGGCGAAGAGAGTAAATAAACATGAAATCTGCCTTGTTCTAAAGTTTTCGCATCCTTCCTGTCTTCTGAAAAGTCCAATCAGGAGGAAGTGGATGACTTGAATCTTCATGTATTTGAATGCATTACACAGCATCTCTGAGTGAATTTCTTGCCACACGTTTTTCACGTTCGTAGTTGGATGCATCTGCAGTATTTCCTATAAACAAATCTCCTGTCGCTGAAAAAAATCGTCCTGGCAAACGACTTCAACCTACACAGTGTCTGTTAAAATTATTTCTATAGTCGCAGAGCATGTAGTATCCAACAAGGGAAAAAGAGACTTCCTATAAACAATGCTCGTAATCCCTCAAATCTTTGGATTTATAGTTTACTACCACTACTGTCAAAAATCACCATGTCCATGCGCTAGTCTTCACAACATGTGCCCAGCACTACTGGCAGCCATTGATACCCTGCCATGCACCCAATGTCTTACGGATTAACGCATTGGTTGGAACATCCCTAGTTGTACTGGGATTATATCACAGGCAGTTAACACGCTTTATCATACTGTAACCACATCACAATGGAGACTGCATACACCAAGGTCTTTACTTCTTCCTAAAGCAAAATTCCCACAAAGTTAAGTTCAGGAGAATGGGCCAGCCAAGATATTGGCTATCGCAAACCAGTGCATCATTCCTAAAGGACTTGTGCTGTGTGCCACCTCACTCAAAGTTGCAAATACGCAGCTGCCCCATCGTGGATGTAGTTCGTTTTCAGTCTTTCATTCAATGGTAAATTTTGCAGAAACACAGGTAACAGGATTTGATGGAACTGACGATATTTAGCACCATCCGCAAGTGTTCTGTAGAACATGACTTTGGCCATTTGGCACCAGCTGAAATATTGACACTAAATGTGTGCTATTACGGTCTCTGTCGAAGAAGAACTGTAGGCTCATGTACGAATGTTACGGTAAATTAGGACACCGTCTCTCTGGAAGCTCACCTGGTCAGCAACCAACACTTGCCCTGTCAACTACAGATCATCAGCATTCGCTTGGAGAAACGGCTGACTCACCTCCTATCTGGCATGCCGCTCGTTTGGCAGCAGAGCTTGCTCACGCTCCGAATGTTAGGGACAGACCTAGTGTTCATGCAGCTCTCTCCAAACATCACACTTATGAACACCTTCCACTGCATTTCTTCTAGTGTTGTTCTACACATGTTCTTATAACCATTGTTCCATATCAGATGGGGATGTTTTTTGAGAAATGCCATGATCCTGTGTTCTTAGTACAAAACAGGGTGCTAAACATCTTTGCAGTTTGTATATGGCGTCGTCGTTATTTTGGAACATATAGGTTAAGTGCATGCACCTATGCTGCTCCCATCTTCATTTTCATGGCAGCAGCCCAAATCTGCCATCTCCTGTCTTGAGTAGTAGGCTTCCATTCAGAGCCGTAATCCAGTGACAGACACAGAAACTAGTTACAGAAATATAATGGTATGTCACAACAAAGAATGCACCATATGCAAATTACGACAAATGTTTATAGTAACATTTCTTCCCCACTTTCATGCATTTTACATCCTCTATAAACTCTCAACATTTTATTTTTACACCTTGCGTAACATACCACGTTGGCAGATTTGTTGTCACAGGAAGGGAAAAAAGCGACTTCGAAAATATCTGCGCATTGTTAGATTTAACAGTGTCAACTTGTGAGTCGGTGTGTTTGGCTCAGTGAGCGACGTACTAGGTTGCAAACTGTAATGTCGGCAGCTCCACTTCACCATCACCATCTTTTTCCTATTTTTACTTGAAATGCATATATCGAATTAAAATGGAAGTTAACAAACTTTGGATCGTGAACTCTTTGTGTTTAAATAAGAATCGTATAAAAATGCGACTACCCCTAGTAACGGGGGTTTAGTTTTGAAAAATCGGGTGTTATGAAATCGTTTTCTCATGCCTTCATTTCTCCGCTTTTGCAAACGCATTACAGAGGAATGTTTTGTGGATTTTCGCAGTATACGAATTAATTACCAGTTACACAAGGATCTCATCTAAAATACATGTATTACTCTGGGAAGGAAAAAAAACAATGCATATCTTATAGAAATTGCTGAAGACAACAATGAATATCAAAGCAGAAAACCCTGAAATATCCTTAATGTGTGTGAAATACTAGTTTTTCCGCGTCAATTTCCCTTTTTTCGAGAACATTGTTAAAAATGGTTAATAAAACATCAGAATTTAACTTACTCCACGTTGAATGTATTTTAGTCACATACTAAATTGTAAACCAGAATTCTTGCTGTGGATGAGTGTGATATCTATTTGTCACAGTCAACAGGTGACAGTATTCGGGCACGAAATCTGACAAACAAATGGCGGCATGAGTGAATTATCAGACCTAGAAAAGAGCATGAACCCATCAGTTTGCTTGCCTAGGCGCATACTGAGTAGAACTTCCTGCGTGCGTGAATGAATTTAGAACACTAAAATCTAACTACAATCAATGGAATTTGCAGTCCCCAGGAAATATCGTTTTCCAATGCTACACGTACTTAACACACTTAGAGTATGACTGTGGTGTTGAAAATCTGGTTGTGTCTCATTATCTGTGAGAGTGGCACCACAGACCTGAATGAAGTGTTGTCTCCCAGAGCCTAAGATGAAGTCTCACCTCCCGCTACTTCTGGCTAGATCATTTCTTTTCTTCTCGAAAAGCAGCAAATTGCGGGAGTCATGAAGCGTTTTCCACCATTTTCAGTTAGTTCAGTTATCCATTCTGGGCCCTTCAAGACCGTGCAATCATTGTTTTCTGGTGCTTGAGTGTCTACTACATATTCAGCAGCTGGATTAAGTGCAGCAAACGAAAGTGACATGCTGTCATTGCGATTAATTGTGTGAACTGGCTTTAAACTGACAACTGCACTCTCAGTTTCCTGTACCAGCTACTCTGACTTGATGTTCCGCTTTTGCTCTGACGATTAACTTGGCAGCTAAGATAAATGCGGATACTGGATGAGAAGAACAAATGAAGCTTTTACCATTCCTACTGAACTGAAGAAAATAATGGCAATAAGCGAAAATAGGGCTCTCATAAACATGTAATTGAGAAGTATACTATACAGTAATTAATTATTTCAACCGAAACTGCAGCTGAGACCTGTCAGTACGTATGCCTGTTAAAAATTGTGGTACTTTGACTGCACAAATAAGGAGCATTTGGCTTTTGTCCACCCTTTGCAACACCTCCTGCCCGTCTAAATCTTCGCCATCTGTGCATCATGTTGTGAGGTATCACACTATTATGCACAGGACCGAAACTGGCGCTTGTGCCGGGACACTGAGCTACTAAAGTAAATATCGACGAGGACGTCAGTGACACGCTGTAGCGGTAAGTGTGAAATCTAGGCACCAGACAGGTGGGAAAACTTATGCGAAGAAATATCGCTTTTCTTCTTTTTTATTTCTTGCTCTCTGTTTGTCCGACACAAAATTTTTCATTTAAACAAGTGCTGCAGTGAAATAATATCGGGAGAAAAGTGAACGTGTCCGAGAGCAGCCTCAAGCCTTTGTGAATGTTTTGGAACACAAGGAACACTCCAATGGTTGGCGTCTTACAGTTCGCTTGCAGTGGTAAGATTTTTTACTAAAACTATTGACCAAAGAGGTTTACTCGAAACAGAGAAGTACGATCAGATAGATTCAAGTATCTCAGTTTACAAGGAATGAAGCGCGATGTATGGAGTGGGAGTGGAGGGTGGGTGGGAAGAGGGGGAAGGTTAATTGTTGGAGAGAATGTGTGATATCGTGATGGCCTAATACTCTTATATTTCACCTGCACAAATAATTGCCGTTAAGTAATTCTAAATGTCTGCTCAATGATTAAAATAATAGCAACATTTTGTAAAAGTGAAATCACATCTTCTAACCAGCTGCACAAAAATTTCATGTTGTGATTGTATCTGACGTTCAAAAATCTCACATAAAATATTGAACAGTTATATATTATCGACACGGGTAACGGCCTTGCCGCAGTGGATACACCGGTTCCGCGAGATCACAGAAGTTAAGCGCTGTCGGGCGTGGTCGACATTTGGATGGGTGACGATCCAGGCCGCCATACGCTTCTCCCATTTTTTGGGGTGCACTCAGCCTCGTGATGCAAACTGAGGAGCTACTCGACCGAATAGTAGCGCCTTCGGTCAAGAATACTATCATTATGACCGGGAGAAGGGTGTGCTGACGCCACGCCCCATCCTATCCGTATCCTCCTTGAGGATGACACGGCGGTCGGACAGTCCCGATGGGCCACTTGTGGACTGTAGACAGAGTGGTTTTTTTTATATTATTGAGACGTGTCATCTTATATAGTACACATGTGCAGCAAAACAAACGACACAGACAAATTTTTCTATCCACATCGGTTTGGACAGTTAGACATGTGGAAGCAATTGTGTAGAACGCGAGTTGCACTTCTGATGCAACATCCGATCGTCGTCAGGGCGTGTCACAGTTGAATGAACTGTCGTGAAACTGTTAGCATACAACAAAGTTTTGAACATCCTTACCTAATGTAGTGTGTCTACATTTTGCGGCGTGCAGTTACAGCTGTAGCGGGTATAAAGCTAAGTACGGACAAAGTTATTTGTGCACTGTTTTACCTTTATTAAATTTAATAATTTTCTACGATGTTTCGTACTGTATGTGGTGTAATAACAATTTAATAAATTTCTTGGAAACGTTCCCTCGCTGTGTTTTTTAGAGTTTTCTGTGCGTTGAAGTTGTTCAGTAAACCTCATGCTTTAGTTTGTAGCTGAACTTTCTCATTGCTTCTAGTGAAATATTTGAGTAAAATTTTCATTCAGTTTTTTAACTTCGTTGAGTGTTCCAGTAGCCGCTTGAACTTTTGGTTTTAGCTAAAAATTTTGTGATGTTTTGTTGGTATTGGTGTTATCTGTGGTGTAGTAGTATTAATACAAGTAACTTCTTTCTTAGCAGACACAGACTTTCGAGACTGCTACAGTTAGTAATGTAAATAGTTCTACTGATGTAACTGAATTTAGTTTTATTCAATAACTTTAAAATTTTTACCATGAATGAGAAGTGTGGGCTCTGTCATAGGTTTGTAAGTAGTGGATTACGGTGTCGGGTTTGTTCAAAGTATTTTCACTGGGGGGAATGCAGTGGGGAAGCTAGTGGGAAATCTAGCGAGATCCTGTCCTGGGAGTGTAGAATCTGTAGTAGAAATAAGCTGATAGAGAAGCAGGAGCGTAAGATCTGTGCCCTTCAGGTGCAGTTACAACACGCAAAGGAGGAACTAGGTAGGTTGAGGAGAGTGAAGGGTGGTGGGGAACGGGAACTGGCAGTTGGCAAGAAGGCAGCTAGGAGGAGGAGGTATTCAGTCAGTTATACTTTGCGTATATTCAATAGATTTGACCTACTGTCAGAGTAGAGTGGAGAGGAGGCTCTTGTAGGTTTAGATGTAGGGAACATGCAGCAGTCCTCAGCAGTCAGAGGGGCTAGGTTAACTGCAAAATCAAAAAGAAGGAAGAAGTTTCTCCTGTTAGGTAGTTTGCACGTTAGAAGTGTGTGCTAGCAGGTGCAGGAAGTGTTGGAGAGTGAGTACCAGGGCACAAGCGTTGTGAAGCCTAGTGCAAGGTTGGTTCAGGTGACTGACAGCATAGGGGAGTTGTGTAGGAATTTTACAAAGGAGGATAAGGTAGTGATAGTGCGTGGAGCATGAAACAGTCCTGATAGAGACGGGGAATAAGATGCAGCTGGTGACCTGGTAAAGATGGCTACTCAATCTGGAGGCACTAATGTGGATTTCGTGCAACCGTTTCCGCTTCATGATCGGCCTCATCTTAATGTGGCTGTTAAGTGCATTAACATGGTGCTGGAGAGGGCGCTGATGGCAGAGAGCGTGGGTGACATCTCAGTGGTGCCAGTTATGTCTAACGGCAGATCAGGTCTCACTAGGCATGACCTGCACCTCAGTAGGTATGGCAAGGCGAGGATGGCAAAGCTTATAGATGGCAGTGTAGTGGATGGTGGTGGGATCATTCATGGAAAAATTCCTGTAGTACTTGCTGTTAGAAGTGCACCTTTTTTAGATTGAAGTCAGCTGATCGACATACCTGACTAAGGGCTCACCTTCAGAGGATGTCATGTTTCCAAGTAGAAACGGAATTAGCATATTTCATGGAAATATAAGAGGTATTAGAGATAAAGTAAGAAAATTGCTTGCAGATGTTTACTCTGTAATTATCGGTATGTTGGAGCAGCACTTAAATAACTTGAGAGTTCAGATGCTTCCTTTACTAGGATACAGATTATCTGGGTGTTTTCAGAGGTGTTCCTTGCAGGGTGGGGGAGTGGCTATGCATGTAAAAAACAGTATTCCATTTGAGTACATAGACGCATCACGACACTCTAATGAACAGATATTTGAATGTTGTGCAAGAAAAATGATATTGGCGTATCTCCTAAATTCATATGATCTGATGCAGACTTTTTTTTTCATCTAGCGTGCAGGGGAAGAGTAGCACAGCCATTGACATTATTTTTATTGATTCTTCATTATTAGATGGGTGTTCTGTTATTAAAAGAGTGAAAGGCCTTTCAGCCCACGATGCACAAATTTTAACCTCAAAAGTCTTTTGTACTCAAACAATTGTCACATATAATTACAAACTATGTAGGGAAGTTAATCAACAGCAATAGAGAGTTTGTTAATCCTTGTCAAGGAACAAGGGTTTCAAGATGTTTACAGAGCTGATAACATAGATGATAAATATAATGCTTTTCTTAACACATTTCTCATGCCCTTTGAGGGTTGCTTTCCATTATAACGTTCTAAACGGGTACTAGCAGTAATAGGCAGGCCAGGCGGCTGACTAGTAGGATAAGGATATCTCCTAGAAAAAAGTGGTGATTACATCAAATGTTAGAAGCAGTCACAATAAAGCTGCACTAGCCCATTACAGACAGTACTGTAAGGCGCTTAAAAATGTTGTTAGGAAGGCAAGGAGTATGTGGTATGCAAATAGAATAGCTAATTCACAGGTTAAATTTAAAACCATATGGACAGTTGTGAAGGAAGTATCTGGTCAGTAGAACAAGATCGACGATATAAAGTCAGTTCACAGTAAAAATATGTCTATAACTGATAAATCAGATATATGTACAGTATTTAACAATAATTTTCTGAGCGTGGCTCGTGAATTAAATAAAAATTTAGCCTCTAAAATGGATCGTATCACTCTCTTGGCAAATGCCTTTTCGACATTGATGTCTGAAACGCTCCTCTGTGATACAGACAAGTGTGAGAAAGAGTCAATAATTAAATCACTAAAGACTAAGGACTCTCATGGTTATGATAAAGTGCTTAGCAGAATATTAAAGTACTGTGTTGCACATGTTGACACTGTACTTACCCATATTTGTAATTTTTCGTTTAAGAATGGTTAGTTTTCTAAAAGATTAAAGCAATAGTAAAGCCGCTTTATAGAAAGAGAGAAATGAACAATGTAGACAATTTTAGACCTATTTGTATCCCATCAGTGTTTGCTAAAGTAGTAGAAAATGCTGTGTTTGTAAGGATAATTGATCATTTTATATCACACGTTTTGGCTCGGTTTCAAATGGTAAAGTTCAGAACCTAAGTTCATGGCTTGTAGAAAATGAAACTAACGCTAAATCACAGTAAGGCTCTGTTTTTACAATTTCTAACACACAGTTCAACAAAACCTGACGTTTTAATTTCACAGAATTGGCAGATGATTAGTGAAACTGAACAGTTCAAATTTCTAGGTGTTCAGATAGATAGAAAAACTGTCGTGGAAATTCCACGTTGAGGATCTTGTTCAAAGTCTTAATGCTGCCATTTTTAATATTCGAACGGTATCTAACGTGAGTCATCGTTCGACATGAAAATTAATCTACTTTGCTTATTTTCTTTCGCTTCTATCGTATGGTATTATATTCGGGGGTAACTCTTCCCATTCTAAACGGATATTTTTTGCTCAAAAACGGGCGGTTCGTGCAGTAAGTGGTGTAAGTCTACGAACCTCCTGTCGACTCTTGTTCTTGAGACTGCTTATTTTGACATTGGCGTCCCAGTACACATATTTCTTACTATCATTTCTTGTTAACAATATTAGCTAATTTCCAAAAATAAGCAGCTTTTACTTAATTAATACTCGGCAGAAGTCAAATCTGCGTTTGGATCGCACTTACTTAACTCTTGTGCAGAGAGGTGTGCAATATTCTGCTGCATCCCTTTTCTGTAAGCTACCTCTCTAATTGAAAATTCTTGGATATAATCCACAAGCTTTGAAATCTAAATTGAAGAGTTTGCTCATGGGTCACTCTTTCTATTCTGTCGAGGAGTTCCTTGAAAAAGTAAGCTGATTCTTGTTGTGTTGTTGATCGCTTTTACTTAATCTTAATGATTGACGTTTTTCAGGTTCGTAAACATTTTATTTTTATCTGTTATTACTTTTATATTGTAATTTCATGTACTATCATGTTCCATGACCTTTGACATTTTCTCCTCAATATGGTTCCAGGTAACTTGACGTGTAAATAAGTAAATAAATATGCAGTAGAACAAAAGAAGGCGTGGTTAGCTACCACTAATTGTGTTAGAGCTTAGAGAGCACCATATGCACGAGACACTTACATGAATGGGACTCGGTTGTAAACGAAAGGTACATCTCTGTTTGGGAAGTCACCAAAATCGCTAGTTAGATTCGAAGTGGAGGTGCGAATAACGCTAGTTAGCAGTGGAACCAGGGACACAGGTGACTTCATTAGGCAAATCACACTTGCTTTTAATCCTCACCGATTACCTTCATAGAATCCTCTGTTAAGCATTATTTTACCTACTGTCATAAGAGTTGGATTATCATCGATGAGTGATGGCGGCATCATAAGGCAAGAAGTGATACGCATTTCCGTGGCTGTGCAACATTTGGATATTACAGAAGGACTGTTACGGTTATGCAGATCATCATCATCACCATCACATCACCGTTATCATCACCAATGACGACCAGTTGTATATCGTCTTTAATTACCCGAAGACATTTTCCTGAAGGGCGTTCGCACCAGAATCCTAGCGTGACTTAATTTCGTTATTGTATATGTCGATGGCTTGCATGTGTTCACTAGTACCACAAGTTTCTCGGTTGATAATCGCAGCGATTACACTGAGAAAAGGTGACGTGTTCTTTTTGCTTAGAAAAGCCCTCCTGTCTGTCCACTGCGTGGGCAATAACATGTAAAACGTGGAAGTTGATTCTGCAAGCACTGAGAGAGCATGTACTATCCCAAAATCACATGTGCTTACAACAAATGACGCTTATTTTCGTACTTTGGGTACGTAATTTTCGAAAGAAAATAATTTAACTCCAAAGCATTAGGTAAATATAGAGAAAGGTGTTTGCTCGTAAAATAACCATACAAACATAAGTATAATAAAGCAACTGGCTCTAGGCGCATCTTCCTCATAAACAATAAATTATGTAATGTAATATAGAAGACGCGCGCACCACGTTGAAATGAGGAGAATAATATCATCACTGTTCTTTACATATAAGAGCACGTCAACTTGTCAATTGGATTCTGCTTTGTAGACATACTGAAGTCGGCTGCCGAAAATATTACTTTAGGTTTTATTATAATTCTCTGTAGTAAGACATACTTCCTATCAATGGCACAAGTATATTGTTGACTTTATAGTAGTGAATATATTGCTATCTTAACACAAAACATCTCATTTTTTCCCCAAAATGTGCCATAGGCTATTCTCACATACTTCAACATACAGCAAATTGTACTGACAATTCCAAACAGTGGGAATTGTATGTTAGATGTGATGAAATTTTCAGTATCTCACAAAGAATGCTTTAAATGTGCTTTTCATTCTTTATGTAAGTATAACTAGCATCATCCTATCCATATGACGATAAAGGATTGTAAGTAGAAGTAGTGGGACTAAGTATGTGTCACCCCACATTCCAGTGTTGCCAGATTTGTTCAAGATGGCGGCGATGACGTCATCCAAGATGGCAGCATGTAGACTTGGTAACAGCACATCATGTCATCCAAGATGATGGCTTTTGGCGGGAAAATAGGCCAATTGTGCTATGTCCACTAACCTAACCTCCAGAAAAAATGGCAGGAATTTTGAGTTTTGGCGGGAAAATAGACCAATTGGGTACGTCCACTAACCTAACCCCCAGAAAAAATGGCGGGAGTTTTGAAGTTGGCGGGAAAATAGTTCAACTGGGCTACCTCCACTAACCTAAGCCTCCAGAAGAAATGGTTGCAAATTTGAATTCCATCACAATAATGCCTGCAAAACCTTACTTTTCCTTATTGTTATTCATTATTATTCATTATAATTTATTATTATTCATTATTATTTATTATCATTTATTATTATTTATTAATATTATTATTTTTATATTGGCCTAGCCCCACCAGAAAATTTGCGCCAAATTCAAATTCCAGTGCGATATTGGCTGCAAAACCGTACTTCTCTTTATTATTATTATTCTTTATCATTTATCATTTATTATTATTTATTATTATTATTGGCCTACCTCCACTAGAAAATTGCGCCAAATTCAAATTCCAACACGATAATGTCTCGAAAATGGTACTTCTATTTTTATTATTCATTATCATTTATTATTATTATATATTCAAGATGTCCGATTTTCTCGGCGAGAAAACCATTTGCGTTACATCCATATCAAAAATCTATCACAAGTTCAAATCCCAACACCATAATCGATCACACGTACGAACTTTCGCGCTCACTTATCTGTTTTCACTGGTAACCTATCAAAGTCGCGTCAAATAATAAAGTGAACTTATAGTAACCTAAGTCACGTCCTTTGATTTTGCAGGGTGAAAGGGACTGATGTCTTTATTTCAAGCAGTACGGTCATCACTTGTTCTCCAACACAATCAGTAGACATCCTTGAGATCCCAGCAACGCCCACTGCAGTCGCCACGACGTCCGCGCTCCAGCTGAATTAGTTCAAATCGTCGCCACCCCCTGGCCCGTCCGGCCAGTGCGCGGGCTATTGCCTACGGGTGTGACGTAAGGTGGCGTGCTGGGGCCGGCCCATGCTAGCCGCGTTACCGGCGATCGCTCCCACATCGTAATTATGTTTTCGCTTGAGACACTGGAACTTGCCAAGGTTGACGTCACAACGGTCCCTTTTCCGCTCACCACGTGTATTCGTCTCCACCGCACGTTTCCCGGCAAAATTGTTTGCCTGGGAGCTGAATCACGCAACGGTCGGCCATTCGGCTCAGCACGTGGTTCGACAAAGAACGCCCTACCACGCTTTTGGCGCGAAAGTTGTTTTCCTGGGCACGCTCAAACCTGTCGATGCCGACCATTCGCCACCCACCACGTGTCTTTGTGCGACCAAGAAGGCCATGCTACACTTTTGGCGCCAAAGTTCGCTCAACATTTGAATCCACCATGACTGTACAAGAGCGTGTTTGGTCGCCACGAGACCCCTCACTAAGTTAATTCACTCTCTCTCGCGCAGCGCCACCGCCTCGTTCACGTCCGACCGCTTATGTCACACACCCTCGATCGACCCCTCCATACACGCGACGGACATAGTCTTCTGTCAATATGTTAACACCCACATCGAACATCTAACCTATCAGTTACCTAAGTACTTAATTCCATTTCAATTTTAATCATATTAAATAATTCAATTTACAATTTCATATACGTTTGCAAAGGTGTTCAACTACCTACTTTCAAATACTTTGGCCGAGCGGCTCTAGGCGCTACAGTCTGGAACCGCGCGACCGCTACGGTCACAGGTTCGAATCCTGCCTCGGGCAGGGATGTGTGTGATGTCCTTAGGTTAGCTAGGTTTAAGTAGTTCGAAGTTTTAGGGGACTGATGACCTCAGAAGTTAAGTCCCACAGTGCTCAGAGCCATTTGAACCATCAAATACTTTCTGGGGACCAGACCGCAACCTCTTCCAAGGAACCCTCACCGAGTTGGAATTCTGTCAGTAAAGAAACGTCGCTTGTGCTTTCGCTACTAACCTAGGAAAACTGCGCGTAAGGAAATCATACTTGTACTAACTCATCCATCTGACCACCACATCTTCCTAGGATCAGGCGTCAAGTATGAAATCTCCCAGTAAACAAACCTCACTTGCGTTTTCGCTACCAACGTAAGAAAATTGCTGAAAACGAAGCTTACCACCACAACCACTTACTAGGGGACCAGTGGTACATGGACTCAGCCAGCACTAGGCTGTTGGAAGGAGGAAGGAGTGTTCTTTATTTATTTGGGAGCAATTTATTTAGGGATGGAGTATTATGTATCACAGAACACACGCTCTGACATGCCCCCACAGCATACAGACGTGTAAACTATTCCTACATAACTCATGTATAATGCTCTAATTGAAACCTTCAAAAAAGTTACTGCACAGCCTACAGACGTGTGAAGCACAAATAAATAATTCAAAACATTCAAGCCCATTGAACGGAACAACTTAATTTCTCTAAATAATAATCCATCTAAAATACCCTGCCACCCTTATCGTCATATTTCAAAATCATATACTGGTCTTTATTTAAACAACTAGAGATAGACAGCACCACCATCCTCTTTATTCCCCACTCACTCCATGGTCGAGCTGACTTAGTACACAGTACACCCCCCTGAAATCAGAATATGTGAATAATTTGACATATATTTTTGAAACGTTTGCATGTCATAGGTTTCGATATGCAAGGCTGACCTAAGGCAGGTTCTGAACTCCAGTAGTGCACTGCACTTGGCAACACAACCACACTCATCAATATATTCATTCCAATCCAGGCCTGTAACTCCTCTACAGATAAATTTGTCCAGTTATTTGTTGACTCACTTACCAGATTGCCGTTTTTGCGCAAAAACCGCTCAGATCGCCCTCTGCTGCTCGGGGAAGTAAGGAAGGACTGCACTCTAATTATTTCGAGCCCTTTTATTTAGGAATGGAGTATATTTGTCACAAAACACCCTTACTGATCTGACTGTGGTCATGTGACACAGCCCACGAACACCTAAACAACTCCTAATTTCACCACACAAAAGCAAACTGCTCTTAAATAGTGCAGTACACAATATCCGCAGACGAGCTCCGTACTCTTAAACTCTCAAAATAACGCAGAGCGCAGTGCTCAGACATGCTCGCAAAATAGTGCAACAGACGCACCCAAACACCCTCACCCAGTACCCTGCCCCCAGCTGCCAAAACGACCAAAAGTCTCTCCTCGGCCTCCCCCAAACATGACCTCCTCACAGTCGCATTCGCGCTTAACACCGGAGAAATTCATATCAGTAATTATAACAATCAATGCGCATTAGCTTACGCTCCAAGGCAGAATGCGCGCGCGCGTGTGGTCGGTGGGTGGGTGGGGGGGGGGGGGGGGGGTTTCATAGCCTCCACCCAAGTTCAGCCGATCAGGAAGGGCGCTCTCCTCTCACACATGTGAAAGCTGCTTTGTTCTTCTCATGTATACCGCCGGCGCCTCAGGTCTGGACCTGCTGTCACATCTATTGTCAGAATAGCCTATAGCCCGTTGACACACACAATTAACGCCGCCGCAAAAACACTTACTACTCGCCTGCAACCTAGATGGTGACGGAAAACCAATCACTCTGATCTGAGTTGCAAGGGCGAGTGATGATTGAAAGCACTCTACTTATTTTTTCAAACAACTTATTTAACCATGCAGTATATCTATCACACTATCACAAAACACTCACCCAGATGTGCCCTGGGTCATGTCGCACAGCCCACAGACACGCACCCAGTCATAATTTCAGTGCACACTATAGCAAACTGCTGCTAAATAATTCCTCACACCGATGTGTAGATACGCTCAGTACTCGCAAACTATCCAAATAACGCATAGCAGAACCTGCAGATCCGCTCGCAAAATAACTCAGCAGACGTGCGCAGGTACCCCCACTCTGCACCCTGCTCACAGGATCGTGAAGTCACCCATCCGTCTGATTTCAGACCGCGAACAGCCCCTGCTCTGCTTCCGCAAGCGTGAGTTGGTGCGGTCGACGCGTTCGTCAGCTGTCAAAGCACACACTGACCTCTGTCCAGGACGACGATCCGTCACAACCCCGAGCTGCGACCACCGAACGTGAGTGAAAGTCAACTTTATATCAACATAGCATAATTCCAAAGTGCAGCCTCCATACGCTAGACACATCATAGCAGTATATGTCTTTACCTCCTGTGACCCAATAGCACACTGCGCATTGCTCCTGACACGGCATTAACGGCCCTTTAATTAACATAACTACACATCCCTGCTCTCGCTTCGTCGCGTTACCAGCTATCTCAAACCTCCTCAATAGTATTCATATTTTACAACATTTTAAAAAAATAAGATCTTAACTTCGCACCGTAATTATTTACTACACAGTAACAGCTACGATAATTGTGTGTCTGCAATAGAAGTCTCACATATCACCAACGACTGGGTCGTCAGCGTGGACAACAATTTCCGATATCACGATAACGAAATCTGTCTCATAGTAGGGTAACATTATTAATGATACCGTAGAGTTATTTTAAGCCAGCTGCCGAGATTTGAGAGTCAATTGGCATACCCAATAACATTTCTACTTGAAGCTGCGGAAAACCTCTGAAATATAAAACCGTGCAGGTCAGTCACTGACATGACATGGCTGTGTCCTTATTCAGCAAACATTCCTCGACATCATAGGAAGGCCTGAAGTTTCGAGATGCTGTACACGTTAAAATGATACAAATCTTGATTTAAGCAATAAATGCTACGGTAGTTAAAAAACAATTGCCTTAGATGATAATCAGACATATAACATTTACTGCTCAAAACATGTCACCTCGAAACATTAGCTGCAGCTCACAAGATTCATGTTTCTTATGCATATTAAGTACGCCCTCCACACCTGTACAATATCCCAGCTAGTAAAATTTTTCGTTTTCGTGTCGTTCCTATTAATCCCTACACACATATCTCCATTTCTCTGTGATCAGACATTAGTTTTATGGTTGTTTTCGCAATAAAAGTCCGTACGTTACGGCCATAAATATACTTACAGTACTTCGAGGTAGTATGTTTTCTTCGTTTAGATAGTCTGCTCATTTCACAAAAAGTAGTCATGTCTTCCTTATTCCTTCAGAAATGAAAATATGCATTACCAGAATACAGTCTATGTATCGCGTGAGGAATGTATTTCATCAGTCTCAAGTCTGGACGGACAACTACCTCATCGAAAACTGATCAGTCATTGGAGTTTAGTGACAACTTCATAGGCGATAATGGCGTCACAGAGTTATAGTCAGCACATAAATGGTACTCCGAGCATCACATCACCTCATGAGAAAAACTCGCTGTGTCCTTTGCGATTTAGGCGGGGACATCCAGATGATGACTTGAACAGTATTGCTGATGTTGGTAAGATAAAACTAATAGCAGGTGTTCGAACACTTTCTTGCACGAGGCAACACTCTACCACTGGAGCGATACAAGGGTGTAACTAAGAGTCGAGGACGTCATATCTGTACATCGGTTCAGCCATATTTCCACATACAGAAAGATCAACTAATTCGCAGGCCGAGCTTTGTTCGAAGACTTAGCAGCTGTCCGTGTGTCACAATCTACTTCGAGTCTGTTCTTGACACAACACGTATTACGACGGAAGTCCTGTGTGCAATGGACGGTTTCCTGTTGGTCAGAACTCCACTCTATTTGTACACATCCCGGTGGCCTCTCTGAACTCCTCGTACAGTTATAAACGACAAACGGTGAACAGGCTTCTGTTCTCCACAAACACATGTGCCGACAATTAAATGGTCTGAGCACAGTGAAATGGGGCGTCTCTATCCCGACGTCTAAGACATCCGCAAGCTGCACTTGGGGAAGAACACGCTATTGTTATCCGAGTGCTTAACATCAAATGTCTGACGATGGTTCATCGGACATTCTCAGTTAGATTCACAAGATGCTAGAACTTACGATACACACAATCGTTACAATTTGCGGGTAACAGAAGCACAGACATTAAAAACATGGCCATCTCCGTCTCACCATTACGCTTCTTACCGGAAATCATACCATGAGAGCATCATTCAGCTTGTCTATTACAGTTGCCTTGTGACAATAGGGATCACAGAACAGACAGCACAAAAATTATAAGATATGCTGCTGCTTCTACCTTAACTGCAGAGACTACAATGTGCGTGAAAATTAAATTTATATTACTAATACAAAATAATGTTGTGGATTCGATTGATGTTACCAATTGGGTTATATGATCAATCCAGCAAAGTCGGTGGTAATACGTAATAGATAAATTGCCATATAAAAGGTAACAATGACGTTAGGGTAATGATGGAAACTAACTACAATGGTGTAATCACAACATAGTGACGTTGTTATAATTACTGAATGAAGAAACTGGAACAGGGTTTCAAAAGTAAAATAATCTCAACGATCATTCTTGAAATTTTCAACGCCATGATAAAGACGGCGTCGGAAGATAATCAAATTAAAGAATTGTTTCCTCATAAATGTCTCTGCCTCGCCGCAATTATGCATTCCAGGCTTTTTGTAGACAACTCCTGGCTCGCTTCGACTCATGGACATCACCTATATCCCAAAAACATCTTACTCCAGGAGTCGCTTTGAACTCAACCACAAGACTATCCGAATCTATCACGTGACCTCTTCCATTCCTGCCAGTCTGTCCACTGATACTTGGAACATGTGCCATGCTGCAAGTGTTCCGTTCACTGAATTCCAAATTCAGCCACACCATAAAGTAAAGACACATCTTTTCCTTTACTGACATTCCAAATGTATTGGAATTTACTTTGCTCTTGAGACAAGCATTTTATGCCGCCCTCACCCCCACCACCTCACCGGCAGAAGAGTTACTACGTAAAATTCTGTTTCGTTTATGTGAATGTAGCTGTTTTAACACAAATGCACCCATGTGTCACGTTCTACATACGATTCAAAGAATGCCCAGGTGTGTCATGGCCTGCTGTAAGTTCTGGAACAATTTCCCGTTAGCCGGTAAGTTGTCTTCCCAGTCTCCAACTCCAACATGGAACGACGACAGTCCCGGCTTAGTCTCCTAACTACTACCTCAGTGCTGGACGCTGTTTACCAGACCAGTGGTCCTCAACGCTGTCAACTGCAGCGTCCGTGTCTATAAGTAACAATCTATAAATTTGTGCGCATAAATGGAGGCACTCTATATTTGACTTCCCTATTACCGTCTGAAGTAAGAGAAACTTGGAATTATTTACGCAGGTTTCACAAATAATCACTAGTGCTTTTGTCCACACCTTCACTACTTGATGCTAGTCAGTAATATGTCATTGTATAGGTGCTGAGTTGATGAACACATTTTAGTAGTAGTTCAATATTGGGCTCTGAGCACTATGGGACTCAACTTCTGAGGTCATTAGTCCCCTAGAACTTAGAACTAGTTAAACCTAACTAACCTAAGGACATCACAAACATCCATGCCCGAGGCAGGATTCGAACCTGCAACCGTAGCGGTCTTGCGGTTCCAGACTGCAGTAGTTCAATATTCCTCCTATTTTACGTAGCGACTAGGAGCTGAAGGCTGACATCCCGTGAAACTATTTGTATATTTCACTCGGTAGGACCAACGCTCGTGTAGCCTGGAGTCCCGACACAACAGACGGATTACCAAAGCGCTAAATCCTTAAATACCGAAAAATGTGAAATATAATACGGAATACAGACGAATATGTCATCTCGACTGTGACGCGAAATTTATTCCAGTGGCCACTGTTATTGTTTCAGCCCTAACGACAGGGACACTATAGTTTCCTGAGTTGAACTTCTCTAATGACTGGTCGATATTTAAAACATCACTATAGCTTCGTTTTCATATCTAAGAGGGAAGTAGTGCCAAAACGGTTTTCGAAAGTAGATGAATTACCAGCTATGAATAATAAAATTAATAAGTCACATTTCGGTACCACACCATTTGGTGTTCAATGATCTTGTATTAGTATCCTGAATCACTATATTCGCTAGACACATTTGTCTGTAAACCTGACATACAGCGCCTTATCACCCAACAATTCTGGTAATCCAATATGAAAGTAATGAGTCCTATCCAGCTACTGAACCCCAAAAAATATATAAACACTGATAAAACGAGGATTTCAGTAAAATATCTACCTCGCACAACGTGGTTCTAGTGGGTAGCAAACCAGCACCTGCATGACGTGTACTCTCGCTGAATCGGAGGCACATAGCACCCACGTTGCTTCATGGTGCACGCAACAATTGAAGACAGTTGACGATCGATAAATTCATTTCCGGGGAAACGATCCCTGTCAGTTGGCTGAAGATAGCCGATGCCATGGAGTTCGACGAGAGTGCGTTGCGATTGCAAACGCTGGAAAAATACTTCCTCCTTTGGAGGAAGTACGCTAAGGTAAGCCAAATTTCCGTTTCACCTAGACTTACATGTATAAAAGCTACTTATGTCCTGCACGTTGTGTTATCCGATTATGACATTTGACATTGTAACGAATGACATGACACAACATCGCTAGAGTAGGTGTCCAGCAGTGGTCAGCATTTAGCACATCGAGATAATATGCGGCGACCGTTTTTCGCTTATTGTCCAACGATGTTACACTTTTACCAGAGACATAAAGCGATACATCACCTTTGTTTATTTTTTTATTTCCTTGGCATTAGTTGCATGTGAACATTGTTGTACTGCATTTAAGGGAGATTTTGGCATTTAATCATAATTTGAATTTGAGTCACATGAAGCAAAGTAAATACGCTGATGACACTTCAATGAGAGGTACGAATTCAGTATTATTTTTGGTACGTCGACGTTACCCTGTGTATAGATGGATGTGAACGCTGATGAAGAACGTTAGTGTGTTACAATCTCTGCATTCGACGTGAACTGGCAACGCATGGAGGGAAGTCTTACGTGAGTAATTGTATCGTTCTGAGCCTAAATACGTGCAGACAAATACGTGTTAACATAGATGATACAAGTAGACACACAAAATTTCGCACCCAAATTGTATCACTCTCTGTTTCTTTCCGTCTACCTGTTACATTTGTATCGACGTTCGAACCCTTATTTCTTGCGTCTGTGACTATTTTTGTTTCAATTAATATATTTATTTTCTATTTTATACAGTTCCAGTACCAGTGTTCGATAAGATTATGATTTTTTCATTAACGTTGCAATGGCCTGTACACAGGTTCGGCCGTTGCTGGTTGGTCAGTTCCAAATTCACTATCTCCTAACTATGAATGTAATCAGCACGAACCTGTGAGTATCGACTTTAAAATTCATTCATTAGCATTTGCGTGAACAATGTTGTGCTGCACTGCGTGCATTCACATTTGAAATTGTGCTTCAAGAGAATATCTCTAGACCTGTAAATAATATTATGGTTTTACATACGTCACTAATACTTTCTTATAGATAACGTATTTTACTGTATCTCACATATTATTTTATTGTTTTGCAGACAGGAGGAGGTCTGGAGGAGTGCACCAGTGTACCCCTGGTACACAGTTACTCCATGGATGAGCTGGCGGCAGTTCTAAGCTTAATTCACAGCTCCGGTGGCGATAACTATCCAGTGGAAGATGAGGAGAACCCCTGGGACGGCGACTGGCCAGGTTTGCCAGAATATTACTGTAAGTACCCACAGATTGTCAAGAGTACAATTATGTTTCTCAACTGAATTCTGGTGGTGCTAAAAGATTCATGACTTTATTACGTTGTCTGAGATCTTGTGCATCGTGAATTTTCTAGAATATTTTGTTTCACTGTAAACAGTAAGCTTAAATTTTGATGTATTTATAGACATATCTTAGTTGTGCCACAGAGTGATTTCATTACGTAATTGAGGTATATTTGTGAAGGGATATTACCTACACACTAGTTGGAGAATAGTGAAGGAGGGAGAATAGTGAGTTCTTGGAATGCACACGCAGAAGATGTTGCTTGCAATTGTGGCGTTCCTTAACACTTTGTCTCTCTGTCTACATTCTCAGCATAGTACTAAGACTACTATTCCTGCATCTCCTTGATTATTTATTACGTACATTGTATGATATGACTTAAATGCTTGGAACAGAAATGGTAGCAGTTGGTACACGGCTATCAGGCCACTAATTTGCATAGCGACATCAGACAACTACGAAACTGTCCGATTTTTAGCAATGTACCAATGAAACAGCAAATTAGCACCTAGATACTTAACACGAGATACTGTAATTCCGTTAGACTACTGACATGAAAAGGGATGTGTGCACTCTCACAGCATTAATGCAGTTAGCTATATCGCATATATCTACAATTCAAGGAGAAAGAATTTGCCATTTATTGGTGTAAATTTTGTTCTTGTGTTTGAGGAAGAAATAGTATTTGAGATGCGCACTATGGGAAAACATAAGTAACAATTACCTACAAACAAAAAGTGAGCGATATAGTATTAAGAAAGGAGATTCGTTTAAGACATTGTGCAAATGACTCTGTGAAGTGACATTGTAGAGCATGGAGCGAGACAGAGGAGAGTTCATCAGTTTAAAATATGGCTCATGAATGCGTTTCGTACTTACACAGGATAAAAGGCCATTAGGTTTCGTAGGAACGTAAATGCCTAAAACTCAAAATGTGAGATGCCTAGTTAAGAACCATAAATCACACGTGATTTATAAGTAGTTCAAATGCCAATTCTTCAACTGTCACATTTATTTTCCACAGGTGGGGGATTCCAGCAACCGCCACCACAGGATGGAGCAGGAGACACTGTGCCCGGAGAACGTCGGCTGCTGGAGGAGGTGTCAGAGGAGGAGGAGGAGGAGGAAGAAGAAGATGGAGGGAGAGGTAAGGAGTCGGAGGAGGTAAGACGAGGTCCAGGTCTTGTGCGGTGGCAAGGACTGGAAAACCTGGCGATAAACGAATGCGACACAGAAGAAGAAATTGATGACGTAAAATATGGTGCAGGTGTCGTTCACTGGCTGCTGAAATGTTTTTGTGTTCGACTCTGATAGAGGTGCTCCAGCACCTTTCGTATAGTTTAGTGCCAACCGAGGAATAATGCAATGCAAGCCTTGTTTGACAT
Source organism: Schistocerca americana (assembly GCF_021461395.2). NCBI lineage: Eukaryota > Metazoa > Arthropoda > Insecta > Orthoptera > Acrididae > Schistocerca > Schistocerca americana. Next base: position 148,661,998 of record NC_060126.1, on the reverse strand, counting down.
TATCTGTGTACGCCATTGTCAGTTGAATGAAGCCTAAGTAGATTTCCTGTCGGATAAAGCTACAAAACAGCCAGAGAATAACACCTTAATCACATTATTGACAAGTGAAATTTGGTAAAAAGCATTTGTTAAAAATTAACGTTAGTAATAAGTCTTTACCCGCCCGGGTAGCCGAGAGCGCTAAAGCGTCAGCTTCCGGGACACGGGGAGGCGAGCCAGCCTCTGATTAAATTGCGGATTAACTACGAGATCTGGTGAACTGGCCAGCCTGGATGTGGTTTTTAGGCGGTTTTCCACATCCAAGTAGGTAAATACCGGGCTGGTACCCACGTCCCGCCTCATTCACATGCTACACAAACATTCTGAAAATGTCTTTGTATTTGATCATGAGCTCTACACTAGACACAGACAGATGGAGTACACAGAGGCTGCTCAGGTTGAGTTCTTACTTCAAAAAGGGCATCCGGCAGACAAATTAATTTCGTTAACGCTGTCAAATCTGATATGACAATGTTGACCCCGTAGCTAACAGGGAATGGGCAACAGAAGAAATTTATAGGATATTTCTTCTATCAAATATCCACCTTATAGTCAGTAATACTGTGAGAAAGCTTATCCCACAGACTATTTTTCGGTTGCTCTTTTGAAACCTGTGATGCATGGATTTCGGTTAGTTAAGTGATTCGTTGTGGTTTATCATTAGTGCACTGATAAAAACCAAGCCATACTTACTAGTAAAAAAAATTATTCTTGTTATAAAATTTCTCTACCTTGGTGAATAGAATTGAATTTTAAGATACTCAGACAAATCGCAACGAGAAATATAATTTCAGAGTCAGTCTGTCCAAGTTACATTCAGCCCATTAGTTTAAAAGACAGAAAAACAGATCGAACCCAAGTATCATGAACTGAACATTATTATACAGACTTGTAGCATTCCAGTAAGAACCGGTACATTTTGTTGTTGTTGTCGTCATTAGCCTTAAAACTGGTGTGATGCAGCTTTCCATATTGTTCTGTGCTATGCAAGACTCCTCATCTCCGAAAAACTACTGTAAGCTAGATCCATTTGAACACTCTTGATGTATTCAAATCTTTGTCCCCCTCCACAATTTTTACGCCACACAGATCTCGGTATAATTACCTTGTTGATTTCTTCATTCCTTAAGATGTGTCTGCATGCTTCTTTAGTGAAGTTTTGCCGAAATACCAAATTTAAAAATTTTCTATTCTCTTGTTGCTTGAACCACTTTTTGTGCGTTTAGCTTCCATACAAATCTAAACTCCAGACAAATAGATTCACGGCAGATTTCACAACACTTAAATCTACATTACATGTGAAAAGATTTATCTGCTTCAGAACTGCTTTTGGTGCTATAGCCAGTCCGCACATTAAATGCTCACTAGTGCAGGCATAATCAATTATTTACCTTCCCAAAATGCAAAATACATCTCTTTCCCTCAGCGCCTCATTTTCTCTTCTTACTGCATCAGTCTCACATGATTTAAATCAACTAATGCCCAACACTGTTAATTAAAATATGTTCCTTGTCAAACCTCTTTCCAAGATAAAATTCATTCTCTCAAGTGGTCTCCTGTGTCCCTAAAAGTCTCTGACAGACTTAAAATGCCATCTGCAAAACTACTTCTACTGTTACTTCTAATAGTATATTTGGCATAACATATGATGTGTGAGTGCTAATCCTCTACTTTTAATAGCAAAGCACATGTGAGAAAAACGAACAAAATATGCCAGTGAATATTGAGCCAGTAGCTTACTTAATGTTATCGACGACCCATTGGCAGGATTCTAAACATCTTTGGTCATGTCATAACAGCTGTGTCTATACTACGACCTGTTTGTAAGTGTTGGGCCGGCCGGAGTGGCCGTGTGGTTCTAGGCGCTACAGTGTGGAGCCGAGCGACCGCTACGGTCGCAGGTTCGAATCCTGCCTTAGGCATGGATGTGTGTGATGTCCTTAGGTTAGCTAGGTTTAATTAGTTCTAAGTTCTAGGCGACTGATGACCTCAGAAGTTAAGTCGCATAGTGCTCAGAGCCATTTGAACCATCACTGAACCTAAATTCCTTCTCCACATTTCTTCCAGATTTCCTTTATTCGCTACTCAGCGTACGGAATGAACAGCGTATGGGGATACTCTACGGAACAGCCTCATTTTGTATTCAGTCACTACTTCCCTTTCATGCCCTTCGACTGCAGGCTTGTTTCTGTACAGCTAGTAGGTAACCTTACGCTACCTATGTTTAATCCCACTTTTCTTTCCCTAGTAATGAAGCTCCTTTATTCTTGCATTACTATTCACGATATTCATGCTTCTACATTTAGCATTTTCTACCAAACTTATATTGTTACACATCTGTCCTGCACTTTGCTTGTTTATTAGGTCTAGTTTTATATTTTATCGTTTGGTTAGTTAGAGTCAATATATTGTGCATTATGACACGGTTTTATACTGAGTTTGTCTTCCTGCCTATTTGATTAGTTTCTCAATTAATTATTTCTCCTCCTAGGACTACTCGCTCGTCTTTTATTGCGTTCTTTGCCCTCTTTCAGTCAATCGTTAGCTGATGCTCTTCTCGAACCTCTCTACAACCTCTATTTCTAGAAACTGATTCAGGTACCATTTTGTTAATATCCTATATTTCTGCAGTTTCTTGTTCGGTGTTAAGCTGCTGTGCGTAACCAATAAACTGTGCTCATGGTCTCCATCCGCCCATAGAAATGTTTCAACATTTTAAATCTGGTGTCGAAACGTATATGTTACCATTACCCTATGTCTCCTCGTCTGTTCCTCATCCACAGATCTCTTTCATGACTTCCAAATATGAAACATTACATAGTGTTTCATTAGAAAGTAAATTACAAACAGTTTTAAATACGCTACAGTAACTTAACAAAATTCTATAATTCCGACTTTTTCTTTGCATTCAGTGATATCTCAATAGTCTTAGAAATTATTCTTTCCCAGTCGTTACTGAAGCCCTTTCTATTCCTCAAATTAAAGAATTTTTTACACATATTTACATAAATATTTGTCATTTACGTCATGTGACTCATCGATATACAAAAATGTCTCAAATTATTAATAATAATGATACTCACAGAAAATTTCGTATTTTCTCAAGTCACACTATACGTTTAGCTCCTTTTAGTCCATTATCTGCGTGGACATCACTTAACATATTATCTACGTTTGCCCTTGAGCGAGGAGATGGAAAGCGTATGTTCCTGTTGAGAGAATGTTAGCTGTTAAACTTCGAAATTTGTGGATCGAACAACGGAAATCGGATGAAAAACAGTGAAACACTTGCAAAACGATCCGCGAGAACGTTTGAAATACTTCAGCGTCAGGAATTTGGATCACTTCGTGTCGCAAATGCACATACCATTGCACATGGTGCAGTCTTGTTTGTACGTTTCAACCCATTTCACAAATAAAATATAACACAAGACGCATGAACATAAACCTACTTCTTATGTTTTAGCGTTATAAAATACTTCCACACATATAACGAATTAAATTTATTATATTTCATAAAAATTACTAAAATAATAATGTCAAACGAATTACTTTAGTGAAACAGGGCATTTATTACCCGGAAAGTGGCTGAAGGAAAATGTAAGACCCATTTTCAGCAATAATAACAAACTAAACCTCGTCATTCACACTAAGACTTCGTAAGACTTATTAGAAATAATTAGCACTGAATACATTGTCTTAGCATAAATATGAATGAAATGATTCATAGGGACACAAATAACTATAAAGGAAACCACACATTTGTTTCTGAAGAGAGAAAACTTTTAAAAAGTGCAGAACAGGAAAATTATTAATACCGTGATTGTGAAAGTGACTAAGGAAACGTAAAACATATACTACTCAAAGGTTCTATGTTCATGGGACACGTTATAAGTATGTCACCAATCTCTTCAGTCATTGTTTCAGTAGTTTAATCGTGGTAGTTTCACTTGATCTTCATTCAAACAGTTAATCATTTGGTATGACGAGGCAAATCCCAACGTCAGAAAACATCTGAGAGGGTCCAGGAATCAAAGTACTGCTCTTATTTCGTCGAAGATAACGTACCTAACCTTTCGACTACAGTGGTGGTTGGAGTAAGTAATTATGAAGTAATTATGGTCAAGGATTAATATATCACTTACACATACACATTCCTGTTTGAAAGCAGTATAACCGCGCTTAAATACGGTCAACAGTAAAATTCCAGAGGAAAGTCAGGAAAAAGATTAATAAATGCAATTCCATGTCCAAAGAACAAAAAGCATGAACTTATATTATAATGGTACTCATTGACTCAAAAGTGGGAATCCCACCGAAAATCCATAAGCAGCATTATCCAAAAAGATATACAGTAAGTTTATATACACACTCATTGTCATAAATACACAATTACTGAATGCAATTCTGAAGCAATAATAGTCTTCACGGAAGTGAAACGCAGGAAAGACCATAAATGGCTGTGACACAAAAAGTACAGACGTTGAAATTTCCGTAGGCTCTGCGTTTACTTCTTTCAATGTAACTGGTGTATTTTAAAAATACATCAACTTATGATGTAATATAGAATATTTTGTAAAGTGATTGTGTAGCCAAGAACTGAGTGTTGGCCATAGTCACTTTTTGTTGTTCCGAGCTATGAGTGCAAAGGGCAGAGATTGCTGTCATATCACCAGTCTTACCTGAAATGGACCAGTACCTCATTGAGGGACTCAATAAACGTACTTGCGGTACTTTATCTACCCTCAGGAACAGGACAGATTACTGTGATATGACATGGGTAAGAAGTAGGAACAAGAGAAAATGTCCTAATGAAGCATGGAAAGCTTCCCCCTGGTACATTGGGGGAAATTGAATAGGCTAAACATTTGAAAGAAAGTAAAATCGAATTTTCACCAGTTACAGAACAAAGGATAAAATTTCTAGAAATAATTATGTAGAAGACTATACTTTGATCTACAGCGGGGTAGCACAAGAACAAAGAGTAAGTAAAAGTGTTGCCAACTACAATCCTAGAAAATATTAAAATAAAATACTTGAGTATGAAATAAAAATGAACGCATTGTGCTGGTAGGAATCATAGATAAAACAGTAATACAAAGAATAACAGAAACAACTGCTCCACAAGAAGGAAATATTGACGCATCCAGGGCCTTTTACAAATAATTACAAGTAATATTTAACACCTTGAATAAAAACCAGATGTTCTCTATGGGAAATCTAAATGCTATAATTGAAAAAATACCAACTTCAATAACAGCAGGCACATTTGGAGAAACGTATGTAATGAAACCGGAAAAATACGCAGCGATTGTGCAAACTTATTTAAAAAATTTATTAAAACATAGAAGGTTATCTGTCTCAGAAATGTCGGAAGTTACCAACATTTGCAAGTGATGTAGATGCATAATCAACTTACTTTTAATGTGAGAGATCATCAGCTGGAAGAGGGTCCTGCCATGACCATTAGTATATCATGCTTCCTGGCAGATGTATCTCTGAGTCATTCAGGAAATAATTTTTTTAAGAAAATAAACGTGCTCCATAAACAACAGCATATTACCTGAGGTATTTTGATAATAAATTGCTTGTACAAGACGACACAAGACAGGGAAGTCGAACGCTGCTCACACAATAAAATAGTTTGCACGACAGTAAGAAATTCATTGTATAACACGAGGTTTAGAATATCTTAATTTTCATTATATTAAAATCTACAACTTTCAACAATAATTGAAAATACTTAACGCCAACTTACGCCACACAAACCTGGAACATTCAGGGCCCCCTCCACGAAGCACACTCACTTAATTTGTAAGAAATCAGACGTACCATCGACCCTGGTACAATAATAAAATATTTCCACGGTAGATTGTTACACAGAAATCGGGCAGTTCGTACACGCAAATGCACGAAAATAAATTACCACGTAACTAGGCCGTATTTCACAAATACCTGCTCAACTATTTTTAAAAAAATTACGTTTCCTTTCTCCAATGCGAATGAGTTAGGATACCTACTAATCTAATAAATAAATAAATTTCACTATATTTCAACAACAGTGTGGTATATAAAACACCATTCATCAGTTTACTCTCCCCTCAGGCTGCCCTCTTACAGAAAAAAACTTCGGAAAATTTTCCGTTAGTTGGCCACAGAAGATTGTATTTTAGCGACGGATTCGGCATTTCCTATGAATTCAGGAAAGACCCGTTGCCCACATGCACATTAATGTTGACAAGACCTTACGTGCAGCTCTCAAAGCCGGCGATCCCACCATGAGTGGATTTTTGTGATAAGCTACATTCAGAAAGTCCGTGCGGTCATTATCGTTTTCCGGTGGCAGAAACTTTTAGTTGCTTTACGTGTGGTGGAAGAGTGAACAAATGGCTGTAATGGCTGCATCGTAAGCCATAAACAACTGCAAGATGAAAGTCGTTGTTTGTGAAAATTAATCTATATACGCTACAAGGACAAGAGAGTAGGGAGAACGGACTGAAACATAGTAGACGGTATTCCTTCCATCTGTTTGCCACAGTGTATCGAAAAATAATGTACAAAATTATGAAACCATGTTTCATAGACAAGTCTGAAGGAAGCGAGAAATGAAGGGTGAATTGTGTAAGAGGCGATCAAAAAGTATCCTTTAGAAAACCGTAGATTTCCGAATCAGTTTGTCAATTTGTCGTAGTCGATGCGAGCACTGAGGCAATCACCGCACCGACGCACCAGTATGAAGATAATTGTATGCTAAATACCGTGTACTGATGTGTGAAGAAATCCGTAAGTGTCTGCTGCACATCCTCGTCAGACAGAAATCATTGACCCTTGAAGGCCTTTTTAAAGCGACCGAAAGCGTGACAACTGCAGGTGGCGTGTGCTCGTATGTCTCCACTTGAGCTGACGAATTTCTTCGTTACGTCATTTTCAATATTCGGATTTGTGTCATTATGCAACAACACCTTCTGCAGTTTTCTCGGACATTTGGCTTTAATAGCACACTTCAGTTTCTCCAGTGTTGCGCATCACGTTTCTCCAGTGATAAACACACCAGTTCCAGTGAAATACTCAAGCAATGGCCCAAAAATCAAAGCCCAGCAAGTGGCTGATGCTTGAACTTCTTGATAGGAGGAGACGACGTGTGAAATGTTGTACATTCTTCGAAGGAAGTCTGCCAGTGTTGGTCCAACGTCAGCCAAGGAAACAATAACAGAAAATGGGCTCTGTTTCGATGTGTTTGATAATAACATCGAAATAACTCACGCCTTTGCATTTAGCGAATGCACTTCGGAAAGTCACGAATGTCACACACATCTCTTGCCTATATTTGAGTGCTTATATTCGAACATGATTGTCCCGCTACATTCCATACACTTTCAAATGGAAACTCTCTCAGACGGACTTTCTTCATCACCCCTTATATAAACCACCCCTTTGGGAGTGACAATAGAAAGTTTCTTGTACTATGCTAATTACTATATCACCCCGAACGGTGTTACATCTATTGGTTTACCGGTGTTTGTAGTTACTGCACCTTTCCAAGGGTCAATCACGTCATGTTCGAGGCATATCGATGTTTGAGTGATCTGAGAGAAATCTCAAGATTCTGAGTCCTAGCTGTATGGCAAGCTGTTGAGTTTCGGGAATCCATTGACCGATATTTCTTTGGAGAAATATATGAGCGCATAGCGTATAAATTGCCGATGACTTGCCTCAATTTCTTCCTTCTATCGTGCAAACTAACTTCCTCTCTACTATATAAATGGGTTTAACACTCCAAACATCCACCATAAGAACATAAATTCCTAACAGCGCTGCATTGTACACTTTACTTTCACCGAAATATGGTCGCAACTATATAAATACGTCGCCTGTGGTCTCTGGCCTTTCGAGTATCCAGCACTGTTCTGCGATCCCAGATAAACAACGAAAACCCTCCGATTTGACATACACTCGCTGGTTAAAGGTCTCTTGTCGGATTGACGTGGTCTACAGTTTAGTGGAAAACGACGGGACTGAGATAGGAGGGTCGGATCCGTCAACGATTTCCGCAGAACTTACATGCCGTTTTGGCTGTTCACAGAAATAACCTCGCGTGCGCATTAACTGTTGCACAGCACATGGACCAAACGCAACACCTCATAAAGAAGACAAAAACTTTGGTAACATTAAGGAATTGTCTGCTCGAGCGAATAGCAACTCACCCGCATAAAACCACAAAGCTTCAATGAGTAGGCAGCTTCCGTTCCTCATTGTTATCTTTTTGTTCTGGTTCATTCCGTGGATGTGTCTCAAGAACATGATCCTCCTTGTCCTGATGACGACAGAAATTTTCTCTACCTTGGTATACAGTTTCTGGTTTCCGTGTTTCTAAACTGACCATCTTCAATTTTCGAGGTCCTAATGTTCAGCTGAGAATCTTGAGTTCTATCATTTCATGTCTCTGCATCACTCCGTTACTTGCTAAGCTGAGAGTTTCTGCCGCATTTAGAGCTTCAGGGCATATCACTGTTTGATAATGTTTCTGTTTTCCATCCATAGAAATATTTTTCCAATTGTAGGTGTGATATTTAATTTATTTGCTAAGTTCATTTTGTTTATTGATGCTCCCATTGCTTCTTCTTCGGTCAGTCCAATGTCTATCCATTCTCCAAGATATCTGAATCCCTCCACCTTCTGAATTTTGCCTCCTTCTATTGTGATCCATCTAGGAGCTGTCATGATGTCTGTCATGTACTGTGTCTTCTCGACAGAGACCTGTAGCCCCTTTAGCTGCGTGTCTCTGCAGCTCAGTGGTTTGGTTAACTGCCTCTCCTAGTGATTCCAACATGTCACAATATCATCCGCGAATGCTAGACAATCTACCTGTACTCCTTTATTCTTACACCCCTTTTGTATTCCACCCATTTCTTTCATTCCCTGTCGCCGCTCTCTGATCGCCTTTTCGAGGACACAATTAAAGAGCTTAGGGGAGAGTCCGTCTCCCTGTCTCGCCCTGGTTTTAATCTTATAGGCCTCGGAAAGCTTTCCTTTGAACTTGACCATGGACGTTATGTCGTTTATGGTCTGTTTAAATAGTTCACTGGATTTTGTATCCAAAGTCGTCTCCCCTAAAATTTGGGACACAGGGTGTCTGTCTACAAAATCTTAGGCTTTCTTGAAATCTATGACTGTAAACACGAACTTTTTTCTCCATAGGTTTTGATAAGCGATTATCAGTTTTAGATTCAGGATCTGTTCTGCGCATGATCTCTCGTTTCTTAAGCCTCCTTGGTACACACAAATTTATGGATTTAATTCTTTTTTTTCACTCTGTTTCGCAGTGCTTTTGAGAACATCTTATAGGTCACAGGTATTAATGAAATTCCCCTGTAGTTCCCATGTTCCGTTTCATCACCCTTCTTGTAGGATGTATTAGTGCCGATGTTCAGCCTTCTTGAAGCTGCTCTTCTTCACAGATTTTTCGTATAATTTGTGTTATTTCTGTGATCACATTCTTGTTCGTATACTTAAAGAGTTCTGTGATGATCCCGACTCCAGCAGGTGCTTTGTTATGTTCCAATTCTTCTTATAATATTCTTAACCCCTACTGTATTTGGTGGTACCAAGTCGGGGTTGGAATCTTTAACAAAGGTGAGGGACCAACACCGTTGGGTGACGAATCGCTGAGCGGCAGGCCTGTGCCTTTAAGGCTTCCACACATCATTCAGCGAGTCGACAGCATTCGTGGTTGTCGCCGGTTGAATTCATATGATTTGTTTCACATTACCTGCGTCAGTAAAATGTGATGATTATTCAACAGCTGGGATACTCGAATGTTTGCGCAACTTGAGTGCCAAGAATGTTATCCCATCACGATAACGAGGCACGGAAAAGAATTGCCTCTCAACCCATGCAGCTCTTCCGCTTGGAAGGCGACGAGTTTCTTGAAAGAAATTGCCCAAAGACGAAACTTGGTTAGATTTTTTAAACCAGAATCAAAGAGGCAGTAAATGGAATGTCATCACGGAAACTCACTGAACGAAAAAAAAATCAAAACAGTGCTATCGCCAGAGTCGTTATGATTACAGTATTCTGGAATGCAGAGTGTGTGTTCATGGTCCATTTTTGGAGCAGGGATTTTCAATCAATACAGACTAAAACGTTACCATCTTCAGGCACCTTAAAGCACATCTTATTATAATTCCCCCAACGAAAGTTATGGCTGATGTTCTTCTTTTGCATGAAGATGAAAGTTCCAGTTGTTTCGGCCCTATAAGAATTTCGTCGTGGAATTCACTTTGAACATGATGACGCTGTGAAAGCATTTTTGCTTCAATGGTGTCAGAAGCAGCACGAAGCGATTAACTGTACTAAAATATATCCCTTTGTTAAAAGCCGGATCCAGACCAAGACGATAGACGGTAGTTATATTGAAAGTAATTAAATCAATCGTCAATGTTGTTTCGTCAGTCTAAGTAGTTGCACTGTTAACAAATTAAAAAAGGGGGCATTACTTTTTTACGAAACGCGTATAGTACCAGAAATGCAATTTCACAGTTACGTATCTCGAATCAGAATGAAATACGTTAATACTCCGGTATTATCGTTATTTGTTACAGTCCTATTTCCTTGAATCACTCAAAAAGTTCGAAGAAGCCATCTTTAAATTGCACATGAACATCTGTTGTACAGTTTATACGAATACATGGGTACATGACACTTGATAAATATTTGTATACCAGTTCCACATAACACTCCTCCTTCTCCCCCACAACCCACCCACTATTCCTTTCATACATGCGTATGATTCAGACAGCATTTAAAATTAATTGGTAGCAAACGAATTTGTGAGTACTACTTTGCCAGTGAGACGTTAGTGTGGATGTAAGCCAATGTTAATGAGCACAGTTTTTCAGCTACTTGTTTTCTACCTTAAATATATCATGAAGTGAGATATTTATCTGAAGTTTATTTGTTGAAAGTGGACTTCCTATCACAGATATTGAGAGTCTTGAGAGTGGACTTTCTATCACATGTGTAATTGAATACAATTTCTAACCCGTAACATGCAAGTGTGGTTGAGACTAATTTCGTTTGTACCATGCATCAGTACAAAATAAGAAAGTGCAAAATTACCATTCTTGGCAGTAAGCCCAATATAATTAGAAATCTCACCTCTCATTAGTTATCATTTTAACAGCAACCTACACTCTTGAGACGAATTCTCGATATTTAACAGTATTACATAACCACTGTATGAACACATTGTTCATATGAAATCAGGACTGTCAATTTTACGTCCTTCTAGTGGTAGTGATCTTGAGACTTCATGACAGATTGAAGCTGTGTGCCATAGTGGGACTCGAACCTAAGACATTTGTTTTCATGTGCAAGTACTCTACCAACTAACATACCAAAACACGGGGCCCAGGCCACCTTGATAACCATATATTTGTTTGTACTTCTTTTAATATTTTTTAACCTTCACAAATTTTTTTTCTAGATACTGATCTTCAACATTGTTGTCGTGGTGTTCAGTTAAAGACAGTTTTGATGAAGCACTCCATGCTCCTTATCTGAGAATTATCTGATTAAGTAATGCAACTTACATCCGTATACGTCTGCCTACTGTATTCATCGCTTGGTTTCCATCTACGACTTTTACCTCCCACACTTCCCTCAAGTAATAAACCAGAAACTATTTGATGTCTCATAATGTGTCATGTCAAAGGGTCCCATCTTCTAATCACGTTGGGCCACTAATTTCATTTCTCCCCGATGATATTCAGTACCACCTCATTAGTAAATTGGCTACCCAAGTAATCACGGGCATTTTTATAGCAAAACATTTCAACAGCCTTTACTGTCTTTTTGTGTAAACTGTTTATTGTCCATGTTTGACTACTAGATATCTCTAGACTCTATACAAAAACTTCCAGGAAAGTCTTCTTAACACTGAAATCGATATTCGATGTTTACAATTTCCTCCTCTTTAGAAACGGTCTCCCTACCAACGCCAGACTACATTTCATGTCCTCTTCTAATCATAGGGGGGATCAATTATTTTGCTGCCCAAACAACAAAACTCATCAAATACTTTCACATTGTCGTCAGGAATCCCATTAACACTATTTCCACGAAACTGCATGTTAAAAACAACAAGTACATTCCTAGGATATGTCAAGATGCACAAGTATTGACATTACAGAAATTGAGGGGTAGAAATAAAGGCGCTTATTACCTACATAATGCAGTACGCAGCGTTAAGAACTGTACATGTGCACAGAAAGAACAACAAAGCAGAATACGTACACACACTGGTTATCATCAACTAAAAGTTTTGGGATCACAGACTTATAATAGATCATGCCAAAAAAGAAAACTCACAAAATCAGAAACACAAACCAACATAGCTTGTTTATATATTTTTTTTAAAAAGTCTATAACTTTTATTGATGAGAATCATAGTAGTTCTTACGAAAAATTACTACATGTCGTATGGAGTACTCAGTAGTCTGCATACCTGTCGTCTAAATATTGTCAGCAGCAGATACACAACAGATGTAGTTATCCAGTATCAAAAAACCCTACCAGTGAAAAAACCTAAAGGGCGGCAAATTTCTAAGTAAATGATGGTAAGGAAAGAATTTTCGGGTGATACTCATAGAATACCTAGATTGCGTAATACCATACGCCAAAAATAAAACGAAAAAATAAGACCTGATGTCCTTTAAACAACAGTTAACCGGCGGGAAAATAGCAGGTTAGAACAAGCGGCGAACCCAACCAACCATTTCAACCATAAGGAACCCTCCGAAAATCTCACTTGACTGTGTAATTACTATTCACTTGCGAATACAAGATTACAACCTATGTAGTGAGCCATGAAACCTATCTACATAGGATCTAACTCATGGAAAGCTCTGACACAAAAAGTACTGAGTGAACGGGTAAGGCTAAAAGCAGGGTGAGCGTACGATAAACCAAACAGATTACAAAGCAGAAGGATAATAGTTAAGGTTCACACTAACGCAAAAAGGAGCAACAATTGTTCTGTCTGAGACTGAAATGCCCGGCAGCTGTAGGTAACCATGACTAATATAACAAAAATAACACAAAAATGTGTGTTGGTTTCTGAAAAAATCGCATAGCTGCATTGGAGATCTTTTAATTTCCAGATTCACAACGTTTTTCGAGCCCAGCCATCATCTGGTGACCTTTCGGCATTTAAAATTTGAAATTACAAGCTCTTCCCATAAATCGAATTTAAGTGTGCACAAATACATGGTTCACAAACGTACAAAAATTATAAAAAGTAAAAGGCCTCACAGTAGGGGAAAATGTACATACCATGCACAATTTTATGTACTGAAGAAGCAGATGTAAACAACGTACATTAAGAAATGCACATGGTATTTCAGGTGCAATAGCTTCTCACTCGCACAGACAGAAACCAAATGTTCCAGAGCCAGAGCTGCAGTTAACGTGCGCTGTGGCCGATAGAGGTCACCGCCAGGTGTCCGAGCCGACACTATCATAAGGAAATTAAACATAAGTTGTATGTCAAGGTTACTAGCAATGACAAACGTAGAGCGAAAACTCATAAAAAAGGTGTAAGATCTGGCAGTAAATGTTACATTCGTGAAAATTACAAAATAAAAACATACTCAAAATTGCGACAAACGTCACCGTACATTTTTTGTTATAAAGAGTGGTCGCAAAGTGTGTACGATTTTTACTTCCAATGGGAATTGTAAACATTATCTAAAGTATGTAAACGCAACCTCTTGTCCCAGTGATATGCTCATTAGCTGAACGGTCATGGAAGCGTCATATTCAAATAAACAACTTTACTCTCATAATGTAGCCCTTACTTCTGAAAAAAAAAAAAAATTACTTAAAAATTTTAAAAAATAGAAAAATTTAAAAAAAAGATATTTTTAACTTCGGCATTGCCGTTCCAAAGCCCGGATGTAAAGAAGGATGGGAAATATAACTGTGTAGAAAAAAAAATCACCGAATTGTCTGAGCTTGAAGAGCCTATCCAGATTAATTTCTTTGCTGACAAACGCCGTATGTACGAGCATGTGAAACATCCAGTCTGTGCTGACAAACACAGAATGGATGCTTCAAATGTTTGTACAGAAGGTGCAAAAATAAAAGCTTGGTACAAATTTATGGATTCTTCCATTACTTCTTGGTACAAGTTAGACCTTAAACTTAGTGCAATTATCATTAATTAAACACATATTCTAGCATTATTATTACAACAAAACTGTAGCGTGGGTTGCAGTAAAAGATATTTATTTAATCAGCGACTAGTTTCGGGCAAAGCCTGTTTCCATACCACCATGTAAAACAAAGACTGTGACAACCACATTATAGATGTGAATAAAACCAAAGAAGATGGATAGCTGGTGCAGCACTCAAAAGGTTAATTTTAACAGAGAATTTTTCTTAAGAACTAATGTGATTCTCATGTGTAAGTGTTCTGGGTAATTTTTATAAAAATACTAGATGGGCATTATTCCTTTATACTTCTGACTTAGTAAATCTACACTCCTGGAAATTGAAATAAGAACACAGTGAATTCATTGTCCCAGGAAGGGGAAACTTTATTGACACATTCCTGGGGTCAGATACATCACATGATCACACTGACAGAACCACAGGCACATAGACACAAGCAACAGAGCATGCACAATGTCGGCACTAGTACAGTGTATATCCACCTTTCGCAGCAATGCAGGCTGCTATTCTCCCATGGAGACGATCGTAGAGATGCTGGATGTAGTCCTGTGGAATGGCTTGCCATGCCATTTCCACCTGGCGCCTCAGTTGGACCAGCGTTCGTGCTGGACGTGCAGACCGCGTGAGACGACGCTTCATCCAGTCCCAAACATGCTCAATGGGGGACAGATCCGGAGATCTTGCTGGACAGGGTAGTTGACTTACACCTTCTAGAGCACGTTGGGTGGCACGAGATACATGCGGACGTGCATTGTCCTGTTGGAACAGCAAGTTCCCTTGCCGGTCTAGGAATGGTAGAACGATGGGTTCGATGACGGTTTGGATGCACCGTGCACTATTCAGTGTCCCCTCGACGATCACCAGTGGTGTACGGCCAGTGTAGGAGATCGCTCCCCACACCATGATGCCGGGTGTTGGCCCTGTGTGCCTCGGTCGTATGCAGTCCTGATTGTGGCGCTCACCTGCACGGCGCCAAACGCGCATACGACCATCATTGGCACCAAGGCAGAAGCGACTCTCATCGCTGAAGACGACACGTCTCCATTCGTCCCTCCATTCACGCCTGTCGCGACACCACTGGAGGCGGGCTGCACGATGTTGGGGCGTGAGCGGAAGACGGCCTAACGGTGTGCGGGACCGTAGCCCAGCTTCATGGAGACGGTTGCGAATGGTCCTCGCCGATACCCCAGGAGCAACAGTGTCCCTAATTTGCTGGGAAGTGGCGGTGCGGGCCCCCACGGCACTGCGTAGGATCCTACGGCCTTGGCGTGCATCCGTGCGTCGCTGCGGTCCGGTCCCAGGTCGACGGGCACGTGCACCTTCCGCCGACCACTGGCGACAACATCGATGTACTGTGGAGACCTCACGCCCCACGTGTTGAGCAATTCGGCGGTACGTCCACCCGGCCTCCCGCATGCCCACTATACGCCCTCGCTCAAAGTCCGTCAACTGCACATACGGTTCAAGTCCACGCTGTCGCGGCATGCTACAAGTGTTAAAGACTGCGATGGAGCTCCGTATGCCACGGCAAACTGGCTGACACTGACGGCGGCGGTGCACAAATGCTGCGCAGCTAGCGCCATTCGACGGCCAACACCGCGGTTCCTGGTGTGTCCGCTGTGCCGTGCGTGTGATCATTGCTTGTACAGCCCTCTCGCAGTGTCCGGAGCAAGTATGGTGGGTCTGACACACCGGTGTCAATGTGTTCTTTTTTCCATTTCCAGGAGTGTATTTTATGTTTTCGGTAAGTTTGACATGTTCTATTATAGCTCTATGATATGAAAATATTTGGCATCTTTGCTAACCAGCATGTGTACTTATTCTGTTTTGTTATGCATTGTGTGCAAAGATGCTCTTCTTAACCCTGCACACAGCATTTTCTAGGCTTTCATAATTTTTGTCAGTACGCCTTATTTTCTAGTGTTATGTCCGCACTATAACAGAACAAATATTCCGTGATAACCAAATTTATTTGGCCTTCTGTCACTCAAAACAAAACTTAAGTTCGACTACACAACACTTCGCTGGCTGTAGCGTCAAGGAGAAATCAGAGTCACTAGTAAAGAATACAAGTCTAAACCACTGCCAACCAGTCCATACCATCGCAAGTTTCCAGCCAGGGAGGCCACAGTACGGTTCGGTTGTTGTGAATCCAGCAGCCGGGTAGTAACACAATCATCGGCGAAGATTGAACTGGTTAAACGGTTTTTTTTTTACTTTATTGTTATTTTAACACCTGAACAATCAGGTAGGCTGGCAGCGGCATGCTACGCCGCTCTTCAGCCATAGAGTTGACAATCGCAGTACAAGAATGGAGAATGAAAATGGACATAGTGACGGGCAAAAAATAGTGGTCACAGTCACACAAAAAACACGGAGCCGTTCACACTCAACGAGAAAGACACTGAAAACACGTTGACACGACGCACATAACACTGATGAATCCGATGGCACAAGTGAATGGAGAAGCGTGACGGAGGACACTAAAAACACTAAACGACGTCACACACACGAGACACAGATGACGATGATCTCCAGAGCACGAAAGTCCACGTAGCGTGTGCGAGTCCGGGGACCTGCCAAGAGGGGAAGAAGGGTGAGGGCGGGTGGAGAGGGGAGAACAGAGATGCCAAAGGCTGAGGAGAGGGGAGGAGGCGTAGAAGGACAGGGGAGGGGAGGCCCGGGGGAGAAGTGGGGAGAAGGGGGGGAGGGATGGAGGGTGCCCAAAGGAACAGATACAGGAAGAGGGAGGGAGGATCAAAGGTGGTAGGAGGGGTAGATGGAGGGGAGGAGGACATCATCAGGGAGGGGGAGCTGGCGGAAGCCACCTTGGGAGAGAGTAAGGAGGGTGGAGAGATGGAGACCGGGTGGGATGCGGGAATACAGGCGCGGCAGCGGGCGGGGGTGGGAGAGGACCGGGGAGACGAGCGGGTGAGGAGGATCGAATTTACGGGAGGTGTACAGGATCCGTATCCTTTCAAGGAAAAGGAGGAGGTGGGGGAAGGGGAGGAGATCGTACAGGATCCACGTAGGGGAGGGGAGACGGATGCGATAGGCGAGGCGTAGAGCATGGCGTTCAAGGATTTGGAGGGATTTATAAAAGGTAGGGGGCGGAAATCCAAGCCAGATGGGCATAACAAAGGATAGGGCGGATGAGGGATTTATACGTGTGGAGGATGGTAGAGGGGTCCAGACCCCACGTACGGCCGGAGAGGAGCTTGAGGAGACGGAGTTGGGAGCGTGCCTTGGCTTGGATTGTCCGGAGATGGGGAGTCCAGGAGAGGCAACGGTCGAGGGTGACACCAAGGTACTTAAGGGTGGGAGTGAGGGTGATAGGACGGCCATAGATGGTGAGATAGAAATCAAGGAGGTGGAAGGAAGGGGTGGTTTCGCCTACAATGATCGCCTGTGTTTTGGAGGGATTGACCTTGAGCAACCACTGGTTGGGATTGGAGAAGATGTTGGGAGCGCTGTAGGGTGGGAGCAAGGGCAAGGAAGGCGGTGTCATCGGCAAACTGGAGAAGGTGGACGGGGGCTGACGGCGGCGGCATGTCCGCCGTGTACAAAAGATACAGAAGGGGGGAGAGGACGGAGCCTTGGGGCACACCGGCAGAGGGGAAAAAGGTGTAGGAATCTGTGTTATGGATGGTGACATAGGAAGGACGGCGGGAGAGAAAGGAGCCGATCAGATGGACGTAGTTAACGGGTAGGGCGAAGGTTTGGAGCTTGAAGAGACCGGAATGCCATATGCGGTCATAGGCATGTTCGAGGTCCAGGGAGAGGAAGATTGCAGAGCGACGGGAATTAAGCTGTTCGGAAAGGAGATTAGTGAGGTGAAGGAGAAGGTCGTCGGAAGAGAAGGATGGCCGCAAGCCACACTGGGTAATGGGAAGGAGGCGGTGCTGGCGGAGATGCTGGTGGATGCGTCGGGTGAGGATAGACTCCAGGACCTTGCTGAAGACCGAGGTAAGGCTGATGGGATGGTAGGAGACGGCGGACGGCGGTTTGCCAGGTTTAAGGAACATGAGGATACGGGAGGTTTTCCGCAGGTCGGCGTAGTAACCGGTGGACAGGACTACATTGTAGAGCCTGGCCAGGGTGGAGAGAAAAGAGACAGGAGCTTCACGAAGGTGACGGTAGGTGACACGATAGTGACCAGGAGCGGTGTTACGTTTTGTGCAGAGTGTAGCAATGAGATCCTGTGTAGTTATAGGGGTATTGAGTTCCATGTGTGCAATGTGGTCCAAGTACTGGAAACCAGGAGCTAGGGGAGGGACAGAGATGTCAGTTCGATCGCGGATATGCGGGAAGAGGGAGTAATCAAACTGGGGATCATCGGGGATGGAAAACACATCAGACGAGTAGGAGGCAAAGTGATTGGCCTTACTAAGGGCGTCAGGGAAGGGATGATCATCATGGAGAAGAGGATAATAGGGGGAGGGCTAAGTTCCTGTAAGGCGACGGAAGGCTGACCAGAACTTGGACGAGTTGATAGGTAGAGTAGTATTTAAACGGTTGCATGTCTGTCGCCAGTCCCGGCGTTTCTTAGCCGCGAGCAAATTACGAATGTGTCGCTGGAGTTGCCGGTCGCATCGTAGTTTCTCCGGTCACGCATGCAGAGGAAGGCACGGTAGAGACGGCGGGATTCACGGAGGAGGAGGACGGCCTGTGGGGGTAAGGTAGGACGGTGGGGGTGGATGGCGACAGTAGGGACATGGGCCTCCACGGCCTCAGACAAGGTCTGCTGGAGAAAGGAGGCAGCATGGGTGACATCATCGGGGTGGTGGTAGGTGAAAGGGTGGCTATCGACCTGGGTGGAGAGGGTATCCTGGTAGGCATTCCAGTCGGCACGGGAATAGTCATGGACGTACTTAGGGGGAGGGTCATTACGAGGGTAGGGTCGGGGGCGACGGCCGTCCGAAACGGTGAGGAGGACAGGGAGATGGTCACTACCAATAGGCTTCAGGACATCCACCGTTATGCGACCAAGGAGGTTGGGGGAGGAGGGAATAACATCGGGAGTGGAGTTGGATTCGGGATGGGTGTGCTGGGGGATGAGGACGAGGTCGCCTTGAAGGGTGGAGAGGAACTGATGCCACCGCCGTAACTGGGCAGCGGAATGACTATGGATGTTGAGGTCGGCGGCGATCACATAGCAGGAGAAGGTACGGCCGATGTGGAAGAGGAAGTCGAAGGGAATAGGAGCGTTGGGGTGGACATAGATGGTGGCACAGGTAACGGTAAGGCCGGGGAAGAAGAGACTAAGGATCAGGTGTTCGGTGGGGTCAGGAAGGAGAAGTTGGAGCAGAACGGGGATCTGGCGGTGATGACCAATGGCAACTCCACCACGCGCAATCGGGAGGGGATATCGGAGTGGTGGAGGAGGTAGGGCGGAGTGTGGACGGTGTGGTGAGGTTGGAGGAAGGTTTCATTGAGGAGGAAGGCATCCACGCTATGGGTGGCAAGGGTGTGCAGGAAGAGGTTCTTGTTGGCGGGAAGGGAGCAGATATTGTTGAAAAGGATACGGTGCTGTTGCGCCATGTCAGGGATTTAGACAAGGGTGTCAAGACGGGAGAAGGTGAAATGGGCCTGGTTGTTGGAGTATGTGGCGTACTTTTTGAGTTGGAAAATGGAACGGGCGGCGAGGGATACCTGTTGGAGGGTGTGGGGGCGCTGAAAGGGATGGACATTCTGAAGGACAATGGTGAGGAACCAGATGATGTCCTCAGCGGTGGGGGGGGGGGATGAAGGGAATTTCCAGGAGGGGTGGGGGCGTTCAGAGGACGGACATGGACGGTGAGTTCAGGAGTGGTCGGAGGGGGTCGGGCTTTACACTTTTGGGAGTAGGTGGGATGAGGAAGATTGCAGGTATTACAGGAAGGAGGGGATTGGAGGTTATGGCACTGCCTGAGGAAGTGCGCATGCCTACAATGTGGCCAGGTGGGGGCCTCGCGGCATTCAGCTGTGGGGTGTGCGTTATAGCGCAGACACCTCTGGCAGCGCAGGGATTGAGAAGGGGAAGGGGAGGGGTCGACCTCGCAACGCTGGGTGAAGAGGAGGGCACCCTCCTTTAGGAGATGGTCAATGGAGGGGGCGTCCTCAGAGAAAACCCGCATAAGGCGGGTGGGGCCGGCCGAGTTGAAAATGTGGCGAACCGCCCGCACCTCCAGCATGGGATGCGCCTTGAGCTCCGCCAACACCTCCTCCTCCGTGATCGACAGACTGAGCCGAGTGATCACGGTGGTGAGGGTCGGCGGGTGACGCGGGGGTTGGGGTTGGCAGGCAGGAGATGGGGAAGGAGCAGGGGTGAGGGCGGCGTTGGGGCCAAAACGGGTGATGGGGAGGCGGGAGAGGATGTCAGTATGGAGGGTGGAGCTGGGGGAGGAGATGAGAACGGAATCCCGTCTGGGAGTGAGGAGAGAGATGGATGCACCAGGGAAGTGTTGGTGGAGGAGGAGGGAGAGATTCCGGGCCTCAAGAAGGGACGGATCGGGACGGGAGAGGAGGTATTTGTAGAAAGAGGGGGGAGAGGAGGAGAAGGAGGAGGAAGAGGCGGAGGGAGCAGGGCCAGGTGGGGAGACATCCATGGCACCCTGGGGCGGGGGGGGGGGGGAAGGAGGACAGGGCGGGGCCTTTTTGGGGGCGGAGGAGGTGGTGGTGCTACTAGGGCGGTTAACGGCGGCAGAAGGGTGGGTGGTGACATGAGGGACGGGAGCAATAGGGAGGTGGCGGGAAGGGACAGGTCCCGGCGTGGACGCAGAAGGCGGCGCCGGAGATGGTGACGGTGACGGTGGCGGTGACGGTGACGGTGACGGTGGTGGTGACGGTGGCGGTGACGGTGGCGGTGGCGGTGACGATGATGGTGATGGCGAAGGCGACGGGGAGAGTTGGGCATGGACAGTGGCCTGACGGGCCACCACCCGACCCGGAGCTGCAGTGACAGGCTGGGGGAGTGGGGGGAAGGATCAGATCGAGAGGAGCGGGAGGAAGAAGCTGGAGAGGGGGCGACAAAGAGCGAGGGCGAAGGGAGAGTGAGAAGAGGAAGGATGGAAGGAGGAGGGTGGGACTGGGCACACCATGTTATAGCGGTGGAGGCGGCAGAAGGGGAAGTATAAACTATGGCGGTGGTGGTAGTGGTGGCGGTGGTGGTGGGGGCGGACATGACGACAGGGAGAAACAATAACGAACAGAACGAAAAGGAAATGACACAAACTGGGGACAGACGAAGACGAAGACAAAGACGGATGAAGACGAAAACGGCCGAAGACCAGGGTCAGGACGGCGACGGCGACGGCGACGGCGACTGCGGGGGGCAGGAACGCCTCAGCTGCTGCTGCTGCCGCGGACGGGGCCGGGGCGGCGGCTGCTGCTGCTGCTGGCTGGACCGCTGCTGCTGCTGCTGCCGCAGGACTGGCGGGCTGCTGCCGGCTGGACTGCTGCTGCAGACCGGGACCGGGATCGGGACGGGGATCGCCGCTGCTGCTGCTGCTGCTGCTGCTGGCTGGCTGGACTGTTGGCTGGCACCTGCAATACCTATTGCTTCGATTAAACCGAATGGTCAATCGATGGGCGGTATCCCACCGGATTACCGCCGAAGATGGTTAAACGGGCTCAGGGAGCTCGCTTAAATCCGCAGATCCGGCCAATCAGGGTGTTGGTAGATGGCGCCCTTATACGGTTGCTCACTCTGGTGGCAAGAGCAGCGCCGCCAGGGTAATTACTGTCATCCCTCGGTAGCTGATTGTTCAGCGCGACGGAATGTCAATCCTTAGGGCCTGGGTTCGATTCCCGGATGTGTCGGAGATTTTCGCCGCTCAGGGACTGGGTTTTGTGTTGTCCTAATCATTGTCATTTCATCTCCATCGTCACGCAGGTCGCCGAAGTGGCATCAAATCGAAAGACTTGCACCCGGCGACCTGTCTACCCGAATGGAGGCCCTAGTCACACGACTATAATTATTAGGTAATAATTTCTAGAATCTTGATTAAAATGACCCAAATACTTCTGTATATTTCGTATGTAGGACATAGTAGCATATGCGTATAAATAACAGGTTTGGTTTTATGTGTATTTTATGGGAGTCGTTAATGCAGAAGTGACAAATATATTTTTCTATGTACAGTGATGCTCTCACATGTAGGTGTTCATTAATACCTGTATGCGGATTGATGCTTGTTATTAGCTCAGGATTATTTGTCGCTAAGAGGTCAAGTGTGTTTTGAAACCGTTTACAATTCGCGAACGGTCGTAAACTAACTGCTCGAAATAATTTTCAGGAAATGCGTTTTGCACTATTTCGGATGTCACTTTATACGGTGACTACATCGATTTGAGCATCAGGTACTTTCTATCAGCCCTTGGAGCTCTGGTACATTTACAACACAGCTACCACAATTTACAGCTGATATGTTGATGGTTCCCGTACCTACGTTCTTCATGTTTCGGCCAGCACCCTTTGAGTTTAAAGCGAGTTTGGGTTTTCCAGAGACCCTCCAATCCAAAAAACGGCGCAGTCCACGCCACTCAGCCCCTGCTACCCGTGTTGCCGCCTTCAGCGTGTAGTGGGTTCCTGATCTGTTCAGCGGAACCCGAGACCCAACCATCCTATGGCGCAAGTCGAGGAATCTGGAGAATACGCAGTCGCGAGCCTCTAATTCAGACCCTCCTCTCCTCTCTGTTGCAAAGGTCCACAATCGGTCCTGTCGACCATGCTGCAAATGCTGAGCTCTCCTTTCGTCTCGCACGCAAGATTGGCAGCCTTTACCACTTCTGTTAGCCGCTCGAAACCAGAGATCATCTCTTCCGATCCAAAGCTTCACGTGTCATTGGTACCGCCTGGAGTTGGCTGGACCTTGCGCTCTTCATAGCATCTGGAAAGACCTGTTCGACTCCTGGAATGAATTTACTCGGTTTGCACATGAAGTGCACATAGGGTTTCTTCCCCTCCTTGCAGTTATGTCCCTAAAGTGACCCATAACGCTCATGACATTAGAGCTCCCCACTACCACTAATCCCAACCTCTATGATGGTCTAGTGTCTCTTTTCCTTCTGCGATCTTGTGGGCTAATATTTTCCCTTAATTGTTACCTCAAAATCGTCATACGTTTTAAATTACTCTGAATGAGCTGTTCCCCCTTCCGCTGTATCAACTAGTAGATGTTCTAGTGAAAAATCCATTTTTTATTATTATCCATTTCTGAGGCATACTAAACTACTCTTAGGAATTACCTTGATTGTAGTTCCTTTTCTGGCTTAAGCTTTGGGAACTGCTTATCACTACTAACTCCATATCATGTTTTTAATTATTCTAATAATTCTGGCGATAACCCTACGTTAGATGTAGCTATTTTGCTTTTAAGTTCCCGCTTAGTGCCTTCTAATTCCCTCTACAATTTCTGTAACTCAGTCTTATTGTTAATACTATCGTCCATAAAACCGGGGACAGCTCTGTTTGTGTCTACGTTTCCGTGTACTTTTTTCTATAGTACCTCTTCTAGACGCTTCTCCAAATTAATTAAAGTGTTTGGGTTGCTAGAAACTTGAATAAGATTTTTATCTAGTTCTAACATTTTTACCCTACTTTAAGTCTCTAACAGTTGATTGCATATGGTTTCGTAAATGCTCTGAGATGATTTCATAAATGTGTCATCTTATTATTTACGACTTTAAATAGTATTTTCATTTCTTGTCGCACTGCATCACAATGCTCGCCTATTTCGTTTCGAACTCCTTAACTAAGGTTTCCTCTAATTTTATCTATTTTTGTTACTAAATTTACTAATATTTTTTTTCTTTTGAGACAGTTTATCTAGTTCATCTGCTTTAGTTTTACTATTTTGAGATGGTTCCTCTAATATCTATAATGTTTTAAATGTATGTAGAATTTCCGCTAAAAGCGTGGGATCCTTATTTCTGGTTGTGGGAGGCATGCAGTCTAAATTACCTTCCAACTTAAAGTGTTCACCACGCTAAGAGCTGTGGTAGCTTCTTAATGTACTTATACCGTCACCTAATGTTAATCAACGTTGTTCACAGTCAACATACTGAAACACATGAATAATATTTGTTGGTTGATCTGGTTGCTACAGCCCACTGTTATTCCTTTGGTCAGAGGCCATGACAGCCTAAACTGTTGGGACTTAATTAAAGATACAATCCCTTTAGCTTCAAACATGTTGCTGTTAGCCAGCCAGGGTAGCCGAGCGGCTCTAGGCGCTACAGTCCGGAACCGCGCGACCGCTACGGTCGCCCCGGACATGGATGTGTGTGATGTCCTTAGGCTAGTTAGGTTTAAGTATTTCTAAGTTCTAGCGGACTGATGACCTCAGAAGTTAAGTCCCATAGTGCTCAGAGCCATTTGAAACAATTTGTTGCTGTTATTTGTACCGTTAAGAGGTATATGCTAACAAAGTGTTTATTGACCACTTGTTGACCTCTGTCACTCAAGGAAGTAACGTACATCTTTTATTTGTCGTATAATTTAAGTATTGTTGTTATTGCTATCTTATTTTAAATTCTCTCGTCCGTCTCCAGTTACGATAGCCACATGAGGTGGGTCTCCTTGTTGGGTGTCGACTTTAAGTGATCGACATTTCGCGAAATGGGAAGTTTTTATCCATTACCATGTGTAAACGGTTATCTTCTTCTCTGAATTTCCGTGTCGCCGTTTTGTTTTCTTTTTATGTTGTGGTCCTGTTATACTGTGCCACGCGTCTGCAGCGGTTTCTGTTTCCTATTGCACTGAGGCAAGGGCTATAAGAGAGCTACTACACTTAAATATCTCTCTACGAAATCACAAACTGCGTCCATAATTCTTCTATTTTTCAGGTAACTTACGAACTCACAACAATTCGAAAGTAACTAATCACTACAGACAACATATTCATACCAGGTGCTTTAGTGCTTCACAAAAAACGTAAGCAGGGAGCCCTCAAGATCGCTGGCCGCAACCATCCCTCCCCCCCCCCCTTTCGGACCCTGTTTCACTCGGCTGACAGCCTGAGAGGACTTCATCGACATTCATTATTCCTTTGTGCTTGACCATTGTCAAGTCCGTTTCTGCGTTGGAGTCCACAGCGCTCCCAAAACACAACTGCAAACTGCTAGTGGCCCCTCACTGACCATTCCAAATCACGCATATGTCGTCGTTTTCTGGACTGTGCCCACAGTTTTCTTTCTCATACCTGCACATAATTTCCAACCAACCCAGGCACAGTAGTATCCCTTAACTCCACTACTAATTAAAGTCACATTTTTTACACTCACATCGTTCATTGGGCTAGTAAAAGGAAAGTAAGAGATGTTGAATGATTTATAGCAACATGTACTACTAATACACCACCTACACGTCCCATGTTCAGCAGAGCATTATGAAAGTATTTCAAATAAATTGGTCCTTAATTGTTCGAGATTTGTGGCGAAAACCCTTCCCCTTTTATATATTACCAATATTAGAAAAATCTACAACCTATTTGCCTGTATCTGTCTTAATATTAGAGTATTATGTAAAATCTTAAATGAACCAATCGAGAACTTTCCGAGACTTGTGATAACTACGATCAAACTTCATACACAGCTCGTCCTTTGTTCTGAAAACGTCTGACATTAGAACCATCACACAGATTGGAATTATTTTTTGTTTGTTTTTTATGCCAAATATACCATTACCATTCACACTTACAAACGCTACAAAATATATTCAACCAAAACGGTCGAAATGTTGTCAAGCGATATTTTTCCAGAATTCACTTTAATTTCCAAATTTTAAAGAGGATTTTCCAAAAAAAAAATTTCCAGGAAACCTTGTTCTGGGAATTATGAATGCAACAATGATAAGAGTCTAATATGTCGAGTTGTTCTTGACTATTCATTGATGCAGCATTCGATATGATTTTCCGACTTTTCCACTGAATTTTTCAAATACTTTCTTTCTTTCATATTTACCTTCCCCAGGAATTAATGACTACAACAACAAAAAATCAACCAATTCAGTTATGCCATTTTCTCATGATGATGTGCATACATGCAGAAACAGATTTTTCTTTCTGTAGATAATAACAAAAGCTTACCGTTTTGGTGACACTAGAAGTGCTAACTATACATGTCACCTTCTTTCACTACACCAACCCATTCATATTTTCCAAACTAAGAACATCCTTGTCAATAAACAAACATACCCTTAAATAAATCACTGAAAATTTTCATCAGTGCCTTATGATTCAATGCATACTGTCTATTCCTAACTCAGACATTAACATTTTAACAGAATTAACGTCACATTTAAAATATTTATGCAGCATATTAAACTTTATAATCTTGTTGAATACAATTTTATGTTCATCATATTGATAAAAGTTTGTGTGTTTTCGAAACATATTATTTTAATCATATCTCACAATAACCATCATTACATGAACTAAATTCTAGAACCTAATAATGTTCATCATTAACTTAGCATTTCAAGATCTATGTAATTATTACTTTCCCACAGACAAAATTATCTGTACATCATAAAAATTGCACTTTCCAAATAACTTGATCTTAATAATCAGATTTACATACAATTGCTCACCTGATACAAAAATTTTTGTTTTATTTTTGGGGGTGGGGTGGGGGGGAGGGGGTGCTGCATTTGACTTACCAATCCTTTCCAGGCAGTACACAATTACTTTAAAGTATGAATGACATTGTTCTCAAAATGTGTTACCTGACATATCTCTGTTTCCTACATAATGATTTCTACCACCCTGCTTTACAAAACTGAATGGTGATTAATTACTGCCTTGTTATTTATGGTGTGGCTGGTATTCCATTTTATACTTCAACAGAGCTACAAATGTGTCAGTAGCACTTATGTCAACCAAATAATTAGTAGACTTAAAATGAAACAAGTTGTGTGCCAGCTGAGCAACAAACAAAATAGGTAAGGAAATTAATCTGTTCTCTTTCAAAGACTACAGACTGAATTATTTATGTAAACTGAAATGTAATGAGGCTTCTACCACATGTAAGATAATGTTGAATAGGAAAAAGTTTAATGTAAGTGCTGTACATGGGTAAACACAATAGAAAAATATACCTCAGAGAGATAAATGGAAAAACTGAACTAGTAATAAAGAATGGAATAGAGAAGAAGGAAATAGTGCCAGTTGGTTTAGAGGCCTGTCTAATTCATATAGAATATGTATGTATTACTAAGGATGTAACAAGTTAAGAGTTATTTAAAGCAAATCATATCACATTCATCAATTTCTTCAGAACATTCCATACAACTTAAACTGAAATAATTCATCAGCATTTTATATGATGAGCTATGCAGAAACCTCTTCTATATAAGTAAAAAATCTGTCTAAACGCATTATGGTCATACCTAATTTCTAAAACATACCCAAAATTACAAAGAAACTAAATTAATGATTAATATTAAATTTCGTAACAAATACTGTACGACGCTGTAAACCAACGACATAAAAGAACTCCAGCCACATAATGACAAGACAAGTAACAATAGGAAAAATATAAATATCAATAATCTATACTCTTACACATCGTTACCAAATGACAGAAGGACACCCTCAACTTCATAGTATCAAGTAGTACATGGAAAACCCATATGCACTATCAGTTTAAAAAGTACCATGAAATGACCAAACATGATACGTCTGCATCCCCACACTGCTTCTCGACTGATTGATGTATGGCAATTGCTCCTTTCCTTCTCCTATCTGTTCACGTTCAGTAATATTTTAAATTCTGATGTTTCAGTAATACAAAATGTTTAAGTCATTCTCATCATAATTCGGAAGTCATATATTACTGAAATTCTGAAATTTTTGCGTAAATGTTACATCTGGTAACGAGTTTCACAGTTTGCCGATACTTACAGAGAATTCATTTGATAAGATCTGCATGTATACAGATTTATTTGGCAACACATCGCTACTGGTTCTGTATCACAGACATTTTTGCGTATCAACAATGGTCTCTACAGTCTATGTATAGCGTTATGTGCTACCCACAATGTAAAAATATGTTTTCGATATTAACTCACTACTTTATGTTACATTATTTTTTTACATATCAAGGAGTTTATAAGTAGCAAAATTTATCCATCCCATGCAAAGTTATCATAGCTTATCATAACATTCTAGTATCGAACATTTCCAAAATCTTTAGCATTTTAGTTACATGTCGAGGTTACGGGTTTAATCATTTCTAAATATCTCAGCAACGGATTTGGAGGTTATGGGTTTTAATCCTTTCAAAATGTCTTAGCAACGGATGCTGGTAGCATTACTTTCATCACAAGAGGATTGTCGCTTGTTGTATATGTATTCACGAGTCCATTCTGTCAAATGTAAGAGTGAATTCACTGTTGTACATCAGGTGCAATGGGGAAAAAATGCGTGTGAATTTCTGAGGGACCAAGCTGATTCTGTCATCGGTCCCTAGACTTGCACACTGCTTAAAGTAACTTAAACTAATGTATCCTAAGAACAACAAACACACCCATGCCTAAGAATGATTCCAACCTTCGGCAGGACGCGCAATCCGTGACGTGGCGCGTGAAACTACGAGGCCACTCTGCATGGCAGGTTCAATGGAAAGAATTATGTTCTCTTCCGACTGAGTGTCTCAAGTGCAATACAGACCAATCAGCCAAACAGCGAGATCGGAAACATGCGAGACAGTCTACGAATATTGGAAAAAGGTTCAAATGGTTCTGAGCACTATGTGACTTAACATCTGACGTCATCAGTCCCCTAGAACTTAGAACTACTTAAACCTAACTAATCTGACAACACACTCATCCAAGCCCAAGGCAGGATTCGAACCTGCAACCGTAGCGGTCGCGCGGTTCCAGACTAATGCGCCTGGAACCGATCGGCCACACTGGTCGGTTTGAATACTGGAACACGAAGGGAGAACATACCATTCAGCTAAGTGCTAGGCCTTGTGGTAATGCAGGGACATTAGCAAGCTGACATGGCTGCTATGGATGCTTGCTATGAAGATTATATTGTGCGGCATACAGTGACTGGGTGTTTTAATCTATTTGTTGAAGAAGAGTGATATAAAAGTGTTCGTTTTCCCACCTACGTGTGGTAGGTTTACTTACAACGTCTTATGCAATTTTTGTAGAGTGTAGTGACAGTTATCAGTCTCTGCAAGCAATGGCCAGATGCATCGTCAACATCTGCTTGAAACGATACTTCATGCAAAGTTGGTGTTCACGTACGACCAAGAACACATTGATTTATGTTCAGCTGGGGCGGTGTAAGTGCCTACGGGCTCAGTGACACTGAACCTGCAAAACCCCCCTGACCGCCTTTTGGTGCACTCCTTCTGGTATCACTTCGACGTGCTTTCAGATAGATGGTCGAAGAGGTGTTGCGTCCCAAGCGCGAGTTGACCATTGTGGGAGGAATTCTTTACCTCCATAAACTGGAAAATCCCAAATTACAAAACGTAAGTACTGGTTCAAATGGTTCAAATGGCTCTGAGCACTATGGGACTCAACTGCTGAGGTCATTAGTCCCCTAGAACTTAGAACTAGTTAAACCTAACTAACCTAAGGACATCACAAACATCCATGCCCGAGGCAGGATTCGAACCTGCGACCGTAGCGGTCTTGCGGTTCCAGCTTGCAGCGCCTTTAACCGCACGGCCACTTCGGCCGGCGTAAGAACTGGAAACTGACTTGAAATAACCTCAACTACAAGTAGCACATGTTGAAAATACAGCTTCAGTTTTCAAGTAATTTTTATTCAAAATAAAAGAACCTTACAACATAAGACGTATTTGAAAACTCTGCTATAATTCTCAGTTGCGGATGTTCCTCTGACATGATTGTTTGTCAACTCCAAGTGTTTGCGACTTCTAAATTCATTCTGAAAACACTTTATATTCTTGCTCTACAGGTTTAGGAGGATCTGTTCCCACGGATTTTCCAAGTCTTTGTACAGAGAGAGTTACTGACTAGAACTATTCTGTCTGACTGAAATGAGACAGTCGTATGAAGTGAGCCCACACCTATTGTAAGACACACAGACTGCCCCAGCTATTCTCTTATGACTTCATAAAGAGAGCTGTTACTACTGCAGCTACTTCTGCCTAGCCCTGCCTGTCTCCCCCATGCTTCTCTCTGTATCTCTGACTTCCCCAGCTTCACTGCTCGGGGCACCCTGCAACTGTCCCTAACATGACGTGAAACGGCGCCAACGGCCTGATACTACCATTTTATTTATTTATTTATTCATTTATTTACTGTTTTGTGGGACCAAATTAAGGAGAAGTCTCCATGGCCATGGAACGAGTCAATACTTGAAATTATAACACGATTGTAGAAACAGATAAAATGAAATATAAGAAACATATTCAGGCGACAGTTCGAAAGTTTAAATAAAGAAAATCAACAATGAAACTTTGGAATTTGCTTAATTTTTTAGCTCTTCCAGGAGCTCCTAAACAGAATAGAAGGAGTGAGCCATGAGGAAACTCTTCAGTTTAGACTTAAAAGAGATTGGGCTACTGCTAAGATCTTTGAGTTCTTGTAGTAGCTTATTGAAAATGGATGCAGCGGAATATTGCACTACTTTCTGCACAGGAGTCAAGGAAGGGCATTCCACATGCAGATTTGATTTCTGCCTAGTAGTAACTGAGCGAAAGCTGCTAACTATTGGGAATAAGCTAATATTGCTAACAACAAACGACATTATATAAAATACATACTGTGAGGGCAATGTCAGAATTCCCAGACTATTGAATAGGAGTCGACAAGAGGTCCTCGAACTTACACCACATATAGCTCGAACAGCCCGTTTCTGAGCCTAACATATACTTTTGGAATCAGAAGAAGTATCCCAAAAGACAATACCATATGACTTAAGCGAATGAAAATATGCGAAGTAGACTACTTTTCGTGTTGAACTGTCACTTATTTCAGATACTGTTCTAATGGTAAATAAAGCAGCAATTAGTTTCTGAACAAGATCCTGAACATGGGCTTTCCACGACTGATTACTATCTATCCTAATGCCTAGGAACCTGAACTGATCCGTCTCGGTTATAATATACCCATTCTGTCTGATCAAAATATCGATTCTTGTTGACTTGTGACTTAGAAACTGTAATAACTGAGTCTTACTGTGTTTTAGCATCAAATTGTTTCCCACAACCCGCAAACTTATTTAATGAACTACATTACTTGATACTGTTTGAATATTACAGACAAGATCCTTCACTATCAAGCTGTTGTCATCAGCAAACAGAAATATTTTTGAATCACCTGTAATACTAGAAGGCACATCATTTATATAATTAAGAAACAGCAGTTTCCCCAACGCCGACCCTTGGGGAACGCCCCATTGGGACTGAACATCACTACCACTCTCAATATTGCGAAGAATTACCTTGTGCTTTCTGTTCTTAAAGTAAGAGACGAAACAATTGTAAGCTACCCTCCCTATCCCATAATGGTCCAACTTCTGCAGTAATATTTTGTGGTCAACACAGTCAAAAGCCTGTAGGGACTAGGTTTCTATTTAGTTCACCTGCTATATTCAGAAAGTGATTATTAAATACTGTACATATATGCGACTTATCAGTAACAAAGACATTCCCACTATGTACTGATTCCATATCCTCGACCTGTCTCTGCAGACCAGCCACTTTCTTTATGACTGACAGTACGGTTTTAATTTTATCCTTAGACTTAGCTATTCTATCTGCATACCACACACTTTTTGCCTTCCTAATAACATTTTAAAGAATCTTACTGTTTGTAATGGGCTGCTGCATTTAGATGTTGACTGTTTCTAACGTTTTGATATAATTGCCACTTTCTTCTACTAGATATTCTTATCCATCTAGTCAGCCACCCAGGCTGCCTGTTTGTGCTAGTCCTGTGTTTTGAACGTTCTAACGGAAAGCAACTTTCAAAGAGCACGAGAAAATTCTCGAGGAAAGTATTATATTTATCGTCTACTCTATCAGCACTATAAACATCTTGCCACTCTTGTTCCTTGATAAGGTTTACGAAGGTCTCTACAGCAACTGGATCAGCTTTCCTAAACAGTTGATAACTATATTTAACATGTCTCACAGCAGAAAAATCTTTTAGAGTTAAAATTTGTGCATCATGATCTGAAAGGCCATTCACCTTTTGCTAACAGAATGCCCTTCTAGTAATGAGGAATGAACAAAAATGTTGTCTGTGGTTGTTCTACTGTTCTCTTGCTCTCTCGTTGGAAAGAATACTGTTTGCATAAGATTATATGAATTAAGGAGGTCTACCAGCATCCTTTTCCTTGCACAATCACTTATGCAATTAATATTGAAGTCACCACATATAACTAACTTTTTGTATTTCCTATAAAGTGAACTAAAAACCTCCTCTAGCTATAACAAAAATGTTGTGAAATCGGAGTCAGGGGATCTGTAAATAACAACAGTTAGAAATTTAGCTCCACTTAATTTGACCACACCTGCACAACATTCAAACACCTTTTCAGTGCAGTACTTCCAAACATCATTAACTCAAATGGGTTACCGTTTTTCACATACATGGCTACTCACCCACACCGCAAACAGCTCCTAGAAAAGATGCCAGCCAACCTGTATCCTGGTAAAGGAAGCTTC
The DNA here is from genome assembly GCF_021461395.2 of Schistocerca americana. Classification (NCBI taxonomy): domain Eukaryota; kingdom Metazoa; phylum Arthropoda; class Insecta; order Orthoptera; family Acrididae; genus Schistocerca; species Schistocerca americana. The sequence goes on along the minus strand of NC_060126.1, from coordinate 148,629,088 downwards.
TGAATTATCTCGTTATTTAAGGAGTGTTCAGATATACCAATAATTTCAGAGTCAATATCTATAAGCAGTTCACTAACCGTATCTCTAATACCTTGTACATTTTGTTGAAATATACTAATTCCCTCATTACTCGGATTCCTAAGCTTTGTCAAAAGCGGTTACTTTGTTATAGTGACTTCCCTTAAGCAGGAATACTTATCAGCTGACTTCAATCTAAAAAAGCTGCAGCTCTAACACCCACTACTGCAGGAATCTTCCCATAAGTGATCCCACCACCCCCACCTATGCTGTCACCTATAAGCTTTGCCAACCTCCCCTTCCCATACCTGCTGAGATGCAGGCCATGTCTAGTGAAGCCTGTCCTGCTGATAGTCTCCACCGACACCACTGAAATGTGACCCATGCTTTCTGTCATCAGCACACCCCCAAGTCTCGTGTTATTACACCTGACGGCTGTATTAAGATGAGGCCGATCGTGACGCTGAAACAGTTCCACGAAATGCACATTCGTATTGCCAGTCTGAGTGGCTATCTTTTCCAGGTCACCATCTATGTCATACTCCCCATCCCTATCAATACTATTACCAACCCCACCCACAATCAGTACCTGATCCTCTTTAGTAAAATCCCTACATAGTCTCCCTACGTTAACAGTCACCTGAGCCAATTCTGCATTAGGCTTCACAATGCTGGTGACCTGGTACTCACACACAAACACTTCCTGCAACTGCTGGCCTACACCTCTGCCATGAGAACTACCTAACAGCAGTACCTTATTCTTTCTCTTCGACTTTGCAACTGTCCTAGTCACAATAACTGCTGAGGTCTGCTGCATACTTCATACATCTACAGTTACTAGAGATTCCTTTGCACTAGACTCTGAGTTGCTCATATCTATTGCAAACACCAATAATAAAACTGTCTGAAAATCTCCTTCTCCTAGCAGATCTCTTGCCAACAGCCAGTTCCCATTCCCCAACACCATTCTCCCTCCTCATCCTATCTAGCTCCTCCTGTGCGTTTTTCAACTGCACCTGAAGGGCATAGATCTTACTCTCCTGCTCCTGTATCAACTTACTCTTGCTACATAACCTGCAGCTCCAGGAGAGGATCCCACCAGAATGCCCACTGGCTTCCCCACTGCATTCCCCCCAGTGAAAATACTTCGAACACGTCTCACACCGCAATCAACTACTCACGAACCTATGGCAAAGCCCACACTTCTCACTCATGGTAAAATTTTACAGTTATTGAAACAAGAAAACTACTTTATCTAAGTTCCACTACGACAATAAGAAGGTGTTAAAAGACTGATTACAATAATCACAAACTTACTCTTCAAGGGAACTAACTACTATTATTAACAGTATTAATCAACAACAAATGAGAATATAAGAAAAGACTAACACAGAAAGAAAATCTAACGCCTAATGACACAGTAACGAAACTGAAATCAGTTCTCAAAAAGTTCTTCTGAAATTATTTCACCAGAAAACACCAAGAACACCGGTTGAAGATTACTTAAGTTCCTAAATAAACCACTATACACAAACAATTAATTAGTACTTAGCTTTCGATGCGACGCTACAGCTGCAACTGGTCGGCGCGGAATGTAAACACAGGTAAGAGGGTAAGTTGCTCCTTGGAGAACGATCTCACACGCAGCCACTCGCTTATGACGTCACACCAATGTCCCCTTATTGACCCAAACTGTGAACTGCCCTTCAGTATCTTTCTAGGGGCTCGGCAAAGGGAAGGAGAGGTGTCTCTCTCTGTGTGGCGAAACTTTGCATCTTAATCCGGCCATTGGCTTTTCATGATGTATCAGTGGCCCTACCAGTGATTCTCCCTCTTTAGTCCTCCCAGCACACTCTTTCTGTCTAGCCAGGAAATGCTGGCTTCAGTATTATTGTCGATATGTGCACTGAATGCACCATGTTAATGGCTTATAGTGATAATAATATACTTGGTCACCCAATATGCTGGCACCTGGCAAGATCACTGGGTGCCCTTTTACTTTTTATTGCCAGGACCTAACACCTGAAGAGCTTCTTTAGTTGACAATATTTTTCTATTGCACTTGACCTGTTTTCTGAGGATACTGCACAAGGAGGAAAATAATTAAGTACTCAACGAGTCAATTATAAAGAGACTGTATTTGTTAGTGCTATAAGATTTCCCTTTAAAACACTAATGTAAACATAACTTGTATTCAATACAAGTATCCCACAAAACTTCGTAGGGAGCATCAAACCAGAATACATCTACCCAGCATAAACTCTATTAGCTCGCGAAATACAGTTCAAATTTACGACTCAAGCTAATGACGAATAGTAGCTTTTAGACACTTTTCGCAATGTTTTTGACATGAAACATTTGGGTGCTAAAAATGGCAGGATATTTTGATCATTCTTTCGTCATCATACCTCTTTTGTCGCTTCATACATACGCCTTCGCGACTGGACGATTTTCAGTGAAAAGCAATATAAGACTGAAAAAGTCGTGCAGCAGCCTAGCCCAATATACCAACACTTAATCTAGAAAGTACTGGAGTACACAGCGTTAGCTGTGTTGTTCATTTTATATTCACAGCGAACCCTGGAAATAATCTCAGTATAAATATCAAACATCTGTTAACAATATAAAATTTCAAACTCTATTTGATATGCAATGTTTAATTCGTTGAAGACATTCACACGTCTTTCCCAGAGCACTACACAACATGTGTCTGACTGAAAGTGGCGACATGATCTGCTTTCAGACGAACTCCATTACAATTTCCTCTGAACAAAGGGCAGCCAGCTCTTTATGAAATGGTTTTATACCATCCGTTATGCCATACACTCCACTCGTTTTATTTAACACATTCTGAAAAGCTTCACTACTAAAGCAAGTGATAAATGTTATGAAACTTCCCCTTTGAATGTACAGAAAGTGCAACTTTCCCTTTGAATACAAAGAATGACCGTTCTGGTAAACATCTACGTCATTCGATACTGAAACCGATGAGTAAAACTGAACGTCCTCAGACAGTTTTACCTTTATTTATTCTGCTCATTTCTAAACTGACACACAATATTTTAGCACAACGCAATCTGAACAATGTATTTACCTTAATAGTGTTGAAAAGTCATTATATATATATATATATATATATATATATATATATATATATATATATATATATATATACAAAATCTTTACATCTATTTTGACAAATTTCCTTTTTCTGACGGACACACGTGCAGATCGTCTGCTCATATTAACATTTCTGAATGCTGGGATCTCTCTCCCCCCACCACCACTGCTGGCGGCTCATCTGAAACTGCCCAAAGCTACACGCTGTTCACATCTAACTGCCCAACACTACACAAGCGAATATTCCAACAATGAGTCCAACTAGCCACAGACTGAACACAGTGCAGTCAGAGAGTTTCATAGAGAGCGCTACGTGGCGTCACCAACATCAAATCCTATACAGCCTACTTACATAGCCCCCATGCTCCCCACAATAAGTTTTATTAATAGTTTTGGGCAGTGGCCAATACTTATTTGCTAACATTTTTCATGTTGACATTAAGAAATATATCAAATGCATACTCTTATGGATACACTGTTGGTCAAAAGCAAAAATTGTCCTCACAGTCCATAAAGACAGTCCTGATCATTCATCACAGCAGTAATTACAGTTTTATCCACAAAGTCTGCGCAGTAAAGGAAAATGCACAAGCAAGTAATGGATTTCCACGCAGTCTTGAAGAAGTAGTGTTGTCCTTCCAATGGAAAGACAGTGCTGACTCGTGACATTCAGATAGGTAATGGGCCACAACAGAGCAAACCCACAGCAGAGTCAGTCGAAGTTTTGAAGAACATTGGTAAGTAGGTCATCACAGAGCAAACCCACTGTAGTTCTGGTAGAGATTATGGTATTGGTGGGTCACCGAAGGTGCAGACCCACTGTTGGCCTTGTAGAGTTGGCCAGCAGCCATCTGTTGTGACTCTGCAGTTGCACAATCACCATCAAAGAGTCTTGCAGATAATATAGCAAGTCATGAACCACCACTTCTGCACTCCCAAAAAATTTTTTGAAATTTCCTTAGAACCAGCAATGCTGTTTACCAGTTCCTTGCTGAATTATCAACACATGTGCAAGCACTAATATTCCTTTTTCTTTATTCCTCACATATTGGGCATATAGTGTGACCAACAGAAATGTGTGCAGTGAAATGAATCCCTACTAGTTACTTAATTTTATGAACTGATGTCAATTACAATTTTATAAGGTGAGAATACAATTACAAAGATACAGAAAACATCATTAAAGAACATAATAATACCGATAACATTTGTAGTAATACAGGTTTTACAAAATGATAGAAATAAACATCTAAATCAGTGTTACAGGAATTATTACATAAGTAAATGAATAAAAAATGAAAATATCTTTCGAAACACCAACTTCACACATGACCATAAAGAATGGAACGAAATAAGTAATGTCTGGACATATTTAGAAAGCAAAGAACATATAATTAATGCAAATTATATTTGAGGATGAAAGTATTCCCCATCATAGTGAATGTATTTTAGTATTATAAGAGAAAAAATTCTATGAAAAAGCACACAGAGGCACGAACAAGACAAATACACAAAGGTGCACAAACACATAGCGGAACAACACGAAAGGAAAGAACAAGGTCAATTCTCATTGTAACATTTGGTACTGCAGAACAAGGTCTATTCTCATTGTAACATTTTGTACTGCAGTCCAACCCAAAATGTCATTCCATAGATCTTTCCTCTTATTACAACATTTTTTCGCAAAAAGGTCCTATCTAAGCAAGCTTTCTCTATTTACCACTATCTTACCTCTTCATATATTTTTCAATATATTATCTCATCATTTGTATTCAAGAAAATACTACCTAAACCTGTTGTCCCTAAACCCTACTCCTTTTTGTTCATCTCCCTTTTCAAAATAATTATTCCTCATTGTACAATGTTCTTTGCCCAATCCTTTTCCTTATAGGTTTCCAATGCATTCTTTCCCAATTCCTCATTTCCTTATGTAACTGATTGGTGAACTGTTGCATCTGAAGTTATTCTGTCTCCCTTGATAACAATTATTTTGGTTCCCATTTTGTCTGTTTCTATGGTTGCCTATATCATAGTCATTTCCTCAGAGAGGTGATCTTTCGCTGTAATTATTATTATTCTAACAATGGTTCTCATACAGGTGGTATCTGTTTTGGTCACGATTTGCATTCTAAGAATAGCCTTGTCGTGTCCAGTTAGTATTTCTGTCATTACGGAATTGTGACGGGTGTGACCTGTAATTCTTGATTTCCTGGTTTCGCATCCCACTATTATCAGTGTCAATTTCCAGTTCTTGTAACAGGGGCTGAAAATCCTCAGTGTCGTCTTTACAATGTCCTGCCAAAATAACATGTCTCAAATGTTCAGGCAATTTGATTAAGCAAATGCGGATGAGTTCTGAGGTACTGATCCTTGTGCAACATGTCTCCAAAATACTTTACAAGACTGGAAAATTCAGATTGCTCGAAATGTTTCATCATTATGATGCTATGTTTTACTCGATCTTGAGTAGCTTCAGACCAATGTGCTGAGAGGAAGGCATGATAAAATTCTCCTTCATTGTGACAATCGCGAATGACCAATCGCATTACTAAAGCCGGTTCATTTCGTAAGTAGCCATACATAAATTTTAATCTGCGCTCTAATGACCAGTTGGGAGGTAACAATTAGAGAATTGATGAAATCATACTTGTGGATGAATGTCGTTGCCGGAATTCTTAAATGTTTTGAATTTACGTGTAGTAATTAAACAGCTTATAGTGAAAGTCATCATGGCGGCGAGTCACATATCGGTCATTGTTACGTCGTGTCGGAGGTTCCATCTCAAAATTCTGTGCACCTTGCCAATTTTTTTCATAATTTCTGAAATGCCCTGTGTTATGATTTTGTGGCTTTTCCGTATTTCTATGTCCCTCTTCCTGTATTGGAGCGCGAGTGTCTTCGGAAATATGTAATTCTTCTATTACTTGTGCCAACTGATATTGTTCTTCCCTGATTTCCCTTTTGTGTTGCTTATTAATTTGATTCTGATTTCGTTTAAATTTCTTAATTTGTTCATACTCTTCTCTGTCAGTGAAGACTATGGGTCTTGTGTCATTCAGATCATCATCTACCTTTGTAGATAAGTTAGTGAACTGATCCGAAAGCTCAGCTCCTTTCTCCGATAATGAACTGATTTCCTCCGTGTGTTTTTCTGAACCAAGTTTTAGAGTATCTGTTTGTGTCGAAAGAGTATCTACTGTGTAATTTAAGTTTTCCTGAGTTTTTGTAACTTGCGTAACCGAATCGGTAATGCAAATGAGTCAATTTTAGCTTGCAAGGTCTCATGATTTTCGTGAACAAGAGTTTGCAGTTCTTTTATGGCTGCTTCGTGATTCTGTAATGCATTTTCATGCCGCTAAAAGAGAGGGTGAAAATACTCACAAATTAGTGTTTTTACGTCATCACAGACTTTTGGACTTTTAGATTCCATTTTATGTAACACAGTGGTTAAATCTTCGCGTGATTGATCAAGCGTTATGTCTAACTTTTGAAGATTTTGTCCCATCATGTCTAACGTTTGAAGCTTTTGTCCAATTTGTTTCTGATTTTGTTCAAGCGTTTTGTCTACCTTTTGAGGCCTTTGTCCCATTTGTTGCATTAATTGTAATAACAACGCAGTGATGTCCGAAACATGTTCCACAGTGCCATTCGGCATTACATGTGATGGGGCAACATTCGCATTTTGAAAAGCAGAAAATGTATCTTGACTTGATTGAGAAAAAAGTAATGATGCGAAACCTGAATCTACAGTATTCGCCAGAGTTTGTCCTTTCATTTCAGGTTATTGAGGCGAGTTTTGCCAACCGATCGATCGACAATACTTCACTGTTCACTAATTGTTTCACAGTCTACACCATTATTTATCGCCTGGTCGTATTCCCTCTGCACAGTTACCAAATTACTACTTTGAATGTCTGTTAATTAATTACACGGTAGTGCTGATAATACGCTCAGCGTCACTTCTCAGTTTATTTTGGAGCCTAGCGTAACGTTTTTCACACGCCATAATTGTCACGTATTTCACACGATAACACCGAAAACCACAATCTGAAGAGCAATATAAGAAAACACCATAAAATGGCACTGAACATAATATCTAATTAATTGCAAGGGCGGCTGCGAATTTTTTGGTGCAAATCTACATACATGTCACAACTGCTTTACTGCACATCAGTGATAAACTACAACTACAAAGGAGATTCTCTCTACATTTATGCTCTAGCAATAAACGATAACTACTCTAATTACTCAAACTACAAGAAAAAATCAGAAGATTCCAGTGAGGTATCCTCGACTAAGGGTCGACACATGAAACTTTCCCTTTGAATGTAAAGAACGTGAAACTTCCCTTTAGGATGTAATGAATGACTGTGCTGGTAAACTTCTGCGTTATTTGATACTGAAGCAGCTGAGTAAACCTGAACGCACCCAGACAGTTTTCTCTTTATTTATTCTGATCGTCACTAAACTGACAAACAATATTTTAGCACAATGCAGTCTGACTTTTAATAATTCCTAACAACGAGTAGCCCTGACTAATAATAACCTATACCCTTAATGAATCTCTCGCCTCACAAAAATCTTCGTTACTCGAACTATTGCAATACTCCAAACGCCAATACAGCCAGCTAAATGAAAGATTCTAACTACTTAAGGCACTAACTACTGATAGGCTTGAAAGATTTTGATACAAAACAAACAATGCATTTACCTTAATAGTGTTCAAAAGTTATAATATCTATTTTGACAAATTTCCTTTCTCTGACGGACACACGTGCTGATCGTCCGCTCATATTAACATATCATAGCTCCTGCATCTCTCTCCCCACATCCACCACTGCTGGCGGTTCACCTCCAACTGCCCAAAGCTACGCGCTGTTCACATCCAACTGCCCAACACTACACAAGCGAATATTCCAACAATGAGTCCAACCAGCCGCAGACTGCACACAGTGCAGTCAGCGATTTTTATACAGAGCGCTACGTGGCGTCACCAACATAAAAACCTGAACAGCCTACTTACAATGTGTATTTACCCTAGAAACGATCATTTTACGAATATTTAATGATGTCTGCTAATTTTCCAAATATTAAGGCTTTGGACACTCTATTTTGCATAACTCCGCATTTCGGAAATATGGACCTGTCCATCAATTGGAAATCAAAGGATTTCGCTTCACTGTTGTCTTAGCGGTGTACTGCACGAGATGCTGTTTCACGAATTCACAAATTTTCTGTCATTAAAGGAAAATGATATTATTCAGCAAACGTATGTATGCTACAGGAGAGCCATCAGTAAACTGTCCACTGATGCAGCGTTTCGTATCTCCCATTGTGCTTAGGACGTTAAGGGATTACAAATGAGCTACATTTTTTTTAGTTATTGCCAACGTTTATGTCACTACATACATGACATATTGCAAAAACTATGTTAGAAACCAATATAAAGGTTAGTACTCGCACTCATCCCGTCTCGTTTTCTGAAATGTCACTTGATGACCGCTTGGGGCGCTGCTATTACTAGGGCTAAAAGAAATGAGACGGGGCTTCGCTACTGTTACCGTAGACAGTGGTATTGGTCGTTGAACTGTAAAAGTACTCCCCCGTACTGTGATTCCAATTAAGTAAGAATGTAAGGGAATAGCACAGGAGATGCAACTCACAAACGATGGACGACAAGACGCACACATTAAAAAAGGTTTCGCATTCCCTCGATTCAGAGAGTTCCGGAACCTGAACAGAAAACTGGAACAGAGATCAACATTAACATCAATTCTGCGCTTTTTATTGCTCATGAAAACCACACATTTCATCTTGTGCCACCATACAGCGAGAACTTCAGAGGTAGTGGTCCAGATTGAAGTACACACCGGTACCTCTAATACCCAGTAGCACGTCGTCTTGCAGGGATAAATGCCTGTTTTCGTCGTAGCATACTATCCACACGTTCATCAAAGCACTGTTGGTCCAGATTGTCCCCCTCCTCAACGGTGATTTGGCGTAGAACCCTCAGAGTGGTTTGTGGGTGCCGTCATCCATAAACAACAATTTTCAGTCTATCCCAGGCATGCCGATATGGTTCATGTCTGGAGAACATATTGGCGACACTAGTTGAGCGATGTCATTATCCTGAAGTGAGTCATTCACAAGATTGCACGATGGGGCGTGAATTGTCCTTGAAGACGAATGCCTCGCCAGTATTCTGCCCATAAGATTGCACTATCGGTCGGAGGATGGCATTCACGTATCGTAAAACCGTTACAGCGCCTTCCACGACCACCAGCGGCGTACGTCAGCCCCACATAATGCCGCCCCAAAATATCAGGGAACCTCCACCTTGCTGCACTCGATGGCCAGTGTGTCTGAGGCGTTCAGCCTGACCGGGTTTCCTCCAAACACTTCTGACGCGATTGTCTGGTTGAAGGCATATGTCACACTCTTCGGTGAAGAGTACGAGATGCCAATATTGAGTGATCTATTCGGCATGTTGGGCCCATCTGTACTGCGCTGCATGGTGTTGTGATTGCAAAGATAGACCTCGCCGTGGACGTCGGGAGTGAAGTTGCGCACCATGCCGCCCACTGCGCACAGTTTGAGTCTTAAAACGACGTCCTGTGGCTGCACGAAAAGCGTTGCTGTCAGGGTTCCTCCGAGCCATAATCCGTAGGTAGCGGTCATCCACTGCAGTAGTAGCCATTGGGCGGCCTGACCTAGGCATGTCATCGACAGTTCCTGTTTCTCCTTATCTCCTCCATGTCCGAACAAAATCGCTTTCGTTCACTCCGAGACGCCTGGACACTGCATTTGTTGACACCCCTTCCTAGCGCAAAATAAAAATGCGGACCCGATCGAACCACGGTATTGACCGTCTAGGCATGTTTGAACTACAGACACCGCGACCCGCGTACGTCCTTCCTAGCGGAATGACTGGAAGTGGCCGGCTGTCGGACCCCCTTCGTCTAATAGGCGCTGCTCATGCACTGTTGTTTACATCTTTGGACGGGTTTAGTGACATCTGTGAACAGTCAAAGTGACTGTGTCTGTGATACAATATCCGCAGTCAATGTCTATCCTCAGGAGTTCTGGGAACCGGGGTGATACAAAACTTGTTTTGATGTGCGTATATTCTTACAGTATTGCCAAGAATATAGCCGATTGCTGGCTTCAAAGGCCATATAAACTAATGACATATAGAAATAATAATCAATGACTGCAGGAGACGTCCTTATCAAGAAGCTTAAACGAACTCTGCCGTTGAAAGTGCGGAAGAGAACCGAATGCATATGAGCATCTAACATATTACAGAGAGGTTTGCGGTGACTGAAGAACCATGGTTGCGATGACAGCTGATCACATGGCGGTGTTTGTCGTCTCACTGCAAGAGCGTGACATATTCATGCTCACCGAGTGTAGACAGTGGCACCTAAACGCGGTCGACATTCCTAACGTATTGAACATGCAAACATTACCCCGATTCAATGCGACAAGTGGCAGGACTATATCACGTACACATAACAGTCGTTTAGCTGCCGCCGTTGGTCGGAAAAGCTGGCAAACAGACGGGGGCAGCTGTAATCTGAAGTTCCACCCTTTGGCTAAATCACATCAAGAGTAACCACTATACAGAAATCGAATCAAAACTCTGATGGTCTATGTACTGTCATGAATTATCAACCGCCGCACACTAGGTTTCCTCCGGCCACAATAATGGCAGGAGTACAAAATGCTGCAAGCAACAGTGGTCAGGGACTAGATGAACAGACTGAGTCTTTTGTACAATGTTGTTTCCAATTCTGCTTTGAACTTTACCGTTGAAACAAAGGCGGCTTTTTACTACTGTGAACCCTTTATTAAGATGAAGAGCCATTTGAATTTTTGTCTGAATTAATCGTGCGCCAGTCTTGAACAGATAACCAAATCATCTCAAACCGTTTCCTTTTGTTTTCTTTAGCATTACGACTCCATTTTGTTCGATTGTGCGGTACGTCTGGATACAGGTTTCAACCTTCAGGTCGTTGTGCAGAGTTTCGCCCCATCCCTGACTTGGTTGTACATTCGGTTCTTTCCCATGATTTGCACTATGTATGCTTCGTTTACAGTAGTATCGTTCTCTGTGCAGGGCAAATATCCAGACAATCGCTGAGGGCTTTTTCATATTTCTTTGTGGGTCGGTGCGAACCCATGACGTTTCTTGATAGTGTCGTTCGAAACTTGATCCAGTCGAGTGATGCCACTTGTCCATATAAATACCTTAGTCTCCAAAGATCTCTTTCGTCGTTCTGCCTCTTTTATAGCTGGACAACACTCGGTGCTGTAGAGAGCACCGTGACGGTTGATGGTCTATGGCCATCAGTAAACATTATACAACCGAGAAACTTAAATTTTATTACTTATGTAGATCTTCTCCACCAACGTTTATTGTCCCAAATTCTCGTTTGCCTGATGTTTAGTCTTTAGTTGGATCGTTAGGCATGACGCCTGATTGTGTCTTTCAACTCATTTGCTTGGCGCTGGAAATGAAACGTGTTCTCCGCATGCAACGTGGCATCATGAGCATGGAAAAGTGACCATGGTAGTGACATGGGCAAGTCTGATGTGATGGTCTCGATCACAAGGACGAACAGCAGTGGTGATGAGCCCAAGCCTTGGTGGAATTCCTTTTTGTGATATGAAAGTTTTAGGTTGCTGCTGTGGCAGCTTGGTTGCAGATGCTCGTTTCAGCATCCAGAAGCCGTATCCAGCTAACACGTTACTCCAAAATTTCACGTTCTCTAATCACTAGGCAGATTATGTAATGCACTACCCGATGGGAAGGCTTTTCTAAATGTGGAAAAGTGATATGGGTATCTTTTGTTCTTTCCGCATTATTTTCGAATCAGCAGCCATGCAGAACCTATTACGTCAGTTGCTCCGCAATTTTTCACAAATCTGGTCATATTAAATGCGATTTGGCTATCTCTTGAATCCCTTTGTCGAGAATGAGTTTGAAAGAGCGTCGCTAAATAATATTATTTTGTGTTATGAACCCTCAGGAGGGCTTCGTTTTGGAATACTGACTCTTTGCTGGAAATTCGTTAGTATATTAACTTCTTTGGTGATTTGTCTGAAAAGATTTGTGAATGCTGCACTCCAGTGTTAAGAACACCATAAATCTGCTGGAATGTTTTCGGGGGCACTGGCTTTTCTTCTTTTCATTCCTTTCAGAACAGCAGCGACTTCTGCGATATAAATTTCGTTGACTGGTCCCTCAACATCTCACATTGTTAATACTGGAGAATGGGCAAATACTTTGGTCGAAATTGTTGCAAGTTAGCTACGTGAGAGTTACCTTTGTGTCTTATGGTCGATCAGAAGCTCACCCAGTTCGTCACTGATGCCATAAAACTGTTTAACGATTTCAGTTTTTCGTTGTTTTGATTTGATTAGTCGATATATGTAACTTCCTCTTTCGCGTACTTGAAGCTTCGTGTACATACATACATACATTAATGCTGGTTCCATAGATAATGAATATGGCATTTCGTAATGATGTGGAGCGTGTCAATTTAACACAAGTTTTCTTTGCGCAAAATAATTAATAATTTTCTTACAGTTACTACTTCATATCAAAGAATTCATCTATTGAGTAGAAGGAGTCGTCATTCACAAATCCGTTTAAATTGCTTTTAACTGTATGTTGGCTATCTGTCAGACTTTTAATACTATTTGGCAAATGACAAAAGATTTTTGTGGCACTATAATTAACTGCTATCTGTGCCAAAGTATGATTTAATCCAGAATAGTGAATATCATCTTTTCTTCCATCGTTGTAGCTATGCACTTCGCTATTATACTTGAATTGGGATGGGTTATTAACCACAAATTTCATAAGTGAATATATGTATTGCAAAGGTACTGTGAATATTCCGAGTTCCTTAAATAAATGTGTGCAAGGTGATCTTGGGTGGGCTCCACCTATTATCCTGATTACTCGCTTTTCTGCAATGAACACTGTCTCACTTATTGACGAATTACCCCAAAATATGATGCCATATGATAGCAATGAATAAAAACAGGCATAGTAGGCTAATTTACTGATATGTTTATCACAAAAATTAGCAATAACCTGTACCTAAATGTTTCAGCAGATCATCGATGTGTTTCTTCCAATTCAATTTCTCATCAATGCACACAGCCATAAATCTTGAGTATCCTGCCTTAGAAACAGATTTCCTCTCGTAGTCTATATTTATTAATGTTGTTATGCCATTTAGTGTACAGATTTGCATAAACTGTGTTTTCTCAAAATTTAGTGAGAGTCCTTTTGCAGTGACCACTTAATAGTTTTCTGGAAGACATTTTTTCCAATTTCCTCAGCTGATACTTGCTTCTTGAGTGTGATTACTATAATTGTATCATCAGCAAAAAGATCAAACTTTGCATGTTCATGAATACAGAGAGTGGTAAGTCGTTAATATATATTAAGAACAATTACAGACCCAAGACTGAACCATGTGGGACACCATGATTGGTACGTCCCCAGTTAAAATACTCTGCTGGTTTTTGCAGACTATCTGTACTGTTAATTTCAACTTTCTGCATTCTTCCAGTTAAGTATGAATTAAAACATTTGTGTGTTGTCCCACTCATACCACAATACTTTAGCTTATCGAGAGGAATTTCATGATTCACACAATCAAAAACCTATGAGAGATCACAAAATATCTCGATGGGTGATGTTCGGTAGATCTGTGAAAGCGTATATAGCATTTTCTATTGAAAAGCGTTTCTGAAAACCAAACTGAAATTTTGTTAGTACTTCATTTTTACAAATATCTGGTGCTACTCTTGAATACAATACTTTTTCAAGAATTTTGGATAAGGCTATGAGAAGTCAGATTGGGCAGTTGTTGTTATCAACAGATCTATCCCGCTTTTTTTGCAATGGTTAAACAATAGCGTATTTCAGTCCATCTGGAAAAATGCCCTGTTTCAGTGAGCTACTACATACGTGGCTGAGAATCCCACTTATTTGTTGTGAACAAGCTTTTAGTACTCTGTTGGAAATCCCATCAATTCCATGTGAGCTGTAACTTTTGTGTAAATTTATTATTTTCCGAATTTCAGTTGGAGAGCTGTATTGAATTTCAGTTTTGTCAAATTGCGTAGGTATTGCGTCTTCCATTTACTGCCTTGCATTTTCTAATGAATAGCTGGATCCTATTTTCTCTACAACACTTAAATAATGATTATTAAAAATGTTTTCTACTTCTGACTTCTTGTCAACAAACTTTACATTGTGTTTCATAGAAATACTTTCTCCCTCGGCTCTCAGTTACCCTGTGGCCCTTTTCACAATATTCCAAATTGTTTTAATTTTATCGTCAGATGTGCTAATCTCAGCCATAATACACATACTTTTCGATTTTTAATAAGTTGTCTTAAAAGAGTGCAGTAGTTTTTATAATATTTCACTGTTTCAGAATCATAACTCCTCCTAGCTATAAGATACCTTTCCCTTTCCTATTTACAATAGTTTTTATCCCTTTAGTAAGCCATGGCTTTTTACAAGGTTTCTTAAAATTATATTTCACTGTTTTCTTAGGGAAACTGTTTTCAAATATACATACAAAGGTATCATGTAATAGGTTAAATTTTAAATTAGCATCATGTTCCCTGTACACCTCATTCCAGTCTAACTATTGCAAACTTTCCCTAAGATTTTGAATTGTTAAATCGATAATAGAATGCACTGTTTATGGAGGACTGTTTTGCATTAGTGTATGGAGCTATGCCATATACTGTAAGTAGTTATGAATTATGGTCAGACAAACCACTCTTAACAGGAAACGTTTTTATTTGACTAAATTTACGTTGGTCTATCAAAACGGTATCGATCAGTGTGCTGCTTTCCTGTACCTCCCGAGTAGGAAAATCAGCAATTGATGTGAAATTGAAAGAAAGTAGAGATATGAATAATCATAAGTTTTGGTGACTATGCCATTCTTCACCTCTGTGCGTGCTTGTTGTAGACAGTCCTACAGAATAGTGCTTTATCTGAAAGAAAGTCATGGAACAACATTTATTCTTGCGTAGGCATCTTTAACATCCACATTTCAAAACCATGTGTCTGTGTTGCTCTTTCGTCGTCCTTGTTTCGTAGGTCCGAGAGTAAAGCGTGTCGTTTCATGAACAGAGATCGTCAATTTATTCCAGCTGTCTTTGTCTGTCTCAATTGATGCACTGTAATATGTTGTTTTATGTCAGCCTTCTCCTCCTTGAAGCACCACCATTTGATTCTTGGTGTTCCGTTTCCGGCAGAGTACACAGATCACCTCAGACTGATCTCAACTGAATTTGTAGTCCCCTCATTGTGTTCCTCGATATGTCATACATCCACGTTACGATCTATTTTCACTATAAATTTGTTTTAGTATTAAAAGTGATAAAGTGATAACAAATACACCAGCTCACAACTACATGTCTACCCTGCAAATAACAGTGAAGTGCACACTACAGATACATCTGATTGGACCCGTTATTAGTACTTCTTCTCACTGAATTCAAACGTGGAGCGCAGGAGGAATGTCTGTTTCAATACCTTTCTTCGAATTGTGATTGATGTGAAGGCGTATTCACGATTCCTATGGAAACGATACGGAGAGGATTCCAGTATATTCCTAGAATCATCACTTAAAGGCATTTCCTGAAACTTTGCAAGTAATTAGGTAGTCGTTAGAAAAGTGTCCGGAACATGCAATGACTTTTGCGTCTCTCTCTTTGTTACCGGCGTCTCAGAATGCACAGGAGTGTCAATTACGCTCTTCTCGATAAAAGGTTAATGTGAGGAAAAATTTTAGTCTTTCTGCGACACAGAATGTTCAGACACTGAAAAGGTTACAATATATAAAGGGCCTAAAGTCATACTCCTTTGTATGGGAGGTCAGTTACGAACACTCTAATTTACAGCTTTCAACGCAACAAAATCGGGCATGTTTTATAATTTCCACATATAAGGATACAATAAAATTACATCTAAAACAACACTCATTACAGATTTTAATATCGTAAGAATCAGAAGGTTCTTTAATAGAATAATATACATAAATTACAATAACACATAGTAAAATTAACTTCCTATATAAACTATGGACCGCACATTTCTAAGAGGTGCGACTCTTTAAAACAGTTGTATATGTGGGGTGCATCTAAGATGGTAAACGTGTGACCTGCCACCTACAACCTCACTGTCGTGCTGTTCTACTCCAGCACGCTCCTTTCTCTCTCCGCGACCCACTATTGAGCCCGAAACACTTTGCTCGTTGCGTATAGCTGGTGCGAGCTGAAGGAGATTAAGTGTTTCGTTTCTATTTCTTAATTTCGAAGGTGTTGAAGATGAATTGTAAGGGAAAGGATTCTGAATAAGCGTATGACAGCTTACTGTTGAGAGGACCGCTGCTGTGTGTGAGGTTACGGCCGAGTTTTAAGAATGTCATCGTAATGCTGTTATGTCCTGAACCCGGAGACGTTTACGGTGAACAGATATCTCCTCATAAAATCATGTGAAGTATTCAACAATCATTTACGAAACGGATATTTATATGGGACGACTATATTCAAGCTGGGGTGACCAAGTCGTATAAGAAAGGGCCCTGTACCTTACAACGATAGACTGAGTAGGGTTTCATTTAGTTATGGAGAGAAACAAGAGGACAGAATAAAGTCACATATATTGATAATGTGCACGGAGATCGCTTTTAATCGAGAAATGTGTAAAGGAAGTTACTGTTGCGTTTATGACGATACAAGTGAATTATGTTAATATACATAACAATATTTTGGCAAAGGTGCATTGACCCCGAATGGAAGTGGTGATGAGGAAATTAATAACGTCCACATAAACCAAGTGACTGCTGAGCTGACAATAAGAATAAGGATTCTGACGCACAGAAGGGCACACATCCATCAGTTTGCTTGAATAAGTGCACATTGAGTTGAACGTGCTGAGATTATGACTGAATTAAGAATACTAAAACCTAACTCGAACCCATGGACCTATCAGCGAAATCGAAACATCGCTCACCAACGCTACATTTGCCTACAATACTTTTCACAATTAGAGGCAGATAATGACTGCAGTTTTAATATGTGTGTGTGACGTATCAAATGTGACAACAGGGTTGTGCAGCTGGAACGAAGTGGACTCTCGCAAAAGGTATAAACAAACCTTCCCTGTAACCGCTCTTCGCTTGAACATCTCTTTTGTCCTCATTATGTCACGTTTAGCTGTGTATGATTTAGAATGCCAAATGACAGTAGATCTTGCGTGCACCGACCAAGTCGATGTCTCGTAGCGAACCAGCATTCTCTACACTAATTATTGATTGCTAAATAATTGACCGCTGCAGTTGAGAAACAGCAAGAAAATTACTCCCACTCCTTACCTATTATTTGTGTCCATCAATGAGTATTTCGCAGGCAGCTAAATAGGAATCCCGTTCTCAGACTACTTTCTGATTTTGTAGACAAATCGTCTCTCCTCTTACAAATTGTTAGGCATTAATTAAATGCTTGGAGGGAATTTGAGGCACAAGTGAGCTCCTCGGAGGATGACGCGTCGCGTCTGCCCAAAGCAGATATTATTATGCGGAAAGCATTCCTTCCGCTGCCATTATGAATGTCTGGTCTCTCGCAGGCTGTGACGGACGACTCAAAAACTACAAATTCACCATCTGAATATGATAAAAGTTAACAAGAACTACTAAGTTTTGGCAATAACTCGTATTTGCTTGAATAATCTTCATATTTTTTTGCAGCACTAGTGGTTAGCTTTATTTTGGTCGTCCTATGGGGATAAATGGCTTATAAATTAGGGTACGGAATGGATTGTGGGCAAAGTTGATCCGTAACATATGACTGACACTAAAATTTGAATTTCATACTCGATATTGGCTGTCAGTAAAATTTGAATTTCATACTCTAGAACTGTAAATAAATGAAAAAAATTTACGTCACCTAGGGCTACAAATTTCATCCTCAATTACAAAATGAAACTTGGAGGAGAATGCTTTTAGCCCCAAGTGCTGTAAATGTTACTGGTTGCCGAGCTGTATGGATATCCTTGCCGAGTGTGATATGCTTGTTAAATTTCTCGTTATGTAACTTTGCTTGTTTAGTTTAAGAAAAGTGTGCACTTGTATCACTGGGAAAGTTGCCTCTCAGACAGTAGTTGGCTATTAGCTACAACTGATGAGAGGCAATACAAGTTAAACTGCAGTTAGTTGACTGTCATTTTTCACAAGCGTTCTATCGTTTTTCGTCATCATCTGAAACCAAGTTAGTCAAAGTGGCTTTCTGTAAGGAGTGACTTTCCCAAAGCGTCATGTAGGAGAAAGGACACTTGGTGTTAACATCTCTCAATGTTTCAGGGCAGCGGCCAGCCACGGTCGCCAACTGTCTGCCGAAGTGAGGACCAGCGCACCTGGGGGAGCAGCACATCACCTGCTGCGTTCTCTCCTCTTCCACACGCTCACGATGCGGCAGACAGTTGGTGGATATAGTGACGTCAGCGGTCCTCAGTTGAGGTGAGAAATGTCGGTCGTTCCAGCAGGAGTCAAGTCACCGACACTCAACCTACTGTTGCTTGTGTATTAGTGAGCTGAGTATAGCAGACACAACGTTTGCATAAGGCATTCAGAACCGGATTTCGTACACCAGTTTTCCAATACAGCTTGTGTGTGACTACGTAAACACATCAATACCGATTCTGGAAATGGGGTTCTTTTGCCTGATTTCCTTTTCCACAGTCAATTGTCGCTCCCGTATAAATGCGCTAACCATTTATGAAACTCATTTGGGTTGTCAGGTTACCACAGCTTTTTAAAAATTTTCGGTGTAGCGTTTGTACAGAAAAGGAGAAGTAAAAATGTTTTACTACATATACGTGAAGGTAAATAGCCATAGTGACGATTAAATCATTACCTGAAACACATAATTTCCTGAGGTTATTAGCATGAAACATCTAATGATCTGTAAACCGATGTTCGGCTAGTCGAGCAAACACCCTGCCCGCATTAACATGAAAACACGTCAGCAATGTCTGGTTTTCGAAATTCAGTTTTCGTCTTCCGGAAGTTGTATCTCACGTAATATGGGTATCAAAGCCACTAGCGCAAGAAAACTCATGACATCGATGAACAGGAGCAACCATCCATCGGTGTTGCTTTTATGGTTCCCTACTTCAGTCGGTAAAAACGGAACCCTTATAGCATCACTCTGTTGTCCTGCTGCTCCCTTCCTGTTTGTCTGCCTGTTCATGACCCTTTTTGTCTTCAATATGTAGAGCTGTGATGTTGAAACGGGTGTCACATATTAACATATTAAGATCTACGTTCCCCTGTGTATGTGGATTCGTGAGGCATCTAAAGTCAATGACAACGAGAAGCACCGACATTTATGCAATATATTTTCTTACTGGCAAACGTACTAACCAAAACGCACAGAGTACCTCCCGTTGACCTAACATCTAGTATGTAATTCGGCAAGAAGCAACGTTAGATGCTACAACCAATGGAAAAGGCCCCAAAATATTTGTTTTGTATATATATTATACAAAGAAAAATATTATTCATTTGTTATCAGACTGTCTGGCTGCCCCTCTGCCTGTTAAGTCCCCTTTTTCTCAGGATCGGGTAGATACATCAAGAGTAAGTTTATGTTACATATTACTGTCTGTGCTTCCTGCGCTGTAGTAGACATTAGCTTCAAAGTGAATGCAGTCACAACATACTATCATTTACCTCACGTATTTTGATACTCGCAAACTGACACAACCCAGCCTCCTTGATACTCCTTATTGACAAATAACCATGCTTTTTCGAAATATCAAGCTCTCCCACTATAACGATAGAAATAACTCATAAATTGTTAATTTGCAACACATCACGCGAAACAGAGTTGTTTGTTAACAGTCCGTCGGTCGGTTATGTCCTTCTTTTCTGAGGAACGTTTGACGTCTCAAGTAAAAATTTGTGTCACGGACTGAGGTCTATAGTCCTTTTGAGGCGCAAACATATTTAGCTTCTTGGTCAGTGCAATAAAAAAGTACGGCCATTTATGTTAAATACCTTGATACATGCAAATTCACTCATTAAAACTTATCGGGTGATTCCCCTCCACATAGAATCATGGAATTTGACAAGAAGAAACACTTGTATGTAAAATTAAAGGAAAAAATGCGACGACTGTTAGTTTGTAATTAAGTTGCATGAGAAAAATAGTTCTTTGTCATTTGCTCTCTGACTTGACACTTAAAATAATCTCAAAGACCTTGGAATCCCAGGAACTAATATTGTGCCAGTATGAGTGTCGGTAACAGCCAAAAATCTTCGACATTCGCTATTCCCCCAGTGGACAAACTGTCTTTATACGTAATTAACAGCTACACTATTATTGACCAACAGCTGGAAACAGCGTCTGCCGTAAAGTATCTAGGCGTAACTATCCAGAGCCACCTTACGTGGAATGACCATGTAAAACAGACAGTTCTAAAAGCAAATAGCAAACTCTGATTTATCGGAAGAATCTTAAGCAAATCTAACTCATCCACAAAACAAGTGGCTTAAAAGGCGCTTGTTGATTCTTGAGTATTGCTCATCTATCTGGGATTCCTATAACGTAGGACGAATAGAGGAGACAGAGATGATCCAATGAAGAGCGGCACGCTTCGCCACGGGATCGGATCGGTGAGGCCTGTCTCGAAGTTGGTGTTCCAAAACATCCCAAAGTTGTTCTCTAGAATTCAGGTCAGGATTCTGTACAGGCCACTTCTCTACGGGGATGCTATTGTCGTGTAACTACTCTGCCACAGGTAGTTCCTTATGAACGGGTACTCGATCGTGTTGAAAGATGCAATCGCCATCCCCGAATTGTTCTTCAACAGGGAAAAGGAAGAAGATGCTTAACGAATCAATGTAGGCCTGTGTTGTGATAGTGCCATGCAAAACAACAAAGGGCTGCAAGCGCCCTCCATGAAATACACGACCACGTCATAACCTCACCGCCTACGAACTTTACTGTTGACGCTGCACACGCTGGCAAATGACGTTCACCGGGCATTCGCCATACTCACACCGTGCCATCAGAGAGCCACATTGTGTACCGTGATTCGTCACCCCACACAACATTTTTCCACTGTTCAATCGTCAAGTGTTTACGCTCGTTACATCAAGCGAGGTTCGTTTGCATTTACCAGCGTGACGTGTGGCTTATGAGCAGCCGCTCGACCATGGAATCCACGTTTTTCTCAACCCTCGCCAAACAAATAGTACTCGTACTTTCAGTGCAACCTGATGCAATATGGAATTCCTGTCTGATGGTCTGTGTATATGTCTGCCTATTTCACATTACAAACCTGTTTAACTGTCGGCGGTCTTTGTCAGTCAGCAGACGAGATCGACCTGCACTCTTTTGTGCCGTGCGTGTCCCTTCACGTTTCCACTTCACTATCACACTGGAAGCAGTGGACCTAGGGATGTTTAGGAGTGCGGAAAGCACGCGTACAGACGTACGACACAAGTGACACCCAATCCCAATCACCTGACCACCTTCGAAGTCCATGAGTTCCACAGAGCGCCCCATTCTGCTCTCTCATTATGTCTAACGACTACTGAGGTATCTGATAAGGAGTACCTGGCAGTAGGTGGCATCACAATTCACCTAATACGAAAAACGTATATTTTTGGGGGTGTCCGGAATTTTTTCATTACTGAAGCAAACCCACTAGTGTTCCCCAACACATTTTACAAGCTCTTCCGTATTTCGGCAAAACAGTATTGTTTGTCAGCCATCCCACAGACTTCTTTATACCTTACTTACTCAGGGAAGCATAATGTACATAGCTTTACCGTGAAATCGTTTACGAAGCATCGTAAAATATGCAAGATCCTATTGAAAGGTTGACTAGTCGCTTTTTTGCTGAAATAAGTCGAGTTGACGTTCCTACGAGTATCACACCTTCCGTTTACTATTTCCAACTTTAGTGTCAACTCCTCCTCCACTACTTAACAAAACTTGCAAGGTCATACCCACACGAAAGCTGAACTCTTATACTAACGCTTGTCTCAGATTTTTGCTAACAAATACCTTCATCAATAATTAACTTACTGCAGCTTGTAGCATTATATTTCACATTGGCGTTTTGTTCAGTTCAGTATTTCTTACGTCACAGACAATGAGAAAGTAATATTACACTAGGCTCCGAACTACCTACACCTTAGTGATTTTGAAATCACAGTTGGATCTCACTCCATTACATTCATTCAAGAGATTTCTTGTAATGAGGGCTGCATTACAGCTTGTGTACGCAACACTGTGAACTAATATCCTCAGAAAGTAGTTTATCCAAGGAAAATTTATTTCTTATCCCTTTACGTGGAAGTTAGCTCTGTTCTCAGTAATGTATATTTTATTAGTTCTTTCAGTAGCCATACATTGGCCATGACATTAATACATTCAATAGTGGTTTAGCAAGTTAGCATTTGTGGGGTGCTTATAATGAAGCAATGATTCACATGTGCTTATGGTTTGCAACCGCACACATCTATTTTTAAATGAACACGTTGGTAAGGACGTATTTTAAAATAAAGAAAACCTCTGATAATACTTACATTAACTTTCCAGTGAAACTCACTCCTATTTCCACAACTTTTCTTTTCCACCACACCCACGCAACATTCCAAAGTAGCTGGTTACTGATCAAAACGAGACGGATCGGCAATGAAGTAGGCTCTTCGCTTTCAGAAGAAATACCCGAGCTTTTACTTCAACCCTTCTTCTGCAACAACCATTAAGCAAAATTCTTTACTGATGAAAACGGCTTGTATAACTGACTTTATGACATTGCTAACAGGGAACCAGTAGGTTTCCATGAGCAATAAACGCGGTAAAGTCTCAATGTATCCTGCTAAGCTCACGACGAAAGTCTGTCTAAAATAAGCAAAGTTTCCACGTCAGTTTTTTTTCCGTTCTCCACACCGTCTTCTGTCGCTTAAGCAAAGCAGCACATAACCTTCGAATACCGAATTTTTTGTCATGCGAAAAGCAATGAGAAAACGTCAAAAGAACGCAATAAATATGTACACTTGTCGCAACAGGAGCAACTGAGTGGCAACACACGCAAATAAATTGACGCGAACACACCCATGATCCTACTTTTTCGGGTACGTTTGGCCTGTGATGGTAAATTACATACTTCAGTAATCTTCACGTCATATGTTATGTGAGCAAAGGCCTAACGGCACTGTGTTCACTCGTTTTATCGAAGATACTTCACGCTGATATCTATAGTACTAAATAGTATACGATATTCAGTAATTATATGCTAATTTGAGTGCAAAAAAAAAATGGTTCAAATGGCTCTGAGCACTATGGGACTCAACTGCTGTGGTCATAAGTCCCCTAGAACTTACAACTACTTAAACCTAACTAACCTAAGGACAGTACACAACACCCAGCCATCACGAGGCAGAGAAAATCCCTGACCCCGCCGGGAATCGAACCCGGGAACCCGGGCGTGGAAAGCGAGAACGCTACCGCACGACCACGAGATGCGGGCATTTGAGTGCAAAACCGCACACGTTATGCTCAGGATGGGGCGGTCGGTGGCCAGTGTCCGCTGCACTGGGGCGGCATTCTCGAGCACAGATTGGCTTATGTTGGCATGAAGCCGCGAGTTCTTTCACGGAAAGCTTTTATGACATGCATTATAATGGCCCTCTTAGCAGATGGACGAAATGCGGTTTAAAAATTTGAGTAATGGGTGGGTTCCATATCACAGCCTTCTGTTCACACTACGTGACATTTACCGCGAACTGATGAACACATGCAGCACAATTATGGCCCACGTGGAATGCAACACTTCCTATTGATCATCAAATGTATTCACAAACTGTGACTGCGGTACCACTACAGCTATATAGTATTTTATGTCGGAATCGGTGCAGAAAGATGTGTGGATATAGAGACAGGGTTCTTCACAGAATGACAGAAGAAAGCTATCCCCTTTGTCGTCGTTTGTGACTGCACGTGCGACAAGTAACTTCTGGAAAAAATCTTGCACAATAATCTATGAATTCACTAATTTTTACCAATTGACACAAGAATAACCTAATCTTCACATTATCCAGTAACACAGAGAAAATACGCATGTACAGTTAGTTAAATTAGTATCATGAAATGACCAGACATGTTACTTTGGCCTTTCCACACTGTTTTCGACCGATCTCAACATGAAAATTTCTTCTGCTGTACCTGTTATCCATAGATGATCAGTTCCACTTTAAATCCTGATATTTCAATAATCATGAACTTCTGGAAATCTTGCGTAAGTATTAGTTCCACAACTTACCCGTATTTATAGATATATAGAATATTCGATTCATAAATCTGATACGTTCATAAATTTGTTTGACAGCTCGTCGCACTGGCTCGCCATGAAGCAGAAAAAATTTTATGAGTTTAATGATTGATCGCTACAATATCACAACGAATTTGTTTGCTACCCACAAAAAAAAAAAAAAAAAAAAAAAAAAAAAAAAAAAAAAAAAAAAAAAAAAAATTTGACGCTAAATCCGCTGACAGGTGACAATGTAGTGGGTGATACTATCGCTAATGGGAAACTTCTCGTAGTAGCGATACGCCAGTACGCAACTCAGAGACATAATAAACGTACTTGGAGCATCCGCACTAGTCTCGGGAACAAGACGGATTACTGGGATACGCATGGGTGAGAAATAGGAGCAAGAGACAATGATTTAATGAATCTAGGTAAGCTTCCTCCTGGTACGTTAGGGAATTGATCTCAAGGAACTCGAATTAGCTAAACATTTGAAAGAAAACGAAATAGATTTTTCAAAAATTACAGAGAAACCAAAAGAACCTCCATACCTAAATATGTTGACGGCTGTACTATGGTTTACAGCGGTGTAAAGCAGGAACAAAAGTAAGGTAAAGGTGTTGCCTCCACGTCACAATAAAAAAGTAAGATAAAACACTTGACCATAAAATGAAAAAGGATGCACTATATTATTAGGGATTAAAGGTACAAGATCAATCCCAAGAATAATAGCAGCTAATGCTCCAGATGAATGAATTGTTTACTACTAGAAAGCGTTTTACAACCTAGTGTTGATCATATTGATCACCTTGAATAAAAATCAGAGTTCCATCACGGGAAATCAAAATGCCAGAAATGAAAAATACCAATTCCAATAATAGTGAGCACATTTGAAAAAATGTATGTGATGATAACGTAAAAGAACACAGCAATTTCGTTGGCCTTTTTCAAAACTTAGTACAGTATTAAAAAGAATGTTCCTCCGAAATATAAGAAATTATCGACATTATGCAGGTAATATTGTAGCATAATTGCCTTACTTTCAATGGGAGAGACTACCAGAAGAAGGAAGGTCTTGCGACTACATAGTGGCGCAAGAGACGAGGTTGAAGACTTGCTCAGAAAATAACATACTTTCCACAAAGGTAAGAAAAAAAAAGAAACGAAAACAGAAGTCTTTCACTGAATCAGGCATCAGATATCTGGGTCAAATATCACTAATAATTGCCATGCTATTTTTAAAAAATAACGTTTTATTTCTCCACTGTGATTGAGTTACGGTACCTATAAGCCCACAGCACAAAGACAGATTCCCTAAAATTCAACATGGGGGTTTATAAGCTATGAAGCTCCACTTTACCGCCCACTCAGGCCAAAGTTTCCAAATCTGTTTCCAAGTACACAAGATTGTCTTCTTACCCAAAACAATGGAGAATCATCCACTAATTGGCATCAGAAGTGCGTATTTTAGCTATGGGCCACGGTAATTACGATCAATTCGGAAAAACCCCGCTCTGACACGTATGTTAGCGTGGACACGACCTTCAAAGTATTATGCGCAGTTCTCAAAAGCGACGTTCCCACCATGAGTGGTCTTTTGCGATGGACCACATTTAGAATGTCTCTAATTGTCGTCTGGTGGCAGGAAACTTTACTTGTTTCAGGTATTATGAAGGAGTGAACAATGACTTCATCGTAAAACAGAAACAATTACAAGTTAAGAACATTCTTTGTGAAAATGAGCGATACACAGAATAGACAGTGGACAGTAGGGTGTACGAAGGGGTGGTTGAAACATTTGAAAGAATGTAAAACAGATTTTCCATCAGTTACAGAAACAAGGAACAAAACATCTAGAAATGAATACGTTGAAAACTATACTTTGATCTGCAACGGGGAAAACAGGAACAAAGAGGGTGTGAAAATGTTGTGATCTACATCCTAGAAACTATTATAATAAAATACTTTCCAATGAAATGCAAATGAACGCATTGTACTAGTACGAATTATAGGTACAAGTGGAATCCAAATAACAATAGGAACTAATGCTCCACAATAAGGAAATATTGACTCCTCTAGGTCTTTTTACAAAAGATTACATGTGATGATTAAGAGTTTGAATAAAAACTACATGTTCTTTATGGGAGACCTAAGTGTTAGAACAGAAAATGTACCAACCCCAATAGTAACAGGCATATATGTATAAACGCCTGTAATGAAAACGGAGAAATACTCGGAGACTCTGCTATCTTTTTCAAAAATTTAGTAAAATATAAAAGGGTATTTGTCTCAGAAAATTAGAAGTTACCGGCATTTTCAAATGATGTAGTCGCACAATCAGCTTACTTTTAATGGGAAAGTTTATCAGAAGTGAGAAGGTCCAGCCATGTGCAGTAGCATATGAACCTTCCTGACAGATGTACCTCGAGTCATTTGGAAATTTAAGGAATTAAATAGTCCCCATAAAAAACAGTACACTTCTTTTGGTATTTTGTGTCTTCGCACTTGCAACTGTATCATCTAGTTCCTGTATTCCGACGCAGTCACTTCACGAGGTAACCTCTACTGGTCAGCCAGAAACATTCTGGCCAGTGAGAGTTGGTGGTGGGAGCTGTTATCTTGCAAAAGTGCTTCATGTGCATTCCTTAATACTGAAGCTGTTTAAGAAGAATGCCCATGGAGATAAATCTGAATACCTAAATAACAGTTACTGTTGAGAAGATCGCTGTTATGCGTCAGGTTACAGGTGAGCTTGGAGCATATCGCTGTAACCCCACAAGCTCATATGAACTACTGAAGGGAACGTGCGTATAGCGTAATTATGTGAGACATCTGAATTTCAACAGAGGTGGCCTAGAGAGTCTGTATGCAGAGACAGAGTGGTCATAGGTGAAATCGCATGTGATTGGCTGATCAGCTGCGACGCCTTTTTCTGCCACCGGTCTCTCTCTCAAGTCATTTCGCTTTCCGAAGCTGGATTATTCTTTTGAAGATTAACGGAAACGAAGAGTGTTACAAACGTTGTTATTCTATGTGTATTTGTTTGAACTTAGTTCAGACGCCTTTTCGCACAGATGTTACATCTGCGAGCTTCAACACGGTAAACATGAACGAATTTTGTTATGAATTCGGTACTGTTTCGAAGTAACCGCATTTACTTGTTGTGCCATATGTATCTGACGATTTGTAATTCATTCTGCAGACATGCTGAAACTGCACCATTTTGTGCTGCTTTCGTATTTTCCACTTGTAGAAAGGTGGAGTTTGTATGCTCGTATATTTGTGGAATGAGGAAAGAAGAAAGCAGTTGATGATTTCATTGAACAGAGGTTATATAAGACACTGAGCAGCCTTATGAAACGGACGAGGTAATCCTGTATATGCGAAGTAAGTGATTTTTGTTTTCCAAGAGCTTATAACACAAATTTCATTATATGTGTCACTGTGAGATAACACATTTGGCATGTATATTGACTATGTGCAATGTTTTATAGCACAGCACGTTCTTGTAAAAATAGAATAAAAATTGGCCAATGTATCAAATGTGGACAGACTCTTGTCAGCTGCAAACCTCCTTGACTGACATGGAGTTAGTGATCACAGTTGATTTGACATGGCATTCATCAGTTTATCATTGCTGTATTTACAGATTTTGTCTTGCTCTTTTTTCTGTCTTCAGAGTTGTTGTACCTATACATGTTGTTATGATATTATGTTACAAAACGTTTCTTTCACTTCTTTATTGTATAATGATTTCGCTGATAACCAGGTGGAGAAGGTCAGGGTCGATTTCAAGATGGAACTGAAGCCCAGTGCTACACCAGTAATATTTTTCAATTAGCTACAAGGGCAAAAGAAACTGAATGCAGTAACACCTCAGCGCAGAGACAGCTGCAGAAAACAGCAGTATGGGGAATATGGAGTTTCTGTCTGAGAATATGTTTTGTATTTGGCCAGATTATAGCCAGTAAACTTCTGCTTTGCATACACTGTCTCAAAATTTTTAGCATTAATGTGAATTAGTGATATATTATGTGACATAATTTTTTCCGGTGCTTGTAGGTTTTATACTTTTGTAGACTGATGAAATGCGTCAACATACACAGCAGAAAAACTTATATTTGGAACATATTTTACGAAAGTCTGAATTGTGTAGAGTTTCAAAATTTATGTTTCGTTGTTATGCAGAAGTTGATATATCTCCATTCCTCTATGTAGCTGTGCTAATAGTTGCCAATGTTTGTACTACCATACGCACAAGTATTAAATCTCTGTATCTGGCGAATCAGCAGGAACAAAAATGTGGCTGTCTTTTGTGAACATACTTGTATTAACTTATGTGTTATATTCTGTGCTATTGTTAATGTAACCATGTAACAGTATGTTATACAGTGCTTTGCAACTGCAGTGTTCACAGTTTCTGCATCTGACAGGGGTTTCTCTACTAGCTATATGTTCCTCAATGCTGCCCATTCAGTTTTCTAGACAGCATATAAATATTTCTTTATACTATATACACTATTCAATGCACATCAAGTTTCTTTGACAAAAATCCCTCGTCTATATCTCTGGCTTCCTACTGCTAATAGTAAGTAGCATAGGCACAAGTGCTAGCACACAGTTACACAGCATACAGTGGCCTGCGATACTAACTTTGTACCATTGTGAAATTGTGTGACGGATAAATTTCAGCGTTCGTAAAGATTTGTTTACATATTACGCTTAGTTCTGAGGATTAAGTGTTACACCATATTTCTTCCTGATCTTTTTCGGGAATCTTTGGTTTCATGTCAGGAGTATCCTTTTGGATAATATTACACACTCTTAATTAACTCATATGTGTAAAGATCTGTATGTGCTTTTTCTTTGTGAAACTCATTAAGCCTTAACTTTGCAGTTAGTGGTAGTGGTGTGTATTGATCACAAATAGAAGTATCACATTTTACTTCACTCACCCGCTTACTAATATATATATATATATATATATATATATATATATATATATATATATATATATATTCGTGAGAGAGAGACAGAGAGAGAGAGCTACAACTTAAGAAAGATCGCTGGATAATTAGGAGTTGTCTAGTCACACCACACCCAGAACGTCTGACACACTATTTCATGAAATGCTTTCTGAAATATTCGTTTAAATAGTGTATTGTACATCCTCATTTCTACAAATATCTGATCGCTTTCTGTGTTCCCTCTGATTTCTATCTTGGACAGAAAAATGTAGTGTAGTTTGTCAGTCCACATCATTTGAATCCGTTACTTAAATGAATTAAGACAACACGTAATTTTAATACTGCCCCATCTTATTATAATCACTGTTACGAAAATTTGGACGGAGAAAGAAGGAAGCACTGAACTTAAGACAGGCCACTGTTCAGGGATTCTTTTCTGTGTGGCTGTTTTCCCTTTCTTCCTCCCCACTCCCCCCTCCAGTGCTTCTGTGTATGGTGAGATGCAACCTCCCTGCATATACGTTTTCTCCCTTACTGTGAGTATATGGGTCAATGAATGCTGTTTATGCAGACGACGTGAGTAGGAAACTGAATAGATTAACAATGAGTAAATAGCAAATAAAACTTCAGCCCACTTCAGTGCCACCTGTTGTGTAGTTTAGTCGTGCAGATGAGTCCTTCACTAATGCTTGAAATTTCAAGTTTCATTTTTTGTGGAGAAGTTTTCGCATCCTTGCTGTTTTCTGAAAAGTGCAATCAGGAAGAAGTGGATGACTTGAAATTTCATGTATTTGAATGCATTACACAGCACCTCTGGGTGAATTTCTTACCATACGTTTTTCACATTTGCAGTTGGATGCCTCTGCAGTATTTCCTATAAACAAATCTTCTGTCGCTGAAAAAATCGTCCTGGCAAACGACTTCAATCTACACAGTGTCTGCTAAAAGGTTTCTATAGTTATAGAGGATGTAGAATACAGCAAGGGAAGAAAAAGACTTCCTATAAACAATGCTCGTAATTCCTCAAATCTTTGGATTTATGGTTTACTACTACTACTGTCAATGATCATCATGTTCATGTGCTAGTCTTCACAACATGTTCCCAACACTACTGGTAGCCACTGATACGCTGCCCTCCAGCGTATGTATCATGGAATAACGCATTGGTTGCAACACCCCTAGTTGTTCTGGGATTATAACACAGGCAGTAAACACGCATTGTCATAGTGTACACACATCATTATGAAGATAGTATACACCAAGGTCTTTACCTGTCTCTAAAGCCAATGTCCACAGAGCTAAGTTCAGGAGAATGGGCCAGCCAAGATATTGGCTACTGCAGACCAGTGCATTACTCCTGAAGGACTTGTGCTATGTGTCACCTCACTCAAAGTTGCAAATAGGCAGCTGCCCTGTCACGGATATAGTTCGCTTTCAGTGTTTCAATCAATGGTAAATTCAGCAGGAACACAGGTAACAGGATTTGATGGAAGTGACGAGATTCAGCATCATCCAAACTGTTCTGTAGAACATGACTTTTCCCTTTTGGCACCTGTTCAAATATTGATACTACATGTGTGCTAGTATTATCTCCCTCGATGTAGAACCGTCGGCCCACATATGCCTATTGCGGTAAATAGGATACTGTCTCTCTGGAAGCTCACCTGATCAGCAGACATCTCTTGCGCTGTGAACTACAGATCATCAGCATTCCTTTGGAGAAATGACTGGCTCACCTCCTATCTGGCATGCCGCTCGTTTGGCAGCAGAGCTTGATTACGCTCCGAATGTTAGGGACGGACCTAGTGTTCATGCAGGGCTCTACAAACAACACACTTGTGAACACCTCCCACTCCATTTGATGTAGTGTTGTCCTACACATGTTCTAACAAAAATTGTTCCATATCAGATGAGGATGCTTTCTCATCTAAAACACATGTATTACTCAGGGATATATATATATATATATATATATATATATATATATATATATATATATATATATATATATCGAAGGAGAAAACACTGAAATATCTTCAGTGTGTCTGAAATATTGGTTTTTCCTGGTCAATTTCCATATTCTCAAGAACTCTGTGATAGTCAACAGGTGACAGTATTTGGGCACGAAATCTGTCAAATAAATAGCGGCATGCGAGAAGGATCAAACCTAGAAAAGAACATGCATCCAGTAGTTCCCTTGCTTAAGCGCATACTGAGTTAAACTTCCTGAGTGCGTGAATGAATTTAGAACTCGAACACCTATCTCTAACCAATGGAATTGGCGTTCCCCAGGAAAGATCGTTTTCCAATGCTACACATACTTACCACACGTACTTACCACACTTTGCACAATCTTAGACAGAATATGACTGTGGTGTTAAAAATCTGGTTGTGTCTCATCATGTGTGAGAGTGCTACCACAGACCTGAAGTGTAGTGTTGTCTCCCAGAGCCTAATAAGAAGTCTCGCCTCCCGCTACTTCTGGCTAGATCATTTCTTTTCTTCTCGAAAAGCAGCAAATTCCGAGAGTCATGAAGCGTTGTCCACCATTTTCAGTTAATTCAGTAAACCATTCTAGGCCCTTCAAGACCGTGCCGTCATTGTTTTCTGGTAGCTGTAGTGTCTACTACACATTCAGTAGCTGGATTAAGTGCAGCAAAGGAATCTGATATGCTGTCATGGCGATAAATTATCTGAACTGGCTTTTGACTGAGAACTGCACTATCATTTTCCTGTGCCAGCTACTCTGACTTGGTCTTCCGCTTTTGCTCTGACGATTAACTTAGCAGCTAAGATAAATTCGGATACTGGGTAAGAAGAACAAGTGAAGCGTTTACCATTCCTACTGAACTGAAGAAAATAATGGCCATAAGCGACAAGAGGGCTCTCATAAACTTGTAACTGAGAAGTATACTACACTATAATTAATTATTTCAACCGAAACCGCAGCTGAGACCTGTCAGTACGTATGCCTGTTAAAAATTGTGGTACTTTGACTGCACAAATAAGGGACACTTGGATACTGTCCACACTCTCCAACACCTCGTCCCCGTCTAAATCTTCGCCATCTGTGCATCATGTTGTGAGGTATCACACTGCTATGCACATGACCGAAACTGACGCTTGTGCCTGGACACTGAGCTACTAAAGTAAATATCGACGAGGACGTCAGTGACACGCTGTAGCGGTAAGTGTGAAATCTAGGCACCAGACAGGTGGGAAAACTTATGCGAAGAAAGATCGCTTTTCTTCTTTTTTATTTCTTGCTCTCTGTTTGTCCGGCAGCAAATATTTCATTTAAACAAGTGCTGCAGTGAAACAATGTCGGGAGAAAAGTGGACGTCTCCGAGACCAGCCTCAAGCCTTTGTGAATGTTTTGGAACACAAGGAACACTCCAATGGTTGGTGACACAGTTCTCTTGCCGTGGTAAGATTTTTTGCTAAATCTATTGACGAAGGGGGCTTACACAAAGCAGAGAAGCACATTCAGATAGAGTCAAGTATCACAGTTTACAAGAAATGGAGGTTGATGTATGTGGTGAGGGGGGCGAGGGAGAAGGGGAAAAGGTTAAGTGTAGGAGGGAATGTGTGATGTTGTGATGGTCTGATACTCTTATATGTCACAGGTTCAAATACTTGCCGTCAAGTAATTCCAAATGTCTGCTCAATGATTAAAATAATCGCAACATTTTGCAAAAAGTGAAATCACATCTTTTAATCAGCAGCACAAAAGTTTCATGTTGTGATTGTATCTGGCGTTCAAAACTCTCTTACACCATATAAAATATAGTATATGATATATAATATAACATATAATGTAATACATTAGACAATTATACATTAGCGACACCTGACATCTTACATAGTGCACATGAGAAGCAAAACAAACGACACAGACAAATTTTTCTATCCACTTCGGTTTGGACAATTAGACATATGGAAGCAATTGTGTAGAAAGCGAGTGGCACTTCTGATACAACATTCGATCGTCGTCAGACTTGAATGAACTGTGGTGAAACAATTAGCATACAACCAAGTTTTGAACATCCATACCTAATGCAGTGTGTTTACATTCTGCGGCGTGCAGTTGCAGCTGTAGCGGGTTTTCTACGATGTTTCGTGCTGTTTGTGGTGAAATAACAATTTAATAAATTTCTAGGTTACGTTTGCTCGCTGCGTTTTGAGTTTTCTGTTCGTAAACCTCATTCTTTAGTTTTTAACTGAACTTCCTTATTGCTTCTAGTGAAATATTTGAGTAAAATTTTCATTCAGTTTCTTAACTTCGTTGAGTGTTCCAGTGGCCGTTTGAACTTTTGGTTTTAGCTAAAAATTTTGTGAAGTTTTGATGGTATTGGTATTATCTGTGGTGTAGTTGTATTAATAGAAGTAACTTCTTTCTTAGCAGACACAGACTTTCGAGACTGCTATAGTTAGTAATTTAAATAGTTCTACTGGTGTAAATGAACATAGTTTTTTTCAATAACTGTAAAGTTTTACCTTGAATGAGAAGTGTGGGCTCTGTCATAGGTTTGTAAGTAGTGGATTACGGTGTATTCAAAGTATTTTCACTGGGGGGAATGCAGTGGGGAAGCTAGCGGGAATTCTAGCGAGATCCTGTGCTGGGAGTGTAGAATCTGTAGTAGAAATAAGTTGATAGAGAAGCAGGAGCATAAGATCTATGCCCTTCAGGTGCAGTTACAACACGCAAAGGAGGAACTAGATAGGTTGACGAGGGTGAGGGGTTGTGGGGAATGGGAACTGGCAGTTGGCAAGAAGGCAGCTAGGAGGAGGAGGTATTCAGTCAGTTATACTTTGCGTATACGCAATACATTTGACCTACTGTCAGAGTAGAGTGGAAAGGAGGCTCTTGTAGTTTTAGATGTAGGGAACATGCAGCAGTCCTCAGCAGTTAGAGGGCCTAGGTTAACTGTAAAGTCAAAAAGAAGGAAGAAGGTTCCCCTGTTAGGTAGTTCGCACGGTAGATAGGT
This sequence comes from Schistocerca americana, assembly GCF_021461395.2. Classification (NCBI taxonomy): domain Eukaryota; kingdom Metazoa; phylum Arthropoda; class Insecta; order Orthoptera; family Acrididae; genus Schistocerca; species Schistocerca americana. Next base: position 148,594,622 of record NC_060126.1, on the reverse strand, counting down.
GGGCTAGAAGTTGCAGGAAGTGTTGGGGACTGAGTAGCAGATCACAAGCGTTTTGAAGCCTAGTACAAGGTTGGTTCAGGTGACTGACAGCATAGGGGAGTTACGTAGGAATTTTACAAAGGATGATCAGGTAGCGATAGTGGGTGGAGCATGAAACACTCTTGACAGAGGCGGGGAATATGATGTAGGTAAAGATGATAAAGATGGCTACTCAATCTGCTGGCACTAATGTGCATTTCGTGGAAGTGTTTCAGCTTCATGATCGGCCTCATCTTAATGCGGCTGTTAGGTGCGTTAACATGGTGCTGGAGAGGGTGCTGATGGCAGAGGGCGTGGGTCACATTTCAGTGGTGCCAGTTCGGTCTATAGGCAGATCAGGTCTCACTAGGCATGACCTGCACCTGAATAGGTGTGGCAAGATGAGGACGGCAAAACTCATAGGTGACAGTGTAGTGTATGGTGGACGGATCACTCATGGAAAAATTCCTGTAGTAGTAGGTGTTATAGCTGCACCGTTTTTAGATTGAAGTCAGCTGATCGGTATACCTGCTTAAAGGAAGTCCCTCTGTCTCAGGGCTCACCCTCAGAGGATGTCATGTTTCCAAGCAGAATAGGAATTAGCAAATGTCATCAAAATATAAGAGGTATTAGAGATAAAGTTAGAAAATTGCTTACAGAAGTTTACTCAATAATTATCGGTATGTTGGAGCACCCGTTACTTAATTTGAGAGTTGAGATGCTTCCTTTACAAGGATACAGATAATTTGGGTATTATTAAAGGTGTTCCTTGCAGAGTGGGGGTGTGGCTATGCATGAAATAACAGTATTCCAATTTAGTACATAAACACATCATTACACTCCACTAAACAGATATTTGAATGTTGTGCAACAAAAATTATGTTGGTATATCTCCTAAATTCATATGATCTGATGCAGACTTTTTTTTTCCTACCGTGTAGGGGAAAATTAGCACAGCCACAGACAATATATTTGTTCATTCTTTATTATTACATGGGTATTCTGTTATTAAAAGAGTGAAAGGCGTTTCAGACCACGATGCACAAAATTTAACCTCAAAAGTCTTTTGTACTCAAACAAATGTCGCATATAATTAGAAAATATGTAGGAAACTTCATCCAAGAGCAATACAGAGTTTGTTCAACCTTGTCAAGGAACAAGAGTTGTTGGATGTTCATACAGTCCTGATAACATAGATGATAAGTATAATGCTTTCCTTAACACATTTCTCATGCCCTTTGTGGGTTGCTTTCCATTATAACGTTCTGAACGGGGTACTAGTAGTATAAGGCAGGTCAGGTGGCTGACTAGTAGGATAAGGATATCTCGTAGAAAAAAGTGGTGATTACATCAAATGTTAGAAGCAGTCACAATCAAGCTGCACTAGCCCATTACTAACAGTATTTTAAGGTGCTTAAAAATGTTATTAGGAAGACAAGGAGTATGTGGTATAGAAATAGAATAGCCAATTCATAGGTTAAATTTAAAACCATATGTACAGTTGTGAAGGAAGTATCTGGTCAGCAGAACAAGGTCGACGATATAAAGTCAGTTTACAGTAAAAATATGTCTATTACTGATAAATCAGATATATGTACAGTATTTAACAATCATTTTCTGAGCGTTTCTTTTGAATTAAATTAAAATTTAGCCTCTAAAATGGATCGTATCACTATCTTGGCAAATGCGTTTTCGACATTGATGCATGAAGCGCTCCTCTGTGATACAGACAAGTGTGAGAAAGAGTCAATAATTAATTCACTAAAGACTAAGGACTCTCATGGTTATGATAAAGCGCTTAGCAGAATATTAAAGTACTTTGTTGCACATGTTATTACTGTATATACCCATATTTGTAATTTTTCTTTTAAGAATGGTCAGTTTTGTAGACGATTTTAGCAATCAGTAGTAAAGCCGCTTTATAAAAACAGAGAAATGAATAATGTAGACAATTTTAGATCTATTTCTATCCCATCAGTGTTTATTAAAATAATTGAAAACGCTGTGTATATAAGGGTAATCGATTATTTTGTACACACGTTTTGGCTCGGTTTCAAATAGTGGAGTTCAGAACCTAAGTTCATGGTTTGTACGAAATATACTAACGCTACATCACAGTAAGACTCTGTTTTTACAGTTTCTGACACACTGTTCAACAAAACCTGACGTTTTATTTTCACAGAATGGGCATATGATTAGTGAAACTGAACAGTTCAAATTTCTAGGTGTTCAGATAGATAGAAAACTGTCGTGGAAATTCACATTCAGGATCTTGTTCAAAGTCTTAATGCTTCCATTTTTAATATTCTAACGATATCTGAAGTGTATCATCGTTCGACACGAGAATTAATCTACTTTGCTTAATTTATTCGCTTCTGTCGTATGGTATTATATTCGGGGGTAACTCTTCCCATTCTAAAAGGATATGTTTCTGCTCAGAAACTGTCGGTACGTGCAGTAAGTGGTGTAAGTCCACGACCCTTTTGTTGACCCTTGTTCTTGAGACTGCTTATATTGACATTGGCGTCCCAATACATGTATTCCGTACTGACATTTCTTGTTAACAATATTAGCTTATTTCCAAGAATAAGCAGCTTTTATTTAATTAATACTCGGCAGAAGTCAAACCTGCATTTGGATCGCACTTCCTTAACTCTTGTGCAGAAAGGTGTGCAATCTTCTGCTGCATCCCTTTTCTGTAAGCTACCTCTCTAATGCAAAATTCTTGGCAGTAATCCACAAGCGTTGTAATCTAAACTAAAGAGTTTGCTCGTGGGTCACTCCTTCTATTCCGTGTAGGAGTTCCTTGAAAAAGTAAGCTTAGAGTTGTTGTATTGTTGATCGCTTTTACTTAATCTTAATGACTGACGTTTTTCGGGTTCGTAAACATTTTATTTTTATCTGTTATTACTTTTATGTTGTAATTTCATGTACTATCATGTTCCATGATCTTGGACATTTTCACCTCAATATGGTTCTAAGTAATTTGACGTGTAAATAAATAAATAAATATCCAGTAGAACAAAAGAAGACGTGGTTAGCTACCACTAAATGTCTTAGAGCTTAGAGAACCTCATATGCCGGAGACGCTTTTATGAATGGGACTCGGTTGTAAACGAAAGGTACGCTAGTTAGCAGTGGAACCAGGGACGCTGGTGACTTCATTAGGCAAATCACACTTACTTATAATCCTCACCGATTACCTTCTTAGAATCCTCTGTTAATGATTATTTTACCTCTCTCTCCTATCTATCCACTGCGTGGGCAATACCATGTAAAACATGGAATTTGATGCTGTAAGCAATGACAGACCATGCATTCTCCTAAAATCACATGTGCTTACAACAAATGACGCTTATTTTCGTACTTTTCCTACATAGTTTTCGAAAGAAAATAAATTAATTCCAAAGCATTAGGTTAAAATAGATAAAGATGTTTGCTCGTAAAATAAGCGCATAAACATAAGTATAATAGAGCAACATGCTCTAGGCGCCTCTTTCTCATAAACAATAACTTACGTAATGTAATATAGAAGACGCGCACCACGCTGAAACGAAGGGAATAATACCATCATTGTACCTTTACATTTAAGAAGCACATCAACATGTCAAATGGATTCTGCTTTGTAGACGTATTGAAGTCGATTGCCGAAAATATTACTTTAGGATTATTATAATTTTCTGTAGTTAGACGTACTACCTACTAATAGCAAAAGTACATTGTTGACTTTATAGTAGTGAATATATTGCTATATTGGCAAGAAACATGTCGTTTTTTCCCAAAATGTGCCATAGGCTATTCTCACATACTTCACAGTCGACACATACAGGAAATTGTGCGGACAATTCCAAACAGTGGGTCTTGAATGTTAGATGTGATGAAATTTTCAGTATCTCACTAAGAGTGCTTTTAATGTGCTTTTCATTATTTGTGTAAGTATAACTTGCATTGTACTGCCCATATGACGATAAAGAATTGTAAGTATAGACTGCATGTAATTTATGTATCCCGTGTGGTCATATGAACGGAAATTGTCACAGATAAAAATAACCATGTCTTCATAGGATGCATATGGGAGTGGAACAACGTTTTCTGTGTGATACAGTTTTCTTAAGTTTTCCATACACTTTGATTGGATGCACACTTTTCTAGCGAGCACAACACCCATACATTTTATTCCACTTCACTAATATTTCCAACTATTAAATGTTTATCAAGAGAATGAATTCCAATGATTGGTTTTGGTTCCTCCAGAATTAACCTTTTTTTCTCCCCACATACTAAGTCCTTCGAAACAGCCATCATATAAACTAAAGAAGTAATGTAAATCAATCGCTATAAATATAAACGCTATTCCGCTATGAATGAAACTGAAAAGAAACAATTTGCATTATTTTCAAAGAATAATTCCACAAATCTCTCCTAACCTCCTGGGAGACTTCTCGAAAACTCCTTCCACTGAATTTTGTGTGAATTTCTTCTTTGAGACTATATCCCCTACCCCAGTCCCTAAGTACCGCCATTCGTGCGAATTACTTCGTCAAACAAGACTTAGCTTCGTACCGTAATTATTTACTACACAGTAACAGCTACGATAATTCGAAGCTGCAATTGAGGTGGTAAATAAGGGAAGAGGGGACACAGAAGACTCACATACCACCAGCAACTGGATCGTCAGCGTGGACAGCAATTTCCGATATTACGATAATGAAATCTGTCTTATAGTAGGATAACATTATTAAGAATACCGTGCTCTTATTTTAAGACAGCTGCCGAGATTGGAGAGTCAAATGGAATACCCGATAACATTTCTTCCTGAAGCTGCGTAAAACCTCTGAAATATAAAGCTGTGCAGGACAGTCACCGACATCAGTCGATGTGTGTCCTAATTCATCAAACAGTCCCCTCGACATCATAGGAAGGTCTGAAGTTTTGAGATGTTGTACACGTTATCATGATAAAAGTCTTGATTTCAGCAATAAATGCTACGATAGTTAAAAACAATTGCCTTAGATTATTATAAGCCATGTAACATTTACTGCTCGAAACATTTCACCTCGAAACATTAGCTGCAGCTTCCAAGATTCATGTTTCTTATGCATGTTAAGCACGCCCTCCACACCTATACAATATGCCCGTTAGAAAATTTTTTAGTTTTGGTGTCGTTCCTATTAATCCCTACACACATATCTCCATCTCTCAGTGATGGGACTTTAGTTTGATGATGGTTTCCGCATGAAAAGTCCGTACTTTATGGCCATAAATATATACTAACAATACTTCGTGGTAGAAAGTTTTCTTCTTTTAGATAGTCTGCTCATTTCGCGAAAAGTAGTCATGTCTTTTTCATTCCTTCATAAGTGAAGAAATAAAATTTTGTAGATTATCTCACGAAATATACATAACAAGAATACAGTCTATGGATCACGTGAGAAAAGTATTCTATCAGTCTCAAGTCTGGAAGGACAACCACTTCATCGTAAACTTAATAGTCATTGGAGTTTAAGACAACTTCATAGTCGATAATTGCGTCATATACTTATAGTCGAGGACGGCATATGTGTACATCAGTTCAATCATATCTCCACATACCGGAAGATTAACTAATTCGCAGGCCGAGCTTTGTTCGAAGACAGCTGTCTTGTGACAATAGGGATCACAGAGCAGACAGCACAAGAATTATAAGATATGCTGTTACATCTACCTTAATTGCTGAGTCTACAATGTGCGAGAAAATTATATTTATATTACTAATAGATAAATTGCCATATCAAACCTAATAATACCGTTAGAGTAATGACGGACACTAAGTACAATGGTGTAATCACAACACAGTGACGTTATAATTACTGAATCAACAAACTGGATCAGAGCTATAGAAGTGAAATCATCTGAACGATCATTCTTGAAATTTTCAACAATATGATAAAGACGGCGTTGGAAGATAATCGAATTAAAGAATTGTTCCCTGGTAAAAGCATCTGCCTCGCCGCAATTCTGCTTTCCTGGGCTACGGTCGCAGGTGTGATGTCCTTAGGTTAGTTAGGTTTAATTAGTTCTAAGTTCTAGGGGACTGATGACCACAGATGTTAAGTTCCATAGTGCTTAGAGCCATTTGAACCATTTTTTTGCTTTCCTGGTGCTTTTGCTGGACAACTTCTGGCTCGCATCGGCTTATGGACATCACCTATATCCTAAAAACGTCTTACTCCAGGAGTCTTTTTGAACCAACCACAAGACTCACCGAATCTATGACGTGCTCTCTTACATTCCTGCCTGCATGTCCACCGATACTTGGAACATGTGCCTTGCTGAAAGTGTCCCGTTCGCTAAATTCCAAATTTAGCCACACCATAAATTAAAGACATCTTTTCCTTAACTGGCATTCCCAATGTATTGGAATATACTGTGCTCTTGGGACAAGCATTTCATGCCGCTCTCACCCCCACCACCTCACCGGCAGAAGAGTTACTATGTAATATTCAGTTTGGTATATGAGAAATCTAGCTGTTTCAACAAGAACGCACCCATGTGTCACGTTCTACATACGTTTCAGAGAATGCCCAGGTGTGTCATTGCCTGCTGTAAGTTCTGGAAAAATTTTCCATTTGTCGGTTAGTTGTCTCCCCAGACTCCAACTCCATCATGGAACGACGACAGTATCAGCTTAGTCTCCTAACTACCACCTCAGTGCTGGACGTTGTTTACCAGACCAGCGGTCTTCAACGCTGTCAACTGCAGCGTGGGTGTCTATAACTAACAATCAGAACATTTGTGCGCATAAATGAAGGCTCTCTATATTTGACCTCCCTATTACACTCTGATGTAAGAGAAACTTGGAATTATTTACGCAGGTTTCACAAATAATCACTAGTGCTTTTGTCCATACCTTCACTACTTGATGCTAGTCAGTAATATGTCATTGTATAGGTGCTGAGTTGATGAACACATTTTAGTAGTAGTTCAATATTCCTCCTATTTTACGTAGCGACTAGGAGCTGAAGGCTGACGTACCGTGAAACTATTTGAATGTTCACTCGGTGGGAACAAGGCTCGTGTAGCCTGGAGTCCCGACACAACAGACGGATTACATATGCGCTAAATCGTTATGCACTGAAAAATGTGAAATATAATACGGAATACAGACGAATATGTTGTGTCGACTGTGACGCGAAATTTGTTCCAGTGGCCAGAGTTATTGGTACAGCCCTAACGACATGGACATTGTAGTTTCCTGAGTTGAACTTCTCTAATGACTGGTCGATATTCACAACATCACTATAGCTTCGTTTTCATATCTAAGAGGGAAGTAGTAAAAAAACGGTTTTCTAAAGTAGATGAATTACTAGTTATGAATAACAAAATCAGTAAGTCACACTTCGGTACCACACCATTTGGTGTTCAATGATTTTGTATTAGTATCCTGAATCACTATATTCGCTAGACACATTTGTCTGTAGACCTGACATACAGCGCCGTATCACCCAACATCTCCTGTAATACAATATGAAAGTAATGAGTCTGATCCAGATACTGAACCCCAAAAAAGATACAAAAATTGATAAAACGAGGATTTCAGTAAAATATCTACCTCGCGTTAATGCTCCACGTCACACCGTTGTTCTAGTAGATGGCGAACCAGCACTTGCATGATGTGTACTCTCGGTGAATCGGAGGCACATAGCACCCACGTTACTTCATGGTGCACGCAACAATTGAAGACAGTTGACGATCGGTAAATTCATTTCCGGGGAAACGATCCCTGTCAGTTGGCTGAAGATAGCCGATGCCATGGAGTTCGACGAGAGTGCGTTGCGATTGCAAACGCTGGAAAAATACTTCCTCCTTTGGAGGAAGTACGCTAAGGTAAGTCAAATTTCCGTTTCACCTAGACTTACATGTATAAAAGCTACTTATGTCCTGCACGTTGTGTTATCCGATTATGACATTTGACATTGTAAAGAATGACATGACACAACATCGCTAGAGTAGGTGTCCAGCAGTGGACAGCATTTAGCACATCGAGATAATATGCGGCGAACGTTTCTCGCTTATCGCCCAACGATGTTAACTTTTACCAGAGACATAAAGCGATTCATCACCTTTATTTATTTTTTTATTTCCTTGGCATTAGTTGCATGTGAAGATTGTTGTACTGCATTTAAGGGAGATTTTGGCATTTAATCAGAATTTGAAATTAAGTCACATGAAGCGAAGTAAATACGCTGATGACACTTAAATGAGAGGTACGAATTTAGTATTATTTTTGGTACGTCGACGTTACCTTTTGTATAGATGGCTGTGAACGCTCATGAAGAACGTTAGTGTGTTACAATCTCTGCATTCGACGTGAACTGGCAACGCATGGGGGGAAGTCTTACGTGAGTAATTGTATCGTTGTGAGCCTAAATACGTGCAGACAAATACGAGTTAACATAGATGATACAAGTAGACACACAAAATTTCGCACCCAAATCGTATCACTCTCTCTTTCTTTCCGTCTACCTGTTACGTTTGTATCGACGTTCGAACCCTTATTTCTTGAGTCTGTGACTATTTTTGTTTCAATTAACATGTTTATTTTCTATTTTATACAGTTCCGGTACCAGTGTTCGATAAGATTATGATTTTTTCATTAACGTTGCAATGCCCTGTACACAGGTACAGCCGTTGCAGGTTGGTCAGTTCCAAATTCACTGTCTCCTAACTATGAATGTAATCAGCACGAAACTGTGAGTATCGACTTTAAAATTCATTCATCAGCATTTGCGTGAATAATGTTGTGCTGCACTGCGTGCATTCACATTTTAAATAGCGCTTCAAGAGAATATCTCTTAGACCTGTAAACAATATTACGGTTTTACATACGTCACTAGTAGTTGCTTATAGATAACGTATTTTACTGTATCTCACATTTTATTTTATTGTTTTGCAGCTAGGGGGTGGTCTGGAGGAGTGTACCAGTGTACCCCTGGTACACAGTTACTCCACGGATGAGCTGGCGTCAGTTCTAAGCTTAATTCACAGCTCCGGTGGCGATACCTATCCAGTGGAGGAAGAGGAGAACCCCTGGGACGGCGACTGGCCAGGTTTGCCAGAATATTACTGTAAGTACCCACAGATTGTCAAGAGTACAATTTTGTTTCTAAACTGAATTCTGGTGGTGCGAAAATCTTCAAGACTCTATTACGTTACCTGAGATCTTGTGATCGTGCATTTTCTAGAATTTTTTTGTTTCATTCTAAACAGTAAGCTTAAATTTTGATGTATTATAGACATATCTTAGTTGTGCCAGAGAGTGATTTCATTACGTAATTGAGGTATATTTGTGAAGGGGTATTACCTACACACTAGTTGGAGAATGGTGAAGGAGGGAGAATTGTGAGTTCTTCGAATGCACACGCAGAAGATGTTGTTTGCAATTGTGGCGTCCTCAACACTTTGTCTCTCTGTCTACATTCTCAGCATAGTACTAAGACTACTACTCCTTCATTTCTTGGATTATGTAATACGTACGTTGTGTGATGTGACGTAAATGCTTAGAAACAAATAGTAGCAGTTGGTACATGGTCATCAGGCCACTAATTTGCATAGTGATATCAGACAACTACGAAACTGTCCCATTCTTAGCGATGTACCAGTGAAAGAGCAAATTGGCACCTTTATACTTATCACGCGATACTGTAACACTGTGAGACTACTGACATGAAAAAGGATGTGAGCACTCTCACAGCATTAATGCAGTTAGCTATATCACACATATCTATAATTAAAAGAGAAATGAATTTGCCATATATCGGTGTAAATTTTGCTCTTGTGTTTGAGGAAGAAATAGTATTTGGGATGCGCACTGTGGAAAAACGTAAGTAACAGTTACATATAAACAATAAGTCAGCGAAATAGTGTTAGGAAAGGAGATTCGTTTAAGACATTGTGCACATGAGTCTCTGAAGTATCATTGTAGAGCATGGAGCGAGACAGACGAGAGTTCATCAGTTTAAAATGTGCTCATTGTGTTTTATGTTTAGTCGGGATAAAAGGCCATTAGATTTCGTAGGAACGTAGATGCCTAATACTCATGATGTTAGATTGCTAGTTAAAAACTACAAATCACATGTGACTTATAAGTAGTTCAAATGCCAATTCTTGAACTGTCACACTTATCTTCCACAGGTGGGGGATTCGAGCAGCCGCAACCACTGGATGGAGCAGGAGACACTGTGCCCAGAGAACGCCGGCTGCTGGACGTGGTGTCAGAGGAGGAGGAGGAAGAAGAAGATGGAGAGAGAGGTAAGGAGTCAGAGGAGGTAAGACGAGGTTCAGGTCTTGTGCGGTGGCAAGGACTGGAAAACCTGGCAATAAACGAATGCGACACAGAAGAAGAAATTGATGACGTAACATATGGTTCAGGTGTCGTTCACTGGCTGCTGAAATGTTTTTGTGTTCGACTCTGATGGAGGTGCTCCAGCACCTTTCGCATAGTTTAGTGCCAACCGAGGAATAATGCAATGCAAGCCTTGTTTGAAATTATCTGTGTACGCCATTGTCAGTTGAATGAAGCCTAAGTAGATTTCCTGTCGGATAAAGCTAAAAAACAGCCAGAGGATGACACCTTAATCACATTATTAACAGGTGAAATGTGATTTAAAGCATTTGTTAAAAATTAACATTAGTAATAAGTCTTTACCCGCCCGGGTAGCCGAGAGCGCTAAAGCGTCAGCTTCCGGGACACGGGGAGGCGAGCCAGCCTCATATTAAATTGCGGAATAACGACGAGAGCTGGTGAGCCGGCCAGCCTGGATGTGGTTTTTAGGCGGTTTTCCACATCCAAGTAGGTAAATACCGGGCTGGTACCCACGTCCCGCCTCATTCACATGCTACACAAACATTCTGAAAATGTCTTCGCATTTGATCATGAGCTCTACACTAGACACAGACAGATGGAGTACACAGAGTCTGCTCAGGTTGAGTTATTACTTCAAGAAGAGTATCCGGCAGACAAATTAATCTCTTTAACACTGTCAAATCTGATATGACAATGTTGACCCCGTAGCTAACAGGGAATGGGCAACAGGAAAATTTCCTAGGATATTAATTCTATCAAATATGCACCTTATGGTCAGTAATATCATGAGAAAGCTTATTCGACAGAGTATTTTGCGGTTGCCCATTTGAACACTTTGATGGATTTCGGTTAGTTTAGTGATAGGTTGCGGTTTATCATTAGTGCATTGATAAAAACCTAGCCATACTTATTAGTAAAAAAAATTTCACTACCATGCTAAATATATAGTCAGTCTGACCAAGTTACATGCGGCCCTTTAGTTTAAAAGACAAAAAAACAGATCGAACCCAAGTATCATGAACTTTTAGCGGTCCAGTAAGTACATTTTGTTGTTGTTGTCGTCTTTAGCCTGAAAACCGGTGTGATGCAGCTTTCCATATTGTTCTGTCCTATGCAAGATTCCTCATCTACGCAAAACTACTGTAAGCTAGATCCATGTGAACCCCTTTGATGTATTCAAATAGTGGTCCACATCTACAATTTTTACGCCCCACACATCTCTATATAATTAACTTGTTGATTTCTTCATGCCTTAAGATGTGTCTGCATGCTTCTTTACCGAAGTTTTGCAGTAGTACCACATTTAAAAATTTTCTATTCTCTTGTTGTTTGAACCACTTTTCGTGCCTTTCACTTCCATATAAAGCTAAACTCCAGACAAATAGATTCACAACTGATTTCATAACAGTTAAATCTACATTACATGTGAACAGATTTATCGGTTAGCGAACTGCTGTTGGTGCTATCGCCAGTCTGCATATTACATGCTCCCTAGTGCAACCATAATCAATTATTTAGCTTCCCAAATAGCAAAACACATCTGTTTCCTTCAGTGGCTTATTTGCTCGTTACTGCACCAGTCTCACATGATTTAAATCAACTACTGCGCACCACTCTTAATTAAAATGTTTCTTGTCAAACCTGTTTCCAAGACATTCTCTCAAGTGGTCTCCTGTGTCCCTAACTGTCTCTGCCAGACTTAAAATGCCATCTGAAAAACTATTTCTTCTCACTGAACCTAAATTCCTCTTCCACATTTCTCCCAGATTTCCTTTATTGGCTACTCAGCGTACGGAATGAAGAGCGTATGGGAATATTCTACAGAACTGCGTAATTTTGTATTCAGTCACTACTTCCCTTTCATGCCCTTCGACATTTTTCTTTCCCTAGTAATAACGCTCCTATACTCTTTCATTACTATTCACGATATTCATGGTTCTTCATTTAGCATTTTCTATCAAACTTATTTTGTTACACATCTCTCCTTCCCTTTGCTTGTTTGTTGGGTCTAGTTTTATATTTTCTCGTTTGGTCAATTAGATTCAATATATTGTGCATTATGACACGGTTTTATACTGAGTTTGTCTTCCTGCCTATTTGAATAGTTTCTAAATTTATTATTTCGCCCCCTAGGACTACTCGCTCGTCTTTTATTGTGTTCTTTGCCGTCTTTCAGTCAATCGTTACGTAATGCTCTTCTCGAACTTCTCTACAACCTCTATTTCTTGCAACTGATTCAGGTATCATCTTGTTAGTATCCTATACTTCTGCAGATTCTTGTTCAGTGTTAAGCTGCTGTGCGTAACCAATAAACTGTGCTCATGGTCTCCATATGCCCATAGAAATGTTTCAAGACTTAAAATCTGGTTTCGAAACGTATATGTTACCATTTCCCTGTGTCTCCTCGTCCATTCCTTATGCACAGATCTCTTTCATGACTTCTAAATGTGAAACATTACATTATTACACGAATTACATATTGTTTCATTATAAAGCAAATTAAAAACACATTTTTATATACGCTACAGTTACTTAACAAAATTCTATAATTCCTGCATTTTCTTTACATTCAGTGATATCTCTGTTATCCTAAAAATTATTCTTTCCCAGTCGTTGCTGAAGCCCTTTGTATTTCTCAAATTAAAGAATTTTATACACATATTTATATAAATATTTGTCATTTACATCATGCGACTCATCGATGTACAAAAATTTCCCAAAGAAATTATTAATAATGTGACTCACAGAAAATTTCGTAGTTTCTTAAGTCACACTATACATTTAGCTCCTTTTAGTCCATTATCTGTGTGAACATCACGTAACATATTATCTACGTTTGCCCTTGACCGAGGAGACGGAAAGTGTATGTACCTGTTGAGAGAATATTAGCTGTTAAACTTCGAAATTTGCGTATCGAACAACGGAAATTGGATGCAAAACAGTGAAACACTTGCAAGACGATCCGCGAGAACGTTTGAAATACTTCAGTGTCAGGAATTGGGATCACTTCAGGTCGCAAATGCACATGCCATTGCTCATGGTGCACTCTTGTTTATACGTTTCAACCCATTTCACAAATATAATATAACACAAGACGCATGAACAAATCCTGCTTCTTATGTTTTAGCGTTATAAAATACTTTCACAATATAAAGAACTAAATTTATTATTTTTCTTAGAAATTACTAAAATAATAATGTCAAACAAAATCTTTTAGTGAAAAAGGAGACGTATTACCCGGGAAGTGACTGAAGTAAATTCAGCAATAGTAACAAACTTAACCTCATCATCCACACTAAGGCTTCGAAAGACTTATGAGAAATAATTAGCACTGAATAGATTGTCTTAGCAGAAATATGAATAAAATGATTCATAGGCACACAAATAACTATAAAGGATACCACACATTTGTTTCTGAAGAGAGAAAAACCTTTAAAAAGTGCAGAAAAGGAAAATTAGTAATACCGCGATTGAAAGAGACTAAGGAAACGAAAAACATAAAGACAACTCAAAGGTTAGGCATAAAACGTGTTCTGACTAGCCCATGATTCCTGGAAGTCAGTACAACCAGTGACCTATGTTCATGGGACACGTGATAAGTATGTCACCAATCTCTTCAATCGTTGTTTTCAGTAGCTTAATCATGGTACTTTCGCTGGATCTTCAATCAAATAGTTAATTATTTGGTATCACGAGGCCAATTCCAACGTCAGAAAACATCTGAGAGGGTCCAGGAATCAAATTCCTGGTCTTTTTTCATAGTGGGTAACGTATCTAACCTTTCGACTACAGTGGTGGTCGGAGTAAGTAATTGTGAAGTAAATATGATCAAGGATTAATATATTACTTACACATCCACATTCCTGTTTGAAAGCAGTATAACTGTGCTTAAATATGGTCAACAGAAAAATTCCGGAGGAAAGTCGGGAAGAAGATTAATAAATGCAATTTCATGTCCAAGGAACAAAAAGCATGAACTTATATTATAAAGGTTCTCATTGACTCAAAAGTAGGAGTCCCACCGAAAATCCATAAGCAGCATTATCCAAAATTATATACAGTTAGTCTATAAACACACTCATTGTCAGAAATACACAATTACTGAATGAAATTCTGAAGCAATAATAGACTTCACGTAAGTGACACGCAGGAAAGACCATAAATGGCTCTGACACAAAAATTACAGACGTTGAAATTTCCGTAGGCTCTACGTTTAATTCTTTTAATGTAACTAGCGTATTTTGAAAATACGTCAACTTATGATGTAGTATAGAATATGTTGTAAAGTGACTGTGTAGCTAAGAGCTGAGGGTTGGCCATATAGCCATAGCATGTAATACAAAAGATACACTGTACCATAGTCACATTTTGTAGTTACTAGCTATGAGTGCAAAGGGCAGAGGTTGCAGTCATATAACCAGTCTTACCTGCAATGGGCCAGTACCTCATTGAGGGTCACAATAAACGTACTTGCAGTACTTAATCTAGCCTCAGGAACAGGACAGATTACTGTGATATGACATTGGTAAGAAACAGAAAAAAGAGCAAATGTCCTAATGAAACTTGGAAAGCTTCTCCCTGGTACGTTAGGGGAAATCGAAAAGGCTAAACATTTGAAAGAAAGCAAAATAGAATTTTCACAAGTTATAGAACAAAGGAGAAAATTTCTGGAAGTAAATATGTAGAAGAATATACTTTGATCTACAGCGGGGTAACACAAGAACAAAGAGTAATTAAAAGTGTTGCCATCTACAATCCTAGAAAATATTAGAATAAAATACTTGAGTATGAATGAACGCATTGTGCTTGTGGGATTTATAGGTAAAACAGTAATACAAAGAACAACAGAAACTACTGCTTCAGAAGAAGGAAATATTGACGCCTCCAGGGCCGTTTACAAAAATTACAAGCAATATTTAACACCTTGAATAAAAACCAGATGTCTTTTATGGAAAATGTAAACGCTATAATTGGAAAAATACCAACTTCAATAACAGCAGGCAGATTTGGAGAAACGTATGTAATGAAAACGGAAAAATATACAGCGATTGTGCAAACTTATTTAAAAATTTAGTAAAACATAGAAGGTTATCTGTCTTAAAAATATCAGAAGTTACCAATATTTGTAAGTGATGTAGACGCATAATCACCTTACTTTTAATGTGAGAGATTATCAGCTGGAAGAGAGTCCTACCATGTCCTGTAGTATATCATACTTCCTGGCAGACGTATCTCCGAGTCATTAAGAAAATAATTTTTTTAAGAAAATAAACATGCTCCATCAACAACAGCATATTACCTGAGGTATTTTGATGATAAATTGCTTCTACATGATGACTCATTGTATAGCACGAGGATTACAATATCTTAATTTACATTATATTAAAATCTACAACTTTCAACAATAATTTTAAGATACATAACGCCAACTTACGCCTCACAAACCTGGAGCATTCAGGCCCCCCTCCACGAAGTACACTCACTTAACTTGTAAGCAAACAGACGTATCATCAAATTTGGCACAATAATAAAATATTTCCACGGTAAATTGTTACACAGAAATCAGTCAGTTTATACACGCAAATGTACGAAAATTAAGCACCACGTAACTAGGCCTTATTTCACAAATAACTACTCAACTACTTTTTTAAAAAAATACGTTTCCTTTCTCCAATGTGAATGATTTACAATACCTACTAATCAACAAAATAAATAAAATTCACTAAAATTGAACAGCAGTGTGGTATATAAAACACCATTCACCAGTTTACTGGCCCCTCAGGCTGCCTTCTTACAGAAAAAAAAACATCGAAAAATTTTCTACTAGTTGGCCACAGAAAACTGTATTTTAGGGATGGATTCGGCATTTCCTATCATTTCTGGGAAGACCCGTTGCCCTCATGCATGTTAATGTTGACAAGACTTTCCAGGTTTTACCTGCAGCTCTCAAAGCCGGCGATCCCACCATGAGTGGATTTTTGCGATAAGCCACATTCAGAAAGTCCGTGCGGTCTCTTATGGTTTTCCGGTGGCAGAAACTTTCAGTTGCTTTACGTGTGGTGGAAGAGTGAACAAATGGCAGTAATGGCTGCATCGGAAGTCATAAACAACTGCAAGATGAAAGTCGTGGTTTGGGAAAATTAATCTGTACACGGTACAAGGACAAGACAGTAAACTCAAGAGTGTACGAAAAAAGGACTGAAACATAGTAGACGGTATTCCTAGTATCTGTTTGCCAAAGTGTTTCGAAAAATAAGGTACAAAATTATGAATCCATGTTTCATGAAAGAACCCTGAAAGAAGAAAAAAATAAGGGGTGAATTGTGTAACAGGCGATCAAAAAGTTTCCTTTAGGAAACCGTAAACTTTAGAATCGGTTTGCCAATTAGTCGTAGTCGATGCGAGCACTGAGGCAATCACCGCACCGACGCACCAGTATGAAGATACGTGTACGGTAAATACCCTGTACTGATGTGTGAAGAAGTCCGTAACTGCCTGCTGCACATCCTCCTCCGACAGAAATCATTGACCCTTGAAGGCCTTTTTAAAGCGACCGAAAGCGTGATAACTGCAGGGGGCTTGTGCTCGTTTGTCTCCACTTGAGCTGACGAAATTCCCCGTTACGTCATTTCCAATATTCGGGTTTGTGTTATTGTGCAACAACATCCTTTGCAGTTTTCTTGGACTTTTGGCTTTCATAGCACACTTTAATTTCTCCAGTGTTGCGCAGCACGTTTCTCCAATGATAAACGCACCAGTTTCAGTGAAATCATCAAGCAATGGCCCAAAAGTCAAAGCGCAGCAAATGGCTGACGCTTGAACTCCTTGGTAGGAGGGGACGACGTGTGCAATTTTGTTCATTCTTCGAAGAAAGTCTACCAGTGTTGGTGCAACGTCAGCCATGGAAACAGTAACAGATCGTTGGCTCTGTTTCGAAGTGTTTGGTAACAACAACGAAATAACTCACCTGTTTGCATATAGCGAATGCACTACGGAAAGACACGAACGCCACACAAAACTCTTGCCTGCATTTGACTGCTTATGTACGAGCCTGGGTGTTCCGCTGTATTCCATATACGCTGAAATGGAAACGCAATCAGACGGACTTTCTTTATCACCCCTTGTATAAACCACCCTTTTGGAATGACAATAAAATTGTCATGTACTGTGCTTGTTACTATATCACCCCAAACTCTGTTACATCTATTGGTTTACCGGTGTTTGGAGTTACTGGACCTTTCCAGGGCTCAGTAACGTCAAGTTCAAGTCATATCGATGTTTGAGTGTTCTGAGAGAAGTTCTCAAGATTCTCAATCCTAGCTGTATGTCAAGCTGTTGAGTTCCGGGAATCTATTGACCGATATTTCTTTGGAAATATATGAGCGCATAGCGTATAAATTGCCGAGGACTACCCTCAATTTCTTCCATCTATCGCGCAAACTAACTTCCTCTCTACGATATAAATGGGTTTAACACAAACATCCACCATAAGAAAATAAGTTCCTAAAAGCGCTGCATTGTACACTTTACTTTCGCGGAAATATGGTCACAACTATATAAATACGTCGCCTGTGGTCTCTGGCCTTTCGAGTATCCAGCACGGTTCTGGGATCCCAGGTAAACAACGAAAACCCTCCGATTTGATATACACTCGCTGGTTAGAGGTGTCTTGTGAGATCCGAATGACGTGGCCTGCACTTTAATGGAAAACGATGGAACTGAGATTGGCGGGTCGGATCCGTCAACGATCTCCGCAAAACTTACCTGCCGTTTTGGCTGTTCACAGAAATAACCACGCGTGCGCATTAACTGTTGCACAGCATATGTACCAATCGAACCACCTCATAAAGAAGACGAAAAAGTTTTGTAACATTAAACAATCGTCTGCTCGAACGATTAGCAACTCACCTGCATAAAACCACAAAGCTTTAATGAGTAGGCAGCTTATGCTCCTCATTGTCATTTTCTTCTTCTGGTTCATTCTGTGGATGTGTCTCAAGAACATGCTCCTCTTGTCTAGATGACGACAGAAATTTTCTCTTCTTTGGTATACAGTTTCTGGTTTCTCGGTTTCTAAACTGACCATCGTCTGTTTTGCGAGGTCCTAATGTTTTGCCGAGGATCTTGCCTTCTATTGTTTCATGTCTCTGCATCACTCCATTACTTGCTGAGTTGAGAGTTTCTGCTGAAAATAGAGCTTCAGGGCATATCACTGTTTGATAATGTTTCAGTTCTGCATTTATCGAAATATTCTTCTAATTGTAGGTGTGGAATTTACTTTATATGCTAAGATCGTTTTGTTTATTCATGCTCAAATTGCTTCTTCTTCGGTCAGTCCAATGTCTATCCATTTTCCAAAGTATCCGACGACGGAGACCTGTAGGCCTGCTTTAGCTGCGTGTCTCTGCAGCTCAGTGGTTTGGTTAACTGCCTCTTCTAGTGATTCCGAGAATGTCGCAATACCATCTGAGAATGCTAGACAATCTACCCGTCCTTTATACTTACACGCCTTTTGTATTCCACCCATTCCTTTCATTCCTTGTCGCCACTCTCTGATCGCATTTTCGAGGACACAATTAAGAAGCATAGGGGAGAGTCCGTCTCCCTGTCTCGCCCTGGTTTCAATCTTATAGGCCTCGGAAAGCTTTCTTCTGAACTTGACCATGGACGTTATGACGTTTATGGTCTATTTAAATAGTTCACGACATTTTGTATCCAAAGTAATCTCTCCTAAAATTTGGAACACAGTGTGTCTGTCTACAAAATCTTAGGCTTTCTTGAAATCTATGAATGTAAACACGACCTTTTTTGCTCTACAGTTTTTGATAAGCAATTATCAGTTTTAGATTCAGGATCTGTTCTGCGCATGATCTCTCGTTTCTTAAGCCTCCTTGATACACACAAATTTATGGATTTAACTGTTCTTTCACTCTGTTTAGCAGTGCTTTTGAGAATATCTTATAGGTCACACGTATTAATGAAACTCCCCTGTAGTTCCCATGTTCCGTTTCATCGCCTTTCTGGTAGGATGTATTAGTGGCGATGTTCAGCCCTCTTGAAGTAGCTCTTCTTCCCAGAGTTTCCGTATAATTTGTGTTAGTTCTGTGATCACATTCTGGTTCGCATACTTAGAGAGTTCTGTGATGATCGCGTCTTCCCCAGGTGCATCGTTATGTTTCAATGTTCTTATAATATTCATAACTGCTTCTAAATTTGGTGGTACCAAGCCGGGTTTGGGATCTTTCTCATTGTAACTGAATGTCTCGGACAGTGCTTCACAATTCAGGAGGTCTTCAAAGTATTCCCCCAAGATCTGATTATTTTCAACCTTTCCATTCACTGACAAACGCCTTTATACTTAAAGCTGATGTTTGAAGGATCTTATTTACTTAAGTTGGCCTTGAATGTTCTTTAGAAGTCACGCGAATTGTTCTTCCGGAGACATTCTTCCATTAGAGTTACACGTTCTTGCAATAATTGCTCTTGAGACTTCGGATAACTTTAGCAGTGGCTTTCCGTACTTGTTGAAAGTTCTTTAGCTTTTCTGGAGTTTTATGAAAGCACCAATCAATCCACGCTTTCCGCCGCTTTTAGATATCTTTACCTAATACTACCGACCACCATGCATGCTTCTACCTCTTCTCAATGCGAATTGTTTCCTTTGCGCTGTCAGTCAGTGCATCTTTCAACTGCTCTCAACGCCCATTTACATTAAAGGAAGACAGAAGACTGTATACGATGATTCAGCACTGGATATCGAGATTGTTAGAAGATGGATTCATCGCTGTAACAAAGGTGACGCATCGCTGAGCGGCAGGCCTGTGCCTTTATGGCTTCCACACAACATTCAGCGAGTCGGCAGCATTCGTGGTTGTCGTCGGTTGAATTCATACGATTTGTTTCACATTACCTGCGTCAGTAATTTGTGATGATTATTCAACATCTGGGATATTCGAATGATTGCGCAACTTGAGTACCAAGAATGTTAACCCATCACGATAACGAGGCAAGGAAAAGAATTGCCTCTCAACCCATGCAGCTCTTCCGTTTGAAGGGAGACGAATTTCTTGATAGAAATTGCCCAAAGACGAAACTTGGTTAGATTTTTTTAAACCAGAATCAAAGAGGCAGTAAATGGAATGGCATCACATAAACTCACTGAAGGAAAAGAATATCAGAACTCTGCTATCGGCAGAGACGTTAAGATTTCAGTATTCTGGAATGCAGAGTGTGTGTTTATGGTCGATTTTTGGAGCGGGGATTATCAATCAATACAGATTAAAACGCTACCATCTTCAGGCACCTTAAAGCACGTATTCTTATAATTCGCCCAACGAAAGTTATGGCTGATGTTCTTCATTTGTATGACGATGAAACTTCCAGTTGTTTCGGCCCTACAAGAATCTTGTCGTGGAATTCACTTTGAAAATGATGACGCTGTGAAAACATTTTTGCTTCAATGGCGTCAGAAGCAGCACGAAGAGTTTAACTTTACTAAAATATATCCCTTTGTTAAAAGCCGGATCGAGACAAAGAAGATAGACGGCAGTTATATTGAAAGTACTTAAATCAATCGGCAATGTTGCTTTGTCAGCCTAAGTAGTTGCATTGTTAACAAATTAAAAAAGGAGGCATTACTGCGTCACTTAACACCTATAGTACCAGAAACGTAATTTCACAATTACATATCTCGAACCAAAACGAAATACGTTAATAATCCGGTATTATCTTTCTTTGTTACAGTCCAATTTCCTTGAATCACACAAAAAGTTCGAAGGAGCAATCTTTACATTGCACGTGAACATCTGTTGTACAGTTTATACGAATAGGTGGGTACATGACACTTGATAAATATTTGTTTACCAGTTCCACGTAACACTCCTCCTTCTCCCCCACAGCCCACCCACTATTCCTTTCATACATGCATATGATTCAGACAGCATTTAAAATTCATTGGTAGCAAACGAAATTGTGAGTACTACTTTGCCAGTGAGACGTTAGTGTGGATGTAAGCCAACTTTAATGAGCACAGTTTTTCAGCTACTTGTTTTCTACCTTAAATATATCATGAAGTGAGATATTTATCTGAAGTTTATTTGTTGAAAGTGGACTTTCTATCACAGGTAGCATCTGGTACTCGTCTTGAGAGTGGATTTCCTATCACATGTGGAAGTGAACACAAATTCTAACCTGTAACATGCAAGAATGTTTGAGACTTAACGATTTTCTTTTGTACCATGCATCAGTACAAAATAAGAAAGTGCAAGATTACCATTCTTGGCAGTAAGCTCAAAATAATTAGAAATTTCACTCTCATTAGTTTTCATTTTAACAGCAACCTACACTCTTGAGACGAATTCCCGCTGTTTAACAGTAATAAATAACCATTGTATGAACACATTGTTCAGATGAAATCAGGACTGTCAATTTTTGCGTCCGTCTACTGGTAGTGATCTTGAGACTTCACGACAGACTGAAGCTGTGTGCCACAGTGGGACTCGAGCCTGAGACTTTTGTTTCCATGTACAAGTACTCTACCAACTAACGTACCAAAACACGGGTCCCAGGCCACCTTCATAACCCTATATTTGTTTGTACATAATTTTCTATTTTTTAACCGTCACAGAAGTTTTTCTAAATATTGATCTTCAACATTGTTGTCGTGGTGATCAGTTAAAGACTGTTTTGATGAAGCACTCCATGCTTCTCTGTCCACTGTAAGTCTCCTTATCTGAGAATAATCTGATTAACTACTGCAACTTACATCCATATATATCTTCCTACTGTATTCATCGCTTGGTTTCAATCTACGACTTTTACCTCCCACACTTCCCTCCAGTAATAAACCAGAAACTATTTGATGTCTCATAATGTGTCTTGTCAAAGTGTCCCTTCTTCCAATCACGTTGTGCGACTAAATTCAATTCACCCCGATTATATTCAGTACCTCGTCATTAGTAAATGGGCTACCCGTGCAATCATGGGCATTTTTCTATAGCAAAACATTTCAACAGCTTTAACTGTCTTTTTGTGTAAACTGCTTATTGTCCATGTTTGACTACTACACATCGATAGACTCTATACAAAAACTTCCAGGAATGACGTCTTAACACTGAAATGGATATTCGATGTTTACAATTTCCTCCTCTTCAGAAACGGTCTCCCTACCAACGCCACACTACATTTCATGTCCTCTTCCAATCTTAGGGGAGATCAATTATTTTGCTGCCCAAACAACGAAACTCATATGATACTTTCACATTGTCATCAGGAATCTCATTAACGCTATTTCCACGCCACAGCATGTTAAAAACAACAAGTACATGCCTAGGATATGTCAATATACACAAGTGTTGACATTACAGAAAATGAGGGGTAGAAAGGAAAGCGCTTATTACCTACATAATGCAGTACGCAGCATTAAGAACTGTACATGTGCTCAGAAAGAACAACAAAGCAGAATACGTACACTCACTGGTTATCATCAACTAAAAGTTTTACATCACAGACTCATAACAGATCACGCCAAAAAAGAAAACGTGCAAAATCAGAAACACAAACCAACATAGCTTTTCTAGATCTTTATAAAAAATCCATTACTTTATAGAGGAGAACCATAGTAGTTGTTACGAAAAACTACTTTCATGAAAATTAAAATCTCGCGATACTTCATACTCAGTAGCCTACATACCTATTGTCTAAATATTGTCAACAGCAGATACACATCAGATGTAGTTAGCACAATATCAAAAAACCCTACCATAGACAAGAACTAAAGGGCGGAAAATTTCTAAGTAAGTGATGGTAAGAAAAGAATTTTCGGGTGATAATCATAGAATACCTAGACTGCGTAATACTATATGCCAAAAATTACACCAAAAGATATGAATTGGTGTCCCTTAAACAACAGTTAACCGGCGGGAAAATAGTAGGTGACAACAAGCGGGGAACCCGAACAACCATTTCAACCATAAGGAATCCTCAGAAAATCTCACTTGGCTATGAAATTGTTATTCACTTGTGAATACAATATTCCAACCTATGTAGTGAGTGATGAAACCTATCTAGATCGGAACTAACACATGGAAGGCTCTGTCACAAAAAGTACTGAGTGAACGGGCCAGGCTAAAAGCAGGGTGAGCGTACGAAAACCAACCAGATTACAAAGCAGAAGGATAGTAGTTAAGGTTCATATGGGCGCAAAAAGGAGCATCATTTGTTCTGTCTAAGACTGAAATACCTGGCAGCTGTACGTCACCATGACAAATATAATAAAAATAACACTAAAAATGTTTGTTGGTTCCTGAAAAAATCGTATAGCTATATTGGAGATATCTTAATTTTCAGTTTCACAATATCTTTCGGGCCCAGCCAACATCTGGTGACCTGTAGGCAGCTAAAATTTGAAATTACAAGATCTTCCCATAATTCGAATGTAACTATACATAATTGCATGGTTCACAAACTTACAAAAATTATAAAAAGCAAAGGTTTTACAGTTGGGGAAAATGTACATGCGACACGCAATTTTATGTTCTCAAGAAGCAATTGTAAATACCATACATTAAGAAATGCACATGGTATTTCAGGTGCAATAGCTTCTCACTCGCAGAGACAGAAACTTAATGTTCCAGAGACAGAGCTGCAGTTAACGTGCGCTGTGGCCGATAGAGGACACCGCCAGGTGGCGGAACCGTCAGTATCATAAGGAAATTCAACATAAGTTGTATATCCAGCTTACTAGCAATGACAAACGTAAAGCGAAAACTCATAAAAACGTGTAAGATATGACAGTAAATGTTACATTCGTGAAAATTACAGCATATAGACGTATACTGAAAATTGCGACAAACGTCACCGTACATTTTTTGTTATAAAGAGTGGCCGCAAAGTGTGCATGATTTTTACTTCCAATGGGGACTGAAAACATTCTCTAAAGTACGAAAACTCAATCTCTTGTTCCAGTGATAAGCTCGTTAACTGAACGGTTATGGAAGCGTCTTCTGCGTATGAAAACCTCTAGGTCTTTCAAGATATCCAAATAAAGAACTTTAATAATGAAGACATTTTTTCCCACGTCACGAAGCTGATGGATGGACTAACTTAAACGAGCTCCTACTGCACTACCACAGCTAAAATAACAGTGTTCCCTATACTGCGCCCTGAACTCCCCCCCCCCTCCCCCCCCCTCCCGCACACACACACAAGCACACAGTCATTCCGATGTAAAACCTGTGACAAGGTTGACACTTAGTCTCATAGACAGCCCATTGAAAAATTTAGTAACAGGCTACCCTGTACTGTGTCATAGGAGCTTACCCGGTTTGTTAACACCATTGAAACCACGGTATGATATTTGAACTCATTACTAATCTTCAGAGAGGGTTTGCCTACATGTGTCATAGCAGCAGTTCTTTATTCTGGTATCTTTGTGAGTCTCTGTCAAACTTTTCTCGCCCATTTCCATAATATTACTTTCTCTAAATCCATTAGCTGTCCCTACTTGTACTTTGGTGGCTATAAGCATGTCGGTTGCCACTTGGTCTATTCCAAATTATTTTAACCTGTGAGACACTGAACGAAAGACAGCTTTCTTCTGCAATCGGGGATAATTAATATTATTTTCAGCAATAATGACATCTCTTGTAGTCGCCTTTCAAAAAATGTTCTGAACACTGACCATTCCTGTTTCCCTGTAAATCCTAAAAGTTAAGACCGCCCTTAACTTAGGACTCCATAATAAAAATAAAATTTCGGCCTAAAGAGATGTAAATATATTGTGCCGAATACATCGTCTACACAAAAGTTTGGTGTTTGGGATTCCTTGTGTGTTCTACCGTACTATTTTAGCCCCAATTAACTGGTGTTTAACCCGTTGTCGCTCACTTATATTGTTGTCATGGAATTACTCTCGTTTTAGATTTTTTTTAACAATAAGATCTTGCGCCTTTTTCATCTCTTTATTCCAGACAAAGACACGTTTATAGAATAAATCATTTCATTATTATTACCAAAGCATTATACATTAGTATAAACAAGGCATAGAACATGTAATTTGCTAAACTTAAAAATATCTCAACATGCAAAGAGTTTTTCGAACTCTTTTGATTACAATTACAACACCTGTGTGAACAGCAGTTCGTAATATTTATAGCAAGTGATTAATTGAATTTAACCACAATTCTGATTCAGATATGGCTTCTTGTGACATACAGACCTGGCTAATAAGAACACTTGATGCTGTATGTTCTTTACAGTCGGGGCTGGAAAAATGACGGCAGCGTTGCTGTGTCAATCTGTTTTTCCTTTTAGGGCAATAGTGATATCTTGTTTTTCTTTGTTGATTTATTTTCTTCTTTAGCTGTCAGTAGTTTGCACATGTGTACAACACCTTTTATTTTCTCCTTCAAGGGAAGTGATATCCTCGGAATCGACATGCGTTTGATCATGTGGGCTTTTGTAAACATCATACTAAATTCTGTGAAGAATCTTCCCCATTGCAATTAAGTCATTTGTGTTCACCTTTTCTATTATTGGAGCATTTATTGCTCCAACGTTCAACAGGCTGAAAAACAGTGTAACATGCCAGCGGTTGCTCATTCTCGACACAGAATATTCTAATTTTAAACGGCCAACAACATGTACACCTCCTTTTGTAAGATTGCAAAATGTACCGACTTGAGGTTTGTTCGCTTCGCCACTATCTGCGTCTATAGCATCGTCTCTGTGCATTGCGGATAACATTAGAACATTCTTTTCTGTTTTTTTTTTTTTTGGGACGTATGAGCATTTCAAGCCGTTGTTGCTTGGTTCTTCTCCAAATGCGAATACGCTGCTGTTTAGTTGCCTTCACTTTACATCCGGAAGTTCTGGTGGAATTACTCTTATATTCATCCGCACATTAGCTACTACTGTGAGTTGATGATTGGCGTACATTTTGTTAGCCAATGACATAGGTGTAAAGTAATTGTCCATCTTCAAGTTTCTGCCTGTTTTGTCAATCGGTCGAATCAATTTTAACACCACATTCTCTGCATCATTGGGTATCTTATATGGCCTAGTTGGCTGTTTGCTTGTACATACTTCCATATTCAGCGTATAAAACGTTCTGGCATCACAGACTGAATATACCTTGATGTCATGTTTTGCAGGCTTGTTTGGTATATACTGCCTGAATTTCCAACGTCCACGGAATGGTTCTAACATCACGTCTATCGTTGTCAATGCACTGGCACTAAAGTTCTTCTTCATCCACAAATTAGTCAAATATTTCTCTAATAGGTGCCAGATTATCTATTTCCTTTGTCTGAGCTCTCATAGATGTGCCGTCAAAACGTATAGCTTGGAGAAATGTGTGGACCCTTCGTTTGCACATCGATGCAGTAAAGAAATCCGGTGTAGTCCCATCAGTGGCCCATAGCTGATGAATATTGAGATGTTGTGCCTTTTTCATTCCTGCGAGATATAAAACACCAAAGAAAGCAAATAACTCTTCAAAATATGTCTGTGGAAAGCCTTGAGAACTCTGTGAATTAGATGCTGCAGTTCTGTCAAGTTCTTGGTTTGTGTATTCCACAATACGACCAATTGAACTATCTGGAAATATAATTTCCAGCGTTACAAAATTGTTTTCGAATATTTTGCAGCACTCTTCACACCTGGAAGGTGTGTTACAATAATCAGAGGGGCAGTTTTTGCTGGAGGAGCGTGTTCTTTGAACCATTCTGCTATTCCATCCTCACCAAGAGAGGTTTCACGATCTGTATATTGAGAAACAGCTGTAGCAGAGGTATCAGATTCGCTGTCTGACTGATCTGTTGCGGTATTGGTCTCTTCATGAACAGAGGGTTGGTCAGGATGACAGACCCTCCATGTAAACATCCTCATCTAGTGATTCATTTAGCCACGTCAATATCTATTCCTCTGACATGATTTCTTCCCTGAAAATGTTTTCAATACTTTCAAATCCGACAGACAATGTCATGTACTCTGTAACAGAAGTGCTTCATTCAGTTCTTAAAACCCATTAGGAATACTTACTTTTCTTATAAATGATGTAACATACTTTTAACACTTTCAGGAAAAAACAAACGAACACAGCCGCATGTTCCAAGTACAAGAAAGAGACTAATAGTGAAGCAAGGAGGTATTCCATGAAAGGAGAAGAAATCGTTACTTGAAGACCCTCGTGTTAGAAAAAATCTAACACTGTGCTACACTTTTAATTATAGCACAACTAGCAAGGTTTTGTTGAAATTTGATTTTCGAGTCACAGATTAATTAAAGTACCGGATATGAAGGAAAGGATTTCTTGTTCATCAATATATTTTCTTTGAAATTTGCTGGAATATTTAACTAAAATCATAAATGTTAGGTTTTTTCTATGAACGTGACTGATTGCAGGTTAAGGGACACCAAGTCTTATCGTTTCACTTTTTACTTCACATATAATATCATATCCTCTAGAAATTTTATGAATATCCTCTGCAAATTCTTTGTTTACCGATGTTTACGTAGCAATTTGTCAGCCGTTGTGTATTGCGTCTGGTAGCACTTTTTGATTTTGTGATAACTACATCTGAAATATCACTAGTGTTACTTAGGCAATAGGTATGCACACTATTGTGTACTCCATAAGTATTATCGTAGGACTTTATCTTCAATAGAAATAATCCTTCCCTAGAACTAGAGTTATTCTCATATGTAAGTGTTGTGAATATTTTTTATGATAAAGCAAGGAAAACATTATTCCTTTGTGCTTGTAATTTTAGAAACTTACTATTTCATGCTTTTACAGTTTTTGACACGTTCTATTACAACTCTTTTATGTCGAGATAGTTAGGTTCTAAGCTAACCAGCATGTGTACTTGTTCAGCATTGTTGTGTGTTGTGTGCACAGATACCCTTCTTATCACTGTACACTGAATTTTGTAGGTTTTCGAGAATTTTTGTCACTACGCTACATTTTGCAGATAGTCAGGTGCTGTGTACCTTGATATATACTACACGTACACTCATTGTTTTTAACATGCAGTGGCATGGAGATGGCGTTAATTGAACGCCGAAACTAGTTGTGTAAGTAAAATAATAATTTCTAAAAACGTACATTAGTTTCTTGATCCGTTTTACGCAAAAACCTGACCAGATGCTGTCCCATATCCACGATGGTTCTTCACAGACAGTCCCCTACTTTCAGCTTCTCTCTTAAGCGCTTTATTATCTCTCACAGAACCGCACTGTCATCGGCAGACTCCAACAATTTTATTTCTTCTCCCTGAACTATAAGTCCTACACATAACTTTGCTGCGGTTTTGATTAATGCTTGCTCAATATGAAGACTGAACAGGCTCCCTGATAGGCTTTTCACGATCTTCGGCACTTGCAACTGCCGATTGGTTAAAGTAAAATTTCTAAACAGGCTTTCGCTCCCTGTATTTTACCCCTGCTACAATCGAAATTCCATAGAGATTAATCCAGTCTACAATGTCGAAAGATTTCTGTTAAGTCTACAGATGCTATAAAAGTAGGGTTGCCTCTCCTTAAACCATCTTCTAAGTTAAGTCACAGGGTCAGATAGCCACATGTCCTAACACATTTCTTCTCAATAAAAACTGATCTACTTCAGAGACTGCTTCTACCAGTTTTCACATTCTTCTATGAGGGATTAACGTTTGTATTTTCCAACCATCAATTATTAAACTTATAGTATTGCCGTATTCACACTTGCAGCATCTTTTCTACTTGAAATGGATGTTATTGTATTTTTCTTGAGGTTTGAGGGTACTCCGCCTGTCTCACACACCTTGAGCACGAAATGGAGGAGTTTTGTCACTGTTGGCTCTCCCGTGGCTACAGCAGATCTGGCGGAATGACGTCTACTCCCGTGGCCTCGTTCCAACATAGATTTGTCAGTGCTCTGTCAAATTTCTCTCGCAGTATCAAATCGCCCATCTCGTGTTCATTTACGTCCTCATCCATATCTATAATATTGTTATCAATGGTTAGGGCTGGTTTTCTATCACAGTTCTCGTTGTTCTCACAGGTGCAGTATTTATCTTCCCCTAGCAATATATGTTTCAAAAAATAAGAACCTTCAACATCGCAGCGCGACAGAAATCGTTGGTTAATATATTAAAAAACTAAAAACCAGCCTCGATTACGAAAAAAGCACCTAGTGTTAAGTGTTAACCCAGGTTTCGGTGTAGATAAATACACCTACTTCAGAACAACAATAAAACCCACAAGTGCCTAAGAAGACCTTTGTCAGTGTTTGAAAGAACACCATATCTATACATTTATAAAAGAAAAAGAAAAGGGAAACACAAACAGTTCACATGTTCAAAGTCAAAGCCACTACTCAACTTAATGGTGTACACTCCACCTCACACCGGCATATGTTCGATGGGCCATGTCCCGCCATAAACTGCAGTTACAAACGGTCGCTTACCTACAAGCCTGACGCGCTATCTATGCACAAGGGCAAGACAAGGGAAGTTACTTGAATGCGCATGCGCATACGAATACGAGAAGGTTTATACATGGGTCATGGCTACGTAGCCCATATATTCCCAACAGTGGATCAACGTATATCAGTAAATGAAATGGATAGAACAAGAGATGAGATAAATAGGAGATGAAACCTAAAAATAACCGTACACTGTTGCTTATGCTAGTAAATAAACTTACATATGAAGCTACCTATGACAACAGGAGGAACTCTTAAAAATTATATCTAAGGCTAGTAGTTAGCCCGGGAGGGGGGGGGGGCTGAGGGCACCTAATCAAAAGACGTCGTGGTGATAAAGATATAGGGATAAAACGTGAGGTGTTCAACGGGCTAAAATCACCTTCATCATAAGACGAAAATGAGGATAAAAAGAAAGAAGATGAACAGCTTGACCAACCGCGCTCGACAATCAGCGCGCTCATGGGACAATCCCCAGATCATCAGATTTACAAGTATGAAGAACAAAGTAAAGGCGCGAAACCTTCAAAAAATTTTCTGTTTCTTAGTAGGAGTTGGTCATTTTGGATATTGTCTTTAACATGTTGCAGATGTTTAAAGATCTGCATTTCTTCCAAAATGTCCAGTTTTAAGCCCTTAACCTCGGCATGAAATAACTCGATATTAACTGGAGGTCTCGGCGCATGAGCCGTTTGCACAAGGTGTTCCGCATACGTAGAGCCCTTAGTAGCGTCACCGCTTCTAGTAGAAATATGCGCTTTATACCTGACACCCAGAGCTCGGCCCGTTTGACCGATGTAAAATTTTGGACAATCCCCGCATGTAATTTTATATGTTCCTGACTGTGAATGTTTATCGCTCTTATTCTGCAAGAAGTGAATTAAATTCCTATGTAAACTATTATTAGTAAAATAGGCGACTCTGAATTTATGGGCCCTGAGTAAACGCTCTAATTTGTAACTTTTATTGCCTATGTAAGGGATAGATATCGTTTCCACCTGTTTGTCATCTAACGCATCCCCTAGGGTGGAAGATGTAATATTATTTTTATTTATTTTCTTGTTATACATCTGTCTTACCAACTGAGGCCTAAAGCCATTATTTATAGCAATATTCTCAAGTGTGACCAGTTCAGTTTCTACCGCATCCGGTGCAAGAGGGATAGCTGTAACTCGATGAATATTAGAGTGAAAAAAGGCCATCTTACGTGCGTACGAATGGGCCGAGTCTTTCCGAAAAATTTTAAATTCAATGCGGTTGTCAACCACAGTTAAAGTGAGGTCCAAATAATTTAAGGACCTAGTATCGCATTGACGCTCAATTGTAAAGCTGATATTATGGTGAAGCTCATTAAAAATCGAAAAAAATATCGTCTACATCATTTTGAGAACCATCAATGATTAAAAGAATGTCATCAACGTATCTTCTGTAAAATTTTATTCTCCTAAGAATCTGTCTGTCACAGGGAAAAAAATCAGACTCTAAGTAGTTCATAAAGATTTCTGATAAAATCCCAGCTAGGGGGCTTCCCATAGCCAAACCTGCTGGTTGTAAGTAAAATCTCCCATTAAATGTAAAGTAGTTGTGTTTTAAAACGATCCGTAGCGACATCATCAACTCATTGACCTCTTAATCCAGAAGTTTTTTTATGGTGACGTAAATTACACTCTAGTATTTGCAGTGTGTGGTCGACCGGTACATAAGTGTATAAACTTGTTACGTCAAACGCTACTAGTTTAGAATCATCAGAACAAGATACCTTGGGTAAACTGGTAGCTAAATGAATGGAATTTTTAACTGAATAGTTTTTACTAATAACGGTGTGCGGTTATTTTTAGGTTTCATCTCCTATTTATCTACGGTTGGGAATATATGGGCTACGTAGCCCTGACCCATGTATAAACTTTCTCGTATTCGTATGCGCATGCGCAATCAAGTAACTTCCCTTGTCTTGCCCTTGTGCATATATAGCGCGTAAGGCTCGTAAGTGAGAGACCGTTTGTAGCTGCAGTTTATGGCGGGACATGGCCCATCGAACATAGGCTGGTGTGAGGTTGAGCGTACACCATTAAGTTAAGTAGTGGCTTTGACTTTGCACCTATGTACTGTTTGTGTTTCCCTTTTCTTTTTCTTTTATAAATGTATAGCTACGGTGTTCTTTTAAACATTGACAAAGGTCTTCTTAGGCACTTGTGGGTTTTATTGTTGTTCTGAAGAGGGTGTAGTTATATACGCCGAAACCTGGGTTCACACTTAACACTAGGTGCTTTTTTCGCAATCGAGGCGGGTTTTTAGTTTTTTAATATGTTTCAAAATAACTTACATTCGTCCTCTGGCCATCACAGGATTGCCATCTTGCCCTTCCTAGCTCACTGATTTTTCACCTTACTGATTTTCTCCACTTTTATATTTTCCTCTTTTATCAGTTGAATCCAATATTCCCCTATCTATCTGATCTTCTGCTGCCTTCATTATTTCATCTCTCAAAGCTACCCATTCGTCTACTGTTGTATGTCTTTCCCTTGTCATAGTAAATCGTTGCGTAATGCTCACTACGAATCTCTCAACAACCTCTGGTTCTTTCAACTTATCCAGACTCCTTGTTCCATATGTCCTACATTTTTGCAATTTCTACAGTTTTAACCTATAGTACATTAGCACTAAATTTTGGCCAGTATGTGCGTCTGCCCCCGGATATGTCAAATTATGTAATCAGTCTGTAAGTTTCCAGCGTATCCAGTTCTTACAATTGTAATTCTTCTTTCATGACTCTTAAAGAAAATTTTAGATATGATTCAACTATGCCGTGTGCCTAATTCTACAAGGATATTTCTCTATCATTCCTCCCCTTGCCCATATCCACCTACTATGTTTCTTCCTCGTCGTTCCCTGCCATCGAATTCCAATCCTCCATCCCAAGTACACTTTGTATTTCTTAGCTATTGGAAGAATTTCTTTTATGTCGTCATACATTTCTCCAATCTCTTTATCATCTACAGGGCTAGCTGTCATATGAACTTCTAATTCTGCTATAGGCGCGGCATTCGTGTCTATCTGGGCTACAATAACGCATTCACTAGTCTGATCAAGGTCGGTTAAGGGAATTCCTATTTTCTTATGCATTATTAAATTTACTCTACACTTACCCTATTTGATTTTTTATTTATAGCCCTGCATTCACCTCACCAGAAGCGCTGCGTCCTTGCCAACAAAATTTCACTAATAATCACTATATCTAACTTCAACCTTTTTAAATTTTCTAACATACCTGATTAAGGGGTCTATTATTACACGCAGAAATCTATAAAATGAATGTTTTAGTTCTCTTAATGACGACAACCTCCTCAATACTCTCCACACATTTGTCTGAATGGGGAACTATTTTACCTCTACAGTATTTTAAGCAAGAGAATGCCTTTGCCATTTAACGACACATTAGTTTCGCTTGCCCTCTGGAAAGATAACAGCTGTAGTTTCCCCTTGTTTCATATTTTTCACTGTTGGAGCAGAGCAGGTCCGTTTTCGGTGTAGTTACATGTCCATATCGGCGAATCACTCAGAAGGTTGCCCTTGCAGCCACTGAAAAGGCAGCAGCCACAATTCAGAAAAAGATATGTTTATCTGCTCTCTCAACAGATATCCCTCCACTGTCGTTGTACCTATGGTACGGCTATCTGTATCGATGAGACACCCAGGGCACCCTGTGAACTCAAGGTTCGTAGCGTTAGGGAATCACCCACAGGGAAGGGTAAGGAGGATCTCCCTTCAACCTCACAAATTTATCGTTAACGTTTCGTTCTCTTATTGCTTATTACGACTGGTTTCTTCACTACTGCTTTGGTAATAACACATAGAAGTACTAAAATTTTATCATAATTAATATTCAGTTAACTATCATTAATTCACTATTACAACTATACGTGTCAACTTTTCTTCTTTGTACTAACACATTTACAGTTGCCATGTTAATATCTTATAAGTCAATAACAGAACTTTCGTTTACTCAATTAAATCATTTACACTTCTAGTGAATATACGTAACTTGATTGAACACATGCAACACTCTGCATTTCAAAACTATTTACGGCTAACCCAAACATCAAAATCTTAGCAGAATTAACATCACATTTGAAACAATTATCCAGCATTCAAGACTTTAAAATGTTATTGAATGAAACACAAACATCTTCATGATCATAAGAAAATTTATGTATTTTTCAAACATACCTTTGTAATTCCAACATTTTAATAAAGCGTTGTTACATCAGCTGAGATATTACTTCACAGCTAAGTGCAACACGGCAACAATTTTGTCAATAACACTTTAACACTTATGTCATCGAAGGAATTGGTATAACCAAAATTAATCACGTTATGTGTCAGCTGAGCCTCATGCGATATGGGTGAAAAAAGAAGCGTGTTCGGTTTTAAGAGCTATGGACTCATTTAAGTATGTAATCTAAAATATACTTAGTTTGTAGATAATGTGAGATAATATTAAAATCCAAAATTCCGATTGGAGTATTGCTCAGATTGTAAATGCAACACAAAAAAAATTAGATAAAAATACAGCATAGGCCTGCAACAAAGGATCGCAATCTTGTTCTGTCTTCTGCTAGTTTTTTCCTGTGTCTCACGTCCTATTCTTTGCTGTTGACCTTGTGTTTCAACTGATACTCTGCTCCACATTTTGGGCCTGCCTCATCTCCATGGTCCATGCAGCATCCAATAAAATGCTTCCTGCGCAATAAGTTCATCTCCACTTCCTGATTCATATTTGCAGCTCAGTTGACTTGTGGGTGGTTTATTCCCAGAGTGTTTCGTTAGAGATGACATTTGACCACCGTATCCACAGTATGTTGCTCAGACATCTGTTGTCGAATCTCTGCAGCTTTTGGATCAGCCGCTTTCTCACTTTCCATGTGTCCCATCCATATAGAAGCATAGATTTTACATTACACTCAGATATCCAAAGTTTGGTCCTCAGTGTCGTTTCTTTCGATCACCAGATGGAGTGGAATGTTGTAAAGGCGCCTTGGCATTGTTGGTGCGTTTGTTAATGTCCTCTGTTGGACCACCATTTGGTGTAATCATGCCCCTCTGCACATAAGTAAAATATCAGTCTAAATTGGTTCACAATCATAACAAATGAACGCATTGTACTAGTAGGAATTAAAGGTGCAAGTGAACACCAGCAAATGTCTAACTCCTGAACTAGCTGGACGAATTGGACGATGTGTGCAATGTTGATCATTCTCTCAACGATGTCTAGCAGTGTTCTTCCTTCGACACCCAAGGGAAGAACAACAGCACACTGGCTCTGTTTCTATGCATTTGGTAATGATATCGAAATAACGTCCATATTTGCATTTATCGCATGTACGTCGGAAAGACACGAATATCACACAAGTCTCTTGCCTATACGTTAGTGTTTATATACTCTCTTGGGTGTCCCGCTACATACCATATACGCTCAAATACAAACGCCCTCAAACGGACTTTATGGATCACCTCTTAAAAAAACCAACCCTTTGAGAGTGGCAAAAGTAAGTTTATTTTACTTCATTTTACTATGATCGTTACTATATCACCCCTAACTTGTTACAACTGCTGGTTTAACGCTGTTTGGAGTTACTGGACTTTCCCAAGGCTCAAGAACGTCGTGTTCGAAGCATATCGATGTTTTGAGTGTTCTCAAACGAGTTCTCACGATTTTGAATCAGATCTATATGGCAAGGTGTTGAGTTTCATCAATCAACTGACCGACATTTCTACAGCACTAACCAACAATGGCGATAAAAACGAGTTCCAAAATATTAAAATTCAACCCAAGACTTTCATGCTTAAATGCGGTGCCTTGAATACCTTACTTTCTGTGAGACACTGTCCCAGCCACAGACGTAAGTCACCTGTGAACTCCGTCCCACCGAGGGTGCTGCGCTCTGCTGGGGCAGCGGTTAAATCAAGATAATATAACGACTTAACACACCCAGGACGTTACCCGGCCACTGGACAGAAATGAGAGTTCTGACCCGAACGACGGGGTCTCCACATTAGTGGAAAACGAAGGACCTGAGGTCGGCAAGTCGTATCTGCCAGACATCTCCGCAAAACTTGCGTACCTTTGCGGCTCTCCACAGAAATCGGCTTGAGTGTGGGCGAGCTAGTGCACAGCATTTGGACCATACTTAACACATCGTAATGAAGATCGAATTCAATTTGGTAACGTTACACAATAAACTGAATGGTAAGGCTCTTCATTTGCTCGAGCAAATAGGAATTTACCTTCATGAAATAGCAAAACTTAAATGAACAGGCAGCTTTCGCTACTCAGGGTCATTTTACTAATTTTAAAAACTTGTTTTAAATTACTACATCACAATTGTCAAGCTAACGTGTAACGCTCATATCTGGCACTGTCTAAAAAGGATCTTTTTTTTATTTGGTCGTTTCGTATTATGCTCTATTTGTGAAGAATTTTGAAGTGTACGAACGAGTGTGTATGGAGAGTGAAGTGTTGTGCAGTTATGGTATAAATAAATCAACGTTTACGGACATTACAGATTTGTAAACAGTCTCTCATAACCTCTTGAAAGATTTGTACTATTATTCATTTCATTCTCCATCGTTTAATTTACGAATTTCTAAAGTTTACATCTAACAATCTCACAAAATCGACGTACATGTTACATCAGCTCGCTGGAAAGCAAACTTGTAGGCTATGCGTAGTACTGTATGATTATGCTGCTAAATAGTAAAGTAACCTCTTGATGATGTATTAAGCTATATGAGTATTTATGACTATGTATCCAGCTGAATATCTGACCGTAACAGAAATCATTAACGAAATATTAACGAAGGAACAAATTTTACATAAGTGGCGTTGTACTGCATGTCAACGGCTATGTATTCTGAAGCCCAATACTAGGCAATCAGGCAACTAAAATCTACCTAAAAGGTATGCAATGATTATACTTTCAGTTTACAGCGGAAGACGGTGTAGCGATTCTATTTGTAGACACAGGAAGTATAGCTACACAAATGCTTCATTAAACTAATGGAGTGGTATCGTGATGTTTTAGCGCAGAAAATGAAACTATCATTTGCATCACAGAAAGACAGAAAACCGTCTACTGTGATCCAACAGTCGGTAGCAGAAATAGTAAAACATCAATTCCATGCTGTAACAAGGATGAAAGGCAAACACCGTCGGCTGACGAATCGCTGAGCAGCTCCCACCTTAATGCTTCCACACAACATTCAGCGAGTCGCCATCATTCTTGGTGGCCGCCGGTTGACTGCATATGATTTCTTTCTCATTATCTCTCACAGGACAGCGTGATGATGATAATTCAACAACTGAGATACTTATATGCTTGTACTACTCGAGTACCAAAAATGTTAAGCAACCGGAATAATGAAACGACGAAAAGAATTGCCTCCCAACTGATGCAGCGCTTCCGTTCGGACGAAGAGGACTTTCTTGAAAAAGATTGTTCACAGACTGAACTTGGTATCATTTTTTTAACAAGAATCGAACAGTCAGTAAATGAAATGGCATCACAGAAACTCACTGAAGGAGAAAATGTTCAAAATTGTACTGCCTGCTGAGATGTTATAATTACAGTATTCTGCGATACAGAGTGTGTGATTGCGGTCGATTTTTGGAGTATGAGTGCATATTAAGTTCAGACCAAAACGTCATTATCCCCATGCACCTTAAATCACATCTTCAGCGAGTTCGCACAACGAATGCTGTGGTGGATGTTTTCATTCCGCAAGACGATCAGGCAACAAATTCTTTGGGGTGCTAAAAACAGCTCATCGTGGGATTCTCTTTGAAGATGAGGACGCTGTGGAAACATCCTTGCATCAGTGGCTTCACAAGCAGGACCAAGAGTGTAACTGTATTGGAATATATGACTTTTTTAAAAGACGGATCATTAAAAAAGGAAGGAGGCATTAATTTTAGAATACTCGCCTACAATACGGTAAATGTAATTTCACAGATTCTGAAAGTGAAGGCGAATCGATCCGTAAAAGGCCACGCCATAGTGAGAACGAGAAATTTGATTGGCAAAAACGTGATTTCAGTCCAGCGATTCATGCATTTGATGACTCACGTTCAGGATATAATTGCCAACCAGCGCCTGATTCAGGCGTTCTTTCCTTTTTCATGCTATTTGTATCAGGAGATCTGTTGAAATTTATAGCACTTAGGAACCGGTTTTTCACTTTCACCATTTCAAATACGTCGGAATCAGTTCCTTACTGGCTATCCACCTGGAAAGATACAGGTTTTGAGGAAAAGTATAGTCTCATTGGTATTTGGCATCTCATGGATCGTGTTAAAAAGTTGAGAATAAAGGAATAATAGTCCAGCGATGTAGTTCTGA
This sequence comes from Schistocerca americana, assembly GCF_021461395.2. Lineage (NCBI taxonomy): Eukaryota > Metazoa > Arthropoda > Insecta > Orthoptera > Acrididae > Schistocerca > Schistocerca americana. The sequence continues at coordinate 148,556,398 of NC_060126.1, read as the reverse complement.
GTACTCCAACTTTTGGCGAAGTTATGTCCCATGACCGTTTTATGTTACTTTTGAGAATGCTGCATTTTAGTGACGACTCGGTCAATCGTGGAAATGACATCTTGTTTAACATTAGTAAAATAGTGATACAGTTCGTGTGGCACTCTGCAGTGCTTTTGATCCATACAGAAAACTCTGTGTCGATGAAACCCTATTATTTTTCAAAGGTCGCTTATCTTTTAAACAATACATTCCTTCGAAACGAAGTAGATTCGTAATCAAAACATTCGTGTTGTGTGACTCTAAACCTGGATACGTCTTGCATTTCATTGTATACACAGGTACAACAACAGAAGTTGGAGTCCACAATTTGGTAAAATCTGATGATATTGTGGACACAGTAATAAAGCCGCACCTTGAACTTGGACATACCCTGCATGGGGATAATTGGTATACATGTCCAGCTTTGTTCTTCTGGCTTCACAACCAGAGAAAAGCAGCATGCGGTACTGTATGTAGGAACAGGCGCAACTTTTCCGAAGCAATAAAGAAACTGAAACGAGGAGAAGTTCAGTTTATGTCAGCTGACGCAATGCCTGCGATCAAGTGTTGCGACAAGAGAGAAGTCTTCATGCCGACTACCTGCAATACTACAGAAATGCGTGACATGGGAAACACAAACACGACGACTGGCGAAAAAGTAATAAAGCTGCAATTTGTTGTTGATTACAATGCATATATGATAGAAATAGACCACTCCGATTTGCTACTAAGCTCTGTTACATCTGTGTGTAAATCTGTTAAATGGTACAAAAAGTATTTTTTTCATGTTGTGGAACTTTGTGTTTCGAATGCTCACACTCTTCACAGATCGTTGACATGGAGCAAAATATCATTAGCAGATTTTCATTTATGTCTTGTACGAGAACTTGTGGAAAAATTTACTACAGAACGGAGAAGAGATAGGAAAGGTAAAAGCTCTGATGACGAGAATCCTCTTCGCTTTACTGGGAGGCACTTTTGACATGTCATTCCAAGTGACCAGTCCAATAAACGCGTACTATGGCATATATGTGCAATCTGCTCGAAACAGAATGTGCATTGAGAAACGAAATATGAATGCAAAAAATTCAATGTACTTTTGTGCATTGACCCATGTTTTGAAACATACCACACAATTAAGAAATTTTAACCTAGTTGCTACAGCTGGAAGATGAAACAAAGCCCTTACTCCTGAAAAAAAATTACTTAAAAATGAATAAAAAACAGTTAGAACAATTTAAAAAGAAAAGATATTTCTAACTTCGCCATTGCCGGTCCAAAGCCCGGATGCGAAAGAAGGATGGGAAATATAATTGTGTAGAAAAAAAATCACCGAATTATCTGAACTTGAAGAGCCTCTTCAGATGAATTACTCTGCTGACAAACAGCTTATGTACGAATATGTGAAACATCCCGTCTGTGCTGACAAACACAGAATGGATGCTCGAAATGTTCGTACAGAAAGTGCAAAAATAAAAACTTGGTACAAATTTATGAATTCTTCTATGACTTCTTGGTAGAAGTTAGACCTTAAACTTAGCGCTAATGTCATTAATTAAATAAAAAATTCTAGCATTATTATTACAACAAAATTGTAGCGTGAGTTGCAGTGAAATATATTTATTCAAGCAGCGACTAGTTTCGGCTAAAGCCCATTTTCAAACCGCCATGTTAAACAAAGGCTGTGACAACCACATTATAGCTGTTAATAAAAGCATAGAAGATGCGTATTTATCGATATTTTATGATTTTATTAACAGCTATAATGTGTTTGTCACATTCATTTCTGACATGGTTGTTTGAAAACGGGCTAAGCCCAAAACTATTCCCCGCATAAATAAATATCTTTTACCGCAAACCAGGCTCCAATTTCTAGTAATATCCAATAACGGATTGCTATCCTATTTCTCCAGGACACTGGATTTGTGAAATAATTCTGGGCTCACACATGGATAGGGCGTCTTGGCACATGTTGGTCAGTTGGATGCACTCATCCATTTCTGAAGCACAAAAGGACGTTAGGAATTAAGGATGACATTTCATTAGGTTGTTTAGAATCTTGAGTATTTCCTTATCTAATTAATAAACAAAAATTATAAATCATGGTTTATTTCTACCATACAACAACAGTTGCGTCCTATATAGAAAGAATTCAGTAATGTTGAATTTTTGATTTTGAAGTTTCCTTGGTGATAATTCATTGTGTTAATGCTCTCAAAATATAGTGATTAGCTTCAAAAGTGTGTCTCAGCCTCCAGACGCTTCCCTCAAAAGGTTGTTTGTTTGCGAATTATTGCTCTGGTACGGAAGAACGTCAACGTTTGGTCGTTACGGATTCCAGAGAGTTTACTTCCTAAGTTGCGTACAAAAACCTGATAATGAAGTATCAGTTCGCTAAATAAGACACAGGTGTGTAATGAGAACCTATGACGATTCTCAAGAACTAATTGCAAAGGAAAGAAGGCCTTTGATGAGGAGTTACATGTTAGCAACGTAAGCGGTTTCAGTGTATTTTGTGTCTGTCGAGCAATTCATCTCCAGATTCAAAGCTACGGAATAAGTATCCAGATATCGTGCGTTTATTTGTAACGTCGGCCATCACACTAACTGCGAGACTGTCACGACCGCCGTGGTTCCTGAAATACTCAGGCCAGGGCGAGCAGAGAGCGGTCCGCGGAAGTGGATGCCGACGCACGTACACGGATTAGGCGGAACTAAGGGCAGCACTCAAAGGGTTAATTTGAATAGATAATTTTTCCGAAGAAGTAAAGTGATTCTCATCTGTAAGTGTTTTGGATAATTTTTATTAAAAAATCCTTGATGAGCAATATTCCCTTATTCTCCTAGTTCAGTAAATTTTCTACTTTACGTTTTTGCTAAGTTTGACATGTTCTATTATAGCACTATGATGTCAAAACATTTCGTTTTGGTGCTAACCAGCATGTGTACTTATTCTGCTTTGTTGTGTATTGTGTGCATATATACTCTTCTCAACCCTGCACACAGCATTTTGCAGTTTTAGAAGATTTTTGTCAATAGGCTTCATTTTCTAGAATGTCAACTGTTTTATTCCTTGACATATACTACAGGTACACTCCTTGTTTTTAAAAAGCAATGGCCTAGAGATGGCGTTAATGGAATGCCAAAAATGGTCGTGTAAATAAAATAACGATTTCCAAAAATGCAAATCTGTTTGTTGATTTGTTTTTCGTAAATAACACACCCGAAGCTGTACCGCATCTACGATGGATCATCATAGACAGTCCACTACCATCAGCTTCTCCTCTAAGCCCTTTATTGTCTCTGAAAGAACTTTATTTTCATTGCAATCTCCAATGATTTTATTTCTTCTCCCTAACCTATAACTCCTATTCAAAATTTTGCTGTTGCTTTGATTATTGCTTGCTCAATGTACAGACTGAATAGGCGACAGAATAGACTACAACCCTGTCTCAGCTCCTTATCAAGCACTGAGTTGCTTTCAGACTCTGAAACTTGCAACTGCCGACTGGTTTATGTAAAAGCTCTCTATAGGCTTTCGCTCCCTCTACTTTATCCCTGCTACACTATAATTTTGCAGAGATTGTATTCGTGTCAATAACGTGAAAAGATTTCTGTAAGTGTACAGATGTTGCAAAAGTAGGGTGCCTGTTATTAATCTATCTTCTATGGTAAGTCGCAGGTACAGAATTGCCACATGTGTGAACTCATTTCTTATAAATCCAAACTATACTAATCCATAGCCGGTTTATACGAGTTTATTCTTTCACCTGTAAGGTGACTTATTATAGTCATAGAACTGTAATATTCAAACCTTTCAGCCCCTGTTTTCTTTGAAATTTCAAATATTATATTCTTTCTTGAAGTCTAAGGGTACTTCTCCTGTCTCACATTTCCCACACCAATTGGAAGAGTTTTGTCATTGATGGCTATCCCAAGGCTATAAGCAGTTCTGATAGAATGTCGTCTACTTCTGGGGCGGTCTTTCGACATAAGTCTCCAAGTTTTCAGTCAAATTCCTTTGGCAGTATCAGATTTTGGATCTCCAGTTCGTCTACGTCCTCATCAATTTTTGTAACATTGCTTTAATGTTCATCTCCCTTACACTGACCACCTATGCACTCACATCTTCCCGCTTTCTATTTTTGCTTAGGACTCATTGGCCATCTGAGCTTTCGGTATTCACACAGCTATGCCTCTATTTTTCAAAGACCTCTTTTAATTTTCCTGTAGACGATATCTATCTTTCTCCTTGCAATATATGCTTCTAAATCCCTACATTTGTTTTCTGGCAGTCCTGCGTAGCCGTTTTGCACTTCCTCTCATACTGCTTTGGTAGACATTTGTATTTCCTTTCGCCTTCTTCATTTGCTCCACTTCATATTTTCTTCTTTCATCAGTTGAATTCACTGTTGTCCTACCTATTTAATCCTACAGTGTCATCTGTCGTAGCTACCCATTCGTCTTCTATTGTGTTCCCCTTCCCTGTTATAGGCAATCATTGCCTATTGCCCGCTATGAATCGCTCAACGACCTATGGTGCTTTCAACTCATCCAGGTCCCATCTCCTTCATGTACTACATTTCTGCATTTTTTCAGTTTTAGCATTCAGTTCATAAGCAATAAACTGTGGTCAAAGGCAACATGTGGCCCCAAAAATGTCTTATGTCTTAAAATCTGTTTGCTATGTCTGTCTTACCATTCTATTTTCAATGTGCAGCTTCCAGTGTCTAAATATTTTTTCCAAGCACACATTCTTTTTTCATGAGTCTCAAACCAAGTGTCAGCGACGATTAAACTATTCTCTGTGCAAAATTCTAGTAGTCTATTCCTCTTCCATCCCTCCCCTAGCCCATATTCACCTACTATATTTCTTTGTCGTCGTTTCGTAGTAACGAATTCCAGTCCGCCTTCACAGTTAAATTGCCGTATCTGAATAGTTTCTCCCATGTAATCACACGTTTCTACAATCTCTTCATCATCTGCAGAACTAATTATCATATGAACTTGTACTATGGTAGCAGGTGCGGCTTTCGAGTCCCACTGTTCACTTAGCCGTTCAGGGTAACTTAAGCGTAATCCTACTACGTTATTCATCATTAAACGTACACCTCCATTACCATATCTCATTTGTATCTATAACACTGACTTCACATGACCAGAAGTGCTGCTCCTCCTGTTACCGAATTACACTAACAGTACTACGTCGAACTTCAACCTTCTTAAATTTTCTAACCTACCTGATTAAGGAGTCTTATATTACGCTCTCCGTTCTACTGAATGACAGTAATCGTTCACTTGATGACAACATCCTCCTGAGTCGTCTCCACCATGAGGTCTGAGTGAGGAACTATTTTACCTCTGAAATATTTTAAGCAAGGGGATGACTTCATCACTTAACCATACATTGCATTTTCATGCTTTCGGAAAAAAATTGCAGCTGTAGTCTCCTCTTACATTCAGCTGATCGCTGATAAAGCACAGCAGGTTTGTTTCCGTTTTAGTTACAACACCAGATCTCCCAATCACCAGAACATTGGCCCTGCAATCACTGAAAAGGCTGTTGCCCCTTTTCAGGTAAAATATGTTTATCTGATGTCTCAACAGATATGTCTCCATTGTCATTGTAACTATGGTATGCCTATCTGTAGTGATGAGACACTCTGTGAACTCAAGGTTCGTGGCATAAGGGGATCACCCATAGTGAAGGATAAGGAGGCTCTCCCTTAAATACCACTCAATTATCGTTAATGTTTCCATGTCTTATTGCCCTTCACGTATTGTTTCTCCACTATGGCAGTTGGTAAGATTTAGACAGCACCAAAATTTTATCATAATTTAATCCTCAGTTAATTATCACTAATTCACTGCTCTACCTACAGTTGGCACGTAAATATCTCTCTTGTCAATAGCCATCTCCTCATTTACTGAAATAAATCGTATACACTTCCACTAAATATGCGTCACATGATTAAAAATACACAACGTTCTACATTTCGTGACTATTGATTAGCAAACGAAGGATCAATATCATAGAATTTCAAACAATTACCCAACATTAAAAAGGTTATAATTTTATTGAATGAACAACTGTCATAACCATGATCATTAAAAATTCACATATTTTTCAAACATTTCTTTGTAGTCTTAACATCTTACAAAAATCGTTGATGCATAAGCATAAGTGGAAGATCGCAATAATGTTAATCATTAGCTTAGTACAATACATCTCTCTAATTCCTTGACTGAAGACAAAATTAGCTGTACAACATAAATAGTGAATTTTCAATATAATTTTTTCTCAAACCTCGCAAGAACATGTATCACTCATTTGTTTCAAGATGTTTGGCTTTTGTGTTTGACTCTAAATTAAGATTTCTTTTTACTGACCAACAATGACTTTAATGTGTAACTGCGATTCTTCTCAAAAGGTGCTACTTATGGTATTACACCTTACATATACATGTTTCCTACATAATGGCTGATGGTAGCACACTTTAGAGAAGTGAACGAAAATTATTGTCTTTATATATTCAACAATTCTGTAATTTCGCTTCATCACTCAACACAGCAACAATTTTTTCAATACCAGTGTGTCACTTATAATATTAAGATAACTAGTAGTAACCTTCTTTTGGGCTTGCCTCGTCTCTGTCGTCTATGCAGCATTCAATGAAGTGCTTCCTTCACAATATGTTCATCTGGCCTCTTAAGTGTATATATCCTAACCAGCACCACTTCCTGTTTCTCAGTTGACTTGTGGCTGGTCCGCTCGAAGACTGTTTCGTTAGAGATAGCATTTGGCCAACATATCCCTGGTATGTTCCTCAGACATCTGTTGTTGGATGTCTTGCTGCTTATGGATTAGCTGCTTTGTCGCTTTCTATGTTTCACATCCATATGGAAACATAAGTTTTACATTGCTTTCAAGTATTCACAATTTGTTCCGCAATGCTTTTTTCTCTGATCTCCAAATGGAAAAGAGATTTTTAGAAGCGCCATAGGTTTAGTTGATGTGGCTCTTAATATGCTCTGTCATAACACCATATGGTGTAATCATGCATCTCTGTTTATCAGTAAAATATCAGCCTACTTAGGACCATAACAATAGCTATATTCAGAACCATATCCAACATCACACACGAGACTAACTTAATAATTACTATCAAATTTCACAAGGTAAACCATACCACGCCAGAAACCAAAGACAAAAAGCCTACTTCAGCCACATATTTAGAAGACAAGTAAAACATGGAAAAAATTTTTAGCAGTAATCTATAAATTCACTCATTTTTACCAAATGGCAAAACGATAATCTAAACTTCACGCAGAGGATATCTACATGTACTATTAAATTAGTATCATGAAATGACGAAACATGATATTCTGGCTTTTCCACATTGGTTCTAGATTCATCTCGATATGACAATTCCTGTGGGACCACCTTTTGACCAAAGGTGATTAATTGCACTTGATATTGTGCAATTTCAGTACTCCTGAACTTCTGAAAATTATATGTAAATATGTCGTCAGGTATTGACTTCCACAACGTGCCTATATTTATGGATAATTCGTTTGATAAGTCTTGTATGCTTACAAATTTGTTTGACAGCTCGTTATCATGGTCCACCATGAAACACACAAAATTTCGAGTGTTCAGACAATGATCACTACAATTTTGTTATGGCATTGTTTAATATCCACAATGCAAAAAAGAGAAAACTAGCATACTGGTGTCAGTGTAGTGGGTGGTAGAATCACACAAGGAATTTCCTGTAATATCGATGGGCCAGTAACCCATTCAGAGATGGTGAGGAAATCAAACTAGCTAAACATCTGAAAGAAGAGGAAATAGATTTTACAGAATTACAGAAAAAAAGAAAACATCTGGAAGAATGAAATGCAAAAGGGCACATTGCTCTACTAGGAATTAAAGGTAGAAGAGTAACCTAAAACATAATAGCAGCTAACGTCCAGCATGAAGCGAATATTGACTGCTCCATGGGCTTCTCCAAATGATTACAGGTGATATTAAACAGCCTGAATGAAAATTAGATTTTCTTTACTGGAGATCTAAATGCTAGAAGTGGAAACATACCACCTCCAATAATGGTAGGCACATTTGGAGAAACGTATATAATGAAAACGAAAAAATACTCAGCAATTTCGCTATCTTTCACAAAAATGGGTGAGACAAAAAAAGAGAGAAAGGTACTGACTCCGAAATATAGAAGTTACCGACATTATGCAAGTAATATTGTCACATAATTGGCTCACTTCTAATGGCAAAGTCTACCCAAAGAAAGAGGGACTTGCTGCTGCATAGTAGCGGAATAGTGCAGATTGAAGAAATGCTTACATATTGTAAATTATTCCACATAGGTATGAAAATTATAATTTAGCATGAAGACAAAAAGAGCATAAATTGAATTGCTCCTGAAATCACCAACACAAAAAATTGACAATTCTTTGTGTCAACTCACCACACACAAACAAGCAGTACTTATGGCAACACTCAACAAAGCCCATTCACTTAGGATGAGAGAAAACAGACATAGGAACAAATACAGTATAATGAAGAAAATACGGCCATGGTGAATTACTCCGAAAGAGGAAAAGGAGTCTTAGCAAAATAAGGCATCGTCCGACAGAAAACTTCCAACCTTGAAGGTCTTTTTTGGGAGATAGAAACCGTGGTAATCACATGGAGTGGGTGTTTGTGTGTCACCCACTTGTGTTCGCGTACATAATTATGCGTTACAACATTTGCAATACTGAGATGTCCGTTATTATTAAGCGACAGCATTCCTTCCTGCGGTTTCCCCTGACATTTCGTGTTAATAATCCAGTGTTCCCCATTACCTTTCCCCGCTGGTTAAGAGACCAAGGTCAGTGAAATCATCAAGCAATGCAAAACGGTAATCAAAAGCAACAAATGACTGACACTTGAACTTCTTAGGTTGAGGGGACAACGGATGAAGTGTTGTTCATTCTCCAAAGGGTGTCTGCCATTATAGGCCACGACAGCTAAGAAAAGAATAACACCACATTCTGTTGGGATGCATTTGGTAATAACGTCGACGTAATTCACTTTTTGCATTTATTGCGTGGACTTCGGAAAGAAATGAATCCCATACAAATCCCTTGCCTACGTGTAAGTGCTTAGAGATCTGCACTGAAGTCTTGCTACATTCCATAAACACTGAAATAAAACACCCTCAAAAGAAATTTTTCGCTCACTCCCTGTATAATCAAACTCGCTCAGGAGAGCGAATAAAAGAGTTGTGTGCTCTATGTTTATTACTGTATCATCCCTAACTGTGTTATGGCCATTGTCTTACCGGTATTTGGAGTTAGTCTACTTTACAAAAGATCAAGAGCGCAGTCTTCCTAGAATATCGAAATTTCAGTAATCTCAAAGGCGTTCCCACCTTTCTGAGTCAGACCCATATGGAAATGTGTTGAGATTAGGCAATCCACTGACCGATACTTCTTTCGAGAAATGTAGGAGTGCATAGCGAACAAATGGCCGGTTTCTGCCCACAATTTCTTCCTCTTGTCTGCATGATAACTTCTCCTCCACTTCATAAATGGTCCCAAATTCCAAAAATTCACCGCATGAAAAAATGCGTACAAGTGTTCCAATGTACATATTACTTTCTGAGACACATAGACGCAACCACAGTAATATGTCGCCTGTGATCTCTGTTCTGTTGAGCATGCAGCACAGACCTGGCACGCCGGATAAATCAGGAAAACCCATCGATTTAACACACACACTATGGTTCGAGTCCTCTGGTTGGAACCGAAAGACGGGGCATACACGTTAGTGGAAAACGGCCGGCCTAAGATCGGCAGCTAAGATCCGTCAGAATCTGTGAAGACCTTGATTACAGTTCTGCCTCTTCAAAAAATTGCCTCGCGCGTGGCCAAGTTATTCCACAGAATGTTAACCAAACTTAACACATCAGAAAGGAGACAGAAACCAATTTGGTAACATTACACAATCAGCTGAATGGTTAGACTCGTCATGCTCGAGCATATAGCAATAAAACTACGTAAAATCACGAACCTTGAATAAACGGGCACCTTACGCTACTGATGGTTATTTTAGTGATATTAAAAAACCGTTCAAATTAGTTCCGTTTAAATTAGTACTTTACATGTGTTATGCTATTTTGTTACGTTACTATCTCATTTTGGTCATCTCACATGATGTTCTACAGGGTGTTTCAAAAATGACCGGCATATTTGAAACGGCAATAAAAACTAAACGAGCAGCGATAGAAATACACCGTTTGTTGCAATATGCTTGGGACAACAGTACATTTTCAGGCAGACAAACTTTCGAAATTACAGTAGTTACAATTTTCAACAACAGATGGCGCTGCGGTCTGGGAAACTCTATAGTACGATATTTTCCACATATCCACCATGTGTAGCAATAATATGGCGTAGTCTCTGAATGAAATTACCCGAAACCTTTGACAACGTGTCTAGCGGAATGGCTTCACATGCAGATGAGATGTACTGCTTCAGCTGTTCAATTGTTTCTGGATTCTGGCGGTACACCTGGTCTTTCAAGTGTCCCCACAGAAAGAAGTCACAGGGGTTCATGTCTGGCGAATAGGGAGGCCAATCCACGCCGCCTGCTGTATGTTTCGGATAGCCCAAAGCAATCACACGATCATCGAAATATTCATTCAGGAAATTAAAGACGTCGGCCGTGCGATGTGGCCGGGCACCATCTTGCATAGACCACGAGGTGTTCGCAGTGTCGTCTAAGGCAGTTTGTACCGCCACAAATTCACGAAGAATGTCCAGATAGCGTGATGCAGTAATCGTTTCGGATCTGCAAAATCGGCCAATGATTCCTTTGGAAGAAATGGCGGCCCAGACCAGTACTTTTTGAGGATGCAGGGACGATGGGACTGCAACATGGGGCTTTTCGGTTCCCCATATGCGCCAGTTCTGTTTATTGATGAAGCCGTCCAGGTAAAAATAAGCTTCGTCAGTAAACCAAATGCTGCCCACATGCATATCGCCGTCATCAATCCTGTGCACTATATCGTTAGCGAATGTCTCTCGTGCAGCAATGGTAGCGGCGCTGAGGGGTTGCCGCTTTTGAATTTTGTATGGATAGAGGTGTAAACTCTGGCACATGAGACGATACGTGGACATTGGCGTCATTTGGACCGCAGCTGCAACACGGTGAACGGAAACCCGAGGCCGCTGTTGGATCACCTGCTGCACTAGCTGCGCGTTGCCCCCTGTGGTTGCCGTACGCGGTCGCCCTACCTTTCCAGCACGTTCATCCGTCACGTTCCCAGTCCGTTGAAATTTTTCAAACAGATCCTTTATTGTATCGCTTTTCGGTCCTTTGGTTACATTAAACCTACGTTGAAATCTTCGTCTTGTTGCAACAACACTGTGTTCTAGGCGGTGGAATTCCAACACCAGAAAAATCCTCTGTTCTAAGGAATAAACTATGTTGTCTACAGCACACTTGCACAATGCGAACAGCACACGCTTACAGCAGAAAGACGACGTACAGAATGGCGCACACACAGACTGCGTTGTCTTCTATATCTTTCACATCACTTGCAGTGCCATCTGTTGTTGAAAATTGTAACTACTGTAATTTCGAAAGTTTGTCCGCCTGAAAATGTACTGTTGTCCCAAGCATATTGCAACAAACGGTGTATTTCTATCGCTGCTCGTTTAGTTTTTATTGCCGTTTCAAATATACCGGTCATTTTTGAAACACCCTGTATCTGCGAGATGTAGAAGAAGGTTTGTGCGTAAAGTTAAATGCTGTGCAGTTTCAACATAAGCAAATCACCGTTTGCCGAAATTACAGGTTTTAAAATGATCTGGCGGGACGTTATTATTCATATTTCATGTGTACTGAACTCGGTGATATTCAGAACCACAAAGTGTAATTACAAAATTATTGTCGCTTTTTATATAAGAAAAGTAGAATATTTATCATACGCAATGATATATAAATTGTTAGAGTTTCATTTTATATTATGACAGAAGGTCATTCCAGAATGATTGCTACCTACTTTGTCCTCTTTTTCAGAAGTTAACTAATTAATGTTGCGCCATTACACAATGCTTTTTTCCAAACGACTGCTATAGCAACTTCATGCGCCAGCAAATGACTACAGTGTAGTCGCTTGGAAAATGCTCATCATCGATGTCCGACTTAGGAAGCGTTCTGCGACAGAGCATTTGGATGCAGAATTTGAAACGCCCTTTCGTGTTCATGAAAAACTGACAAATGTGTACGATGATGCAACATTGGATATCACCAATGTTAGAAGATGCACTCCTAGATGGAGGTGAGGGCCAGGAGACTGGAGATGATTTATTTCGTTCCACCTCACTCAGTAAAGGCAGCGTGATGTCGATTACTCAACAACTGTGATACTCATATGTGTGTACAGCTTGTGTACCAAGAAGTTCGACCAACAAGAATAAAGAGGCAGGGAAAAGAACTGTGTCCCAAGTGATTCAGCGTTTCCGTTAGGAGGGAGAGGAGTTTCTGGAAAAAGAAGTTCCTAAACGGAATTTGGTTTCATTGTCTTAACCGGAATGAAAGAGGCAGTAAATGAAATGGCGTCACAGAGACCCATTGAAGCAGAGAAAGTACAAACCTATGATATCGGCAAGGACGTTATGATTGCAGTAATGTGGAATGCAGACCGTGTGATTATTGTTGATTTTTGGAGCGGGGACGGACAATAAATTGAGACCGAAACGTAACCACACTCAGTCACATTACAGCAAATCTTCAGCGAGTTCGCCCAACGAAAGCTATGGAGGATGTTCCTCTTTCGGATGAGCATTAGTCTTCCACCTGTTTTGGCCGCTAAAAGAAAGTCATCATTGCATTCACTTTGACGATGACGCTGTGAAAACATCCTTACGTCTATGCATGCTTCATAAGCAGGACCAAGAGTTTTAGCATTCTGGGGAACGAAACAATGAAAATGGGTAGAAATTATATCGAAAAATGTTAAAATTAATCGTCAATGTAGTGCTTTTTATCCTGTGTATTCTCGTCCTTAACTTATTACTGAGTACTATACTCATAACTATGGATGCCGACCATTCCTAACATGCACAGGTGTTCATCTACATGTTCTGTACTGTAAATATATGTTGAAGTGTGATACTCAACAAAACATTGTAAATGTAGCTATCTGTGACTTTAACAATAGATAGTATCTGGTATTTGTGTGAAGAGTGGTCTGGCTATGGCATGTGTAACCGAATACAAATCCCAAGCTATCACATTTAAGGATCGTTGAGACTTAACCAAATACCTCCTGTACCAACTATCTGTAAAAAATAGGAAAGCGCAACAATACCCATCATGACAGTAAGCTCTATAAAATTATAATTCTGATCTCTAATTTCTTTCTGTACAGCAGTAAGCAACACAGCTAAGACAGAGGATAGCTGATGAAGTGTATTACTAAACGTATGTTTGATCTCACTCTCCAGATAAAACCAGGACAGTAAAATATTATCTTTCGAAAAAAAGCTTATCTCGAAACTTCTTGTCGTATTTCACCTGTGTGGTGAACTGGACTCCAACTTGAGATCTTTGGTTTCATGAGAAAGTGCTCTACCAACAGACCCACTCGAGCACGAACACAATCCGTGGCCATGCTTTATTTTTGTCTGTTTCTTATTTTTGTCATTCTCGACAGAAGTTCAATTTGGATACTGATTTCCCTTGATGTTGTGGTGGTCTTCATTCCAGAGACTGGTTTGACGCAGCTGTCGATGCAACTCTGTTCTTCGTAAGCCTATTTATTTGCGAAATATCCGAATGACTGCTGCCACTTACATCATTCTGTATATCTGTACGGTAATATACTCTTAATCTCCGTCTACATATTTTACCTCTTACACTTCTCCTAAATTATGAATTGAAGTTCCCATGATGACCCAGGTTGTGTCCTATTAACTTATTGCTTCTAATAGTCAGGTTGTGCTACTAATTTCTTTTCTCCCTAACTCTAATCTGTACCTCCTCGTCAGTAACGTGAGCTACACATCTAATCATCAGAATTCTTCTGTAGCAACACGTCTCTAAACCTTTCATTCTCAACTTGTCGAGACTGTTTATCATACGTGTTTCACTTCTATAATGGCTTGAGTCCATAGAAATACCTTCAGGAAAGATTCCTATCATTAAACTAAACCTTCAGTAAAGATTCCTAACACTAAACTCAACCTTCAGGTAAGATTCCTAACACTAAACTCAATATTCCATGCTTGCTAATTTCTCCTATTCAGAAAGAAACTCTTTCGTTACCTCTGCTAGCCTACATTTTATATCATCTTCTCCACTTCGGCCATTATCATATATTTCGTGGCGAAATAGCAAAACTCATCTATAACTTTCACAGTGCTGTTTCCCATTATAATTAATTGTCCATCGACTGATTTACTTGGACTACATTATTCTTGTTTTGATTTTGTTGTAAGACAATTTATATTCTTCTCTCTAGACACTAAGCATTCTTTCTACCAAAGGAAAACCACCACACAGCAATACATTTTCAGAATTTGTTATTTTATTTACACTACCAGTTTCGACATCTCATTAGCGCCACCTCCAGACCAATACACGCTAAAAACAACAAGTTTGTGTGTTGTATATACGAAGTTATAGCATACCTGACATTACTGACACTGAAGTGTAGTAATAAAAGTTCTTAAAACCTAGAAAATGTAGTGTGCATTGTTATGAAGAGTACCTGTGCATACAAAACACAAATAAGAGCAACAAAGCAGATACACTGGATAGCATGTAAACCAACTATTTTGATATCACAGAGCTGTAATACAACATGCCAAACACAGAAAAAACAAAAAATAGAAAACGTACAAAATCAGAAGCAGACACGAATGAAGTGTGTGCAGGCTTTTTACAAAAAATATCCATAACTGTTATAGATGACATACACTTTTGTTCTTGAGAAATCTAACCTCATTCAAATTAAAACCTTGCAATGTGACGTATGTAATACACAATAGTGTGCATATGTATCGCTTAAGATCAATATTAGCGATACATTTGATGTAATTATCACAATGTAAAATATAAGCAAACAGCATCAAAATAAAGTAACCTACAAATTATTAAGTAAATATCATAAGCAGAGAACCTGCGAGCGGTGCTCATAAAATACTTAGGAGGCATAATATTGCACGCCAAACAATAATACTTGAGTGGAACGGACGAGGAACCCAAACCGTTATATAAACCTAGGAGAGTCTTTCGAAAATCTTAGTTGTCTCTGTGTGTTGTTATAATTATAAAATTTCGACCTATTTATAGAATGCCGAAACTTATCAAAATAGGAACTAACACACGGGAAGCTATATCGGAGAAGGGATTGTGATGGTGGATCTGGTTAAATATAGATTGAACGTGTGACAACTAATAACTACAAAGCAAAAGAGCACCATTTAGGGAACATACTGGTGCAAAAGGAAGCAATATTTGTGAGCAAAAAAGAAATTGCTAAATGAGCTCACATTATAAACCAGTCATTGTATGGAACAGAACTAAATCAGAGCTTTCTAGTTAATGAGGAAAACCAAGTCCACAAAACATCAAATATAAAGACATGAGATTACATTTGTAAGATGTCTCGAGCCATACAGTAAATCATGTGACCTACAACAACACCACACTGCATGCTCAAAACTCACAGCTCCCATGAGCTCGACATCACTAAAAAATCATTAAAAAACATAAAATTACCGTACATGGCATGAACGCTGGTATAAAATTACTCATATGGTGTATTGTGCAGTAAAGGTCACACAAGTAAAACTCTATGTCTTTACATACTATATAAACTAATTTTATGATTGTTGAGGTTTTTTTTAATGATGTCGACCTTAAGAAGATATTGGAGAAATGCATGATGATGTAAAATAAATTATTCAGATAGTTCAGTGTGCTCCCTGCCTCCGTTGGATAAGCAGCTGCCAGCAGCAAGTCGTATACCCCTAGCTTACTTATTTGTTACATAGTTTAATTCTTAATTTCTTTGCGCGTTTTTGGGTACTTGCATAGTTTACTTCATAAATTTCGGGTGTATTATAGTATTTGAGAGTTGTAGCATCGGAATTTAGTACCTAAATAGTGTAAATTCGCGTAGTCGTCTGCCGTCTGTCTTCTGTTTTTGTTTTGAACAGCCAGTGTCGGTTGGTCACAGCCAGTGTGCTCCCTGCCGCCGTTGCATAAGCAGCTGCCAGCAGCAAGTCGTATACCCCTAGCTTACTTATTTGTTACATAGTTTAATTGTTAATTTATTTGCGTGTTTTTGGGTACTTGCATTGTTTAATTCATAAATTTCGGGCGTATTACAATATTTGAGAGTTGTAGCATCGCGCTTTAGTGTTTACTTCGTAGATTCTTACTTAAATTGAGTGTGAGTTTCGTATAGGAGGTGTAATTTCGAGTTTTAGTTACTGTATTCGTAAATTCAGGCAGATTGTAGCGCAGTCGTTAGGCATTTGTACGGGTTAGTTCATACATTCGTTGCGTGTTTCCCTTGCGTTATCTAGGCACGGACCCGTGTTTCAGTAACTGTATTACAACATCGATTAGAATGGATAGGGGCTGTGATTGCTGTGTTCGGATGAGGGCTGAGTTGGCATCCCTTCGCTCACTGCTGCAAGCAGCGATGACTTCGGTCGCGCAGCTTGAGGCTGTTGCCAATGGGCACCACTGTGGGGAGCCGGACTTGGTATCACGGGGATGTTAACTTCATCCCGTCTGTCCCCAGATCGGTCTGCCGCTGTGGTTGCCCTGGTTGCTTGCCCGCAGTGGGGCTGAGCAATCGCCTGTGGTTGATTGGGAGGTCGTTCCAATGCGTGGCAGGCAGCGAAAGACGTCCCCGGAGGCTGATCAGAAAGCCTCCCCGGTGCGTCTGACAAACAGGTTTCAGGCACTGTCTTTGGCTGAGCCAGATGCAGCTGCCTGCCCTGTTTCAGAAGATGATTCTCAGCCTTCAAGGTCCGGGCAATCGCAGAGGGTGGGCTTATTGGTAGTTGGGAGCTCCAATGTTAGGCGCGTAATGGGGCCCCTTAGGGATATGGCGGGTAAGGAGGGGAAGAAATCCAGTGTGAACTCCATGTGCATTCCGGGTGGAGTCATTCCTGATGTGGAAAAGTTCCTTCCGGATGCCATGAAGAGCACAGGGTGCAGCCAGGTGCAGGTGGTGGCACATGTTGGCACTAATGACGTGTGTCGCTTTGGATCTGAGGAAATTCTCTCTGGATTCCACCGGCTATCTGATTTGGTGAAGGCTTCCGGTCTTGCTTACGAGATTAAGGCAGAGCTCACCATCTGCGGCATCGTTGACAGAACCGACTGCGGACCTTTGGTGCAGAGCCGGGTAGAGGGTCTGAATCAGAGGCTCAGACGGTTTTGCGACCGTGTTGGCTGCACATTCCTTGACTTGCGCCGTAGGGTGGTGGGGTTTCGGGTTCCGTTGAATAGGTCAGGAGTTCACTACACTCAGCTGGCGGCTACACGGGTAGCGAAGGCTGTGTTGCGTGGACTGGGCGTTTTTTTAGGTTAGAAGTCCTCGGGATTGTACGGGGTGGGCTGCAATCTCAAATGGTGCATGGCAAATACAGGACGAGCTTGGAACAATGAAAAGTCGGAATTGTAGTTGTAAATTGTTGTAGTTGTGCTGGGAAAGTCCCTGAGCTACAAACGCTTATAGAAAGCACAGAAGCTGAAATCGTTATAGGTACAGAAAGCTGGCTAAAGCCTGAAATAAGTTCTGCAGAAATTTTTACGAAGTCTCAGACGGTGTTAAGGAAAGAAAGATTAGGCAGAGTTGGTGGTGGAGTGTTTGTGTCCGTCAGTAGTGGTTTATCTTGTAGTGAAGTCGAAGTAGATACTCCGTGCGAATTGGTATGGGTGGAGGTTATACGTAACACCCGAACTAAGTTAATAATTGGCTCCTTCTGCCGACCCCCAGACTCCGATGATATAGTTGCTGAACAGTTCAGAGAAAATTTGAGTCTCGTAACAAATAAATACTCCACTCATACTGTTATAGTTGGTGGGGACTTCAAACTTCCCTCGATATGTTGGCAAAAATACTTGTTCAAAACCGGTGGTACGCAGAAATCATCATCCGAGATGGTCCTAAATGCTTTCTCCGAAAATTATTTCGAGCAGCTAGTCCACGAACCCACGCGAATTGAAAATGGTTGCGAAAACACACTTGACCTCCTAACCACAAACAATCCAGAGCTAATAGAGAGCATCATGACTGATACAGGGATTAGTGATCACAAGCTAGGCTCAATACCGTTTCTTCCAAATCCACCAGAAACAAACGCAAAATAATTTTATTTAAAAAAGCGGATAAAGTGTCACTAGAAGCCTTCCTAAGAGACAATCTCCATCCCTTCCGAACTGACTATGAAAAAGTAGACGAGATGTGGCTCAAATTCAAAGATATAGTAGCAACAGCAATTGAGAGATTCATACCTCACAAACTGGTAAGAGATGGAACTGATCCCTCATGGTACACAAAACAGGTCCGAACGCTGTTGCAGAGGCAACGGAAAAGCATGCGAAGTTCAGAAGAACGCGAAATCTCAAATATTGGCTAATATTTACAGACGCGCGAAATTTGGCACGGACTTCAATGTGAGATGCCTTTAATAGGTTCCACAACGAAACATTGTCTCGAAATTTGGTAGAAAATCCGAAGAAATTCTGGTCGTATGTAAAGTACACAGGCGGCAAGACGCAGTGAATACCTTCGCTGCGCAGTGCCGATGGTACTGTTACCGACGACTGTGCCGCTAAAGCGGAGTTATTGAACGCAGTTTTCCGAAATTCCTTCACCAAGGAGGACGAATGGAATATTCCAGAATTTGAAACACGAACAGCTGCTAACATGAGTTTCTCAGAAGTAGATACCTTAGGGGTTGCGAAGAAACTCAAATCGCTTGATACGGGCAAGTCTTCAGGCTCAGATTGTATACCGATTAGGTTCCTTTCAGATTACGTGATACAATAGCTCCCTACTTAGCAGTCACATACAACCGCTCGCTCACTGATAGACCAGTACCTACAGATTGGAAAATTTCGCACCAGTGTTTAAGAAGTGTTTAGCAGTCATCGAACTACAGACCTATATCATTGACGTCGGTTTGCAGTAGGGTTTTGGAGCATATACTGTAATCAAACATTATGAATCACCTCGAAGGGAACGATCTATTGATACGTAATCAGCATGGTTTCAGAAATCATCGTTCTTGTGCAACGCAGCTAGCTCTTTATTCGCACGAAGTAATGGCCGCTATCGACAGGGGATCACAGGTTGATTCCGTATTCCTGTATTTCCGGAAAGCTTTTGACACCGTTCCTCACAATCGACTTCTAATCAAGCTGCGGGCTTATGGGGTATCGTCTCAGTTGTACGACTGGATTCGTGATTTCCTGTCAGGAAGGTCGCAGTTCGTAGTAATAGACGGCAAATCATTGAGTAACGCTGCAGTGATATCAGGTGTTCCCCAGACAAGCGTCCTGGGACCTCTTCTGTTCCTGATCTATATAAATGACCTGGGTGACTATCTGAGCAGTTCTCTTAGGTTGTTCGCAGATGATGCTGTAATTTACCGTCTAGTAAGGTCATCCGAAGACCAGTATCAGTTGCAAAGCGATTTAGAAAAGATTGCTGTATGGTGTAGCAGGTGGCAGTTGACGCTAAATAACGAAAAGTGTGAGGTGAGCCACATGAGTTCCAAAAGAAATCCGTTGGAATTCGATTACCCGACAGATAGTACAATTCTCAAGGCTGTCAATTCAACTAAGTACCGGGGTGTTCAAATTACGAACAACTTCAGTTGGAAAGACCACATAGATAATATTGTGGGGAAGGCGAGCCAAAGGTTGCGTTTCGTTGGCAGGACACTTAGAAGATGCAACAAGTCCACTAAAGAGACAGCTTACACTATACTCGTTCGTCCTCTGTTAGAATATTGCTGCGCGGTGTGGGATCCTTACCAGGTGGGATTGAAGGAGGACATCGAAAGGGTGCAATAAAGGGCAGCTCGTTTTGTATTATTAAGTAATAGGGGAGAGAGTGTGGCAGATATGATACGCGAGCTGGGATGGAAGTCATTAAAGCAAAGACGTTTTTCGTCGCGGCGAGATCTATTTACGAAATTTCAGTCACCAACTTTCTCTTCCGAATGCGAAAATATTTTGTTGAGCCCAACCTACATAGGTAGGAATGATAATCAAAATAAAATAAGAGAAATCAGTGCTCGAACACAAAGGTTTAGGTGTTCGTTTTTCCCGCGCGCTGTTCGGGAGTGGAATGGTAGAGAGATAGTATGATTGTTGTTCGATAAATCCTCTGCCAAGCGCTTAAATGTGAATTGCAGAGTAGTCATGTAGAAAAGCAACCTCAGTTACATATTGAAAAGCCCAGTAACATGTCGAAAAAAAAATCATGAAGGATAATTTATAAGTTCACTCATTGTTACCAACATCATGCTATCAAGAAACACAGAGAGAAACCATATGTACAGTTACTTAAATCAGTATCATGACATGACCAAACATGATGCTCTTATCACTCATTCCTCATTGCTTCTCGACTGATCTACCCCTGAAACATTTTCTCCTTCTCCTGTCCATACCATGTTCAATTTCACGTAACTCTCTGAAATTTAAATAACCCAAGTTTTCTGGAAGTGTGACATAAATATTTCATGTGGTGCTGAGTTATGCATCATGGCCACATTAATAGATAATTCACATGATAAGTTGTGTATGTAAAAATTTGTTTGACAACAGACTGCCCCTGATCCATCATGAAAGATGAAAAATTTTTGTTTTCAAACAAAGATCTTTACAATTTCGGTATGGCATTAGTTGCTTATCACAGTGCAAACTTTATTGTAGGTATTAAAATATTAATTCGCGGTGTATTATTTCCTTGTTTCAC
The DNA here is from genome assembly GCF_021461395.2 of Schistocerca americana. NCBI lineage: Eukaryota > Metazoa > Arthropoda > Insecta > Orthoptera > Acrididae > Schistocerca > Schistocerca americana. The sequence goes on along the minus strand of NC_060126.1, from coordinate 148,535,351 downwards.
AAAAAATCTATAAAGAGTAAAATTTAAATCTCCCATGCATGGCGTTTCCAATATATCATACCCGGCTTGAACGTTACTGTCAGACTGATGATTACTGAAATATGACACTCATTAACACTAGTGTGTATGAACAGACCAATATTGTGCTCTGTTTAGTGTTTTCCCTGGTCAGAACGGTTACGAATTTACTTAGAGATAAACCTACACTATTTGGCAAAAGTACTGTGAAACTGTAAATTCACTGTTGCACATTGGGTGCAACCAACCTTCTCTTTTGTTTGAATACTTTATGTGCTCTACAGACGATTCAGACAAACAATGAGTTCAAGACCACGGGTGACGCACTTTGAATGCTGGAACATACAGATAAGGAAGTACGTGTCTGTTGAGTACTAGGCCAAGTGTTACTCCAGGGAAATTAGGAAGCTGGTATGGCAGGAGAGGACGTTTCCATTGAAAATAATTTTCTACACCATATTGTTACTTGAGTGTTATATTTTGGTTAAGGACTGTTATAGAAAAATGGAAAAATGAGTGACTAGCGGTAAAAAATTCTCGATTGAACCGGAAATTACTTCGACAATAAGAAAAATGAGCTGACTTTTTTCCATTGTAGCAAAATTGTATACACTGTTGCTTCGTAATGGTGTCGCTGGTTGATTAACATCAATTTAAACACATCTGTGTATGTGTAAAAATAACCTGAGTTATTAGCTATCATGCAGTGGAAACTTAGCAATGTGAGAGCCTCTATGAAAAGGAACAACTTGCAATGGTGGCAAAAGCACTTTCAGGCATGCCGAAGAAAACAGTGACTTCTGTTCAGCTGGGACGGTGGGAGAGGCTACAAGTTCAGTCACACAGCGATCTGAAAAAGTCACGTGCTCGTCTTTTATTGCAGTGCTTCATCTGACGCTGCACTCCTTCTGTTGTCACTTCTACTTTCATTAAGGTAAATGCTAAGACACGTGAAGTATCCAAAAGATGAACATTACCCGAGATTGGGCTACAGGGTTCGTGAGAAGGGAATTAGCTGGTTGGCCTATGATAAGGGAGTCTATATCTCCACAAATTAATGCAGGTTCTATTTCATAAGTTCGTTCGTTTTGTTCGCGCCTACCGTTTAATACGCCGTCAAACCCATCACTGCGGTGCCTCCCAAGGTAAGCAATGGCCTTACCGTCCCCACGACACAAAATTCGACAGACGGACTCGCCATTTGATATGCCAGTGTGTATTTGCACCTGGCGTTGGATGGAATAACGTGAACGTGTGTTTACAAGCTACAGAATACAAGACGGAACGTTTGCGACATCTTATGCTATTTACCAATCGGAAGGGGAAAACTGCCTCACAGTGCCGGCATAAGAATTGTACTGTATACAGGGACGAAGCACTAATGGGTCGAGCATGTCAGAAGTGGTCTAGTAGAATTAGAACTGGAATTTGGCCCTAACAGATTAACCTTAGATATTGTCGCCCAATGTTTCAAAATGTGGAAGGGCTTAATAATATGATAATGAACAATCCACAAATGCCAATGCGGGTGTCGGTATTGAAGCCCCATGTCGCTATTGGAACTGAACTGTAGCCGGGAACTTGGAGAAGCTGGGTTCGTAACTATTCGCGAAGCATTGGTTCCTTATGAACTGAGAGAAGCGAACTTGGTTCAAAGAGTTTCCGTCTGTGGCTTCTTATTGAGACGCAGTTAGTATAACATCCCTTCGCGACCTTTGTGGTTATGTGACATATATGATACCGGATGATCAGACTGGCAACAGTATGGCGAAACAATTGCATTATGGTATTGAAATTGCCAGGGATCTGCCAATGACAGCGCTGGGTATATGTATTACTGTCGGTCATACTTACCTATAACCAACAAATGCCTCAAGAGGCCACAGATGTACTCAGTCTGCTCAGAGGGAGTCAATACTCTCATTCGTGACTGTTACGATCAATATATCTGTGGCGGTGATATTAATTGTGTGCTCCACTATATGAGCAGGACCCACATTTTTCGTCTTGCGAATAGTTTTTGATACTTATGGAAGACCTACTTCCCGTTGTTATTTGGGAGGAAGTGAAATGTGACCACCCTGGATGGACATATGTTATCTGCAATTTGGCCAGCTGTCCTGATCGCCCCTATGTCCAGTATCATCTTGCGCCAGGGTCGTCAGATGCTATACGATGGCTCCTTAGCTTTTCACACCATAGTACCCTCATATGTAGTGTCACCCTCTAGACACAACAGGAATGATGCAGCCATTTGATGTAGGTGGTGAATGCGGCACACATCCAGGATGGTGAATTCCATCAGCTTATCCCCACCACACGGGTAGACTGCGAATGATATATTCCACGATTCCTATTGATGTTGGCATGATGGATGCAATGTGTAACACTGGCTTTCAGGTGGGTGCTAATACAATATGGAAGGATATCACTGAACATCAACGGCATACTTCGGATTTTTATTACAGGCTGCTTCATGAATCACATCCAAAGTGCAGCCACCAGACCGAAAGGTGAAGCGGCCGAACTGAAGCAAAAACATTGTCTCTTACACTGGGAGTATTGGAAGTGGTCGTTGTATGGACGCAACGTCAAATCAAAGCAACAGACGCATAACTTAATGATTGTTTGGGAAATAAAGCACCAAAATGCCCAAATCGTCTTTATTCGCTATTTAACATGTAAAAACATTAGTCTCTAGATTTTCGTTTCAAAGTTTGTTTTCTGCAGTCAGGATAAATCTTTCGGTGATCTCGTACGCAACTTGACCGCCCTTTCAGCTGTATCATTCACTGCTCTCAGTGCTGAAACCTTCTTACTGGTTTCTTGAAAGGAAGCATCGTTGGACCACACGACAGGACATTCATGGAGAAAACTGTCATCAATTTTAAGACGATGGAACGATGAGTTGCTTCTGATAGAAATGAAGTCGTAGATGTTCTTCTCTCTAATTAAGAGGTAGCAGACCAGTTAACAAAATTGTGATGTAAACAGAAAACTAAAGAAACAACGTCTATATTCATTTATTTAACTCACCATGCAATGGACCACGAAGTTCTTCCTACGAAGGGATGTAACGGTTAGCATGAACTGATAAATTATATTTGGTTAAATTTTCAACCATTTTCAACTTTATTTCTAGATCTACATCATAGTCAAACAGTGACAAGACAGAAACTTCATCAGTCAGATACCGTAAAGCTGGCTTATCTTCTGTAGAGCTGCTTTTGAGATGTGTTTATTTATTTTTTCGTATGCCTTCATTGACTTCAAAAAGTACAAATCTTGGTAGGGTGCCTTTACTGCCAAAATGAACTGGAGCTGTGGCTTGACGTAGGATGTCACGATGAACAGGCAAACGTCAAAGAGCGCTACCTTCTCCTTGATCCAAATTTTTAACTGAGCACAAAGTAATGATATTTTTAGGGAATATATAGCTCTCGCCATGCGTCGAGCTTGATGTATGGCACCTGGAGGCCGTATTTTCAATTTTCTGTCTGTATCTCCACCTAGAAATATAACAGAAAGATTTATGAACTCTTGGTAATCATCTCTGATTATTTCTTTTGCCAGTTCAGTGCGGTAAAACTCAAGCAGATTGTCAATTTCTGAAACAGTCAGGTACATTGGGCCCTTTTCTTTGTAGCACTGTATATTATCTGGATCTACACTTTTCCAGTTATTGGGAACTTTCTGAAGAGTGGAATATCAGGACGTGTTGTCAGTGAACTGATTTTTACTTGGTACACGTTTTTTAACACTAGTTAATATACGTTTTGGCGGCAAGGAAAAAGAATGACACGTCTTTTACGTTTTTTCTCAAGTAGCACACAGGCACCATGGATATGACCTGTATTTGCAGCCGTAGTATCACAACAAAGAAACTGCACTTTGTCTCCGAGATTCTAGTCCACAATCACGTTCCAAACAGCTTTCGCCTGTTTAAATGCTGAAGAGTTTTCAAACTTTGGCAGAGCAATAAGTTGCTCTTTATTTTTATGTGAAATAACTTTTGCAACACGTTCTTCTACATCTACATATACCTCCATACTCCGCAAGCCACCCGACGGTGTGTGGCGGAGGGTACCTTGAGTACCTCTACCGGTTCTCTTTTCTATTCCAGTCTCATATTGTTCGTGGAAAGAAGGATTGTCGGTATGCTTTTGTGTGGGCTCTAATCTCTCTGATTTTATCCTCATGGTCTCTTCGCGAGATATATGTAGGTGGGAGCTATATACTCCTTGACTCTTCGTGAAGGTATGCTCTCGAAACTTTAAGAAAAGCCCTGCAGAGTCTTCCACTGGAGTTTATCTATCATCTCCGTAACGCTCTCGCGATTACTAAATGATCCTGTAACGAACGCGCTGCTCTCCGTTGGATCTTCTCTATCTCTTCTATCAACCATATCTGGTACGGATCCCACACTGCTGAGCAGTATTCCAGCAGTGGGCGAACAAGCGTACTGTAACCTACTTCCTTTGTTTTCGGATTGCATTTCCTTAGGATTCTTCCAATGAATCTCAGTCTGGCATCTTCTTTACCGACGATCAACTTTATATGATCATTCCATTTTAAATCACTCCTAATGCGTACTCCCAGATAATTTATAGAATTAACTGCTTCCATTTGCTGACCTGATATTTTGTAGGTAAATGATAAGGGATCTATCATTCTATTTATTCGCAGCACATTACACTTGTCTATATTGAGCTTCAATTGCCATTCCCTGCACCATGCGTCAATTCGCTGCAGATCCTCCTGCATTTCAGTACAATTTTCCATTGTTACAACCTCTCCATATACCACAGGATCATCCGCGAAAAGCCTCAGTGAACTTTCGATGTTATCCAAAAGGTCATTTATGTATACAGTGAATAGCAACGGTCCTACGACAGTCCCCTGCGGTACTCCTGAAATCACTCTTACTTCGGAAGACTTCTCTCCATTGAGAATGACATGCTGCGTTCTGTGATCTAGGAACTTGCGGAAGTCAAAAAACACGGCATCTACCTGTGAACCCGTGTCTATGGCCCTCTGAGTCTCGTGGACGAATAGCGCGAGTTGGGTTTCACACGACCGTCTTTTTCGAAACCTACAGAGTAGACTTCTAGTCTCCAAAAAAGTCATTATACTCGAACATAATACGTGTTCCAAAATTCTACAACTGATCGACGCTAGAGATATAGGTCTATAGTTCTGCACATCTGTTCGACGTCCCTTCTTGAAAACGGGGATGACCTGTGCCTTGTCCAATCCTTTGGAACGCTACGCTCTTCTAGAGACCTACGGTACACCGCTGCAAGAAGGGGGCCAAGTTCCTTCGCGTACTCTGTGTAAAATCGAACTGGTATCCCATCAGGTCCAGCGGCCTTTCCTCTTTTGAGCGATTTATTGTTTCTCTATCCCTCTGTCGTCTATTTCGATGTCTACCATTTTCTTTTGAATCTCGATCACTTGTAGCAGGTAACAGGTTGCCATCCTAATGAACAGTCACAACATCTGGTAACTCGTTTTGAAAATTAACTTATGTAGCTTCCGCAAGCTCTTTCTGTTTCTTTGTACGAATTCTTTGAATCGAGGACTTGCTTATAGGAGCTTAATCAGTATATGTCCAAGTGCCTCAATGGTAGCTTCAAGAATATACACTAAATCTCTCAAACTCAAGTATCACCTGTCTAGCACTGCTACTAATTTTGTAGTAATGAAATTTTTCGCATAGTTGTTTTACTGGTTCCAGATTTTACGTTCTCAATTACGATTGGGAAATTTTCTTGCAAACACATGTCATTTTCATTACAATCTGAAGATGAGTCATTTTGTAATGCTTGATAAGATCCAGTCGAAGAAGCTGACGTGGAAAAATATTTAGCCCGTCGGTTTTCTTCCTCAATAGTTCCCATGCGCGACTTTTCGTCTTTATTTGCCAGTTTCTTGTCCATTACAGCTACGTGACCAGGCCGACCTGGCTCTCTCTGTCGCTGAAAAAGGATTTTATCTTCATTTATTTCGTTAACTGAAGTGCATCGAATTGTGTATTGTCGAACGAATCATCCAACGTGTTGACAAACTCTTGTCTGCGCTGCTCAAATACCTTTTGGGTTTTTTGTGCATGTTTTGCAACTACGTCCAAACTTGATAGAGGTTCACTAATTTCTTCACACAATTAGTTACAGACTTGGTAGGTATACGCGCCTTTTCCCAAAAGATCGTACATTCCCGAATAGTGAGACTTACCCTTTCACTGACAGCTAAATTCACTTCCCGGGTATTGTAAAATAAAACTGCTAGAACTTGTCCATTACATGGCAGTTTCGAACCTATTACAAATACACGACTTTTAGAACTACTGCGTAATTCCATTGACATTTTCGCTAACTGACCGCAAGTTAGACTAACAACGTTAGAGACACAACGACACGAGGGCACGCGCCTTCGACTTTCTTACAAGTACAGCCTACCTGACATGTTTCAATGCAAGTCGGCAAGGTTTTCCAACCTCCTAAGGTTCTGGAGTTTTACATATGGTTGTTTTGGCATCGTACAAATAAATTTAGAGGGTATGCGTTCAAATGAAAACTACTTCCAATTTTTGGGATACCCTAAGAAACATATAACTCTACGTTATGCATAATACTTCACACTAGCCTCCCTTCAAAGAATATATGATAGTCAACTCCTATATTATCCAAATAGTTTGCAGAATTCATTTAATGTGAGGTACATGTCAATTTAGTCTGAAGGAAGATGGATGAGAAAGGAATTCATTATGTCCAGTTCAAAAGCTGTAGACATATTTCATTACGTTAGCTCGAATGTAATCAGACTATGAGAAGATTATTAGAACGCTAAAAGCCTCACAAGGAAGAATAACTACAGCACACAACAAATGTGAGGAAACTGCGAGAAATGACAGAGAGCCTTGTACTCTCCGAGACACAAGGTGTTTATGTAGCGATAAATGTTTGAAAAGGGAATGAGTTATGTTGAACACTGTAAATAACATTCATCAATTTGTTTTAAACATTATGTACAAAGTAAACTGTACTAACTCATCCTTATTTTTAATATATACTAAGAAAGTAAGCAAAAATCTGTATATATCAGTAAAGAATCAGCACTCTATAGTGTGAAAAGTATTATAAGTATTTCAGATTTATGAAGCCTGTCTAATATCGCAAAGAAGATTAACTTAATAGCCCTAACTTTATCCTGCTGGAAACCAACGATACATGTTGATAGCATACTGCTACAGACTGACAACACAAGTGTCACATTGGAGAGAAAATCCTGAGCAAAAAATTCTGCTTTCACTCATTACTATTCAATGTCACAGGGAAAACGTAAACTTCGCATTACCAACTAACACTGAGAAAAACAACATGTATAGTTACATAAATTGGTATTATGAAATGACCAGACATCGTGGTTTTTCTTCCCTATACTTCTTCTGGACTCCAGATATGATATCTACTCCTATCTCTCCTCCTGTCCACTCATGCCCAGTTGCACTTTCAATTCTGAAATTACAACAGTCCTAAGAATATACACTTTCCCACCATAACTCGAAAATATTGTATTGCCAAACTTTCAGGGATTTTAAAGCAAAAATTGGGGCGCATTCCACCACTTCACCGGATTTACAATGAATTCTATTCAGAAGTTCAGTATGTGTATAATTATCTTTTCGAATATATTGTCTATGCTTCACCATAGAACATACAAAATTATATGTCTTTGAACATTGACCTCAACAATATGCTTCTAGCTTATTTGCTACACATTTTTCATAAATGTGCTCTTAGAAACTAAACGAGACTGTATTTTGTAATATGGTAAATGTCATTATTTCGTACGTATTATTTCTTTATTTCACAAGAAATTTAGATAGAGCATGATCATTCTGTCTAAAGAACATGGTCCCACTTCATCATGGGGGAATTAGGTTCATGATGCATATCTCCAAGGCATAAGCTTTATCCAGCTGCTCTGTTGAGGCAGGGAAATTATCCATAACCGTCAGACTGATAAGTACTAAATTTAAAACTTGCTTATACGTATGTGGTATGAGGACCTATGCCGTCCCCTTTTCATAATTTTCATCGGTAAGAATCATTTACATTCAGCTTCCAGCTTCCAGATAAATCTACAATTTCTGACAGAAGCTGTGGGCAATTGTAAATTCACTCTGGTACATTAGGTGCATCTTAAAAAATAAGTTAGTCGCCAGCTCTGATGTCCTAAGATCTCTATAGGTCATTCTTCAAACCATTGACATATAAGAAATGAAAGACGCATTGCAAATACGATAACATAAAGGGGAGGAAGTATCATTCCGCTTAGCACTAGATTATATGGAAATTATGAAAAATTACCTAGCTGGAATAAAGAGAATATGTGTCAAAAGATTTTCTTTCTAGTTTCAACATGAAAGAGTTTCAATTATTAAAAAAAGCACTTTTCGTTTTCCCATTGTTGTGTAAATGTAGACTCTGTTTTTACATTTATATGTGACGTGTGGTTGTCATCATATTACATAATTTTATGTTGCTGTTTGAACAACTTGTGTTACTAGCTGTCGATACCCACAGGCTGTTGGATGTTGAACTGTCAATGCCTCTATGAAAGGGAAGTATCTTGTGTGGCGGCTAGTGTACATTGAAGCATGCACATGAGTACAGTGGCTTGTATTACGCTGGGATGCTGGAAGTTGCTCTTCCGCTTGCCTTAAGTCTATAATGTTAGGCCACGGAGCACTATAGTTAAGTACCCACCTAGTCTAGTAAAAAAAGTTGTACCCATTCATCTCAAATCTTAGTCTAAGTAGCTTGTATTCAACACAGGAAAAGGCTATTTTCCTACGTTAAAAATATGTTTCAGTTTCTTGTTATTCGGAGTTATTGCAAAATTCAAATGGCATTTTCAGTCAATATTCTTACAATATATCGCTTATTTTTAGCTAATTAAAGGTTAACAATAATTAAACATCAAGATTACTAGCTGACACCACGGTGACGTCACAGGCTAGGAGTAAGACGAAGCTATGCGTCTGTTACAAATGTGTTTGGCTTTTATTTGCTTTTTCTAAAAATAATGTACACCACCTTTTTATTTATTTATTCATTTATTTACTGTTTCGTGGGACCAAATTAAGGAGAAGTCTCCATGGCCATGGAACGAGTCAATATATGAAATTATAACACGATTGTAGAAACAGATAAAATGAAAAATAAGAAACATATTCAGGCGACAGTTTGAAAGTTTAAATAAAGAAAATCAACAATGAAACAATGGAATTTGCTTAATTTTTTAGCTCTTCCAGGAGCTCCTAAACAGAATAGAAGGAGTGAGCCATGAAGAAACTCTTCAGTTTAGACTTAAAAGAGATTGGGCTACTTCTAAGATCCTTGAGTTCTTGTAGTAGCTTATTGAAAATGGATGCAGCAGAATATTGCACTTCTTTCTGCACAGGAGTCAAGGAAGGGCATTCCACATGCAGATTTGATTTCTCCCTAGTAGTAACTGAGCGAAAGCAGCTAACTATTGGGCGTAAGCTAATATTGCTAACAACAAACGACATTATATAAAATACATACTGTGAGGGCAATGTCAGAATTCCCAGACTATTGAATAGGGGTCGACAAGAGGTCCTCGAACTTACACCACATATAGCTCGAACAGCCCGTTTCTGAGCCTAACATATACTTTTGGAATCAGAAGAAGTATCCCAAAAGACAATACCATACGACTTAAGCGTATGAAAATATGCTACGTCGACTACTTTTCGTGTTGAACTGTCACTTAATTTCAGATACTGCTCTAATGGTAAACTAAGCAGCATTTAGTTTCTGAACAAGATCCTGAACATGGGCTTTCCACGACTGATTACTATCTATCCTAACGCCTAGGAACCTGAACTGTTCCGTCTCGGTTATAATATGCCCATTCTGTCTGATCAAAATGTTGAATTGTGACTTAGAAACTGTAAAAACTGAGTCTTAGTGTGTTTTAGCATCAAATTTTTTTCCACAAGCCGCAAACTTATTTCATGAACTACATTACTTGATATTGTTGGAATATTACAGACAAGATCCTTCACTATCGAGCTGTTGTCATCAGCAAACAGAAATATATTTGAATCACCTGTAATACTAGAAGGCATATCATTTATATAAATAAGAAACAGCGGTTTCCCCAGCGCCGACCCTTGGGGAACGCCCCATTGGGACTGAACATCACTACCACTCTCAATATTGCGGAGAATTACCTTGTACTTTCTGTTCTTAAAGTAAGAGGCGAACAAATTGTAAGCTACCCTCCCTACCCCATAATGGTCCAACTTCTGCAGTAATATTTTGTGGTCAACACAGTCAAAAGCCTTCGTTAAATTAGATGAAACACCTAGCGTTCGCAACCTTATATTTAATCCGTCCAAAACCTCACAGAGAAAAGAGAATGTAGCATTTTCAGTTGTTAAACCATTTCTAAAACCAAACTGTACATTCAACAGCAAATTATGTGAACTTAAATGCTCCAGTAACCTTGTATGTACAACCTTCTCGACAACTTTAGCAAACACCGATGACATAGAAACAGGTCTAAAATTGTCAACATTATCCCTGTCTCCCTTTTTATAAAGTGGCTTCACTACCGAGTACTTTAATTGGTCAGGAAACTGACCACTCCTAAAGGAAAAGTTACAGATATGGCTAAGTACTGGGCTAACATACATAGAACAATACTTCAATATTCCGCTAGATACCCCGTCATATCCATGAGAGTTCTTGGTCTTTAGTGATTTAATTATTAACTCAATCTCCCTCTTGTCAGTATCATGGAGGAGCATTTCAGGTAACAGTCTCGGAACACTTTTTTCTAAGAGTGCTATATGATTCCCTGTTGGGACTAGGTTTCTATTTACTTCACCTGCTATATTCAGAAAATGCTTATTAAATACTGTACATATATGCGACTTATCTGATTCTATATCCTCGACCTGTCTCTGCAGACCAGCCACTTTCTTTATGACTGACAGTACGGTTTTAATTTTATCCTTAGACTTAGCTATTCTATCTGCATACCACACACGTTTTGCCTTCCTAATAACATTTTTAAGAATCTTACTGTTTGTAATGGACTGCTGCATTTAGATGTTGACTGTTTCTAACGTTTTGATGTAATTGCCACTTTATTCTACTAGATATTCTTATCCATCTAGTCAGCCACCCAGGCTGCCTGTTTGTGCTAGTCCCGTGTTTTGAACGTTCTAACGGAAAGCAACTTTCAAAGAGCACGGGAAAATTCTCGAGGAAAGAATTATATTTATCGTCTACTCTATCAGCACTATAAACATCTTGCCACTCTTGTTCCTTGATAAGGTTTACGAAGGTCTCTACAACAACTGGATCAGCTTTCCTAAACAGTTGATAACTATATTTAACATGTGTCGCAGCAGAAAAATCTCTTAGAGTTAAAATTTGTGCATCATGATCTGAAAGGCCATTCACCTTTTTGCTAACAGAATGCCATTCTAGTAATGAGGAATGAACAAAAATGTTGTCTATGGTTGTTCTACTGTTCTCTTGCACTCTCGTTGGAAAGAATACTGTTTGCATAAGATTATATGAATTAAGGAGGTCTACCAGCATCCTTTTCCTTGCGCAGTCACTTATGCAATTAATATTGAAGTCACCACATATAACTAACTTTTTGTATTTCCTATAAAGTGAACTAAAAACCTCCTCTAGCTTTAACAAAAATGTTGTGAAATCGGAGTCAGGGGATCTATAAATAACAACAGTTAGAAGTTTAGCTCCACTAAATTTGACCACACCTGCACAACATTCAAACACCTTTTCAGTGCAGTACTTCGAAACATCATTAACTCAAATGGGATACCGTTTTTCACATACATGGCTACTCACCCTCACCGCAAAGAGCTCTTAGAAAAGATGCCAGCCAACCTGTATCCTGGTGAAGGAAGCTTCTGAATTATCTCGTTATTTAAGAAGTGTTCAGATATACCAATAATTTCAGAGTCAATATCTATAAGCAGTTCACTAACCGTATCTCTAATACCCTGTACATTATGTTGAAATATACTAATCCCCTCATTACTCGGATTCCTAAGCTTTGTCAAAAGCGGTTACTCTGTTATAGAGACCTCCCTTAAGCAGGAATACTTATCAGCTGACTTCAATCTAAAAAAGCTGCAGCTCTAACACCCACTACTGCAGGAATCTTCCCATAAGTGATCCCACCACCCCCACCTATGCTGTCACCTATAAGCTTTGCCAACCTCCCCTTCCCATACCTGTTGAGGTGCAGGCCATGTCTAGTGAAGCCTGTCCTGCTGATAGTCTCCACCGACACCACTGAAATGTGACCCATGCTTTCTGTCATCAGCACACCCCCAAGTCTCGTGTTATTACACCTGACGGCTGTATTAAGATGAGGCCGATCGTGGCGCTGAAACAGTTCCACGAAATGCACATTCGTATTGCCAGTCTGAGTGGCTATCTTTTCCAGGTCACAATCTATGTCATACTCCCCATCCCTATCAATACTATTACCAACCCCACCCACAATCAGTACCTGATCCTCTTTAGTAAAATTCCTACATAGGCTCCCTACGTTAATAGTCACCTGAGCCAATTCTGCATTAGGCTTCACAATGCTGGTGACCTGGTACTCACACCCCAACACTTCCTGCAACTGCTGGCCTACACCTCTGCCATGAGAACTACCTAACAGCAGTACCTTCTTCTTTCTCTTCGACTTTGCAACTGTCTTAGCCACAATAACTGCTGAGGTCTGCTGCATACTTCATACATCTACAGCTACTAGAGATTCCTCTGCACTAGACTCTGAGTTGCTCATATCTATTGCAAACACCAATAATAAAACTGTCTGAAAATCTCCTTCTCCTAGCAGATCTCTTGCCAACAGCCAGTTCCAATTCCCCAACCCCATTCTCCCTCCTCATCCTATCTAGCTCCTCCTGTGGGTTTTTAACTGCACCTGAAGGGCATAGATCTTACTCTCCTGCTCCTGTATCAACTTACTCTTGCTACATAACCTGCAGTTCCAGGAGAGGATCCCACCAGAATGCCTACTGGCTTCCCCACTGCATTCCCCCCAGTGAAAATACTTCGAACACGTCTCACACCGCAATCCACTACTCACGAACCTATGGCAAAGCCCACACTTCTCACTCATGGTAAAATTTTACAGTTATTGAAACAAGAAAACTACTTTACCTAAGTTCCGCTACGACAATAAGAAAATGTTAAAAGACTGACTACAATAATCACAAACTCACTCTTCAAGGGAACTAACTACTATTATTAACAGTATTAATCAACAACAAATGAGAATATAAGAAAAGACTAACACAGAAAGAAAATCTAACGTCTAATGACACAGTAACGAAACTGAAATCAGTTCCCAAAAAGTTCTTCTGAAATTATTTCACCAGAAAACACCAAGAACACCGGTTGAAGATTACTAAAGTTCCTAAATAAACCACTATACACAAACAATTAATTAGTACTTAGCTTTCGATGCGACGCTACAGCTGCAACTGGTCAGCGCGGAATGTAAACACAGGTTAAGTTGCTCAATACGAAACACTCACAAATATCAGGTCACAACACAACAAAGCCAGAAGTGAATGAAGAATCCAGTTAAAGTCACTTATATAATAAATATTATCACAAAAACCGTTAAAATATGCATCTGAAACCTAAAAATATATGAGAACTTGGAGAGCGATCTCACACGCAGCCACTCGCTTATGACGTCACACCAATGTCCCCTTATTGACCCAAACTGTGCACTGCCCTTCAGTATCTTTCTAGGGGCTCGGCAAAGGGAAGGAGAGGTGTCTCTCTCTGTGTGGCGAAACTTTGCATCTTAATCCGGCCATTGGCTTTTCATGATGTATCAGTGTCCCTACCAGTGATTCCCCCTCTTTAGTCCTCCCAGCACACTCTTTCTGTCTAGCCAGGAAATGCTGGCTTCAGTATTATTGTCGATATGTGCACTGAATGCACCATATTAATGGCTTATAGTGATAATAATATACTTGGTCACCCAATATGCTGGCACCTGGCAGGATCACTGGGTGCCCTTTTGCTTTTTATTGCCAGGACCTAACACCTGAAGAGCTTCTTTAGTTGATAGTATTTTTCTATTGCACTTGACCTGTTTTCTGAGGATACTGCACAGGGAAGAAATATTATTAAGTACTCAATGAGTCAATTATAAACAGACTATATTTGTTAGGGCTATAAGATTTCCCTTTAAAACACTAATGTAGGTCTCACATCTTGATAAACATAACTAGTATTCAACACAAGTATTCCACAAAACTTCATAGGGACCATCAAACCAAAATACATCTACCCAGCATAAACTCTATTAGCTCGCGAAATACAGTTCAAATTTACGACTCAAGCTAATGACGAATAGTAGCTTTTAGACACTTTTAGCAATGTTTTTGACATGAAACATTTGGGTGCTAAAAATGGCAGGGTATTTTGATCATTCTTTTGTCATCATACCTCTTATGTCGCTTCATACATACGCATTCGCGACTGGACGATCTTCAGTGAAAAGCAATATAAGACTGAAAAGGTCGTGCAGCAGCCTAGCCCAATATACCAACACTTAATCTAGAAAGTACAGGAGTACACAGCGTTAGCTGTGCTGTTCATTTTATATTCACAGCGAACCCTGGAAATAATCTCAGTATAAATATCAAACATTCGTTAACAATATAAAATTTCAAACTCTATTTGATATGCAATGTTTAATTCGTTGAAGACATTCACACTTCTTTCCCAGAGCACTACACAACATGTGTCTGACTGAAAGTGGCGACATGATCTGCTTTCAGACGAACTCCATCACAATTTCCTCTGAACAAAGGGCAGCCAGCTCTTTATGAAATGGTTTTATACCATCCGTTATGCCATACACTCCACTCGTTTTATTTAACACAATCTGAAAAGCTTCACTACTAAAGCAAGTCATAAATTGTATGAAACTTCCCCTTTGAATGTACAGAAGGTGCAACTTTCCCTTTGAATACAAAGAATGACCGTTCTGGTAAACATCTACGTTATTCGATACTGAAACCGATGAGTAAAACTGAACGTCCTCAGACAGTTTTACCATTATTTATTCTGATCATTTCTAAACTGACACACAATATTTTAGCACAACGCAATCTGAACAATGTATTTACCTTAATAGTGTTGAAAAGTCATTTTATATATATATATATATACATATATATATATATATATATATATATATATATATGTACATACAAATTCTTTACATCTATTTTGACAAATTTCCTTTTTCTGATGGACACACGTGCAGATCGTCTGCTCATATTAACATTTCTGAATGCTGGGATCTCTCTCCCCCCACCACCACTGCTGGCGGCTCATCTGAAACTGCCCAAAGCTACACGCTGTTCACATCTAACTGCCCAACACTACACAAGCGAATATTCCAACAATGAGTCCAACCAGCCACAGATTGAGCACAGTGCAGTCAACGAGTTTCATAGAGAGCCTACTTACATAGCCCCCATGCTCCCCACAAAAAGTTTAATTAATAGTTTTGTGCAGTGGCCAATACTTATTTGCTAACATTTTTCATGTTAACATTAAGAAATATATCAAATCCATACTCTTATGGATACACTGTTGGTCAAAAGCAAAAATTGTCCTCACAGTCCATAAAGACAGTCCTGATCATTCATCACAGTAGTAATTACAGTTTTATGCACAAAGTCTGCACAGTAAAGGAAAATGTACAAGTAAGTAATGGATTTCCATGCAGTCTTGAAGAAGTAGTGTTGTCCTTCCAATGGAAAGACAGTGCTGACTCGTGACATACAGATAGGTAATGGGCCACAACAGAGCAAACCCACAGCAGAGTCAGTCGAAGTTTTGAAGAACATTGGTAAGTAGGTCATCACAGAGCAAACCCATTGTAGTTCTGGTAGAGATTATGGTATTGGTGGGTCACCAAAGGTGCAGACCCACTGTAGTCCTTGTAGAGTTGGCCAGCAGCCATCTGTGGTGACTCTGCAGCTGCACAATCACCATCAAAGAGTCTTTCAGATAATATAGCAAGTCCATGAACCACCACTTCTGCACTCCCAAAATTTTTTTTGAAATTTCCTTAGAACCAGCAATGCTGTTTACCAGTTCCTTACTGAATTATCAACACACGTGCAAGCACTAATATTCCTTTTTTTTATTTCTCACATATTGGGCATATAGTGTGACCAACAGAAATGTGTGCAGTGAAATGAATCCCTACTAGTTACTTAATTTTATGAACTGGTGTCAATTACAATTTTATAAGGTGAGAATACAATTACAAAGATAAAGAAAACGTCATTAAAGAACATAATAATACCGATAACATTTGTAGTAATACAGGTTTTACAAAATGATAGAAATAAACATCTAAATCAGTGTTACAGGAATTATGACATAAGTAAATAAATAAAAAATGAAAATATCTTTCAAAACACCAACTTCATACATGAGCATAAAGAATGGAACAAAATAAGTAATGTCTGGGCATATTTAGAAAGCAAAGAACATATAATTAATGGAAATTATATTTGAGGTTGAAAGTATTCCTCATCATAGTGAATGTAGTTTAGTATTATAAGAGAAAAAAATCCTATGAAGAAACACACAGAGGCAGGAAGAAGACAAATACACAAAGGTGCACAAACACATAGCGGAACAACACAAAAGGAAAGAACAAGGTTAATTCTCATTGTAACATTTCGTACTGCAGAACAAGGTCTATTCTCATTGTAACATTTTGTACTGCAGTCCAACCCAAAATGTCAGTCCATAGATCTTTCCTCTTATTACAACATTTTTTCGCAAAAAGGTCCTATCTAAGCAAGCTTTCTCTATTTTCCACTATCTTACCTCTTCATATATTTTTCAATATCTTATCTCATCATTTGTATTCAAGAAAATACTACCTAAACCTGTTGTCCCTAAACCCTACACATTTTTGTTCATCTCCCTTTTCAAAATAATTATTCCTTATTGTACAATGTTCTTTGCCCAATCCTTTTCCTTATAGGTTTCCAATGCATTCTTTCCCAATTCCTCATTTCCTTATGTAGCATAACCCCCTCTTAAACTAACTTAAATCTACTTAACACAGTAATATATACTAGAGAACGAGACAATGCAGCAGCACGAACATTAACACAAACAAGAACGAGAAAAAATGCAATTGGCAAAGCAAGCAGCAATAAATACAAATTAGCATAGCAAATGCAACATTAGAACTAATATCAGCCAATGTGCAGCAACAAGTAAAATAAATCAGTAGTAAAACTGGCATAATACAATCTAAAATTCAGTAGGAGAATGCCTGACAAATAGCAGCAGCGAAAGCAATAAGCTATATCTAAACATGGCAAAGCTCAAGCAGAAAAAATGTGACAGTAAAGATAGCAATACAGATAAAGAAAATGTCCATTTACACCTTAACACCTATGTCACATCCTAACACTAGAGCGATGCATAACAATAAGTTACTCTACCAAACAAGTTACTAAGTCGTTGAAAAAAATTATGTATGCAATTCCTGTGAAGGGGAATGTCTATTTACATCTTAATGTTTGTAACAGTTCTCCTTCCTGTATTTCTTTTGTTTCACAGCGCTCCCTTTTTTAAAGAAAGTGGATCATAAAATTTCTATTTAATAAATCTGTAGACAGGAAGTATTTACATTAGCACATCTATTAAATTTTTATTTAAACAATGCTGCAGCGCAGCTAGAAACTTGATATTAAACAAAATAAGCAAATATATTCAAGACAAAGCATAAAAATATCACTCACTAGCCATATTGCATTTCATAAGGCAGTACAAAAATCTCTCCACTAGAAAGACAGTAGTCATAATCAGGTGTGTAGGCATAAAATATTTCTCTTCTTTTTATAGGCGTTTCAGTAAATATCAGAAAGTACAAACTCCAAAGTGTAATCATTTGTTTTCAAGTAAGTGCGTGTCATATTTTAATACTTTCTACAAAGAAATGTCAATAGTGAGGTTAATAGCCTCTTGTTCTACAGATGTAGTGTCTCCGAAAGGCACTCAAAAACGATTTTTATTTTACGTGACTGTCACACAGCTGGGCACCTACAGCACATTACAAGATCACTTACCTCCTTTACCAAAATATTTACGACAGCAGTTTCTGCTAGAATGGCAGTTTGATACGAATAAACATTTCGCAGGTCGAAACATAATAGTAGAAATATGTAGAAACAAAATTTCATATATAGCAGAGTCCCAAAAGTTTTGTCAGCATTGTGGTATTCACATCAACATGTACACACATTTCATAATTCTTGAAGTACGAATTTTGGTTTCCAGCATCCTTTTAACAAACTAGAGTCCCTAACCTCTATTCATCATTCCTTACCTTATTACACATATACATATTCGTCGACACTTCTTCAATATTTCATCATAATAAATACATAGCATAATCAAATTCCTCATGTAGCATCATATCATTGATCGTAAACATACCTCAACAGCGTAATACACATCATGATCGTAATACCATCATCATAAGGTATCAATCACATCTCAAAACCGTAGTAGCTTCTTTCAATAATTTCAAAACTTAAAAAAAATTCTTTTGTGATTTCAGTAGTTTCATCTACCTCAAATGTACTTCAAAGATAATGATCCTATTCAAAATACTTCATTCAAGGCTCTCATAGTATCACAATGGTTCTGAAAAAATATGAACAGTTCACAAAGAACAGACAATATACAATTGCATAAGTATGAAGTTATCCAACGGTGTAAACATTTGTCACAGACATAGTAAAACAAATATTTGTCTCTCTGTTAAATAATCATATAGCTGTGTAATTCTCTGTTAGAGAAATATGGTACTGAGGTGTAAAATTGAATAAGCAAATACCATATTAGCTCTGGCTCCTTGTGTGTGCACATGCTAAGTACACAAAGTAAAAGTGTAACCCCCTGAGGGTCAATGTAATTATACCCTCAGGTGTTACAGTTTACAGCAATGGAACGATATCTATCATCGAAAACCTTCCTTGTATCTTTGTAATTCAAAAATCCTTCAGAAAAAGAATGTTAAGTACAAAAATTAAATACTGAAATACGTGTTCTGCATCGTTAAACTGTGTGTTTTGCTGTATGATAATTTCTATCATTACTTAAGGGTAAAAATGTGCCTGATATCATAGTTATCGTAGTCTGTAAACAAAGTTCTATAGAAGTCAATGCACTTACCTCATTATAAACAAAAGTGAAATGCTATGAGCATAGATGACGTAGTTATTATGCTCATTGCCGTGATCAAGTACTATACTGTAATGTATTATTGTGTTATGAAAAAGACTGTCTCATTATAGCTATACCAAAAAAGTTACTAATAAAACATATTTACTTTACAGAAGAATGTAGAAAAACTGTGCAGACATAAAACAGATACAGCGTAAAAGCAATAATGTAAACTGTTTTTTCTTCTAAATACGCCGGGAAAATTTCAGAAGTCACATCAATGTAAACTGTGTTATTCATTAGTAATGTTGTGATATAATCGTGTAGCTGTCAAACAAACCAAATACTAAGTCATCTGTAATCTCTCAGATAGTACTCTACATTCAGAATGTCTTTTCAAGTAAACCAAAATGTTGCTTTAAAATCTCATTACCTGTATATGTTCCAAATATGTAAGCCTTAAGCCCTATAGCCAATATGTAATTGTGCATCTAACAAGCAAGAATGTACACACAAAAGCACTGTATCGTATGTTCAATAAAAATGCATTCGTAATTACTGTCTGAATAAGTTTCCTAGGTTCTTGACTGGATAGTTAACTTCAAAACATTGTTGCATGTTAACAGTTTCTAAATCTGACAAAGCATATTAGTAATGTGAAGTGAAAAATTTTATGGCAAAAACTAAGTTAAAAAGAATAACCTGTTATACGTGTAAAATGTGGTCTAAACCTTTACTTTCATAGTATGTAGAATTACAACTTGAGCACACTTATCATGCAGTATACGTCAGTGAAGAATACCGAAATTTTTCTCAAGTTTAGGTTATGCTGTTTTCCTCAAGCCCAGTTCGTGCACGTAGCTGCATGTGGTGCAAGTCATTATCTGTTACCTGTTTGTTGTCGCGCATCGTTACTGGGATTTGGAGATCTAACTTCTACAAATTCACCTCGTCGAGAGGCCCCAGCCCTGTTTGAATCACGCCAATTTTGGTTGAATTCTGGTCTGTCTTCATGATTATATCATCTGTTATGTCGGTAGTTTCTGTAGTTTTTTTTTGCCGGTTAGGTGGTTGACAATCTCTCTCACAATCGTAACTGATTGGTGAACTGTTGCATCTGAAGTTATTCTGTCTCCCTTGAGAACAATTATTTTGGTTCCCATTTTGTCTGTTTCTATGGTTGTCTATATCATAGTCATTTCCTCAGAGAGGTGATCTTTCGCTGTAATTATTATTATTCTAACCTTGGTTCTCATACAGGTGGTATCTGTTTTGGTCACGATTTGCATTCTAAGAATAGCCTTGTCGTGTCCAGTTAGTATTTCTGCCATTACGGAATTGTGACGGGTGTGACCTGTAATTGTTGATTTCCTGGTTTCGCATCCCACTATTGTCAGTGTCAATTTCCAGTTCTTGTAACAGGGGCTGAAAATCCTCAGTGTCGTCTTTACAATGTCCTGCCAAAATAACATGTCTCAAATGTTCAGGCAATTTGATTAAGCAAATGCGGATGAGTTCTGAGGGGCTTTATGGGTTTGACAGGTACTGATTCTTGTGCAACATGTCTCCAAAATACTTTACAAGATTGGAAAATTCAGATTGCTCGAAATGTTTCATCATTATGATGCTATGTTTTACTCGATCATGAGTAGCTTCAGACCAATGTGCTGAGAGGAAGGCATGATAAAATTCTCCTTCATTGTGACAATCGCGAATGACCAATCACATTACTACAGCCGGTTCATTTCGTAAGTAGCCACACATAAATTTTAATCTGCGCTCTAATGACCAGTTGGGAGGTAAACAATTAGAGAATTGATGAAACCATACTTGTGGATGAATGTCATTGCCGGAATTCTTAAATGTTTTGAATTTACGTGTAGTAATTAAACAGCTTATAGTGAAAGTCATCATATCGGTGAGTCACATATCGGTCATTGTTACGTCGTGTCGGAGGTTCCATCTCAAAACTCTGTGCACCTTGCCAATTTTTGTCATAATTTCTGAAATGCCCTGTGTTATGATTTTGTGGCTTTTCCGTATTTCTATGTCCCTCTTCCGGTATTGGAGCGCGAGTGTCTTCTGACATATGTAATTCTTGTATTAGTTGTGCCAACTGATACTGTTCTTCCCTGATTTCCCTTTTGTGTTGCTTATTAATTTGATTCTGATTTAGTTTAATTTTCTTAATTTGTTCATACTCTTCTCTGTCAGTGAAGACTATGGGTCTTGTGTCATTCAGATCATAATCTACCTTTGTAGATAAGTTAGTGAACTGATCCGAAAGCTTGGCTCCTTTCTCCGATAATGAACTGATTTCCTCCGTGTGTTTTTCTGAACCAAGTTTTAGAGTATCTGTTTGTGTCGAAAGAGTATCTACTGTGTAATTTAAGTTTTCCTGAGTTTTTGTAAATTGCGTAACCGAATCAGTAATGCAAATGAGTCAATTTTAGCTTGCAAGGTCTCGTGATATTCGTGAACAAGAGTTTGCAGTTCTTTTATGGCTGCTTCGTGATTCTGTAATGCATTTCCATGCCGCTAAAAAAGAGGGTGAAAATGCTCACAGACTTTTGGACTTTTAGATTCCATTTTATGTAACACAGTGGTTAAATCTTCGCGTGATTGATCAAGCCTTATGTCTAACTTTTGAAGATTTTGTCCCATCATGTCTAACGTTTGAAGCTTTTGTCCAATATGTTTCTGACTTTGTTCAAGCGTTTTGTCTACCTTTTGAGGCCTTTGTCCTATTTGTTGCATTAATTGTAATAACAACGCAGTGATGTGCGAAACATGTTCCTCAGTGCCATTCGGCATTACATTTGAACGGGCAACATTCGCATTTTGAAAAGCAGAAAATGTATTTTGACTTGATTGAGAAAAAAGTAATGATGCGAAACCTGAATCTACAGTATTCGCCAGAGTTTGTCCTTTCATTTCAGGTTATTGAGGCGAGTTTTGCCAACCGATCGATCGACAATACTTCACTGTTCACTAATTGTTTCACAGTCTACACCATTATTTATCGCCTGGTCGTATTTCCTCTGCACAGTTACCGAATTACTACTTTGAATGTCTGTTAATTAATTACACGGTAGTGCTGATAATACGCTCAGCGTCACTTCTCAGTTTATTTTGGAGCCTAGCGTTACGTTTTTCACACGCCATAATTGTCACGTATTTCACACGATAACACCGAAAACCACAATCTGAAGAGCAATATAAGAAAACACCATAAAATGGCACTGAACATAATATCTAATTAATTGCAATGGCGGCTGCGAAATTTTTGGTGCAAATCTACATACATGTCACAACTGCTTTACTGCACATCAATGAAAAACTACAACTACAAAGGAGATTCTATCTACAATTATGCTCTAGCAATAAACAATAACTACTCTAATTACTCAAACTACAAGAAAAAATCAGAAGATTCCAGTGAGGTATCCTCGACTAAGGGTCGACACATGAAACTTCCCCTTTGAATGTAAAGAACGTGAAACTTCCCTTTAGGATGTAACGAATGACTGTGCTGGTAAACTTCTACGTTATTTGATACTGAAGTAGTTGAGTAAACTTGAACGTACCCAGACAGTTTTCTCTTTATTTATTCTGATCGTCACTAAACTGACAAACAATATTTTAGCACAATGCAGTCTGACTTTTAATAATTCCTAACAAAAAGTAGCCCTGACTAATAAAAACCTATACCCTTAATGAATCTCTCGCCTCACAAAAATCTTCGTTACTCGAACTATTGCAATACTCCAAACGCCAATACAGCCAGCTAAATGAAAGATTCTAACTACTTAAGGCACTAACTACTGATAGGCTTGAAAGATTTTGATACAAAACAAACAATGCATTTACCTTAATAGTGTTCAAAAGTTATAATATCTATTTTGACAAATTTCCTTTCTCTGACGGACACACGTGCTGATCGTCCGCTCATATTAACATATCATAGCTCCTGCATCTCTCTCCTCACATCCACCACTGCTGGCGGTTCACCTCCAACTGCCCAAAGCTACGCGCTGTTGACATCCAACTGCCCAACACTACACAAGCGAATATTCCAACAATGAGTCCAACCAGCCGCAGACTGCACACAGCGCAGCCAGTGATTTTCATACAGAGCGCTACGTGGCGTCACCAACATAAAAACCTGAACAGCCTACTTACAATGTGTATTTACCCTAGAAACAATCATTTTACGAATATTTAATGATGTCTGGTAATTTTCCAAATATTACGGCTTTGGACACTCTATTTTGCATAACCCCGCATTTCGGAAATATGGACCTGTCCATCAATTGGAAATCAAAGGATTTCGCTTCACTGTTGTCTTAGCGGTGTACTGTACGAGATGCTGTTTCACAAATTCACAAATTTTCTGTCATTAAAGGAAAATGATATTATTCAGCAAAGGTATGTATGCCACAAGAGAGCCATCAGTAAACTGTCCACTGATGCAGCGTTTCGTATCTCCCATTGTGCTTAGGACGTTAACGGATTACAAATGCGCTACAATTTTTTTAGTTATTGACGACGTTTATGTCACTACATACGTGACATATTGCAAAAACTATGTTAGAAACGAATATAAAGGTTAGTACTCGCACCCACCCCGTCTCGTTTTCTGAAATGTCACTTGATGACCGCTTGGGGCGCTGCTATTAGTAGGGCTAAAAGAAATGAGACGGGGCTTCGCTATTGTTACCTTAGACAGTGGTAATGGTTGTTGTACTGTAAAACGATAAGTACTCCCCCGCACTGTGATTCCAATTAAGTAAGAATGTAAGGGAATAGCACAGGAGATGCAACTCACAAACGATGGACGACAAGACGCACACATCAAAAAAGGTTTCGCATTCCCTCGATTCCGAGAGTTCCGGAACCTGAACAGAAAACTGGAACAGAGATCAACATTAACATCAATTCTTCGCTTTTTATTGCTCATGAAAACCACACATTTCATCTTATGCCACCATACAGCGAGACCTTCAGAGGTAGTGGTCCAGATTGAAGTACACACCGGTACCTCTAATACCCAGTAGCACGTCGTCTTGCAGGGATAAATGCCTGTTTTCGTCGTAGCATACTATCCACACGTTCATCAATGCACTGTTGGCCCAGATTGTCCCCCTCCTCAACGGTGATTTGGCGTAGAACCCTCAGAGTGGTTTGTGGGTGCCGTCATCCATAAACAACAATTTTCAGTCTATCCCAGGCATGTCCGATAGGGTTCATGTCTGGAGAACATGTTGGCGACCCTAGTTGAGCGATGTCATTATCCTGAAGTGAGTCATTCACAAGATTGCACGATGGGGGCGTGAATTGTCGTCCTTGAAGACGAATGCCTCGCCAGTATTCTGCCCATAATATTGCACTATCGGTCGGAGGATGGCATTCACGTATCGTAAAACCGTTACAGCGCCTTCCACGACCACCAGCGGCGTACGTCAGCCCCACATAATGCCGCCCCAAAATATCAATGAACCTCCACCTTGCTGCACTCGATGGACAGTGTGTCTGAGGCGTTCAGCCTGACCGGGTTTCCTCCAAACGCTTCTGACACGATTGTCTGGTTGAAGGCATATGTCACACTCTTCGGTGAAGAGTACGAGATGCCAATACTGAGTGATCCATTCGGCATGTTGTTGGGCCCATCTGTGCTGCACTGCATGGTGTTGTGATTGCAAAGATAGACCTCGCCATGGACGTCGGGAGTGAAGTTGCGCACCATGCCGCCCACTGCGCACAGTTTTAGTCGTAACACGACGTCCTGTGGCTGCACGAAAAGCGTTGCTGTCAGGGTTCCTCCGAGCCATAACCCGTACGTAGCGGTCATCCACTGCAGTGGTAGCCATTGGGCGGCCTGACCTAGGCATGTCATCGACAGTTCCTGTTTCTCCTTATCTCCTCCATGTCCGAACAAAATCGCTTTCGTTCACTCCGAGACGCCTGAACACTACATTTGTTGAAACCCCTTCCTGGCGCAAAATAAAAATGCGGACCCGATCGAACCACAGTATTGACCATCTAGGCATGTTTGAACTACAGACACCGCGATCCGCGTACGTCCTTCCTGGCGGAATGACTGGAAGTGGCCGGCTATCGGACCCCCTCCGTCTAATAGGCGCTGCTCATGCACGGTTGTTTACATCTTTGGACGGGTTTAGTGACATCTCTGAACAGTCAAAGTGACTGTGTCTGTGATACAATATCCGCAGTCAATGTCTATCCTCAGGAGTTCTGGGAACCGGGGTGATGCAAAACTTGTTTTGATGTGCGTATATTCTTACAGTATTGCCAAGAATATAGCCGATTGCTGGCTTCAAAGGCCAGATAAACTAACGACATATAGAAATAATAATCAATGACTGCAGGAAACGTCCTTATCAAGAAGCTTAAACGAACTCTGCCGTTGAAAGTGCGGAAGAGAACCGAATGCATGTGAGCATCTAACATATTACAGAGAGGTTTGCGGTGACTGAAGAACCATGGTTGCGATGACGGCTTATCACATGGCGGATTGTCGTCTCACTGCAAGAGCGTGACATATTCATGCTCACCGAGTGTAGACAGTGGCACCTAAACGCGGTCGACATTCCTAACGTATTGAACATGCAAACATTACTCCGATTCAATGCGACAAGTGGCAGGACTATATCACGTACACATAACAGTTGTTTCGCTGCCGCCGTTGGTCGGAAAAGCTGGCAAACAGACGGGGGCACCTGTAATCTGAAGTTCCGCCCTTTGGCTAAATCACATCAAGAGTAACCACTATACACAAATCGAAGCAAAACTCTTATGGTCTTTGTACTGTCATGAATTATCAACCGCCGCACACTAGGTTTCCTCCGGCCACAATAATGGCGGGAGTACAAAATGCTGCAAGCAACAGTGGTCAGGGACTAGATGAACCGACTGAGTCTTTCGTACAATGTTGTTTTCAATTCTGCTTTGAACTTTACCGTTGAAACAATGGCGGCTTTTTACTACTGTGAACCCTTTATTAAGATGAAGAGCCATTTGAATTTTTGTCTGAATTAATCGTGCTCCAGTCTTGAACAGATAACCAAATCATCTCCAACCGTTTCCTTTTGTTTTCTTTAGCATTACTCCCGCTGAGAGGATTTGACGACTCCATTTTGTTCGAT
The DNA here is from genome assembly GCF_021461395.2 of Schistocerca americana. Lineage (NCBI taxonomy): Eukaryota > Metazoa > Arthropoda > Insecta > Orthoptera > Acrididae > Schistocerca > Schistocerca americana. The sequence continues at coordinate 148,508,836 of NC_060126.1, read as the reverse complement.
CGTGCGGTACGTCTGGATACAGGTTTCAACCTTCAGGTCGTTGTGCAGAGTTTCGCCCCATCCCTGACTTGGTTGTACATACGGTTCTTTCCCATGATTTGCACTATGTATGCTTCGTTTACAGTAGTACCGTCCTCTGTGCGGGGCAAATATCCAGACAATCGCTGAGGGCTTTTTCATATTTCTTTCAGGGTCGGTGCGAACCCATGACGTTTCTTGATAGTGTCGTTCGAAACTTGATCCAGTCGAGTGATGCCACTTGTCCATATAAATACCTTAGTCTGCAAAAATCTCTTTCGTCGTTCTGCCTCTTTTATAGCTGGGCAACACTCGGTGCTGTAGGGAGCACCGTGACAGTTGATGGTCTATGGCCATCAGCAAACATTATACAACCGATATACTTAAATTTTATTACTTATGTAGATCTTCTCCACCAACGTTTATTGTCCCAAATACTCGTTTGCCTGATGTCACTCATTTAGTCTTTAGTTGAATCGTTAGGCATGACGCCTGATTGTGTCTTTCCACTCATTTGCTTGGCGCTGGAAACGAAACGTGTTCTCCGCATGCAGCGTGGCATCATGAGCATGAAAAAGTGACCATGGTAGTGACATGGGCAAGTCTGATGCGATGGTCTCGATCACAAGGACGAACAGCAGTGGTGATGAGGCCAAGCCTTGGTGGAATTCCTTTTTGTGATATGAAAGTTTTAGGTTGCTGCTGTGGCAGCTTGGTTGCAGATCCTCGTTTCAGCATCCAGAAGCCGTATCCAGCTAACACGTTACTCCAAAATTTCACGTTCTCTAATCACTAGGCAGATTATGTAACGCACTACCCGATGGGAAGGCTTTTCTAAGTCTGGAAAAGTGATATGGGTATCTTTTGTTCTTTCCGCAGTATTTTTGAATCAGCAGCCATGCAGAACCTATTACGTCAGTTGCTCCGCAATTTTTCACAAATCTGGTTATATTAAATGCGATTTGGCTATCTCTTGAATCCCTTTGTCGAGAATGAGTTTGAAAGAGCGTCGCTAAATAATATTATTTGGTGTTATGAACCCTTCGTTTTGGAATACTGACTCTTTGCTCGAAATTCGTTAGTATATTAACTTCTTTGGCGATTTGTCTGAAAAGATTTGTGAATGCTGCACTCCAGTGTTAAGAACACCATAAATCTGCAGGAATGTTTTTGGGGGCACTGGCTTTTCTTCTTTTCATTCCTTTCAGAACAGCAGCGACTTCTGCGATATAAATTTCGTTGACTGGTCCCACAACATCTCACATTGTTAATACTGGAGAATGGGCAAACTCCTTGGTCGAAATTGTTAACAAATTAGCTACGTGAGAGTTCCCTTTGTGTCTTATGGTCGATCAGAAGCTCACCCAGTTCGTCACTGATGCCGTAAAACTGTTTAACGATTTCAGTTTTTTGATTTGATTAGTCGATATATGTAACTTCCTCTTTCGCGTACTTGAAGCTTCGTGTACATACATACATACATACATTAATGCTGGTTCCATAGATAATGAATATGGCATTTCGTAATGATGTGGAGCATGTCAATTTAACACAAGTTTTCTTTGCGCAAAATAATTAATAATTTTTTTACAGTTACTACTTCATATCAAAGAATTCATCTATTGAGTAGAAGGAGTCGTCATTCACAAATCCGTTTAAATTGCTTTTAACTGTATGTTGGATATCTGTCAGACTTTTAATACTATTTGGCAAATGACAAAAGAATTTTGTGGCACTATAATTAACTGCTATCTGTGCCAAAGTATGATTTAATCCAGAATAGTGAATATCATCTTTTCTTCCATCGTTGTAGCTATGCACTTCGCTGTTATACTTGGAATGGGTTATTAAGCACAAATTTCATAAGTGAATATATGTATTGCAAAGGTACTGTGAATATTCCAAGTTCCTTAAATAAATGTGTGCAAGGTGATCTTGGGTGGGCTCCACCAATTATCCTGATAACTCGCTTTTGTGCAATGAACACTGTCTCACTTATTGACCAATTACCCCAAAATATGATGCCATATGATAGCAATGAATAAAAATAGGCATAGTAGGCTAAGTTACTGATATGTTTATCACAAAAATTTGCAATTACCTGTACCTAAATGTTTCAGCAGAGCATCGATGTGTTTCTTCCAATTCAATTTCTCATCAATGCACACAGCCGTAAATCTTGAGTATCCTGCCTTAGAAACAGACTTCCACTCGTAGTCTATATTTATTAATGCTGTAATGCCATTTAGTGTACAGATTTGCATAAACTGTGTTTTCTCAAAATTTAGCGAGAGTCCTTTTGCAGTGACCTCTTAATAGTTTTCTGGAAGACATTTTTTGCAATTTCCTCAGCTGATACTTGCTTCTCGGGTGTGATTACTATAATTGTATCATCAGCAAAAAGATCAAACTTTGCATGTTCATGAATACAGAGAGTGGTAAGTCGTTAATATATATTAAGAACAATTACAGACCCAAGACTGAACCATGTGGGACACCATTATTGGTACGTCCCCAGTTAAAATACTCTGCTGGTTTTTGGAGACTATCTGTACTGTTAATTTCAACCTTCTGCATTCTTCCAGTTAAGTATGAATTAAAACATTTGTGTGTTGTCCCACTCATACCACAATACTTTAGCTTATCGAGAGGAATTTCACGATTCACACAATCAAAAACCTATGAGAGATCACAAAATATCTCGATGGGTGATGTTCGGTAGATCAGTGAAAGCCTATATAGCATTTTCTATTGAAAAGCGTTTCTGAAAAGCAAACTGAAATTTTGTTAGTACTTCATTTTTACAAATATGTGGTGCTACTCTTGAATACAATACTTTTTCAAGAATTTTGGATAAGGCTATGAGAAGTCAGATTGGGCAGTAGTTGTTATCACAGATCTATCCCGCTTTTTTGCAATCGTTAAACAATAGCGTATTTCAGTCCATCTGGAAAAATGCCCTGCTTCAGTGAGCTACTACATACGTGGCTGAGAATCCCACTTATTTGTTGTGAACAAGCTTTTAGTACTCTGTTGCAAATCCCATCAATTCCATGTGAGCTGTAACTTTTGTGTAAATCTATTATTTTCCTAATTTCAGTTGGAGAGGTGGGTTGAATTTCATTTTTATCAAATTGCATAGGTAATGCGTCTTCCATATACAGCCTTGCATTTTCTAAAAAATAGCTGGACCCTATTTTCTTTACAACACTTAAATAATGATTATTAAAAATGTTTACTACTTCTGACTTCTTGTCAACAAACTTTACATTGTGTTTCATAGAAATACAGTCTCCCTGGGCTCTCAGTTACCCTGTGGCTCTTTTCACAATATTCCAAATTGTTTTAATTTTATCGTCAGATGTGCTAATCTCAGCCATAATACACATACTTTTCGATTTTTAATAACTTTTCTTAAAAGAGTGCAGTAGTTTTTTTAATACACTCCTGGAAATTGAAATAAGAACACCGTGAATTCATTGTCCCAGGAAGGGGAAACTTTATTGACACATTCCTGGGGTCAGATACATCACATGATCACACTGACAGAACCACAGGCACATAGACACAGGCAACAGAGCATACACAATGTCGGCACTAGTACAGTGTATATCCACCTTTCGCAGCAATGCAGGCTGCTATTCTCCCATGGAGACGATCGTAGGGATGCTGGATGTAGTCCTGTGAACGGCTTGCCATGCCATTTCCACCTGGCGCCTCAGTTGGACCAGCGTTCGTGCTGGACGTGCAGACCGCGTGAGACGACGGTTCATCCAGTCCCAAACATGCTCAATGGGGGACAGATCCGGAGATCTTGCTGGCCAGGGTAGTTGACTTACACCTTCCAGAGCACGTTGGGTGGCACGGGATACGTGCGGACGTGCATTGTCCTGTTGGAACAGCAAGTTCCCTTGCCTGTCTAGGAATGGTAGAACGATGGGTTCGATGACGGTTTGGATGTACCGTGCACTATTCAGTGTCCCCTCGACGATCACCAGTGGTGTACGGCCAGTGTAGGAGATCGCTCCCCACACCATGATGCCGGGTGTTGGCCCTGTGTGCCTCGGTCGTATGCAGTCCTGATTGTGGCGCTCACCTGCACGGCGCCAAACACGCATACGACCATCATTGGCACCAAGGCAGAAGCGACTCTCATCGCTGAAGAGGACACGTCTCCATTCGTCCCTCCATTCACGCCTGTCGCGACACCACTGGAGGCGGGCTGCACGATGTTGGGGCGTAAGCGGAAGACGGTCTAACGGTGTGCGGGACCGTAGCCCAGCTTCATGGAGACGGTTTCGAATGGTCCTCGCCGATACCCCAGGAGCAACAGTGTCCCTAATTTGCTGGGAAGTGGCGGTGCGGTCCCCTACGGCACTGCGTAGGATCCTACGGTCTTGGCGTGCATCCGTGCGTCGCTGCGGTCCGGTCCCAGGTCGACGGGCACGTGCACCTTCCGCCGACCACTGGCGACAACATCGATGTACTGTGGAGACCTCACGCCCCACGTGTTGAGCAATTCGGCGGTACGTCCACCCGGCCTCCCGCATGCCCACTATACTCCCTCGCTCAAATTCCGTCAACTGCACATACGGTTCACGTCCACGCTGTCGCGGCATGCTACCAGTGTTAAAGACTGCGATGGAGCTCCGTATGCCACGGCAAACTGGCTGACACTGACGGCGGCGGTGCACAAATGCTGCGCAGCTAGCACCATTCGACGGCCAACACCGCGGTTCCTGGTGTGTCCGTTGTGCCGTGCGTGTGATCATTGCTTGCACAGCCCTCTCGCAGTGTCCGGAGCAAGTATGGTGGGTCTGACACACCGGTGTCAATGTATTCATTTTTTCCATTTCCAGGAGTGTATTTCACTGTGATGATGACTGAATTTGGAATACTAAAACCTAACTCGAACCCATGCCTACATTTGCCTACAATACTTTTCACAATTAGAGGCAGATAATGACTGCAGTTTTAATATGTGTGTGTGACGTATCAAATGTGACAACAGGGTTGTGCAGCTGGAACGAAGTGGACTCTCGCGAAAGGTATAAACAAACCTTCCCTGTAACCGCTCTTCGCTTGAACTTCTCTTTTGTCCTCATTATGTCACGTTTAGCTGTGTATGATTTAGAATGCCAAATGACAGTAGATCTTGCGTGCACCGACCAAGTCGATGTCTCGTAGCGAACCAGCATTCTCTACACTACTTATTGATTGCCAAACAATCGACCGCTGCAGTTGAGAAACAGCAAGAAAATTACACCCACTCCTTATCTCTTCTTGTGTGTCTATCAATGAGTACTTCTGCAGGCAGCTAAATAGGAATCCCGTTCTCAGACTACTTTCTGATTTTGTAGACAAATCGTCTCTCCTCTTACAAATTGTTAGGCATTAATTAAATGCTTGGAGGGAATTTGAGGCACAAGTGAGCTCCTCGGAGGATGACGCGTCGCGTCTGCCCAAAGCAGATATTATTATGCGGAAAGCATTCCTTCCGCTGCCATTATGAATGTCTGGTCTCTCGCAGGCTGTGACGGTCGACTCAAAAACTACAAATTCACCATCTGAATATGATAAAAGTTAACAAGAACTACTAAGTTTTGGCAATAACTCGTATTTGCTTGAATAATCTTCATATTTTTTTGCAGCACTAGTGGTTAGCTTTATTTTGGTCGTCCTATGGGGATAAATGGCTTATAAATTAGGGTACGGAATGGATTGTGGGCAAAGTTGATCCGTAACATATGACTGACACTAAAATTTGAATTTCATACTCGATATTGGCTGTCAGTAAAATTTGAATTTCATACTCTAGAACCGTAAATAAATGAAAAAAATTTACGTCACCTACGGCTACAAATTTCATCCTCAATTACAAAATGAAACTTGGAGGAGAATGCTTTTAGCCCCAAGTGCTGTAAATGTTACTGGTTGCCGAGCTGTATGGATATCCTTGCCGAGTGTGATATGCTTGTTAAATTTCTCGTTATGTAACTTTGCCTGTTTAGTTTAAGAAAAGTGTGCACTTGTATCACTGGGAAAGTTACCTCCCAGACAGTGCTTGGCTATTAGCTACAACTGATGAGAGGCAATACAAGTTAAACTGCAGTTAGTTGACTGTCATTTTTCACAAGCGTTCTATCGTTTTTCGTCATCATCTGAAACCAAGTTAGTCAAAGTGGCTTTCTGTAAGGAGTGACTTTCCCAAAGCGTCATGTAGGAGAAAGGACACTTGGTGTTAACTTCTCTCAATGTTTCAGGGCAGCGGCCAACGACGGTCGCCAACTGTCTGCCGAAGGGAAGAGCAGCGCAGCTGGGGGAGCAGCACATCACCTGCTGCGCTCTTTCCTCTTCCACACGCTCACGATGCGGCAGCCAGTTGGTGGATATAGTGACGTCAGCGGTCCTCAGTTGAGGTGAGAAATGTCGGTCGTTCCAGCAGGAGTCAAGTCACCGACACTCAACCTACTGTTGCTTGTGTATTAGTGAGCTGAGTATAGCAGGCACAACGTTTGCATAACGCATTCAAAACCGGATTTCGTACACCAGTTTTCCAATACCGCTTATGTGTGACTACGTAAAGACATCAATACCGATTCTGGAAATGGGGTTCTTTTGCCTGATTTCCTTTTCCACAGTCGATTGTCGCTCCCGTATAAATGCGCTAACCATTTATGAAACTCATTTGGGTTGTCAGGTTACCACAGCTTTTTAAAAATTTTCGGTGTAGCGTTTGTACAGAAAAGGAGAAGTAAAAATGGTTTACTACAAATACGCGAAGGGAAATAGCCATTGTGACGATTAAATCATTACCTGAAACACATAATTTCCTGAGGCTATTAGCATGAAACATCTAATGATCTGTAAACCGATGTTCGGATAGTTGAGCAAACACCCTGCCCACATTAACATGAAAACACGTCAGCAATGTCTGGTTTTCGAAATTCAGTTTTCGTCTTCCGGAAGTTGTATCTCGTGTAATATGGGTATCAAAGCCACTAGCGCAAGAATCAAGATTTTAATATTTTCATTATATTGAAGAACTCGTTGTCGTCGTAGTTCAAACCATTACAGACCCCCAAGGAAAGTCATGACATCGATGAACGGGAGCAACCATCCATCAGTGTTGCTTTTATGGTTCCCTGCTTCAGTCGGTAAAAACGGAACCCTTATAGCATCACTCTGTTGTCCTGCTGCTCCCTTCCTGTTTGTCTGCCTGTTCATGACCATTTTTGTCTGCAATGTGTAGAGCTGTGATGTTGAAACGGGTGTCACATATTAACATATTAAGATCTACGTTCCCCTGTGTATGTAGAATCGTGAGGCATCTAAAGTCAATGACAACGAGAAGCACCGACATTTATGCAATATATTTTCTTACTGGTAAACTTACAAACCAAAACGCACAGAGTACCTCCCGTTGACCTAACATCTAGCACGTAATTCGGCAAGAAGCAACGTTAGATACTACAACCAATGGAAAAAGCCCCAAAATATTTGTTTTGTATATATATTATACACAGAAAAATATTATTCATTTGTTATCAGACTGTCTGGCTGCCCCTCTGCCTGTTAAGTCCCCTTTTTCTCAGGATCGGGTAGATACATCAAGAGTAAGTTTATGTTACATATTACTGTCTGTGCTTCCTGCGCTGTAGTAGACATTAGCTTCAAAGTGAATGCAGTCTCAACATACTGTCATTTACCTCACGTATTTTGATATTCACAAACTGACACAACCCAGCCTCCTTAATACCCCTTATTGACAAATAATCACGCTTTTTTGAAGTATTAAGCTCTCCCACTATAACGATAGAAATAACTCATAAATTGTTAACTTGCAACACATCACGCGAAACAGAGTTGTTTGTTAACAGTCCGTCGGTCGGTTAAGTCCTTCTTTTCTGAGGAACGGTTTGACGTCTCAAGTAAAAATTTGTGTCACGGACTGAGGTCTATAGTCCTTTTGAGGCGCAAACATATTTAGCGTCTTGGTCAGTGGAATAAAAAAGTACGGCCATTTATGTTAAATACTTTGATACATGCAAATTCACTCATTAAAACTTATCGGGTGATTCCCCTCCACATAGAATCATGAAATTTGACAAGAAGAAACACTTGTATGTAAAATTAAAGGAAAAAAATGCGACGACTGTTAGTTAGTAATTAAGTTGCATGAAAAAATAGTTCTTTGTCATTTGCTCTCTGACTTGACACTTAAAATAATCTCAAAGACCTTGGAATCCCAGGAACTGATATTGTGCCAGTATCAGTGTCGGTAACAGCCAAAAATCTTTGACATTCGCTATTCCCCCAGTGGACAAACTGTCTTTATACGTAATTAACAGCTACACTATTATTGACCAACAGCTGGAAACAGCGTCTGCCGTAAAGTATCTAGGCGTAACTATCCAGAGCCACCTTACGTGGAATGACCATGTAAAACAGACAGTTCTAAAAGCAGATAGCAAACTCTGATTTATCGGAAGAATCTTAAGCAAATCTAAATCATCTACAAAACAAGTGGCTTAAAAGGCGCTTGTTGATTCTTGAGTATTGCTCATCTATCTGGGATTCCTATAACGTAGGACGAATAGAGGATACAGAGATGATCCAATGAAGAGCGGCACGCTTCACCACGGGATCGGATCGGTGAGGCCTGTCTCGAAGTTGGTGTTTCAAAACATCCCAAAGTTGTTCTCTAGAATTCAGGTCAGGATTCTGTACAGGCCACTTCTCTACGGGGATGCTATTGTCGTGTAACTACTCTGCCACAGGTAGTTCCTTATGAACGGGTACTCGATCGTGTTGAAAGATGCAATCGCCATCTCCGAATTGTTCTTCAACAGGGAAAAGGAAGAAGATGCTTAACGAATCAATGTAGGGCTGTGTTGTGATAGTGCCATGCAAAACAACAAAGGGCTGCAAGCGTCCTCCATGAAATACACGACCACGTCATAACCTCACCGCCTATGAACTTTACTGTTGACGCTACACACGCTGGCAAATGACGTTCACCGGGCATTCGCCATACTCACACCGTGCCATCAGAGAGCCACATTGTGTACCGTGATTCGTCACCCCACACAACATTTTTCCACTGTTCAATCGTCAAGTGTTTACGCTCGTTACATCAAGCGAGGTTCGTTTGCATTTACCAGCGTGACGTGTGGCTTATGAGCAGCCGCTCGACCATGGAATCCACGTTTTTCTCAACCCTCGCCAAACAAATAGTACTCGTACTTTCAGTGCATCCTGATGCAATATGGAATTCCTGTGTGATGGTCTGTGTATATGTCTGCCTATTACACTTTACGAACCTGTTAAACTGTCGGCGGTCTTTGTCAGTCAGCAGACGAGATCGACCTGCACTCTTTTGTGCCGTGCGTGTCCCTTCACGTTTCCACTTCACTATCACACTGGAAACAGTGGACCTAGGGATGTTTAGGAGTGTGGAAAGCACGCGTACAGACGTACGACACAAGTGACACCCAATCCCAATCACCTGACCACCTTCGAAGTCCATGAGTTCCACAGAGCGCCCCATTCTGCTCTCTCATTATGTCTAACGACTACTGAGGTATGTGATAAGGAGTACCTGGCAGTAGGTGGCATCACAATTCACCTAATACGAAAAACGTATATTTTTGGGGGTGTCCGGAATTTTTTGATCACCGAAGCAAACCCACTAGTGTTACCCAACACATTTTACAAGCTCTTCCGGATTTCGGCAAAACAGTATTGTTTGTCAGCCATCCCACAGACTTCTTTATACCTTTCTTACTCAGGGAAGCATAATGTACATAGCTTTACCGTGAAATCGTTTACGAAGCATCGTAAAATATGCAAGATCCTATTGAAAGATCGACTAGTCGCTTTTTTGCTGAAATAAGTCGAGTTGACGTTCCTACGAGTATCACACCTTCACGTTTACTATTTACAACTTTAGTGTCAACTCCTCCTCCACTACTTAACAAAACTTGCAATTTCATACTCACACGAGAGCTGAACTGTTATACTAACGCTTGTCTCAGTTTTTTGCCAACAAATACCTTCATCAATAATTAACTTACTGCAGCTTGTAGCGTTATATTTCACATTGGCGTTTTGTTCAGTTCAGTATTTCTTACGTCACAGACAATGAGAAAGTAATATTACACTAGGATCCGAACTACCTACACCTCAGTGATTTTGAAATCACGGTTGGATCTCACTCCATTACATTCATTCAAGAGATTTCTTGTAATGAGGGCTGCATTACAGCTTGTGTACGCAACACTTTGAACTAATATCCTCAGAAAGTAGTTTATCCAAGGAAAATTTATTTCATATCCCTTTACGTGGAAGTTAGGTCTGTTCTCAGTAATGTATATTTTATTAGTTCTTTCAGTAGCCATACATTGGCCATAACATTAATACATTCACTAGTGGTTTAGCAAGTTAGTATTTGTGGGGTGCTTATAATGAAGCAATGATTCACATGTGCTTATGGTTTGCAACCGCACACATCTATTTTTAAATGAACACGTTGCTAAGGACGTATTTTAAAATAATGAAAACCTCTGATATCACTTACATTAACTTTCCAGTGAAACTTACTCCTATTTCCACAAATTTTCTTTTCCACCACACCCACGCAACATTCCAAAGTAGCTGGTTACTGATCAAAACGAGACGGATAGGCAATGAAGTAGGCTCTTCGCTTTCAGAAGAAATACCCGAGCTTTTACCTCAACCCTTCTTCTGCAACAACCATTAAGCAAAATTCTTTACTGATGAAAACGGCTTGTATAACTGACTTTATGACATTGCTAACAGGGAACCAGTAGGTTTCCATGAGCAATAAACTCAGTAAAGTCTCAATGTATTCTGCTAAGCTCACGACGAAAGTCTGTCTATAATAAGCAAAGTTTCCACGTCAGTTTTTTTTCCGTTCTCCACACCGTCTTCTGTCGCTTAAGGAAAGCAGCACATAACCTTCGAATACCGAATTTTTTGTCATGCGAAAAGCAATGATAAAACGTCAAAAGAACGCAATAAATATGTACACTTGTCGCAACAGGAGCAACTGAGTGGCAACACACGCAGATAAATTGACGCGAACACACCCATGATCCTACTTTTTCACGTATATTTCGCCTATAGTGATAAATTACATACTACAACAATCTTCACTTCATATGTTACGTGAGCAAAGACCTAACGGCGCTGTGTTCACTCGTTTTATCGAAGACACTTCACGCTGATACTTATAGTACTAAATAGTATGCGATATTCAGTAATTATATGCTAATTTGAGTGCAAAACCGCACACGTTATGCTCAGGATGGGGCGGTCAGTAATCGGTGGCCAGTGTCCGCTGCACTGGGGCGGCATTCTCGAGCACAGATTGGCTGATGTTGGCATGAAGCCGCGAGTTATTTCACGGAAAGGTCTTATGACTTGCATAATAATGGCCCTCTTAGCAGATGGACGAAATGCGGTTTAAAAATTTGAGTAATGGGTGGGTTCCATATCACAGCCTTCTGTTCACACTACGTGACATTTACCGCGAACTGATGAACACATGCAGCACAATTATGGCTCACGTGGAATGCAACACTTCCTATTGATCATCAAATGTATTCACAAACTGTGACTCCGGTACCACTGCAGCTATAGTATTTTATGCCGGAATCGGTGCAGAAAGATGTGTGGATATAGAGACAGGGTTCTTCACACAATGACAGAAGGCAGCTATGCCCTTTGTCGTCGTTTGTGACTGCACGTGCGACAAGTAACTTCTGGAAAAAATCTTGCACAATAAACTATGAATTCACTAATTGTTACCAATTGACACAAGAATAACCTAATCTTCACATTATCCAGTAACACAGAGAAAATACGCATGTACAGTTAGTTAATTTAGTATCATGAAATGACCAGACATGTTACTTTGGCCTTTCTACACTGTTCTCGACCGATCTCAATATGAAAATTTCTCCTGCTGTACCTGCTATCCATAGATGATCAATTCCACTTTAAATCCTGATATTTCAATAATCATGAACTTCTGGAAATCTTGCGTAAGTATTAGTTCCACAGCTTACCCGTGTTTATAGATATATAGAATATTCGATTCATAAATCTGATACGTTCATAAATTTCTTTGACGACTCGTCGCACTGGCTCGCCATGAAGCAGAAAAAATTTTATGAGTTTAATCATTGATCGCTACAATATCACAACGAATTTGTTTGCTACCCACAAAAAAAAAAAAAAAAAAAAAAAAAAAAAAAGGAAAAAAAATTAGACGCTAAATCCGCTGACAGGTGACAATGTAGTGGGTGATACTATCGCTAATAGGAAACTTCCCGTAGTAGCGGTACGCCAGTACTCAACTCAGAGACATAATAAACGTACTTGGAGCATCCGCACTAGTCTCGGGAACAAGACGGATTACTGGGATACGCATGGGTGAGAAATAGGAGCAAGAGACAATGATTTAATGAATTTAGGTAAGCTTCCTCCTGGTACGTTAGGGAATTGATCTCAAGGAACTCGAATTAGCTAAACATTTGAAAGAAAACGAAATAGATTTTTCAAAAATTACAGAGAAACCAAAAAAACCTCCATATCTAAATATGTTGACGGCTGTACTATGGTTTACAGCGGTGTAAAGCAGGAACAAAAGTAAGGTAAAGGTGTTGCCTCCACGTCGCAATAAAAAAGGAAGATAAAACACTTGACCATAAAATGAAAAAGGGTGCACTATATTATTAGGGATTAAAGGTACAAGATCAATCCCAAGAATAATAGCAGCTAATGCTCCAGATGAATGAATTGTTTACTACTAGAAAGCGTGTTACAACCTAGTGTTGATCATATTGATCACCTTGAATAAAAATCAGAGTTCCATCATGGGAAATCAAAATGCCAGAAGTGAAAAATACCAATTCCAATAATAGTGAGCACATTTGTAGAAATGTATGTGATGATAACGTAGAAGTACACAGCAATATCGTTGGCCTTTTTCAAAACTTAGTACACTATTAAAAAGAGTGTTCCTCCGAAATATCAGAAATTACCGACATTATGCAGGTAATATTGTATCATAATTGCCTTACTTTCAATGGGAAAGACTACCAGAAGAAGGAAGGTCTTCCTACTACATAGTGGCGCAAGAGACGAGGTTGAAGACTTGCTCAGAAAATAACATACTTTCCACAAAGGTAAGAAAAAAAAGAAACGAAAAGAGAATTCTTTCACTGAATCAGGCATCAGATATCTGGGTCAAATATCACTAATAATTGCCATGCTATTTTTAAAAAATAACGTTTTATTTCTCCACTGTGATTGAGTTACGGTACCTATTAGCCCACAGCACAAAGACAGATTCCCTAAAATTCAACATGGGGGTTTATAAGCTATCAAGCTCCACTTTACCGCCCACTCAGGCCAAAGTTTCCAAATCTGTTTCCAAGTACACAAGATTGTCTTCTTACCCAAAACAATGGAGAATCATCCACTAATTGGCATCAGAAGTGCGTATTTTAGCTATGGGCCACGGTAATTACGATCAGTTCGGAAAAACCCCGCTCTGACACGTATGTTAGCGTGGACACGACCTTCAAAGTATTATGCGCAGTTCTCAAAAGCGACGTTCCCATCATGAGTGGTCTTTTGCGATGGACCACATTTAGAATGCACGAGTGGTCTCTAATTGTCTTCTGGTGACAGGAAACTTTACTTGTTTCAGGTATTATGAAGGAGTGAACAATGACTTCATCGTAAAACAGAAACAATTACAAGTTAAGAACATTCGTTGTGAAAATGAGCGATACACAGAATAGACAGTGGACAGTAGGGTGTACGAAGGGGTGGTTGAAACATTTGAAAGAATGTAAAACAGATTTTCCATCAGTTACAGAAACAAGGAACAAAACATCTAGAAATGAATACGTTGAAAACTATACTTTGATCTGCAACGGGGAAAACAGGAACAAAGAGGGTGTGAAAATGTTGCGATCTACATCCTAGAAACTATTGTAATAAAATACTTTACAATGAAATGCAAATGAACGCATTGTACTAGTACGAATTATAGGTACAAGTGGAATCCAAATAACAATAGGAACTAATGCTCCACAATAAGGAAATATTGACTCCTCTAGGTCTTTTTACAAAAGATTACATGTGATGATTAAGAGTTTGAATAAAAACCACATGTTCTTTATGGGAGACCTACGTGTTAGAACAGAAAATGTACCAACCCCAATAGTAACAGGCATATATGTATAAACGCCTGTAATGAAAACGGAGAAATACTCGGAGACTCTGCTATCTTTTTCAAAAATTTAGTAAAATATAAAAGGGTATCTGTCTCTGAAAATTAGAAGTTACCGGCATTTTCAAATGATGTAGTCGCACAATCAGCTTACTTTTAATGGGAAAGTTTATCAGAAGAAAGAAGGTCCAGCCATGTGCAGTAGCATATGAACCTTCCTGACAGATGTACCTCGAGTCATTTGGAAATTTAAGGAATTAAATAGTCTCCCAGCCAAGATATTGGCTACCGTAGACCAGTGCATTACTCCTAAAGGACTTGTGCTATGTGTCACCTCACTCAAAGTTGCAAATAGGCAGCTGCCCTGTCATGGATATAGTTCGCTTTCAGTGTTGCAATCAATGGTAAATTCAGCAGGAACACAGGTAACAGAATTTGATGGAAGTGACGAGATTCAGCATCATCCAAACTGTTCTGTAGAACATGACTTTTCCCTTTTGGCACCTGTTCAAATAATGATACTACATGTGTGCTAGTATTATCTCCCTCGATGTAGAACCGTCGGCCCATATATGCATATTGCGGTATATAGGATACTGTCTCTCTGGAAGCTCACCTGATCAGCAGACATCTCTTGCGCTGTGAACTACAGATCATCAGCATTCCTTTGGAGAAATGACTGGCTCACCTCCTATCTGGCATGCCGCTCGTTTGGCAGCAGAGCTTGCTCACGCTCCGAATATTAGGGACGGACCTAGTGTTCATGCAGGGCTCTACAAACAACACACTTGTGAACACCTCCCACTCCATTCGTTGTAGTGTTGTCCTACACATGCTCTAAAAAAAATTGTTCCATATCAGATGAGGATGCTTTCTCATCTAAAACACGTATATTACTCAGGGATATATATATATATCGAAGGAGAAAACATTGAAATATCTTCAGTGTGTCTGAAATATTGGTTTTTCCTGGTCAATTTCCATATTCTCAAGAACTCTGTGACAGTCAACAGGTGACGAAATCTGTCAAATAAATAGCGGCATGCGAGAAGGATCAAACCTAGAAAAGAACATGCATCCATCAGTTCCCTTGCTTAAGCGCATACTGAGTTAAACTTCCTGAGTGCGTGAATGAATTTAGAACTCGAACACCTATCTCTAACCAATGGAATTGGCGTTCCCCAGGAAACATCGTTTTCCAATGCTACACATACTTACCACACGCACTTACCACACTTTGCACAATCTTAGACAGAGTATGACTGTGGTGTTGAAAATCTGGTTGTGTCTCATCATGTGTGAGAGTGGCACCACAGACCTGAAGTGTAGTGTTGTCTCCCAGAGCCTAATAAGAAGTCTCGCCTCCCGCTACTTCTGGCTAGATCATTTCTTTTCTTCTCGAAAAGCAGCAAATTCCGAGAATCATGAAGCGTTGTCCACCATTTTCAGTTAATTCAGTAAACCATTCTAGGCCCTTCAAGACCGTGCAGTCGTTGTTTTCTGGTAGCTGTAGTGTCTACTACACATTCAGTAGCTGGATTAAGTGCAGCAAAGGAATCTGATATGCTGTCATTGCGATTAATTGTCTGAACTGGTTTTTGACTGAAAACTGCACTCTCAATTTCCTGTACCAGCTACTCTGACTTGATGTTCGCTTTTGCTCTGACGATCAACTTAGCAGCGGATACTGGATAAGACGAACAAGTGAAGCTTTTACCATTCCTACTGAACTGAATAAAATAATGGCAATAAGCGACAAGAAGGCACTCATAAACCTGTAATTGTTAAGTATACTATACAGTAATTAATTATTTCAACCGAAACTGTAGCTGAGACATATCAGTACGTATCCCTGTTAAAAATAGTGGTACTTTGACTGCACAAATAAGGGGCACTTGGATACTGTCCACACTCTCCAACACCTCGTCCCCGTCTAAATCTTCGCCATCTGTGCATCACGTTGTGAGGTATCACACTGTTATGCACATGACCGAATCTGACGCTTGTGCCGGGACACTGAGCTACTAAAGTAAATATCGACGAGGACGTCAGTGACACGTTGTAGCGGTAAGTATGAAATCTAGGCACCAGACAGGTGGGAAAACTTATGCGAAGAAAGATCGCTTTTCTTCTTTTTTATTTCTTGTTCTCTGTTTGTCCGGCAGCATATATTTCATTTAAACAAGTGCTGCACTGAAACAATGTCGGGAGAAAAGTGGACGTGTCCGAGACCAGCCTCAAGCCTTTGTGAATGTTTTGGAACACAAGGAACACTCCAATGGTTGGTGTCTTACAGTTCTCTTGCCGTGGTAAGATTTTTTGCTAAATCTATTGACGAAGGGGGCTTACATAAAGCAGAGAAGCACATTCAGATAGAGTCAAGTATCACAGTTTAGAAGAAATGGAGGGCGATGTATGGGGTGAGGTGGGCGAGGGAGAAGGGGAAAAGGTTAAGTGTAGGAGGGAATGTGTGATGTTGTGATGGTCTGATACTCTTATATGTCACAGGTTCAAATACTTGCCGTCAAGTAATTCCAAATGTCTGCTCAATGATTAAAATAATCGCAACATTTTGCAAAAAGTGAAATCACATCTTTTAATCAGCAGCACAAAAGTTTCATGTTGTGATTGTATCTGGCGTTCAAAACTCTCTTACACCATATAATATATAGTATATAATATATAATATAACATATAATGTAATACATTAGACAATCACATATTAGCGACACCTGACATCTTTCATAGTACACATGAGAAGCAAAACAAACGACACAGACAAATTTTTCTATCCACTTCGGTTTGGACAATTAGACATATGGAAGCAATTGTGTAGAAAGCGAGTGGCACTTCTGATACAACATCCGATCGTCGTCAGACTTGAATGAACTGTGGTGAAACAATTAGCATACAACCAAGTTTTGAACATCCATACCTAATGCAGTGTGTTTACATTCTGCGGCGTGCAGTTGCAGCTGTAGCGGGTACAAAGCTAAGAATGGACAAAGTTAATTGTACACTGTTATACATTTATTAAATTTAATAGTTTTCTACGATGTTTCGTACTGTTTGTGGTGAAATAACAATTTAATAAATTTCTAGGTTACGTTTGCTCGCCGTGTTTTCAGTTTTCTGTTCGTAAACCTCATTCTTTAGTTTTTAGCTGAACTTTCTTATTGCTTCTAGTGAAATATTTGAGTAAAATTTTCATTCAGTTTCTTAACTTCGTTGAGTGTTCCAGTGGCCGTTTGAACTTTTGGTTTTAGCTAAAAATTTTGTGAAGTTTTGATCGTATTGGTATTATCTGTGGTGTAGTAGTATTAATACAAGTAACTTCTTTTTTAGCAGACACAGACTTTCGTGACTGCTATAGTTAGTAATGTAAACAGTTCTACTGATGTAACTGAACTTAGTTTTTGTTTCAATAACTTTAAAATTTTACCATGAATGAGAAGTGTGGGCTCTGTCATAGGTTTGTAAGTAGTGGATAACGGCGTGGGGTTTGTTCAAAGTATTTTCACTGGGGGGGAATGCAGTGGGGAAGCTAGTGGGAATTCTAGCGAGATCCTCTCCTGGTAATGTAGAATCTGTAGTAGAAATAAGCTGATAGAGAAGCAGGAGCGTAAGATCTGTGCCCTTCAGGTGCAGTTACAACACGCAAAGAAGAACTAGATAGATTGAGGAGGATGAAGGGTGGTGGGGAATGGGAACTGGCAGTTGGCAAGAAGGCAGCTAGGAGGAGGAGGTATTCAGTCAGTTATACTTTGCGTATATGCAATAGATTTGACCTCAGGTGACTCACGGCATAGGGAAGTTATGTAGGAATTTTACAAAAGACGATCAGGTAGTGATAGTGCGTGAAGCATGAAACAGTCTTGATAGAGACGGGGAATATGATGTAGGTAAAGATGATAAAGATGGCTACTCAATCTAGTGGCACTAATGTGCATTTCGTGGAAGTGTTTCAGCTTCATGATCGGCCTCATCTTAATGCGGCTGTTAGGTGCGTTAACATGGTGCTGGAGAGGGTGCTGATGGCAGAGGGCGCGGGTCACATTTCAGTGGTGCCAGTTGGGTCTATCAGCAGATCAGGTCTCACTAGGCATGACCTGCACTTCAGTAGATATGGCAAGGTGAGGAAGGCAAAGCTTATAGATGACAGTGTAGTGAATGGTGGTGGGTTCACTCATGGAAAAATTCCTGTAGTAGTTGGTGTTACAGGTGCACCTTTTTTAGATTGAAGTCAGCTGATCGGTATACCTGCTTAAAGGAAGTCCCTCTGTCTCAGGGTTCACCCTCAGAGGATGTCATGTTTCCAAGCAGAGTAGGAATTAGCATATTTCATCAAAACATAAGAGGTATTAGAGAGAAAGTTAGAAAATTGATTACAGAAGTTTACTCTGTAATTATCGGTATGTTGGAGCACCACTTAATTAATTTGAGAGTTCAAATGCTTCCTTTACAAGGATACAGATTATTTGGGTATTTTTAAAGGTGTTCCTTGCAGAGTGGGGGGTGTGGCTATGCATGAAATAACAGTATTCCAATTGAGTACATAGACACATCATTGCACTCCACTGAACAAATATTAGAATGTTGTGCAAGAAAAATGATGTTGGTATATCTCCTAAATTCATATGATCTGATGCAGACTGTTTTTTTTTTCCTAGCGTGTAGGGGAACAGCAGCACAGCCACAGACAATTTTTTTGTTCATTCTTTATTATTATGAGATGGGTGTTATATTATTAAAAGAGTGTGTGGCCTTTCAGCCCACGATGCACAGATTTTAACCTCAAATGTCATTTGTACTCAAACAAATGCCACATATAATTACAAACTATGTAGGAAATTTAATCAAACAGCAATACAGAGTTTGTTAAACCTTGTCACGCAACAAGAGTTGCAGGATGTTCATACAGTCCTGATAACATAGATGATAAATATAATGCTTTCCTTAACACATTTCTCATGCCCTTTGAGGGTTGCTTTCCATTATAGTGTTCTAAACGGGCTACTAGTAGTAATACGCAGGCCAGGTGGCTGACTAGTAGGATAAGGATATCTCGTAGAAAAAAGTGGTGATTACATCAAATGTTAGAAGCAGTCACAATCAAGCAGCACTAGCCCATTACTAACAGTACTGTAAGGTGCTCAAAAATGTTATTAGGAAGGCAAGGAGTATGTGGTATGGAAATAGAATAGCTAATTCACAGGTTAACTTTAAAACCATATGGACAGTTGCGAAGGAAGTATCTGGTCAGCAGAACAAGATCGACGATATAAAGTCAGTTCACAGTAAAAATATGTCTATATCTGATAAATCAGATACATGTACAGTATTTAACAATCATTTTCTGAGCGTTTCTGGTGAATTAAATTAAAATTTAGCCTCTAAAATGGATCGTATCACTCTCTTGGCAAATGCCTTTTCGACATTGATGTCTGAAACGCTCCTCTGTGATACAGACAAGTGTGAGATAGAGTCAATACTTAAATCACTAAAGACTGAGGACTCTAATGGTTATGATATAGCGCTTAGCAGAATATTAAAGTACTTTGTTGCACATGTTAACACTGTATATACCAATACTTGTAATTTTTCTTTTAGGAATGGTCAGTTTTCTAAACTATTTAAGCAGTCAGTAGTAAAGAAGCTTTATAAAAACAGAGAAATGAATAATGTAGACAATTTTAGACCCATTTCTATCCCATCAGTGTTTATTAAAGTAATTGAAAACGCTGTGTATGTAAGGATAATCTATCATTTTGTATCACACGTTTCGGCTCGGTTTCAAATAGTGGAGTTCAGAAATTAAGTTCATGCTTTGTACAAAATATACTAAAGCTACATCACAGTAAGACTCTGTTTTTACAGTTTCTAACACACAGTTCAACAAAACCTGACGTTTTAATTTCACAGAATGGGTATATGATTAGTGAAACTGAACAGTTCAAATTTCTAGGTGTTCAGATAGATAGAAAACTGTCGTGGAAATCCACGTTCAGGATCTTGTTCAAAGTCTTAATGCTTCCATTTTTAATATTCTAACGGTATCTGAAGTGAATCATCGTTCGACACGAAAATTAATCAATTTTGTTTAATTTATTCGCTTCTGGCGTATGGTATTATATTCGGGGGTAACTCTTCCCATTCTAAAAGGATATGTTTTTGCTCAGAAACTGTCGGTTCGTGCAGTAAGTGGTGTAAGTCCACGACCCTTTTGTCGACCCTTGTTCTTGAGACTGCTTATTTTGACATTGGCGTCCCAATACATGTATTCCGTACTGACATTGCTTGTTAACAATATTAGCTTATTTCCAAGAATAAGCAGCTTTTATTTAATTAATACTCGGCAGAAGTCAAACTCTTGTGCAGAAAGGTGTGCAATCTTCTGCTGCATCCCTTTTCTGTAAGCTACCTCTCTAATGCAAAATTCTTGGCAGTAATTCACAAGCTTTGTAATCTAAACTGAAGAGTTTGCTCGTGGGTCACTCCTTCTATTCTGTGTAGGAGTTCCTTGAAAAAGTAAGCTTAGAGTTGTTGTATTGTTGATCGCTTTTACTTAATCTTAATGATTGACGTTTTTCGGGTTCGTAAACATTTTATTTTTATCTGTTATTACTTTTATGTTGTAATTTCATGTACTATCATGTTCCATGATCTTGGACATTTTCACCTCAATATGGTTCTAAGTAACTTGACGTGTAAATAAATAAAAAAATATGCAGTAGAACAAAAGAAGACGTGGTTAGCTACCACTAAATGTCTTAGAGCTTAGAAAACCTCATATGCCGGAGACGCTTTTATGAATGGGACTCGGTTGTAAACGAAAGGTACGCTAGTTAGCAGTGGAACCAGGGACGCTGGTGACTTCATTAGGCAAATCACACTTGCTTATAATCCTCACCGATTACCTTCTTAGAATCCTCTGTTAATCATTATTTTACCTCTCTCTCCTGTCTATCCACTGCGTGGGCAATACCATGTAAAACATGGAAGTTGATGCTGTAAGCAATGACAGACCATGCATTCTCCTAAAATCACATGTGCTTACAACAAATGACGCTTATTTTCGTACTTTTCGTACATAGTTTTCGAAAGAAAATAATTTAATTCCAAAGCATTAGGTAAAAATAGAGAAAGATGTTTACGCGTAAGATAAGCGCATAAACATAAGTATAATAAAGCAACTTGCTCTAGGCGCATCTTTCTCATAAACAATAACTTACGTAATGTAATATAGAAGACGCGCACCACGCTGAAACGAAGGGAATAATACCGTCACTGTACTTTACATGTAAGAAGCACACCAACGTGTCAAATGGAGTCTGCTTTGTAGACGTATTGAAATCGATTGCCGAAAATATTACTTTAGGATTTATTAAAATTTTCTGTAGTCAGACGTACTTCCTATTAATAGCAGAAGCACATTGTTGACTTTATAGTAGTGAATATATTGCTATATTAACAAGAAACATCTCGTTTTTTTCCCAAAATGTGCCATAGGCTATTCTCACGTACTTCAACGTCGACACATAAAGCAAATTGTACGGACAAGTCCAAACAGTGGGTATTGTATGTTAGATGTGATGAAATTTTCAGTATCTCACTAAGAGTGTTTTTAATGTGCTTTTCATTCTTTGTGTAAGTATAACTTGCATCGTACTGTCCATATGACGATGAAGGAATGTAAGTATAGGCTGCATGTAATTTATGTATCCCATGTGGTCATATGAACGGAAATTGTCAAAGATAAAAATAACCACGTCTTCATAGGAAGCATATGGGAGTGGAACAACGTTTCCTGTGTGATACAATTTTTTTAAATTTTCCGTACACTTTGACTGGATGCACACTTTTTTAGCAAGCACAACACTCATACATTTTATTCCACTCCACTAACATTTCCGACTATTAAATATTTATCAAGAGAATGATTTCCAAAGATTGGTTTTCGTTCCTCCAGAATTAACCGTTTTCTTCTCCCCACATAATAAGTCCTTCGAAACAGCCATCATAGAAAGTATTGTAAATCAATCGCTATAAATATAAACGCTATTCCGCTATGAATGAAACTGAAAAGAAACAATTTGCATTATTTTCACAGAATAATTCCACAAAACTCACCTAACCTCTTGGGAGACCTCTCGAAAACTCCTTTCACTGAATTTTGTGCGAATTTCTTCTTTGAGACTATATCCCCATCCCCAGTCCCTAAGGACCACCACTCGTGCGAATTACTTCGTCAAACAAGACTTAGCTTCGTACCGTAATTATTTACTACACAGTAACAGCTACGATAATTCGATGCTGCAATTGAGGTGGTAAATAAGGAAAGAGAGGGCACAGAGACTCACATATCACCAGCAACTGGGTCGTCAGCGTGGACAACAATTTCCCATATCACGATAATGAAATCTGTCTTATAGTAGGGTAACATCATTACTGATACCGTACAGTTATTTTAAGACAGCTGCTGAGATAGGAGAGTCAAATGGAATACCCGATAACATTTCTACCTGAAGCTGCGTAAAACCTCTGAAATATAAAGCTGTGCAGGACAGTCACCGACATCAGTCGATGTGTGTCCTAATTCATCAAACATTCCACTCGACATCACAGGAAGGTCTGAAGTTTCGAGATGTTGTACACGTTAACATGATACAAATCTTGATTTCAGCAATGAATGCTACAATAGTTAAAAACAATTGCCTTAGATCATTATCAGCCATGTAACATTTGAAGCTCGTAACATGTCACCTCAAAACATTAGCTGCAGCTTCCAAGATTCATGTTTCTTATGCATGTTAAGCACGCCCTCCACACCTGTACAATGTGCCCGCTAGTAATTTTTTTAGTTTTCGTGTCGTTCCTATTAATCCCTACACACATATCTCAATTTCTCAGTGATCAAATTTTAGTATCATGATGGTTTTTGCATGAAAAGTCCGTACTTTATGGCCATAAATCTATACTAACAATACTTAGTGGTAGAAAGTTTTCTTCTTTTAGATAGTCTGCTCATATCACGAAAAGGTGTCATATCTTTTTTATTCCTTCATAAGTGAAGAAATAAAATTTATGTGGGTATCTCACGAAATATACATAACAAGAATACAGTCTATGGATCACGTGAGGAAAGTATTCTATCAGTCTCAAGTCTGGAAGGACAACCACTTCATCGAAAACTGAATAGTCATTGGAGTTTAAGACAACTTCATAGGCGATAATTGCGTCTTAGACTTGTAGTTGAGGACGGAATATGTGTACATCAGTTCAATCATATTTCCACGTACCGGAAGATTAACTAATTTGCAGGCCGAGCTTTGTTCGAAGACAGCTGTCTTGTGATAATAGGGATCACAGAGTACACAGCACAAATATTATCGGATATGCTGTTGCATCTACCTTAATTGCTGGGTCTACAATGTGCGTGAAAATTATATTTATATTACTAATAGATAAATTGCCATATAAAAGGTAACAATGACGTTGGAGTAATGACGGACACTAAGTACAATGGTGTAATCACAACACAGTGACGTTGTTATAATTACTGAATCAACAAACTGGTTCAGAGCTATAGAAGTGAAATCATCTGAACGATCATTCTTGTAATTTTCAACGATATGATAAAGACGGCGTCGGAAGATAATCGAATTAAAGAATTGTTCCCTGGTAAAAGCCTCTGCCTCGCCGCAATTCTGCTTTCCTGGGCTACGGTCGCAGGTGTGATGTCCTTAGGTTAGTTAGGTTTAATTAGTTCTAAGTTCTAGGGGACTGATGACCACAGATGTTAAGTCCCATAGTGCTTAGAGCCATTTGAACCATTTTTTTGCTTTCCTGGTGCTTTTGCTGGACAACTCCTGGCTAGCATCGGCTTATGGACGTCACCTATATCCGAAACACGTCATACTCCAGGAGTCGTTTTGAACTCAACCACAAGACTCTCCGAATCTATCACATGCTCTCTTACATTCCTGCCAGCATGTCCACCGATACTTGGAACATGTGCCTTGCTGCAAGTGCCCCGTTCGCTAAATTCCAAATTCAGTCACACCATAAATTAAAGACACATCTTTTCCTTAACTGACATTCCCAATGTCTTGGAATATACTGTGCTCTTGAGTCAAGCATTTTATGTCGCCCTCACCCGCTCCACCTCACCGGCAGAAGAGTTACTATGTAATATTCAGTTTGGTATATGAGAAATCTAGCTGTTTCAACAAGAACGCACCCATGTGTCACGTTCTACATACGTTTCAGAGAATGCCCAGGAGTGTCATGGCCTGCTGTAAGTTCTGGAAAAATTTTCCATTTTCCAGTTAGTTGTCTCCCCAGACTCCAACTCCATCATGGAACGACGACAGTCCCAGCTTAGTCTCCTAACTACTACCTCAGTGCTGGACGTTGTTTACCAGACCAGTGGTCTTCAACGCTGTCAACTGCAGCGTCCGTGTCTATAACTAACAATCAAAACATTTGTGCGCATAAATGGAGGCTCTCTATATTTGACCTCCCTATTACACTCTGATGTAAGAGAAACTTGGAATTATTTACGCAGGTTTCACAAATAATCACTAGTGCTTTTGTCCATACCTTCACTACTTGATGCTAGTCAGTAATATGTCATTGTATAGGTGCTGAGTTGATGAACACATTTTAGTAGTAGTTCAATATTCCTCCTATTTTACCTAGAGACTAGGAGCTGAAGGCTGACATACCGTAAAACTATTTGTATATTTCACTCGGTAGGAACAAGGCTCGTGTAGCCTAGAGTCCCGACACAGCAGATGGATTACCAATGCGCTAGATCCCTATATACTGAAAAATGTGAAATAAAATACGGAATACAGACGAATATGTCGTCTGGACTGCGACGAGATGTTTATTCTAGTGGCCAGAGTTATTGATGCATCCCTAACGACAGGGACACGGTAGTTTACTGAGTTGAACTTCTCTAACGACTAGTCGATATTCACAACATCACTATAGCTTCGTTTTCATATCTAAGAGGGAAGTAGTGAAACAACGGTTTTCGAAGGTAGATGAATTACTAGTTATGAATAACAATATCAGTGAGTCACATTTCGGTACCACACCATTCGGTGTTCAATGATTTTGTATTAGTCTCCTGAATCACTATATTCGCTAGACACATTTGTCTGTAGACCTGACATACAGTGCCTTATCACCCAACAACTCTTGTAATACAATAAGAAAGTAATGAGTCTTAGCCAGATACTGAACCCCAAAATATATATAAACATTCATAAAACGAGGATTTCAGTAAAATATCTACCTCGCACAACGTGGTTCTAGTGGGGTAGCAAACCAGCACCTGCATGACGTGTACTCTCGCTGAATCGGAGGCACATAGCACTCACGTTACTTCATGGCGCACGCAACAATTGAAGACAGTTGACGATCGGTAAATTCATTTCCGGGGAAACGATCCCTGTCAGTTGGCTGAAGATAGCCGATGCCATGGAGTTCGACGAGAGTGCGTTGCGATTGCAAACGCTGGAAAAATACTTCCTCCTTTGGAGGAAGTACGCTAAGGTAAGTCAAATTTCCGTTTCACCTAGACTTACATGTATAAAAGCTGCTTATGTCCTGCACGTTGTGTTATCCGATTATGACATTTGACATTGTAAAGAATGACATGACACAACATCGCTAGAGTAGGTGTCCAGCAGTGGCCAGCATTTAGCACATCGAGATAATATGCGGCGAACGTTTCTCGCTTGTCGCACAACGATGCTACACTTTTACCAGAGACATAAAGCGATACATCACCTTTGTTTATTTTTTTATTTCCTTGGCATTAGTTGCATGTGAAGATTGTTGTACTGCATTTAAGAGAGATTTTGGCATTTAATCATAATTTGAATTTGAGTCACAAAAGGCGAAGTAAAAACGCTGATGACACTTTAATGAGAGGTACGAATTTAGTATTATTTATGGTACGTCGACGTTACCTTGTGTATAGATGGATGTGAACGCTCATGAAGAACGTTAGTGTGTTACAATCTCTGCATTCGACTTGAACTGGCAACGCATGGGGGGAAGTCTTACGTGAGTAATTGTATCGTTGTGAGCCTAAATACGTGCAGACAGATACGAGTTAACATAGATGATACAAGTAGACACACAAAATTTCGCACCCAAATCGTATCACTCTCTCTTTCTTTCCGTCTACCTGTTACATTTGTATCGACGTTCGAACCCTTATTTCTTGCGTCTGTGACTATTTTTGTTTCAATTAATATGTTTATTTTCTATTTTATACAGTTCCGGTACCAGTGTTCGATAAGATTATGATTTTTTCATTAACGTTGCAATGGCCTGTACACAGGTACAGCCGTTGGTGGTTGGTCAGTTCCAAATTCTCTACCTCGTAACTATGAATGTAATCAGCACGAACCTGTGAGTATCGACTTTAAAATTCATTCATCAGCATTTGCGTGAATAATGTTGTGCTGCACTGCGTGCATTCACATTTGTAATTGTTCTTCAAGAGAGTATCTCTAGACCTGTAAATAATATTACGGTTTTACATACGTCACCAGTACTTATTTATAGATAACTTATTTTACTGTATCTCACATACTATTTTATTGTTTTGCAGCTAGGAGGAGGTCTGGAGGAGTGTACCAGTGTACCCCTGGTACACAGTTGCTCCAGGGATGAGCTGGCGGCAGCTCTAAGCTTAATTCACAGCTCCGGTGGCGATACCTATCCAGTGGAAGAAGAGAAGAACCCTTGGGACGGCGACTGGCCAGGTTTGCCAGAATATTACTGTAAGTACCCACAGATTGTCAAGAGTACAATTTTGTTTCTAAACTGAATTCTGGTGGTGCGAAAATCTTCAAGACTTTATTACATTACCTGAGATCTTGTGATCGTGAATTTTCTATAATTTTTTTGTTTCATTCTAAACAGTAAGCTTAAATTTGATGTATTTATAGACATATCTTAGTTGTGCCAGAGAGTGATTTCATTACGTAATTGAGGTATATTTGTGAAGGGATATTATCTACACACTAGTTGGAGAACAGTGAAGGAGGGAGAATAGTGAGTTCTTCGAATGCACACGCAGAAGATGTTGTTTGCAATTGTGGCGTCCTCAACACTTTGTCTCTCTGTCTACATTCTCAGCATAGTACTAAGACTACTACTCCTTCATTTCTTGGATTAAGTAATACGTACGTTGTGTGATGTGACTTAAATGCTTAGAAACAAATGGTAGCAGTTGGTACATGGTCATCAGGCCACTAATTTGCATAGTGACATCAGACAACTACGAAACTGTCCCATTCTTAGCGATGTACCAGTGAAAGAGCAAATTGGCACCTTTATACATATCACGCGATACTGTAACACTGTGAGACTACTGACATGAAAAAGGATGTGAGCACTCTCACAGCATTAATGCAGTTAGCTTTATCACACATATCTATAATTAAAAGAGAAATGAATTTGCCATATATCGGTGTAAATTTTGCTCTTGTGTTTGAGGAAGAAATAGTATTTGGGAAGCGCACTGTGGAAAAACATAAGTAACAGTTACATATAAACAATAAGTCAGCGACATAGTGTTAAGAAAGGAGATTCGTTTAAGACATTGTGCACATGAGTCTCTGAAGTATCATTGTAGAGCATGGAGCGAGACAGACGAGAGTTCATCAGTTTAAAATGTGCTCATGTATGTGTTTTATGTTTAGTCAGGATAAAAGGCCATTAGATTTCGTAGGAACGTAGATGCCTAATACTCAAGATGTTAGATTGCTACTTAAAAACTACAAATCACATGTTACTTATAAGTAGTTCAAATGCCAATTCTTGAACTGTCACATTTATCTTCCACAGGTGGGGGATTCGAGCAGCCGCCACCACTGGATGGAGCAGGAGACACTGTGCCCAGAGAACGCCGGCTGCTGGACGTGGTGTCAGAGGAGGAGGAGGAAGAAGAAGATGGAGAGAGAGGTAAGGAGTCAGAGGAGGTAAGACGAGGTTCAGGTCTTGTGCGGTGGCAAGGACTGGAAAACCTGGCGATAAACGAATGCGACACAGAAGAAGAAATTGATGACGTAACATATGGTTCAGGTGTCGTTCACTGGCTGCTGAAATGTTTTTGTGTTCGACTCTGATAGAGGTGCTCCAGCACCTTTCGCATAGTTTAGTGCCAACCGAGGAATAATGCAATGCAAGCCTTGTTTGAAATTATCTGTATACGCCATTGTCAGTTGAATGAAGCCCAAGTAGATTTCCTGTCGGATAAAGCTAAAAAACAGCCAGAGGATGACACCTTAATCACATTATTAACAGGTGAAATGTGATTTAAAGCATTTGTTAAAAATTAACATTAGTAATAAGTCTTTACCCGACCGGGTAGCCGAGAGCGCTAAAGCGTCAGCTTCCGGGACACGGGGAGGTGAGCCAGCCTCATAATAAATTGCGGAATAACGACGAGAGCTGGTGAGCCGGCCAGCCTGGATGTGGTTTTTAGGCGGTTTTCCACATCCAAGTAGGTAAATACCGGGCTGGTACCCACGTCCCGCCTCATTCACATGCTACACAAACATTCTGAAAATGTCTTCGCATTTGATCATGAGCTCTACACTAGACACAGACAGATGGAGTACACAGAGTCTGCTCAGGTTTAGTTATTACTTCATGAAGAGTATCCGGCAGACAAATTAATCTCGTTAACGCTGTCAAATCTGATATGACAATGTTGACCCCGTAGCTAACAGGGAATGGGCAACAGGAAAAATTCCTAGCATATTAATTCTATCAAATATGCACCTTATAGTCAGTAATATCATGAGAAAGATTATTCGACAGAGTATTTTTCGGTTGCCCATTTGAACACTTTGATGGATTTCGGTTAGTTAAGTGATAGGTTGCGGTTTATCATTAGTGCATTGATAAAAACCTAGCCATACTTATTAGTAAAAAAAATTTCACTACCATGCTAAATATATAGTCAGTCTGTCCAAGTTACATGCAGCCCTTTAGTTTAAAAGACAAAAAAACAGATCTAACCCAAGTATCATGAACTTTTAGCGGTCCAGTAAGTACATTTTGTTGTTGTTGTCGTCTTTAGCCTGAAAACTGGTGTGATGCAGCTTTCCATATTGTTCTGTTCTATGCAAGATTCCTCATCTCCGAAAAACTACTGAGGCTAGATCTATGTGAACACCCTTGATGTATTCAAATCCTGGTCCACCTCTACAATTTTTACGCCCCACACATCTCTATATAATTAGCTTGTTGATTTCTTCATGCCTTAAGATATGTCTGCATGCATCTTTACCGAAGTTTTGCAGTAGTACTACATTTAAAAATTTTCTATTCTCATGTTGTTTGAACCACTTTTCGTGCCTTTCACTTCCATATAAAGCTAAACTCCAGACAAATAGATTCACAACTGATTTCATAACAATTAAATCTACATTACATGTGAACAGATTTATTGGTTTGCGAACTGCTGTTGGTGCTATCGCCAGTCTGCATATTACATGCTCCCTAGTGCAACCATAATCAATTATTTAGCTTCCCAAATAGCAAAACACATCTGTTTCCTTCAGCGGCTTACTTGCTCTTCTTACTGCATCCGTCTCACATGATTTAAATCAACTACTGCCCACCTCTCTTAATTAAAATATGTTTGTTGTCAAACCTGTTTCCAAGACATTCTCTCAAGTGGTCTCCTGTGTCCCTAACTGTCTCTGCCAGACTTAAAATGCCATCTGAAAAACTATTTCTTCTCACTGAACCTAAATTCCTTTTCCACATTTCTCCCAGATTTCCTTTATTGGCTACTCAGCGTACGGAATGAAGAGCGTATGGGGATACTCTACAGAACTGCGTAATTTTGTATTCAGTCACTACTTCCCTTTCATGCCCTTCGACTGCAGGCTTGTTTCTGTACAGCTAGTAGTTAACCTTGCGCTACGTTTGTTTAATCCCATTTTTCTTTCCCTAGTAATAATGCTCCTATATTCTTGCATTACTATTCACGATATTCATGGTTCTTCAATTAGCATTTCCTACCAAACTTATGTTGTTACACATCTCTCCTTCCCTTTGCTTGTTTGTTGGGTCTAGTTTTATATTTTCTCGTTTGGTCAATTAGATTCAATATATTGTGCATTATGACACGGTTTTAAACTGAGTTTGTCTTCCTGCCTATTTGATTAGTTTCTAAATTTATTATTTAGCCCCCTAGGACTACTCGCTCGTCTTTTATTGTGTTCTTTGCCGTCTTTCAGTCAATCGTTACGTGATGCTTTTCTCGAACTTCTTTACAACGTCTATTTCTTGCAACTGATTCAGGTACCATCTTGTTAGTATGCTATATTTCTGCAGATTCTTGTTCAGTGTTAAGCTGCTGTGCGTAACCAATAAACTGTGCTCATGGTCTCCATCTAACCATAGAAATGTTTCAAGATTTAAAATCTGGTTTCGAAACTTATATGTTACTTTTTCCCTGTGTCTCCTCGTCTATTCCTCATCCACAGATCACTTTCATGACTTCTAAATGTGAAACATTACATTGTTACACACAATACATATTGTTTCATTATACAGTAAATTACAAACACTTTTAAATACGCTACAGTAACTTAACAAATTTCTATAATTCCTGCATTTTCCTTACATTCAGTGATATCTCTGTTATCCTAAAAATTATTCTTTTCCAGTCGTTGCTGAAGCCCTTTGTATTTCTCAAATTAAAGAATTTGATACACATATTTATATAAATATTTGTCATTTACATCATGCAACTCATCGATGTACAAAAATGTCTCAAAGAAATTATTAACAATGTGACTCACAGAAAATTTCGTAGTTTCTTAAGTCACACTTTACATTTGGCTCCTTTTAGTCCATTATCTGTGTGAACATCACTTAAAATATTATCTACGTTTGCCCTTGAGCGAGGAGACGGAAAGTGTATGTACCTGTTGAGAGAAAATTTGCTGTTAAACTTCGAAATTTGCGTATCGAACAACGGAAGTCGGATGCGAAACAGTGAAACACTTGCAAAACGAACAGCGAGAACGTTTGAAATACTTCAGTGTCAGGAATTGGGATCACTTTAGGTCGCAAATGCACATACCATTGCTCATGGTGCACTCTTGTTTGTACGTTTCAACCCATTTCACAAATATAATATAACACAAGACGCATGAACAAAACCTACTTCTTATGTTTTAGCGTTATAAAATACTTTCACAATATGAAGAACTAAATTTATTATTTTTCTTAAAAATTACTAAAATAATAATGTCAAACAAAATCTTTTAGTGAAAAAGGAGACGTATTACCCGGAAAGTGACTGAAGTAAATTCAGCAATAGTAACAAACTTAACCTCATCATCCACACGAAGGCTTCGAAAGACTTATGAGAAATAATTAGCACTGAATAGATTGTCTTAGCAGAAATATGAATAAAATGATTCATAGGGACGCAAATAACTATAAAGCAAACCACACATTTGTTTCTGAAGAGAGAAAACCTTTAAAAAGTGCAGAAAAGGAAAATTAGTAATACCGCGATTGTGAAAGAGACTAAGGAAACGTAAAACATAAAGACAACTCAAAGGTTAGGCATAAAACGTGTTCTGACTAGCCCATGATTCCTGGAAGTCAGTACAACCAGTGATCTATGTTCATGGGACACGTGATAAGTATGTCACCAATCTCTTCAATCGTTGTTTTCAGTAGATTAATCGTGGTACTTTCGCTGGATCTTCGATCAAATAGTTAACTATTTGGTATCACGAGGCAAATTCCAACGTCATAAATCATCTGAGAGGGTCCAGGAATCAAATTCCTGGTCTTATTTCATAGTAGATAACGTATCTAACCTTTCGACTACAGTGGTGGTTGGAGTAAGTAATTGTGAAGTAAATATGATCAAGGATTAATATATCACTTTCACACCCACATTCCTGTTTGAAAGCAGTATAGCTGTGCATAAATACGGTCAACAGAAAAATTCCGAAGGAAAGTCAGGAAGAAGATTAATAAATGCAATTTCATGTCCAAAGAACAAAACGCATGAACTTATATTATAAAGGTTCTCATTGACTCAAAAGTAGGAGTCCCACCGAAAATCCATAAGCAGCATTATCCAAAATGATATACAGCAAGTCTATAAACACACTCATTGTCATAAATACACAATTACTGAATGAAATTCTGAAGTAATAATAGACTTCACGTAAGTGACACGCAGGAAAGACCATAAATGACTCTGACACAAAAATTACAGACGTTGAAATTTCCGTAGGCTCTACGTTTACTTTCTTTTAATGTAACTAGCGTATTTTAAAAATACATCAACTTATGATGTAATATAGATTATTTTGTAAAGTGATCGTGTAGCCAAGAACTGAGTGTTGGCCATATAGCCATAGCATGTAATACAAAAGATACGCTGTACCATAGTCACATTTTGTAGTTACTAGCTATGACTGCAATGGGCAGAGGTTGCAGTCATATAACCAGTCTTACCTGCAATGGGCCAGTACCTCATTGAGGGACTCAATAAACGTACTTGCAGTACTTAGTCTAGCCTCAGGAACAGGACAGATTACTGTGATATGACATTGGTAAGAAATAGGAAAAAGAGCAAATGTCCTAATGAAACTTGGAAAGCTTCCCCCTGGTACATTAGGGGAAATCGAAAAGGCTAAACATTTGAAAGAAAGTTAAATAGAATTTTCACAAGTTACAGAACAAAGGAGAAAATTTATGGAAGTAAATATGTAGAAGACTATACTTTGTCTACAGCAGGGTAACACAAGAACAAATAGTAAGTAAAAGTGTTGCCATCTACAATCCTAGAAAATATTAGAATAAAATACTTGAGTATGAATGAACGCATTGTGCTTGTGGAAATTATAGGTAAAACAGTAATACAAAGAACAACAGAAACTACTGCTTCAGAAGAAGGAAATATTGACGCCTCCAGGGCCGTTTACAAAAATTACAAGCAATATTTAACACCTTGAATAAAAACCAGATGTCTTTTATGGAAAATGTAAACGCTATAATTGGAAAAATACCAACTTCAATAACAGCAGGCACATTTGGAGAAACGTATGTAATGAAAACGGAAAAATATACAGCGATTGTGCAAACTTATTTAAAAATTTAGTAAAACATAGAAGGTTATCTGTCTTAAAAATATCAGAAGTTACCAATATTTGCAAGTGATGTAGATGCATAATCACCTTACTTTTAATGTGAGAGATTATCAGCTGGAAGAGAGTCCTACCATGTCATGTAGTATATCATACTTCCTGGCAGACGTATCTCCGAGTCATTAAGAAAATAAATTTTTTAAGAAAATAAACATGCTCCATAAACAACAGCATATTACCTGAGGTATTTTGATGATAAATTGCTTCTACATGATGACTCATTGTATAGCACGAGGATTACAATATCTTAATTTACATTATATTAAAATCTACAACTTTCAACAATAATTTCAAGATACATAACGCCAACTTACGCCTCACAAACCTGGAGCATTCAGGCCCCCTCCACGAAGTACACTCACTTAACTTGTAAGCAAACAGACGTATCATCAAATTTGGCACAATAATAAAATATTTCCACGGTAAATTGTTACACAGAAATCAGTCAGTTTGTACACGCAAATGTACGAAAATTAAGCACCACGTAACTAGGCCTTATTTCACAAATATCTGCTCAACTACTTTTTTAAAAAAATACGTTTCCTTTCTCCAATGTGAATGAATTAGAATACCTACTAATCAACAAAATAAATAAAAGTCACTAAAATTGAACAGCAGTGTGGTATAGAAAACACCATTCACCAGTTTACTGGCCCCTCAGGCTGCCTTCTTACAGAAAAAAAAAACATCGAAAAATTTTCTACTAGTTGGCCACAGAAAACTGTATTTTAGGGATGGATTCGGCATTTCCTATCATTTCTGGGAAGACCCGTTGCCCTCATGCATGTTAATGTTGACAAGGCTTTCCAGGTTTTATCTGCAGCTCTCAAAGCCGGCGATCCCACCATGAGTGGATTTTTGCGATAAGCCACATTCAGAAAGTCCGTGCGGTCTCTTATGGTTTCCGGTGGCAGAAACTTTTAGTTGCTTTACGCGTGGTGGAAGAGTAAACAAATGGCAGTAATGGCTGCATCGTAAGTCATAAACAACAGCAAGATGAAAGTCGTGGTTTGGGAAAATTAATCTGTACACGGTACAAGGACAAGACAGTAAACACAAGAGTGTACGAAGAAAGGACTGAAACATAGTAGACGGTATTCCTTCTATCAGTTTGCCAACGTGGATCGAAAAGTAAGGTACAAAATTATGAAACCATGTTTCATAAAAGAACTCTGAAAGAAGAGAAAAATGAGGGGTGAATTGTGTAAGAGACGATCAAGAAGTATCCTTTAGTA
Source organism: Schistocerca americana (assembly GCF_021461395.2). NCBI lineage: Eukaryota > Metazoa > Arthropoda > Insecta > Orthoptera > Acrididae > Schistocerca > Schistocerca americana. Next base: position 148,474,088 of record NC_060126.1, on the reverse strand, counting down.
AACCGTAGCGTTCAGAATGGGTTTGCCAATTAGTCGTAGTCGATGCGAGCACTGAGGCAATCACCGCACCGACGCACCAGTATGAAGATACCTGTATGGTAAACACCCTGGACTGATGTGTGTAAAAGTCCGTAACAGCCCGCTGCACATCCTCCTCCGGCAGAAATCATTGACCCTTGAAGGCCTTTTTAAAGCGACCGAAAGCGTGACAACTGCAGGGGGCTTGTGCACGTATGTCTCCACTTGAAATGACGAAATTCTCCGTTAAGTCATTTGCAATATTCGGATTTGTGTTATTATTCAACAACTTCCTTTGCAGTTTTCTCCGAGTTTTGACATTAATAGCGCACTTCAATTTCTCCAGTGTTGCGCATCGCGTTTCTCCAGTGATAAACACACAAGCTTCAGTGAAATCATCAAGCAATGGCTCCAAAATCAAATTCCAGCAAATGGCTGACACTTGAACTTCTTGGTAGGAGGGGCCGACGTGTGCACTGTTGTACACTCATCGAAGGAAGTCTACCAGTGTTGGTCCAACGTCAGCCAAGGAAACAATAACGGAACATGAGCTCTGTTTCGATGTGTTTGGTAATAACATAGAAATAACTCACGTCTTTGCATTTAGCGATTGCACTTCGGAAAGTCACGAATGCCACACACATCTCTTGCCTATATTTGAGTGCTTATATTCGAACATGATTGTCCCGCTACATTCCATATACTTTCAAATGGAAACTCTCTCACACGGACTTTCTTCATCACCCCTTATATAAACCACCTCTTTGGGAGTGACAATAGAAAGTTTCTTGTACTATGCTAATTATTATATCACCCCGAACTGTGTTACATCTATTGGTTTACCGGCGTTTGGACCTTTCTAAGGCTCAATAACGTCATGTTCGAGGCATATCGATGTTTGAGTGTTCTGAGAGAAGTTCTCAAGATTCAGAATCCTAGCTATATGGCAAGCTGTTGAGTTTCGGGAATGCATTGACCGATATTTCTTTGGAGAAATATATGAGGGCATAGCGTATAAATTTCCGATGACTACCCTCAATTTCTTCCTTCTATCGTGCAAACTAACATCCTCTCTACGATATAAATGGGTTTAACACTCCAAACATCCACCATAAGAAAATAAATTCCTAGAAGCGCTGCATTGTACACTTTACTTTCGCCGAAATATGGGCGCAACTATATAAATACGTCGCCTGTGGTCTCTGGCCTTTCGAGTATCCCGCACGGTTCTGGGATCCCAGATAAACAACGAAAACCCTCCGATTTGACATACACTCGCTGGTTAGAGGTCTCTTGTCAGATCCGAACGACGTGGCCTGCACGTTAGTGGAAAACGACGGAACTGACATAGGCGGGTCGGATCCGTCAACGATCTCCGCAAAACTTACCTGCCGTTTTGGCTGTTCACAGAAATAACCTCACGTGCGCATTAACTGTTGCACAGCATATGGACCAAATGTTGTTTGTTGTTGTGGTCTTCAGTCCTTAGACTGGTTTGATGCAGCTCTCCATGCTACTCTATCCTGTGCAAGCTTCTTCATCTCCCAGTACCTACTGCAACCTACATCCTTCTGAATCTGCTTAGTGTATTCATCTCTTGGTCCCCCTCTACGATTTTTACTCTCCACGATGCCCTCCAGTACCAAATTGGTGATCCCTTGATGCCTCAGAACATGTCCTTACCAACCGATCGCTTCTTCTAGTCAAGTTGTGCCACAAACTCCTCTTCTCTCCAGTTCTATTCAATACATCCTCATTAGTTATGTGATCTACCCATCTAATCTTCAGCATTCTTCTGTAGCACCACATTTCCAAAGCTTCTATTCTCTTCTTATCGACCAAACGTAACACATCATAAAGAAGACCAAAAAGTTGGTAACATTAAACAATCGTCTGCTCGAGCGAATAGCAACTCACCCGCATAAAAGCACAAACCTCTAATGAGTAGGCAGGTTCAGCTCCTCATTGTTATTTTCTTCTTCTGGTTCATTCTGTGGATGTGACCGAAGGACATGCTCCTCCTTGTCCTAATGACGACAGAAATTTTCCCTACCTTGGTATACAGTTTCTGGTTTCTTGGTTTCTAAACTGACAATCTTCTGTTTTTCGAGGTCCTAATGTTCTGCTGAGAATCTTGCCTTCTATCATTACATGTCTCTGCATCACTCAGTTTCTCTCTAAGTTGAGAGTTTCTGTTGCATATAGAGTTTCAGGGCATATCACTCTTTGATAATGTTTCTGTTTTCCATTCATCGAAATATTCTTCTAATTGTAGGTGTGATATTTACTTTATTTGCTAAGTTCATTTTGTTTATTCAGCTCCCATTGATTCTTCTTCTTTCAGTCCAATGTCTATCCATTCTCCAAGGTATCTGAATCCCTCCACCTTCCGGATTTTGCCTCCTTCTATTGTGATCCATCTTGCGGCTGTCATGATGTCTGTCATATACTGTGTCTTCTCGACAGAGACCTGTAGGCCCTCTTTAGCTGCGTGTCTCTGCAGCTCAGTGGTTTGGTTAATTGCCTCTTCTAGTGATTCCAACATGTCACAATACCATCTGCGAATGCTAGACAATCTACCTGTACTCCTATATTCTTATACCCCTTTTGTATTCCATCCATTCCTTTCATTCCTTGTCGCCAATCTCTGATCGTCTTTTTGAGGATACAATTAATGAGCAAAGGGGAGAGTCCGTCTCACTGTCTCGCCCTGGCTTTAACCTTATAGGCCTCGGAAAGCTTTCCTTTGAACTTGACTACGGACGTTATGTCGTTTATGGTCTGTTTAAATAGTTCACTGGATTTTGTATCGAACGACATCTCCCCTAAAATTTGGAACACAATGTGTTTGTCTACAATATCTTAGGCTTTCTTGAAATCTATGAATGTAAACACGAACTCTTTGCTCCACAGTTTTTGATAACCGATTATCAGTTTTAGATTCCGGATCTGCTCTGCTCATGGTCTCTCGTTTCTTAAGCGTCCTCGGTACTCACAAATTTATGGATTTAACTGTTATTTCACTCTGTTTTGCAGTGCTTTTGAGAACATCTTATACTACACAGGTATTAATGGAATTCCCCTGTAGTTCCCATGTTCCGTTTCATCGCCCTTCTTGTAGGATGTATTAGTGCCGATGTTCAGCCTTCTTGAAGCTGCTCTTCTTCCCAGATTTTTCGTATGATTATTGTTAGTTCTGTGATCACATTCTCGTTCGTATACTTAAAGAGTTCTATGATGATCCCGTCTTCCAAGGGGGCTTTGTTATTTTTTAAGGTTCTTATATGTATTCTTAACCCCTTCGGTATTTGGTGGTGCCAAGTCGGGGTTGGGATCTTTCTCATTGTAACTGAATGTCTCGGACGGAGCTTCACAATTCAGGAAGTTTTCAAAGTATTCCTCCAACATCTGATTACTTTCCATGTTTCCATTCACTGACAAACGTCTTTATTCTTAAAGCTGATGTCTGAAGGATCTTATTTACTTAAGTTGGCCTTGAATGTTCTATAGCAATCACGCGTATTATTCTTCCGGGGACCTTCTTCTGTTAGAGTTACACGTTCTTGCAATAATTGCTCTTGAGACTTGTGACAGTTGTAGCAGTGATTTTCCTTATTTCTTGAAAGTGCTTTAGATTTACTTGTGTTTTATGAAAGCACCAATCAATCCAAGCTTTCCGCTGCTTTCCGATTGCTTCATCTAAAACTACCGACCACCATGCATGTTTCTACCTCTTCTCAAGGCGAATTGTTTCCTTTGTGCTGTCAGTCAGTGCATCTTTCAACGGCTCTCAGTCCCCATTTACATTAATGGAAGACAGAAGACTGTATACGATGATCCAGCAGTGGATATCGGGAATGTTAGAAGATGGATTCATCGCTGTAACAAAGTTGAGGGTCAAACACCCTTGGGTGACGAATCGCTGAGCGGCAGGCCTGTGCCTTTAAGGCTTCCACACAACATTCAGCGAGTCGTCAACGTTCCTGGTTGTCGCCGCTTGAATTCATATGATTTGTTTCACATTACCTGCGTCAGTAAATTGTGATGATTATTCAAAAGCTGGGATGCTCGAATATTTGCGCAACTGGAGTACCAAGAATGTTAACCCATCACGATAACGAGGCAAGGGAAAGAATTGCCTCTCAACCGATGCAGCTCTTCCGTTGGGACGGAGACGAGTTTCTTGAAAGAAATTGCCCAAAGACGAAACTTGGTTGGAATTTTTTTTTAAACAGAGTCAAAGAGGCAGTAAACGGAATGTCGTCACAGAAAGTCACTGAAGGAAAAAAATATCAAAACTCTGCTATCGGCAGAGATGTTATGATTACAGTATTCTGGAATGCAGAGTGTGTGTTTATGGTCGATTTTTGGAGCAGGGATTATCAATCAATACAGACCAAAACGTTACCATCTTCAGGCACCTTAAAGCACATTTTTTTATAATTCGCCAAACCAACGTTATGGCTGATGTTCTTCATTTGCATGACGATGACACTTTCAGTTGTTTCGGCCCTAAAAGAATTTCGTCGTGGAATTCACTTTGAACATGATGACGCTGTGAAAACATTTTTGCTTGAATGGCGTCAGAAGCAACACGAAGCGTTTAACTTTACTAAAATATATCCCTTTGTTAAAAGCCGGATCCAGACCAAGAAGATAAACGGCAGTTATATTGAAAGTACTTAAATCAATCGCCAATGTTGTTTTGTCAGACTAAGTAGTTGCGTTGTTAACAAATTAAAAAAGGAAGCATTACTTTTTACGAAACACGTATATTACCAGAAATGTAACTTCACAGTTATATATCTCGAATCAGAATGAAATACTTTAATACTCCGGTATTATCGTTCTTTTTTACAGTCCTATTTCCTGAATCACACAAGAAGTTCGAAGGAGCAATCTTTACATTGCACATGAACATCTGTTGTACAGTTTATACGAATACATGGGTACATGACACTTGATAAATATTTGTATACCATATCCACGTAACACTCCTCCCTCTCCCCCACAGCCCACCCAACTATTCCTTTCATAAATGCATATGATTCAGACAGCATTTAAAAGTACTTGGTAGCAAACGAATTTGTGAGTACTACTTTGCCGGTGAGACGTTAGTGTGGATGTAAGCCAATGTTAATGAACACAGTTTTTCAGGTACTTGTTTTCTACCTTAAATACATCATGAAGTGAGATATTTATCTGAAGTTTATTTGTTGAAAGTGGACTTCTATCACAGGTAGCATCTGGTACTCGTCTTGAGAGTGGACTTCCTATCACATGTGGAAGTGAATACAAATTCTAACCTGTAGCGTGCAAGAATGGTTACGACTTAACGAATTTCTTTTGTACCATGCATCAGTACAAAATAAGAAAGTGCAAAATTACCATTCTTGGCAGTAAGCTCAATATAATTAGAAATCTCACCCCTCATTGGTTTTCATTTTAATAGCAACCTACACTCTTAAGACGAATTCCCGCTATTTAACAGTATTACATACCCATTGTAAGAACACATTGTGCAGATGAAATCAGGACGGACAATTTTACCTCCTTCTAATGGTAGTGATGTTGACACTTCATGGCAGATTGTAGCTGTGTGCCATAGTGGGACTCGAGCCTGAGACATTTGTTTTCATGTACAAGTACACTACCAACTAACGTACCAAAACACGGGGCACAGGCCACCTTCATAACCCTATATTTGTTTGTACATCATTTTCTGTTTTTCAACCTTCACAAAAGTTTTTTCTAGATACTGAACTTCAACATTGCTGTCGTGGTGTTGAGTTAAAGACTGTTTTGATGTAGCACTCCATGCTTCTCTGTCCACAGTAAGTCTCCTTATCTGAGAATAATTTGATTCACTACTGCAACTTACATCCAGATATATCTGCCTACTGTATTCATCGCTTGGTTTCCATCTACGACTTTTACCTCCCACACTTCCCTCCAGTAATAAACCAGAAACTATTTGATGTCTCATAATGTGTCTTGCCAAAGGGTCCCTTCTTCTAATCACGTTGTGCCACTAATTTCATTTCTACCAGATGATAATCAGTACCTCCTCATTAGTAAATTGGCTACCCAAGTAATCACGGGCATTTTTCTATAGCAAAATATTTCAACAGCTTTTACTGTCTTTTTGTGTAAACTGTTTATCGTCCATGTTTGACTACTACACATCGCTAGACTCTATACAAACACTTCCAGAAAACACTTCTTAACACTGACATCGATATTCAATGTTTACAATTTCCTCCTCTTTAGAAACGGTCTCCCTACCAACGCCAGACTACATTTCATGTCCTCTTGTAATCATAGGGGAGATCAATTATTTTGCTTCCCAAACAACAAAACTCATCTAATACTTTCAAATTGTCATCAGGAATCTCATTAACGCTATTTCCATGCCACCGCATGTTAAAAGCAACAAGTACATGCCTAGGATATGTCGAGATACACAAGTGTTGACTTTACAGAAAATGAGGTGTAGAAATAAAAGCGCTTATTACCTGCATAATGCAGTACGCAGCGTTAAGAACTGTACATGTGCACAGAAAGAACAACAAATCATAATACGTACACTCACATGATATCATCGAAACTAAAAGTTTTGAGATCACAGACTTATAATAGATCATGCCAAAAAAGAAAACGTACATATCAGAAACAGAAACCAACATAGCTTGTGTAGATCTTTATAAAAAAAATCCAGAACTTTTATAAATGAGAATCATAGTAGTTCTTACGAAAAACTACTTTCATGAAAATGAAAATCTCGCGATATTGCATACGGAGTACTCTATAGTCTGCATACCTATTATCTAAATATTTTCAACAGCAGATACACATCAGATGTAGTTAGCACAAAATCAAAAAACCCTACCAGAGACAAAACCTAAAGGGCGGAAAATTTCTATATAAATGATGGTAAGAAACGAATTTTCAGGTGATACTCATAGAATATCTAGATTGCGTAATACCATACGCCAAAAATAAAACGAAAAGATATGACTTGGTGTCCCTTAAACAACAGTTAACCGGTGGGAAAATAATAGATGAGAACAAGTGGGGAACCCCAACAACCATTTCAACCATAAGGAATCCTTCGAAAATCTCACTTGACTATGTAATTACTATTAACTTGTGAATACAAGATTCCAACATGTGTAGTGAGTGATGAAACCTATCTAGATAAGAACTAACACATGGAAAGCTCTGTCACAAAAAGTACTGACTGAACGGGCCAGGCTAAAAACAGGGTTAGCGTACGAAAACCAACCAGATTACAAAGCAGAAGAATAATAGTTAAGGTCCATACTGGCCCAAAAAGGACCATCATTTGTTCTGTCTATGACTGAAATGCCTGGCAGCTGTAGGTAACCGTGACAAATTTAATAAAGAATAACACTAAAAATGTCTGTTGGTTCCTGCAAAAATCGCATAGCTGTATTGGAGATTTTTTAATTTCCAGATTCACAACGTTTTTCGAGCCCATCCATCATCTGGTGACTTTTCGACAATTAAAATTTGAAATTACAAGCTCATCTCATAATTCGAATGCAAGTATACACAACTACATGGTTCACAAACGTACAAAAATTATAAAAAGTAGAAGGCCTCACAGTAGGTGAAAATGTACATAGCATGCGCGATTTTATGTACTCAAGTAGCTGTTGTAAATAACGTACATTAAGAAATGCACATAGTATTTCAAGTGCAATAGCTTCTCACTGGCACAGACAGAAACAAAATGTTCCACAGCCAGAGCTGCAGTTAACGTGCGCTGTGGCCGATAGAGGACACCGCCAGTATCATAAGGAAATTCAACATAAGTTGTATATCCAGGTTACTAACAATGACAAACGTAAAGCGAAAACTCATAAAAACGTGTAAGATATGACAGTAAATGTTACATTCGTGAAAATTACAGCATATAAACATATACTCAAAATTGCGACAAACGTCACCGTACATTTTTTGTTCTAAAGAGCGGCCGCAAAGTGTACATGATTTTTACTTCCAATGGGAATTGAAAACATTATCTAACGTATGAAAACGCAATCTGTTGTTCCAGTGATATGCTCATTAACTGAATGGTCATGGAAGCGTCTTTTGCGCATGAAAACCTCTAGTTCTTTCACGATATCCAAATAAACAACTTTAATCTCATAATGAAGACTCTGCAAATTTTTTTCCACATCACGATGCTGATGGGTGAATTGACGTAAACGAGGTCCTACTGCACTACCACTCCTAGGATAACAGTATAACAGTGTTCCCTATACCGCGTCCTGAGCTCCCACCCCCCCGCCCCATCCCCCCCCCCCCCCACACATACACACTGTCATTCCGATGTAAAACCTGTGACAAGGTTGACACGTAGTCTCATATGCAGCCTGTTGAAAAATTTAGTAACAGGCTACCCTGTACTGTGTCGTAGGAGCTTACCTAGTTTGTTAATGGCATTGAAACCACGTTATGCGCGTTGAACTCATTACTAATCTTCAGAGAGAGTGGGTGAACCATGTGTCATAAAAGCAGTTCTTTACTCTAGTCTCTTTGTGAGTCTATGACAATTGTTTTTCGCCATTCCCATAATATTACTTTCCCTAAATCCATTAGCAGTCCCTATTTGTACTGTGGTGGCTATCTGCATGTCGTTTGTCACTTGGTCTGTTACAAATTATTCTAACCTGTGAGACACTGAGCGAAAAACAGCTTTCTTCTGCAATCGAGGATACTTAGTATTTTCAGCAATAATGACATCTCTTGTAGTTGCCTTTCAAAAAATTTCGTGTTCAGAACACTGACCATTCCTGATTATCTGTAAATCCTAAAAGTTAAGACCACCCAGAACGTAAGACTCCATACTGAAATTAAAATTTCGGAGTAAAGAGATGAAAATATATTGTGCCGAATACATCGTCAACACAAAAGTTTGGTGTTTGCGGTTCCTTGTGTGTTCCACCATACTACGTACTATTTTCCCCCCAATTAACTGGCGTTTAACCCATTGTCGCTCACGTATATTGTTGTCATGGAATTACTCTCGTTTTATTTTTTTTTAACAATGAGATCATGCACCTTCTTTTATCTCTTTATGCCAGACAAAGATACGTTTACACAATAAATCATTTCATTATTATTACCAAAGCTATATAAAGCAGTATAAACATGGCATGGCACATGTAGTTTGCTAAACTTAAAATTATTTCAACAACAAATAATTACAAACCCTTTCGATTACAATTACAACACCTATGTGAACAGCAGTTCGTTATATTTATAACAAGTGATGAATTGAGGTTATCCACATTTCGGATGCAGATATGGCTTCTTGTAACATACACTCCTGGCAAATAAGAACGCTCGATGCTGTATGTTCTTTAGAGATTGGGCTGGAAAAATGACAGCAGCGGCGCTGTGTGAATCTGTTTTTCCTTTTAGGGCAATAGTGACATCTTGTTTTTCTCTTTTGATTCATTTTCTTCTTGAGCTGTCGGTAATTTGCACATGTGTACAACACCTTTCATTTTCTCCTTCAAGTGAAGCGATATCCTCGGAATCAACATGCGTTTAATCATGTGGGCTTTTGTAACCATCATACTTAATTCTGTAAATAATCTTCTCCGTGCAATTAAATCATTTGTGTTTACCTTTTATATTATTGGAGCATTTATTGCTCCAGTGTTCAACAAGCCGAAAAACAGAGTAAGAGGCCAGCGGTTGCTTATTCTTGGAACATAATATTCTAATTTTAAACGGCCAACAACATGTTCACCTCTTTTTGTAAGATTGCAAAATGTACTGACTTGAGGTTTGTTCGCTTCGCCACTATCTACGTCGATAGCATCGTCTGTGTTAATTGCGGATAACATTAGAACATTCTTTTCTGTTACTTTTTTGGGACGTATGGGCATTTCAAGCCGTTGGTGCTTGGTTTTTCTCCAAATGCGAATACGCTTCTGTTTAGTTGCCTTCACTTTACATCCGGAAGTTCTGGTGAAATTTGTCTCATATTCTTCCGCAGAGTACCTACTACCATGAGTTGATGATTGGCGTACATTTTGTTAGCCAATGACATAGATGTAAAATAATTGTCCATCATCAAGTTTCTGCCTGTTTTGTCAATCGGTCGAATCAATTTTAACACCACATTCTCTGCATCATTGGGTACCTGATATGGCCCAGTTGGCTGTTTGCTTGTATATACTTCTATATTTAGCGCAAAAAACGTTCTGGCATCACAGACTGCATATACCTTGATGCCATAGGTTGCAGGCTTGTTTGCTATATACTACCTGAATTTCCAACGTCCACGGAATGGTTCTAACATCTCGTCTATCGTTGTCAATGCACGGGCACTAAAGTTCTTTTTGGAAATATCCACAAATTCGTCAAATATTTCTCTAATAGGTGCCAGATTATCTGTTTGATTTCTCTGAGCTCTCATAGATGTGTCGTCAAAACGTATAGCTTGAAGAAGTTTGTGCAACCATCGTTTGATCATCAATGCAGTAAAGAAATCCGGTGTAGTCCCATCAGTGGCCCATAACTCATCAGTGTTGAGTTTCTGTGCCTGCTTCACTACTGCGAGATATAATACACCAAAGAAAGCGTAAAACTCTTCAAAATCTGTCCGTGGAGAGTCTCGAGCACTCTGTGAATTAAATTCTGCCATTCTGTCAATTAAACTATCTGGAAATATAAATTCGAGTATTCCAAAATTGTTTTAATAGTTTTTGCAGCACTCTTCACACCTGGAAGCACTGTTACAATAATCAGGCGGACAGTTTTTGCTGGAGGAGTGTGTTGATTCAATCATTCTGTTATTCCATCCTTACCAAGAAAGGTTTCACGATCTGTATATTGAGAAACAGTTGTAGCAGAAGTATCAGATTCGCTGTTTGACTCACCTGTTGCGGTATTGATCTCTTCATGCACACAGGGTGCGTCAGTGTATCATGACAGACCCTCTATGTAAATATCCTCGTCTAGTGGCTCATTAAGCCACATCAGTATCTATTTCTCTGACATGACTTCTTCCCTGAAAAGTTTTATGTACTTTCATGTCCGACAGAGAATGTCATGTTCTCTGTGTAAACAATTGCTTCATCCAATTCTTAAAACCCAATAAGAATACTTATTTTCTCTGAACACATTCAGGAGAAAACAAACGAACACAGCCGCATGTTAGAAGTACAAGAAACAGAATATAAGTGAATCAAGGAGGAATTCCACGAAATGAGAAGTAATCGTTAGGTAAAGAATCATGCGTTAGGAAAAATCTAACACTGTCCACCACTTCAAATAATGGCACAACTAGCCAGGTATAGTTGAAATTTGATTTTCGTGTCACAGATTAATTGAAGCACAGGATATGAAAACAAACATTTCTAAATCCTCAGTTCATTATCTTTGAAATGTGATGGAATATTTAAATAAAATCATAAATGTTTGATTTTTCCTAAGAGCGCGAGTGACCGCGGGGTAAGGAACACCAAGTGATATCCTTTCATTTTTTTACTTCACATATAATATCATATCCTCTAGATATTTTATGAACATCCTCTGCAAATTCTTTGCTTACCGACATTTACTTAGCAATTTGTCAGCCGTTGCGTATTGCCTCTGGTAGCACTTTTTGATATTGTGATAGCTAATCTGAAATATCACTAGTGTTACGTAGGCAATATGTATGCACAGCATTGTGTACTCCATATATAATACCGCTTGATTTTATCTTCAATAGTAATAATTTTTACATAGAACAAGAATTATACCCATCTGTAACTGTTGTGGATATTTTTTATATTACAGCTAAATAAACATTAATTCATTGTGCTTCTGATTTTATAAACTTTCAATTTTATGCTTTTGCAATTTTTCACACATTCTATTTTAACCCTGTGAAGTCAAGATTAGTAAGTTTCGATGCTAACCAGCATGTGCACTTATTCTGCACTTATTCTGTGCTTTGTGCGCACAGATACTCTTCTTGTCGGCGCACGGCGAATTTTGTAGCCTTTCGAGGAATTTTGTCACTACGCTTCATTTTCTAGAATGTCAGCTGTTGTAAACCTAGACATATAGCTCACGTACACTCGTTTTTTTTAACATGCAGTGGCCTGGAGATGGCGTTATGGAACGTCGAAACTGGTTGTGTAAATAAAATAACAATTTCTAAAAACGTACCGTTGTTTCTTGATCCGTTTTACGTCAATATCTGACAAGGTTCCTCCCGTATTCATGATGGATCTTCACAGACAGTCCACTGCTTTGAGCTTATCCTTTAAGCGCTTTATTATCTCTCACAGAACCACAATGTCATCGGCAGACTCCAACCATTTTATTTCTTCTCCCTGAACTGTAAGTCCTACACATAATTTTGCTGCGGTTTTGATTAATGCTTGTTCAATATGTAGACTGAATAGGCTCCAGGATAGGCTACAAACTTGTCTCAGTTCCTTATCCACCACTGATCCCGTTTCACGACCTTCGACACTTGCAACTGCCTCTCCTTAAACTCTGTTCTAAGGTAAGTCAAAGGGACAGATAGCCACATGTCTTAATACATTTCTTCTCAATTCAAACTGATCTACTTCGAAGTCTGCTTCTACCAGTTTTGTCATTCTTCTGTGAGAGACTCGTGTGAGTATTTTCAAACCATGACTTATTAAACTCATAGTATAGTCGTATTCACACCAGCAGCATCTTTTCTCTTTGAAATGGCAGTTATTATATTTTTCTTGAAGTCTTAGGGTACTCCGCCTGTCTCACTTACCTTGAGCACGAAATGGAGGAGTTTTGTCACAGTTAGCTCTCCCGTGGCGACAGCAGATCTGGCGGAATGACGTCTGCTCCTGTTGCCTCGTTCCGACATAGATCTCTCAGTGCTCTGTCAAATTCCTCTCGCAATGTCTAATCTTCCATCTCGTGTTCATCTACGTCATCATCCATTTCTATAATATTGTTACCAAGTTGATATCCCTTTCATAGACTATCCATGTATTTCCATCTTTCAACTTTCCCTTGTTTCGTTAATGCTGTTTCTCCATCTCAGGTCTCGATATTCACACAGGTGCGGTATTTGTTATGCTCCTAGCAATATATGTTTCAAAATACTTACATTCGTCCTCTGGCCATCACAAGAGAGCCATTTTGCCCTTCCTATCTTCCTGATTATTTAGATGTTTGTATTCCCATTCGCCTAATTAATTTGCTCCATCTTTATATTTTTCTCTTCCATCAGTTGAATCCAATATTGCCCTATCTATCTGAACTTTCAGCTGCCTTCGTTATTTCATTTCTATAAGCTACCTATTTGTCTACTATTGTATTCATTCCCCTGTTATAGTAAATCGTTGCGTAATGCTCCATATGAATCTCTCAACAACCTCTGGTTCTTTCAACTTATCCAGATTCCTTGTTCTTTATGTCCACATGTCCTTATGTCTTCACGTCGTACATTTTTGCGAATTTCTTCTGTTTTAACCTATAGTTCACTAGCACTAAATTGTGGAAAGTATATGCATCTGCCCCCGGATATGTCTTAAGTTTTAAAAGTTGTTTCCGATATCTCTGTCTTACTATTATGTAATCAGTCTGAAAGCTTCCACTGTATCCAGTTCTTCCAATTATACATTCTTCTTTCATGACACTTATGCAAAATTTTAGCGATGATTAAGCTATGCTCTGTGCAGAATTCTACAAGGCTATTTCTCTTTCGTTCCTCCCCCTGCCTATATTCACCTACTATGTTTCTTCGTCTTCGTTCCCTGACATCGAATTCCCAATCTCCTTCCCAATTAAACTTTGTCTCCCTCAGCTATTTGAATAATTTCTTTTATTTCATCGTACATTTCTACAATCTCTTCATCACCTGCAGAGCTAGTTGTCATATAAAGTTGTAATTCTGCGATAAGCGCGGCATTCATGTCTATCTGGGCTACAATAATGCGTTCACTAGGCTGTCCATGGTAGGTTAAGGGCATTCCTATTTTATTACGCATTATTAAACCTACTCTACCATTACCCTAATTGATTTTGTATTTATAACCCAGCATTCACCTCACCAGAAGCGCTGCTTCCTTGCCATTAAATTTAACTAATCGTCACTGTATCTATATTCCACCTTTTTAAAGTTTCTAACCTACTTCATTAAGGGGTTTATTATTACACACTCCAATCTATAAAATGAGTATTTTCGTTCTCTTAATGACTACATCCTCCTGAATACTCTCATTTAACCACATGTTAGCTTTACTTGCACTTAGGAAAAATTACAGCTGTAGATTCCCATTGTTTTCATCTGTTTCACTGTTAAAGCTCAGCAGGTCCGTCTTCGTTGTAGTTACAAGTCCAGATCGGCGAATCACCCAGAATGTTGCCCTTGCAGCCACTGGAAGGGCAGCAGCCACACTTCAGAAAAAATATGTTTATCTGCTCTCTCAACAGATACCCATCCACTGTCGTTGTACCTATGGTACGGCTATCTGTATCGATGAGACACGTAAGCCACCCTGTGGTAAGGAGGATCTCCCTTAAACCTCACTAATTTATCGTCAATGTTTCCTTCTCTTATTGTTTATTACGACTGGTCTCTTCACTAGTCCGTTTGGTAATGACATATATAAGAACTAACATTTTACTGTAATTAATATTCAGTTAATTATAATTAATTCACCTTTCTTCTTTGTACAAACACATTTATAGTTGCCATGTTAATATCTTTTAAGTCAATAACCAAACCTTCGTTTACCCAATTAAATCATTTACACTTCTAGTAAATATACGTAACTTGATTGAACACATGCAACGTTCTGAATTTCATAACTATTTATGGCTAACCCAAACATCAATATCTTAGTAGAATTAACCTTGCATTCGAAACAATTATCCAGTATTCAAGACTTTCAAATTTTATTCAATGAGACAGTAACATCTTCACGATCATAAGAAAATTTATGTATTTTTCAAACATACCTTTGTAATTCTACCATTTTACAAAAAGCGTTGATACATCAGCTCAGACTTACTTCCCAGCTAAGTGGAACACGGGAATGATTTTTTCAATACACTATAAGACTCATGTCATTGAAAGAATTAGTATAAGTAAAATTTATCAAGTGATGTGTCAGTTGAGCCTCACGCGAGATGGATGAAATAAGAAGCCTGTTCAGTTTTAAGAGGTATGGACTGATTTAAGTTAAAGGTAATTATGATTGTGGATAATTTGAGATAATATTAAAACCCAAAAACGAGATTGGAGTACTGCACAGATAGTAAATGCAACATAAAAAATGGATCACAATCTTGTTCTGTCTTCTGCTAGTTTTTCCTGTGTCTCCCATCCTATTCTTTGCTGTTGATCTTGTGCTTCAACTGATATTCTGCACCACATTTTGGGCCTGCCTCATCTTCATCGTCCATGCAGCATCCAATAAAATACTTCCTGCGCAATATGTTCATTTGGCATCCTAAGTGTATGTGCTAACTATCTCCACTTCCTGATTCATATTTGCAGAGTCAGTTGACTTGTGGCTGGTTTATTCCCAGAGTGTTTCGTTAGAGATGACATTTCACCACCGTATCCACAGTATGTTTCTCAGACATCTGTTGTTGAATGTCTGCAAATTTTGGATTAGCCGCTTTCTCACTTTCCACGTGTCCCATCCATATAGAAGCATAGATTTTACCTTAATCTCAGGTATCCAATGTTTGGTTCTCAGTGTCGTTTCCTTCGATCAGCAGATGGAGTGGAGTGTTGTAAAGGCACCTTGGCTTTATTGGTGCGTCTGTTAATGTCCTCTGTTGGACCACTGTATGGTGTAACCATGCACCTCTGCACATAAATAAAATATCAGTCAAAATAGGTTCACAATCATAACAAATGAACCCTTTGTACTAGTAGGAATTAAAGGTACAAGTGAAATTCAAAGAACTGTAGAAACTAGTTCTCCACAAGAAGGAAACAATCACTTCTGCAGGGCATTTCAAAAATAATTACAAGTGATTTTTAAGAGCTTGAATAAAAACCAGATATCCTTTATGGGAGATCTAAATGGTAGAACTGGAAATATACCATCCTCCATAACAACAGGCACATTTGGATAAACGTGTGTAGTAAAAGCGGAAAAATACTCATCGGTTGTGCCATATTTTTCAAAAATTTAGTAAAACATGATACCGTGTCTCTTTACGAAACATCAGAAGTCACCGACGTTTGCAAGTGATATAGTCGCATAATCAGCTTACTTTTAATGAGAAAGATTGTCTGTAGGAAGAGGGTCTTTCAGTGTAGAGTAGTATATAAAGCTTCCTGGCATATGTATCATTCAGTCGATTGGGAAAGAAATGTTTTTAAGGAAGTAAATAGACTCCATAGAAGGCAGTATTCTATGTGAGGTATTTTGATGATAAATTGCTTGTACATGATAAGACAAAAGAGGGTACTCGAGTGCTACTTACACAATAAAATATTTTCCATGATGGTATGATTCTCATTGTGTAGCATGGAGCACGACAATAGCATAAATTTCATTGCTATTACACTCTACAACATACAATAAAAATTAAAGACACATAACACCAATTCAGGCCACACAAACACGGAGCCATTAGGCCACAATCGACAACTCACACTCAATTTGGAAGAAAACTAACTTGCAACCCAATTTGGCGCAACAATAAAATATAAAATTTTTCATAACATAATCAGCGATCCTTTAAAATTAAAATTTAATCATTAAAAACAGTCTTGATGGCAACATTTTAGTTTTATTGAAGTGACAAGTTTCGATTCTATTTAAGAACCCTCGACGCTGGAATAACTGCTCGCTTTTTGGTCTTGGAAGGTCTTTTTAAAGAGGCGGAAAGCGTGTTAATCTCATGGAGCGGGTGTTCGTATTTCTCCACGTGAGCTGACCAAATTCTGCTTTACGTCATTTGCGATACTCGGATCTGGGTTATTATTGTGCAACATCTCACATTGCTACTGTCCTCTTGGAACTTTCTCCTTAATAGTAAGCGTTAGTTCATCCAGTTTTGCGCATCACGTTCCTCCATTGATGAAGAAACCAGTTTCACTAAAATCATCAAGCAATGAGCCCAGTTATCAAAGACCACTAAATGGCTGAGGCTTGAACTACCTGGAACTTTTGGACGATGTGTGCAATGTTCTCTGAAGTATATCTAGCAGTCTTCGTCCTTCGGCAGCCAAGGAAAGAATAACAGGACACTGGCTCTGTTTCGATGCGTTTCGTAATGACATCGAAATAACGCCCATATTTGCATTTACCGCATGTACGTCGGAAAGACACGAATGCAACGAAGTCTCTTGCCTATATGTTAGTGTTAATATACTCTCTTGGGTGTCCCGCTAAATTCCATATACCCTCAAATGCAAACGCTCTCAGACGGACTTTCTTGATCACCTCTTAAAAAACCAACCCATAGAGAGTGACAAAAAAAAAAGTTTATTTCATTATGATCATTAATATATCACCCCTAACGTATTACAACTATTGGTTTACGATGTTTGGAGTTACTGGACTTTCCCAAGGCTCAAGAACGTCGTGGTCTAAGCATATCGATGTTTCAGTGTTCTCAGACGACTTCTAACGATTTTGAATCAGTCCTATATCACAAGCAATCAACTGACCGACATTTCTGCAGTACCAACCTCCACTTGACGATACAAACGAGTTCCAAAATATTAAAATTCAACCCAAGACTTTAATGCTTAAATGCGGTGCCTTGAATACCTTACTTTCTGTGAGGCACTGTCCCAGCCACAGACATAAGTCACCTGTGAACTCCGGCATACCGAGGGTGCTGCGCTCTGCTCGAGGAGCGGATAAATCAAGATAATATAACGACTTAACACACCCAGGACGGTACCCGGCCACTGGACAGACCTGAGAGTTCTGAGCCGAACGTCGGGGCCTCCACATGAGTGGAAAGCGAAGGACCCGAGGTCGGCAGGTCTTATCTACCAGAAATCTCCGCAAACTTGGCTACCTTTGTGGCTCTCCACAGAAATCGGCTTGAGTGTGGGCGAGCTAGTGCACAGCATATGTACCAAACTTAACACATCATAAAGAAGAGCGAAACAAATTTGGTAACGTTACACAATCAATCGAATGATAAGGCTCTTCATTTGCTCGAGCAAATTGAAATTCGCCTTCATAATATCGCAAAGTTCAAATGAACAGGCAGCTTTCGCTACTCATGGTCATTTTAGTAATTTTAAAAACTTGTTTTAAATTACTACCTTACAACTGTGAAGCTACCGTGTAACGCTAATATCTGTCCCTGTCTAAATGGATTTTTATTCTTTTTGGTCGGCTAGTATTATGATCTATTTGTGAATAATTGTGAAGTGTACGAACGAGTGTGTATGGAGAGTGAATTGATGTACAGTTATGGTATAAATATATCAACGTTTACTGACATTACAGAATTTTAAACAGTCTCCCATAACCTCTTGAAAGATTTTCACAATTATTCATCTCATTCTCCATCGTTTAATTTACGAATTTCTAAAGTTTACATCTAACAATCTCACAACATCAACGTACATGTTACATCAGCTCGCTGGAAAGCATACTTGCAGGCTATGCGCAGTATACTACGATTATGCTGCTAAGTAGTAAGGTAGCGCCTTAATGATGTATTAAGCTATATGAGTATTTATGACTCTGTATCCAGCTGGATAACTGATCTTAACAGAAATCATTAACGAGATATTCACGAAGGCACAAATTTAACATAAGCGGAGTGGTACTGCATGTCAACAGCTATGTATTCTGAAGCCCAATAGTAGGCAATCACGCAGCCACAATCTATCCAAAAGGTATACAATGATTATTCCTTCAGTTTATAGAGAAAACCGGTGTAGCGATTCTATTTGTAGACACAGGAAGTATAGCTAACCATGTGCTTCATTAGACTAATGGAGTGGTATTGTGATGTTTTAGCGCATCAAAGAAAGACAGAAAACTGTCTACTGTGACCCAACAGTGGGTAACAGAAATAGTAAAACATTAAATCAATGCTGTCACAAGGGTGAAAAGCAAACACCGTCGGCTGACAAATCGCTGAGCGGCTCCCAACTTGCGGCTTCCACACAACATTCAGCGAGTCGACATCATTCTTGGTGGCTGCCGGATGACTGCATATGATTTCTTTCTCATTATCTCTCCCAGGAAATCATGGTGACGATAATTCAACAACTGTGATACTTACATGCTTGTACAACTTGATTGCCGAAAATGTTAAGTAACCGGAATTATGAAACAAGGAAAAGAATTGCCTCCCAACTCATGCAGCGCTTCCGTTCGGATGAAGAGGACTTTCTTGAAAAAATTGTTCATAGAGTAAACTTGGTTCCATTTTTTTAACAAGAATTGAACAGTCAGTAAATGAAATGGCATCACAGAAACTCACTGAAGGAGAAAAGGTTCAAAATTCTACTGCCTGCTGAGATGTTATAATTGCAGTATTCTGCGATGCAGAGCGTGTGATCATGGTTGATTTTTGGAGCAGGAATGCATAGTAAGTTCAGACCAAAACGTCATCATCCCCATGCACCTTAAAGCACATCTTCAGCGAGTTCGCACAATGAAAGCTGTGGTGACTGTTTTCCTTCCGCAGGACGAGCAGGCAACAAATTCTTTGGGCCGCTAGAAGCGGCTCATCGTGGGATTCTCTTTGAAGATGAGGACGCTGTGCATCAATAGCTTCACAAGCAGGACCAAGAGTGTAATTGTATTGGAATACATGCCTTTTTTTTAAAGACGGATCATTAAAAAAGGAAGGAGGCATTACTTTTAGAATACCCTTGTACAATACGATAAATGTAATTTCACAGATTCTGAAAGTGAAGGTGAATCGATCCGTAAAAGGCCACGCCATAGTGAGAATGAGAAGTTTGATTGGCAAAAATGTAATTTCAGTCCAGCAATTCATGCATTTGATGACTCACCTTCAAGATATAATTGCCAACCAGCGCCTGATTTAGGCGTTATATCTTTTTTCATGCTATTTCAGAAGGTCTGTTGAAATTTATAGCACTTGAAACGAACCGGTTTTTCACTTTCACCATTTCAAATACGTCGGAATCAGTTCGTTATTGATTGTCCACCTGGAAGATACAGGTTTTGAGGAGAAGTATAGCCTCATTGATATTTGGCATCTCATGGATCGTGTTAAAATGTTGAGAATAAAGGAATAATAGTCCAGAGATGTACTTCTGAGTACTCCAGTTTTGTTCCAAGTTATGTCCCGTGACCGTTTTATGTTACTTTTGAGAATGGTGCAATTTAGTGAGAACTCGGCCAATCGTGGAAATGACAGTTTGTTTAACATTAGGAAAATAGTGATACAGTTCGTTTGGCGTTCAGCAGTGCATTTGATCCATACATGATCTGTATGAAAGCCTATCATTTTTCAAAGGTCGATTATCTTTTAGTCAACACATTCCTTCGAAACGAAGTAGATTTGGAATCAAAACAGTCGTGTTGTGCGACTGTAAAACTGGATACGTCTTGGATTTCATTGTATACACAGGCACTACAACAGAAATTGGAGTCCATAAGTTGGGAAAATCTGTTGAACTTGTGGCAACAATAATAAAGCCGTACCTTGAACTTAGACATACCCCGTATGTCGATAATTGGTATACATGTCCAACTTTGTTCTTCTGGATTCGCAATTAGAGAAAAGCAACATGCGGTACTGTATGTAGGAACATGCGCAAATGTTCCGAAGCAACAAAGTAAACTGAAACGAGGAGAAGTTCAGTTTATGTCAACTGACGCAATGCTTGCGATCAAGTGTTGCGACAAGAGACAAGTCTTCATGCCGACTACCTGCAATACTACAGAAATTCGTGACATGGGAAAGACAAAAAGGACGACTGGCGAAAAAGTAATAAAGCTGCAATGTGTTGTTGATTACAATGCATATATGATAGAAATAGACCACTCCGATATGCTATTAATCTCTGTTGCATCTGTGTGTAAATCTGTTAAATGGTACAAAAAGTTTTTTTTTCATGTTGTGGAACTTTGTGTTTTGAATGCTCACACTCTTCACAGGTCGCTGACATGGAGCAAAATATCATTAGCAGATTTTCATTTATGTCTGGTACGAGAACTTGTGGAAAAATTTACTACAGAACGGAGAAGTGATAGGAAAGGAAAACGCTCTGATGACGAGAACTCTCTTCGCTTTACTGGGAGGCACTTTCCACATGTCATTCGAAGTGACCAGTCCAATAAACGCGTACTATGGCATAGATGTGCAATCTGCTCAAAACAGAATGTGCATCGAGAAACGAAATATGAATGCAAAACATTCAATGTACTTTTGTGCATTGACCAATGTTTTGAAACATACCACACAATTAAGAAATTTTAACCTAGTTGCTACAGCTGGAAGATGAAATAAACCCCTTACTCCTGAAAAAAAATTACTTAAAAATTAAAAAAAAAAAAAACAGTTAGAACAATTTAAAAGAAAATATATTTCTAACTTCGCCATTGCCGGTCCAAAGCCCGGATGCGAAAGAAGGATGGGAAATATAATTGTCTAGAAAAAAAATCACCGAATTATCTGAACTTGAAGAGCCTCTTCAGATGTCTGCTGACAAACAGCTTATGTACGAATATGTGAAACATCCCGTCTGTGCTGACAAACACAGAACGGATGCTTGAAATGTTCGTACAGAAAGTGCAAAAATAAAAACTTGGTACAAATTTATGGATTCTTCTATGACTTCTTGGTAGAAGTTAGACCTTAAACTTAGCGCTAATGTCATTAATTAAATAAAAAATTCTAGCATTATTATTACAACAAAATTGTAGCGTGAGTTGCAGTGAAATATATTTATTTAAGCAGCGACTAGTTTCGGGTAAAGCCCATTTTCAAACCGCCATGTTAAACAAAGACTGTGACAACCACATTATAGCTGTTAATAATAGCATAGAAGATGCATATTTATCGATATTTTATGATTTTATTAACAGCTATAATGTGTTTGTCACATTCATTTTTGACACGGTTGTTTGAAAATGGGCTAAGCCCAAAACTATTCTCCGCATAAATAAATATCTTTTACCGCAACCCAGGCTCCAATTTTCTAGCAATATTCAATAACGGATTGCTGTCCTATTTCTCCAGGGCACTGGATTTGTGAATAATTCTAGGCCCACACATGGATAGGGCGTCTTGGCACGTGTTGGTCAGTTGCATGCACTCATCCATTTCTGAAGCACAAAAGGACATTAGGAATTAAGGATGACATTTAATTAGGTAGCTTGGGAACTTGATTATTTCCTTACCTAATTCTTAAACAAAATTTATAAATCATTGTTTATTTCTACTGTACAATAACAATTGCGTCCCGTACAAAAAGAACTCAGTAATGTAGAACTTTTGATTTTGAAGTTTCCTTGGTGATAATTTATTGTGTTAATGCTCTCAAAATATAGTGATTAGCTTCAAAAGTGTGTCTCAGCATCCAGACGCTTCCCTCAAAGGTTGTTTGTTTGCGAATTATTGCGCTAGTACGGAAGAACGCCAACGTTTGGTCGTTACGGATTCGAGAGAGTTTACTTCGTGAGTTGCGTACAAAAACCTGATAAATAAGTATCAGTATGCCAAATAAAACACAGGTGTGTAATGAGACCCAATGACGATTCTCAAGAACTAATTGCAAAGGAAAGAAGGCCTTTGATGGGGAGTTACACGTTAGCAGCGTAAGCAATTTCAGTGTATATTGTGTTTGTCGAGCAATTCATCACCAGATTCAAAGCTACGGAATAAGTATCCAGATATCGTGCGTTTATTTGTAACGTCGGCCATCACACTAACTGCGAGACTGTCACGACCGCCGTGGTTCCTGAAATACTCAGGCCAGGGCGAGCAGAGAGCGGTCCGCGGAAGTGGATGCCGGCGCACGTACACGGATTAGGCGGCACCAAGGGCAGCACTCAAAGGGTTAATTTGAATAGATAATTTTTCCTAAGAACTAAAGTGATTCTCATCTGTAAGTGTTTTGGATAATTTTTATACAAAAAAACTTGATGCGCATTATTCCCTTATTCTCCTGATTCAGTAAATTTTCTACTTTACGTTTTTGCTAAGTTTGACATGTTCTATTATAGCACTATGATGTCAAAACATTTCGTTTTGGTGCTAACCAGCATGTGTACTTATTCTGCTTTGTTGTGTATTATGTGCACATATACTCTTCTCAACCCTGCACACAGCATTTTGTAGTTTTCCAAGATTTTTGTCAATAGGCTTCATTTTCTAGAATGTCAACAGTTTTATTCCTTGACATATACTACAGGTACACTCCTTGTTTATAAAAAGCAATGGCCTAGAGATGGCGTTAATGGAATGCCAAAAATGGTCGTGTAAATAAAATAACGATTTCCAAAAACGCAAATCCATCTACGATGGATCATCATAGACAGTCCACTACCATCAGCTTCTCCTCTAAGCCCTTTATTGTCTCTGAAAGAACTTTATTTTCATTGCAATCTCCAATGATTTTATTTCTTCTCCCTAACCTATAACTCCTATTCAAAATTTTGCTGTGGCTTTGATTATTGCTTGCTCAATGTACAGCCTGATTAGGCGACAGGATAGACTACAACCCTGTCTCAGCTCCTTATCAAGCACTGAGCTCCTTTCGTACTCTTCGACACTTGAAACTGCCTACTGTTTTATGTAAAAGTTCTAAGTAGGCTTTCGCTCACTATATTTTATCGCTGTTGCACTCGAAATTGCAGTGATTGTACTACAGAACAATGTCAAAAGATTTATGTAATTGTGCAGATGCCACTAAAGTAGCGTGAATTTTCTTAAACTATTTTCTATGGTAAGTCGCAGGTGCAGTATTGCCACATGTGTGAAAACATTTCTTATAAATACAAACTACACTAATCCAGAGCCGGCTCATACGAGTTTATTCATTCATCTGTAAGGAAATGGTGTTAGTGTTTTGCAACCACCACTTATTATGCTCATAGAATGGTAATATTGACACCTTTCAGCACCTGCTTTCTTTGAAATTTCAAATATTATATTCTTTCTTGAAGTCTAAGGGTACTTCGCCTGCCTCACATTTTCCACACCAATTGGAAGAGTTTTTTTATTGATGGCTATCCCAAGGCTATCAGCAGTTCTGACAGAATATCATCTTTTCTGGGGCGTTCTTTCGACATAAGTCTCCAAGTTATCTGTCACATTCCTTTCGGAGTATCAGATCTTCGATCCAGTTCATCTACGTCCTCATCCATTTCTGTAACATTGCTTTAATGTTCATCTCCCTTACACTGACCACCTATGCACTCACATTTTCCAGCTTTCTGTTTTTGCATAGGACTCATTGGCGATCTGAGTTCTCGGTATTCACACATCTATGTCTCTATTTTCCAGAGGCCTCTTTTAATTTTCCTGTAGACGATATCTATCTTTCTCCTTGCAATATATGCTTCTAAGTCACTAAATTTGTTTTCTGGCCGTCCTGCGTAGCCATTTTGCACTTTCTGTCATCCTGATTTATTTAGACATTTGTATTCCCTTTCGCCTACTTCATTTGCTCCACTTCATATTTTCTTCTTTCATCAGTTGAATTCCGTATTGCCCTACCCATTTAATCCCATAGTGTCATCTGTCGTAGTTACCCATTCCTTTTCTATTTTGTTCTTCTCCTTTGTTACAGGAAATCATTGCCTAATGCCCGCTATGAATATCTCAACGACCTATGGTGCTTTCGACTCATCCAGGTCCCATCACCTTCATGTCCCACATCTCTGCATTTCTTCAGTTTTAGCATTCATTTCATAACCAATAAACTGTGGTCAAAATCAACATGTGGCCCCAAAAATGTCTTATGTCTTAAAATCTGTTTGCTATATCTCTGTCTTACCATTCTATTTTCAATGTGCAGTTTCCAGTGTCTAAAGATCTTTTCCAAGCACACATTCTTTTTCATGAGTCTCAAACAAGTGCCAGCGATGATTAAATTATTCTCTGTGTAGAATTCTAGTAATCTATTCCTCTTTCATCCCTCCCCTAGCCCATATTCACCTACTATGTTTCATCGTCGTCGTTTCCTACTAACGAATTCCAATCCGCCTTCACAGTTAAATTGCCGTATCTGAATAATTTCTCTCATGTAATCACACGTTTCTACAATCTCTTCATCATCTGCAGAACTAATTATCATATGAAATTGTACTATGGTAGGAGGTGCGGCTTTCGTGTCCATCTGTTCACTGTGCTATTCAGGGTAGCTTAAGCGAATTTCTACTGCGTTATTCATTATTGAACGTAAACCTCCATTACCATACCTCATTCGTATCTATAACACTGACTTCACATGACCAGAAGTGCTGCTCCTCCTGTTACCGAATTACACTAACCGCACCATGACGAACTTCAACCTTCCTAAATTTTCTAACCTACCTGATTAAGGAGTCTTATATTACACTCTTCATTCTACAGAATGTCGTTTACTTGATGACAACATCCTCCTGAGTCGTCTCCACCCTGAGGTCTGAGTGGGGAAGTATTTTACCTCTGAATTATTATAAGCAAGGGGATAACTTCATCACTTCACCATACATTACATTTGCATGCTCTCGGAAGAAATTGCAGCTGTAGTTTCCCCTTGCATTCAGCTGTTTCACTGATAAAGCACAGCAGGTCTGTTTCGTTTTAGTTACAAGACCAGATCTCCCAATCACCAGAACATTGGCCCTGCAATCACTGAAAAGGCTGCTGCCCCTTTTCAGGTAAAATATGTTTATCTGATCTCTCAACAGATATGTCTCCATTGTCGTTGAACCTATGGTATGCCTATCGGTAGTGATGAGACACCCTGTGAACTCAAGGTCCGTAGCATAAGTGGATCACCCATAGTGAAGGGTAAGGAGGCTCTCCCTTAAATCCCACTGAATTATCGTTAATCTTTCCATGTCTCATTACCTATACGGAATATTTTCTCCACTATGGCAGTTGGTAAGATTTAGACAGCACAAAATTTTATCATAATATAATCCTCAGTTAATTATCACCAATTCACTGCTCTACCTACAGTTGGCACATAAATATCTCTCTTGTCAATAACCATCTGCTCATTTACTGAAATAAATCATATACACTTCCAGTAAATATACGTCACATTATTAGAAATACAAAACATTCTACATTTCGTGACTATTGATTACCAAACGAAACTGAATAGAAAACTGTCAACACCATGATCACTAAAACTTCACGTATTTTTCAAACATTTCTTTGTAGTCTTAACATCCTACAAAAATCTTTGATACATAAGCATAAGTGGGACACCGCAATAATGTTAATCATTAGCTTAGTTCACTACGTCTCTCTAATACCTTGACCGGAGACAAAATTAGCTGGACAACATAAATAGTGAATTTTCAATATAATTTTTTGTCAAATCTCACAAGAACATATATCATTCATTTGTTTCAAGATGTTTGGCTTTTTGTGTTTGACTCTAAATTAAGATTTTTTTTTTAGTGACCAACAATGACCTTAATGTGTAACTGCCATTCTTCTCAAAAGGTGCTACTTATGGTATTACACCTTCCATATACATGTTTCCTACATAATGGCTGATGGTAGCACACTTTAGAGAAGTGAACGAAATTTAGTTATTGTCGTTTTATATACAACAATTCTGTAATTACACTTTATCACTCAACACTGCAACAATTTTTTCGATACCAGTGTGACACTTATATCATTAAGATAATTAACAGAACTAAAATTAATCAAGTTACTTGTTGGTTGAGACTCAAGAAAAATGCATGAAATAGAAGCAAGTTCATTTTTAAAAGAAACATTATGATTTAAGTATGTAATGTAAAATGTACTCAGACTTTGTGACAAATGTGACGTAATATTATAACGCTAAAAACATAACTGGAGTACCGCTCATGTGTAAACACAACGGAAGAAGGTAGGGCACATAGGTAAATGGAAAAAAGAGCAAATTATGTTGCTTGCAACAGCGAGGAGTGAAACACTGCTACATGGCTCAGAGTCCTGTACTCGCTGGGATACGACACGTGTATAGACCACTAAACTTGCAACAAGATAACGAACTGTTTAAAACACACCATACAATTTACTGGAGATCCATATGCTAGAAGTGTAAACATATAAACTCCAATAATGGTAGGCACATTTGGAGAAACGTATATAATGAAAACAAAAAAACGCTCAGCAACTTCGCTATCTTTCACAAAACTGGGTGAAACAAAAAAAAAGTAAAAGGAATGTACTGACTCCGAAATATAGAAGTTATCGACATTACGCAAGTAATATTGTCGAATAATTGGCTCACGTCTAATGGCAAAGTCTACCCAAAGAAAGAGGGTCTTCCTGCTGCGTAGTGGCGGAAGAGAGAAGATTGAAGAGATGCTTACATAATGAAACTTGTTCCACATAGGTATGAAAATTATAATTTAGCATGAAGACAAAAAGGGCATAAACTGAATTGCTCCTGAAATCACCAACACAAAAAAATATATAATTCTTTGTGCCAACTCACCACACACAAACAAGCAGCACTTAGGGCAACACTCAACAAAGCCCACTCACTTGCTTTGACAGAAAACAGACATAGAAGCAAATATAGCATAATGAAGAAAATACTGCCATGGTGAATTGCTCCAAAAGAGGAAAAGGAGTCTTAGCAAAATAAGGCATCGTCCGTCAGAAAACTTCCAACCTTCAAGGTCTTTTTTGAGGGATAGAAAGCGTGGTAATCGCATGGAGTGGGTGTTTGTGTGTCACCCACTTGTGTTCACGTACGTAATTATGAGTTACAACATTTGCGATATTGAGATGTGCGTTATTGTTAGGCGACAGCAGTCCTTCCTACAGTTTCCTCGGACATTTCGCGTTAATAATCTGCCGTAATTTCTCCAGTTTTCCCCATTACCTTTCCCCGCTGGTTAAGAGACCAAGGTCAGTGAAATCATCAAGCAATTAACACCGGTAAACAAAAACCACAAATGACTGACGCTTGAACTTCTTAGGTTGAGGTGATGACGGATGAATGTTGTTCATTCTCCGAAGGGTGTCTGCCATTATACGCTACGAGGGCTAAGAAAAGAATAACACCACATTCTGCTGGGATGCATTTGGTAATAACGTCGACGTAATTCCCTTTTGCATTTATTGCGTGGACTTCCGAAAGAAACGAATCCCATACAAAACCCTTGCCTACATGTAAGTGTTTAGAGATCTGCACTGAAGTCTCGCTACTTTCCATAAACACTCAAATGAAACACCACCAAACGAAATATTTCGCTCACTCCCTATATAATCCAACTCGCTCAGGAGAGAGAATAAAACAGTTTTGTGCTCAATGTTTATTACTGTATCATCCCTAATTGTGTTACGACCATTATCTTACCGGTATTTGGAGTTAGTCTACTTTACAGAAGATCAAGAGCACTGTCTTCCTAGGATATCGAAATTTCAGAAATCTCAAAGGAGTTTCCACCTTTCTGAGTCAGACCCATATGGCAGTGTGTTCAGATTCGGTAATCCACTGACCGATACTTCTTTCGACAAATGTAGGAGAGCATAGTGTATATATCGCCAGTTTCTGCACCCAGTTTCTTTCTCTTGTCTGCAAGCTAACTTCGCATCGACTTCATAAATAGTCCCAAACTCCCAAAATGTACCATAAGATAAAGTTCGTACAAGTCTTCCACTGTACACATTACTTTATGCGACACATAGTCGCAACCACAGTAATATGTCGCCTGTGATCTCTGGTCTGTTGAGCATGCAGCACAGTCCTGGCACGCCGGATAAATCACGAAAACCCATCGGTCTAACACACACACTATGGTTCGGGTCCTCTGGTTGGAACCGAAAGACGGGGCATACACGTTAGTGGAAAACGGCCGGCATAAGATCGGCAGCTAAGATCCGTCAGAATCTGTGAAGACCTTGATTACAGTTCTGTCTCTTCAAAAAACTGCCTCGCGCGTGGCCAAGCTATTTCACAGCATGTGAACCAAACTTAACACATCAGAAAGAAGACAGAAACCAATTTGGTAACATTACACAATTAGCTGACTGGCTAGACTCCTCATCTGCTCGAGCTTATAGCACTACATATACGTAAAATCACGAACCTCGAACAAACGGGCACCTTACGGCAGTGATGGTTATTTTAGTAATATTAAAAAACCATTCAAATCAGTTCCTTTTGAATTAGTACTTTACATGTGTTATGGTATTTGACAATTCTACTATCTCGCACTACATAAAAATCATCATTTTCGTCATCTCATATTATGCTCTATCTGTGAGATGTAGAAGAAGGTTTGTGCTTAAAGTTAAATGCTGTGCATTTTCACTATGAGAAAATCACCGTTTGACGACATCACAGATGCGAAAATAATGTGGCAGGACGTTATTATTCATATATCAATGTGTACTGAACACGGTGATATTCAGAACCACAAAGTGTGATTACAAAAATATTGTCGTTTTTTATACAATAAATGTAGAATTTTTAACGTTACGCAATGAAATATAAATAGTTCGAGTTTCATTTTGTATTATGACAGAGGGTCATTCCAGAATGATTGCTACGTCCTTTGTCCTCTTTTAATACAGTTTTGGAAGTGAACTAATTAATGTTGCGCCATTACACAATGCTTTTTTCCAAACGATTGCTATAGCAACTTCCTGCGTCAGCAGATGACTACAGTGTAATCGCTTGCAAAATGGTCATCATCGATGTTCTTGTTAGGAAGTGTTCTGCGACAGAGTATTTGGATACAGAATTTGAAACGCCCTTTCGTGTACGTGAAAAACTGACAAATGTGTGCGGTGACGCAACAGTGGATATCACCAATGTTAGAAGATGTACTCCTAGCTGGAGGTGAGAGCCGGAAGACTGGAGATGATTTGTTTCGTTCCACCGCACTCAGTAAAGGCAGCGTGATAACGATTACTCATCAACTGGGATATTCATATGTGTGTACAGCTTGTATACCAAAAAGTTCAACCGGCAAGAATAAAGAGGCAGGGAAAAGAACTGCGTCCCAACTGATTCAGAGCTTCCGTTTAGAGGGAGAGGAGTTTCTGAAAAGAAAAAAAATACGTTTCTTGACGGAAGTTGGTTTCATTTTTTTAACCAGAATGAAAGAAGCAGTAAATGAAATGGCAACACAGAAATTCATTGAGTCAGAGAAAGTTCAAAACTAAGTTACAGGCAGGGACATTATGACTGCAGTAATCTGGAAGGCAGAGCGTGTGATTATGATCGATTTTTGGAGCAGGGACGGACATTAAATTCAGATCGAAAAGTAACCACACTCAGTCACGTTGTAGCACCTGTTCAGTGAGTTCGCCCAACGAAACCTATGGAGGATGTTCCTCTTTTGGATGAGCATTAGTCTTCCAACTGTTTTGGCCGCTAAAAGGAGGTCATCGTTGGATTCACTTTGAAGATGACGATGTTGTGAAAACATTCTTACAACAATGCTCGCTTCACAAGTAGGACCAAGCGTTTTAACATTCTGGGGAACGAAACAATGAAAATGGATATAAATTATACCCAAAATTGTTGAAATTAATCGTCAATGTTGTGCTTTTCAACCTGTGTATTATCGTCGTGAACTAATTAAAAAAGAAAAACAAGGAAACATTACATTTTGACTGACCCTTGCATAATAGTAAAAAATGATCACAATGAAGTACGGTAATAGCGTGATAATTTCTGTCCTTTGATATGGTCCTACAGTTTTGCATCACACAAAAAGTTTGAATTATCAATGTTTATAATGAAGATGAACATCTATTGTACAAGCGATGTGAATGCAGTGATGCCAGACACTGGATACATGTTCGGCATGTCAGTTCCACTTAACATTCCTGCCCCGCTACCAGCTCACCATTCCATGCATACATATGGTTCGTACTGCCTCTAAAAGCAACGGCTAGCAAATAAGTTAGTGAGTACTATGGATGCCGATCAATCTTAACATGCACAGGTGTTCATCTACATGTTCTGTAGTGTAAATATATGTTGGAGTGTGATACTCAACAAAACATTGTAAATGGAGCTATCTGTAACTTTCACAATAGATAGTATCTGGTATTTGTGTGGAGAGTGGACTTGCAATGATACAAATCCCAAGCTATCACATTTAAGGAACGTTGAGACTTATCAAATATCTCCTGTACCATCTATCTGTAAAAAATAGAAAAGCGCAACAGTACCCATCATGACGGTAAGTTCTGTAAAATTATAATTCTGATCTCTAACTTCTTTTGATATAGCAGTAAATAACACAGATGAGTCAGAGGAAAGCTGGTGAAGTGTATTACGAAACGAATGTCTGTTCTCACTCTCCAGATGAAACCAGGACAGTAAAATTTTATCTTTCGAATGATACTTATCTCGAAACTTCTTGGCAGATTTCACCTGTGTGCCAAACTGGAATCCAACGTGAAATTTTTGGTTTCTTGAGCATGTGTTCTACCAACTGACCTACTCGATCACGAGTCATAGTCCGTCGTCAATGCTTTATTTTTGTCTGTACCTCATCTTGTGCTATCCATACTTGAGAGAAGGTAAATCTGGATACTGATTTCCCTTGCTGTTGTCGTGGTCTTCAGTCCGAAGACTAGTCTGACGCAGCTCTCGATGTTACTCAGTTCTTAGTAAGCCTATTTACCTGCGAAAAATCCAAATGACTGTTGCAGCTTACGTCATTCTGTATATCTGTACTGTAATATACTTTTATTCTCCGTCTACGAATTTTATAGCTTACACGTCTCCCAAATTATACATTAAGGTTGCCATGATGATCCTTATTTTTTCCTATTAACTGATTACTTCTAATAGGTTGTGCTACTAATATCTTTTCTCCCTAGCTCTAATCTGTACCTCCTCATTAGTAACGTTAGCTACACATCTAATCATCAGAATACTTCTGTAGCAACACGTTTCTAAAACTTTTATTCTCAACTTGGCGAGACTGTTTATCATACGTGTTTCACTTCTATAATGGCTTTAGTGCATAGAAATACCTTCAGTAAAGATTACCAACACTAAACTCAATATTCCATGCTTGCAAATTTCTCCTATTCAGAAACTATTTCGGTACCACTGCTAGTGTACATTTTACATCATCTTCTCCACTTTGGCCATTTTCATATATTTCGTGGCGAAACAACAAAACTCATGTGTAACTTTCACACTGGTGTTTCCCATTATAATTAATTGTCCATCGACTGATTTACTTGGACTACATTATTCTTGTTTTGATTTTGTTGTAAGACAATTTATATTTTTCTTCCTAGACACTAAGCATTCTTTCTACCAAAGGAAAACCACGACATAGCAATATATTTTCAGAATTTGTTATTTTATTGACACTACCAGTTTCAACACCTCATTAACGTCACCTCCAGTCCAATACGCGCTAAAAACAACAAGTTTGTGTGTTGTATATACGAAGTTATACCATACCTGACATTACTCATACTGAAGTGTAACAATAAAAGTTCTTAAAACCTAGAAAATGTAATGTGCATTGTTATGAAGAGTACCTGTGCATACGAAACACAACTAAGAGCAACAAAGCAGACACACTGGATTGCATGTAAACCAACTACTTTGATATCACAGAGGTATAGTACAACATGCCAAACACAGCAAACAACAAAAAATAGAACACGTACAAAATCAGAAGCAGACACGAATGAAGTGCGTCTAGGCTTTTTTACAAAAAATATCCATAACTGTTATAGATGACATACACTATTATTCTTAGGAAATCTAACCTCATTCAAATTAAAACCTTGCAATGTGACGTATGTAATACACAATAGTGTGCATATCTATCGCTTAAGATCAATACTAGCGATACATTTGATGTAATTATCACAATGTAAAATATAAGCAAACAGCATCAAAATAAAGTAACCTACAAATTATTAAGTAAATATCGTAAGCAGAGAACCTGCGAGCGGTGCTCATAAAATACCTAGGAGGCATAATATTGCAC
Source organism: Schistocerca americana (assembly GCF_021461395.2). Lineage (NCBI taxonomy): Eukaryota > Metazoa > Arthropoda > Insecta > Orthoptera > Acrididae > Schistocerca > Schistocerca americana. The sequence goes on along the minus strand of NC_060126.1, from coordinate 148,440,966 downwards.
GCCAAACAATAATACTTGAGTGGAACAGAAGTGGAACCCAAACCGTTATATAAACCTAGGAGAGTCTTTCGAAAATCTTAGTTGTCTCTGTGTGTTGTTATAATTATAAAATTTCGACCTATTTATAGAATGCCGAAACCTATCAAAATAGGAACTAACACACGGAAAGCTATATCGGGGAAGGGATTGTGATGGTGGATCTGGTTAAATATAGATTGAACGTGTGACAACTAAATAACTACAAAGCAAAAGAGCACCATTTAGGGAACATACTGGTGCAAAAGGAAGCAATATTTGTGAGCAAAAAAGAAATTGCTAAATGAGCTCACATTATAAACCAGTCATGGTATGGAACAGTACTAAATCAGAGCTTTCTAGTTAATGAGGAAAACCAAGTCCACAAAACATCAAATATAATGACATGAGATTACATTTGCAAGATGTCTCGAGCCATACAGTAAATCATGTGACCTACAACAACACCACACTGCATGCTCAAAACCCACAGCTCCCATGAGCTCGACATCACTCAAAAATCATTAAAAACATAAAATTACCGGACATGGCACGAACACTGGTATAAAATTACTCATATGGTGTATGGTGCAGTAAAGGTCACACAAGTAAAACTCTACGTCTTTACATACCATATAAACTAATTTTATGATTATTGAGGTTTTTTTGAATTATGTCGACCTCAAGAAGATATTGGAGAAATGCATGATGATATAAAATAAATTATTCAGATAGTTCAGTGTGCTCCTTGCCGCCGTTGGCTAAGCAGCTGCCAGCAGCAAGTCGTATACCCCTAGCTTACTTATTTGTTACATAGTTTAATTCTTAATTTATTTGCGTGTTTTTGGGTACTTGCATCGTTTACTTCATAAATTTCGGGCGTATTATAGTATTTGAGAGTTGTAGCATCGGAATTGAGTACCTGAATAGTGTAAATTCGAGTAGTCGTCTGTCGTCTGTCTTCTGTTTTTGTTTTGAACAGCCAGTGTCGGTTGGTCACAGCCAGTGTGCTCCCTGCCGCCGTTGCATAAGCAGCTGCCAGCAGCAAGTCGTATACCCCTAGCTTACTTATTTGTTACATAGTTTAATTCTTAATTTATTTGCGTGTTTTTGGGTACTTCCATTGTTTAATTCATAAATTTCGGGCGTATTATAGTATTTGAGAGTTGTAGCATCGCGCTTTAGTGTTTACTTCGTAGATTCGTACTTAAATTGAGTGTGAGTTTCGTATAGGAGGTGTAATTTCGAGTTTTAGTTACTGTAATCGTAAATTCAGGCAGATTGTAGCGAAGTCGTTAGGCATTTGTGCAGGTTAATTCATACATTCTTTGCGTGATTCCCTTGCGTTATCTAGGCACGGACTCGTGTTTCAGTAACTGTTGTTCAACATCGATTAGAATGGACAGGGGCTGTGATTGCTGTGTTCGGATGAGGGCTGAGTTGGCATCCCTTCGCTCATAGCTGCAAGCGTCGATGACTTCGGTCGCGCAGCTTGAGGCTGATGCCAATGGGCACCACTGTGGGGAGCCGGACTTGGGTATCACAGGGATGTCAACTTCGTCCCGTCTGTCCCCAGCCCTCGGCTGTGGTTGATTGGGAGGTCGTTCTAAGGCGTGGCAGGCAGCGAAAGACGTCCCCGGAGGCTGATCAGAAAGCCTCCCCGGTGCGTCTGACAAACAGGTTTCAGGCACTGTCTTTGGCTGAGCCAGATGCAGCTGCCTGCCCTGTTTCAGAAGATAATTCTCAGCCTTCAAGGTCCGGACAATCGCGGAGGGTGGGCTTATTGGTAGTTGGGAGCACCAATGTTAGGCGCGTAATGGAGCCCCTTAGGGATATGGCGGCTAAGGAGGGGAAGAAATCCAGTGTGCACTCCGTGTGCATTGCGGGTGGAGTCATTCCTGATGTGGAAAAGTTCCTTCCGGATGCCATGAAGAGCACAGGGTGCAGCTAGCTGCAGGTGGTGGCACATGTCGGCACTAATGACGTGTGTCGCTTTGGATCTGAGGAAATTCTCTCTGGATTCCACAGGCTATCTGATTTGGTGAAGGCTCCCGGTCTTGCTTACGAGATGAAGGCAGAGCTCACCGTCTGCAGCATTGTTGACGGAACCGACTGCGGACCTTTGGTGCAGAGCCGGGTGGAGGGTCTGAATCAGTGGCTCAGACGGTTTTGCGACCGTGTTGGCTGCACATTCCTTGACTTGCGCCGTAGGGTGGTGGGGTTTCGGGTTCCGTTGAATGGGAATTCACTACACTCAACTGGCGGCTACGCGGGTAACGAAGGCTGTGTGGCATGGACTGGGCGTTTGTTTAGGTCAGAAGGCCTCGGGAAAGTACCGGGTGGGCTGCAATCTCAAATGGTGCATGGCAAATACAGGACGAGCTTGGAACAATGAAAAGTCGGAATTGTAGTTGTAAATTGTTGTAGTTGTGCTGGGAAAGTCCCTGAGCTACAAGCGCTTATAGAAAGCACAGAAGCTGAAATCGTTATAGGTACAGAAAGCTGGCTAAAGCCTGAAATAAGTTCTGCAGAAATTTTTACGAAGTCTGAGACGGTGTTCAGGAAAGATAGATTAGGCAGAATTGATGGTGGAGTGTTTGTGTCTGACAGTAGTGGTTTATCTTGTAGTGAAGTCGAAGTAGATACTCCGTGCAAATTGGTATGGGTGGAGGTCATACTTAACAGCCGAACTAAGTTAACCATTGGCTCCTTCTACCGACCCCCAGACTCCGATGATATAGTTGCTGAACAGTTCAGAGAAAATTTGAGTCTCGTAACAAATAAATACTCCACTCATACGGTTATAGTCGGTGGGGACTTCAAACTTCCCTCGATATGTTGGCAAAAATACTTGTTCAAAACCGGTGGTACGCAGAAATCATCATCCGAGATGGTCCTAAATGCTTTCTCCGAAAATTATTTCGAGCAGTTAGTCCACGAACCCACGCGAATTTTAAATGGTTGCGAAAACACACCTTACCTCTTAGTCACAAACAATCCAGAGCTAATAGAGAGCATCATGACTGATACAGGGATTAGTGATCACAAGGTCGTTGTAGCTAAGCTCAATACCGATTCTTCCAAATCCACCAGAAACAAACGCAAAATAATTTTATTTAAAAAGCGGATAAAGTGTCACTAGAAGCCTTCCTAAGAGACAATCTCCATTCCTTCCGAATTGACTACGCAAATGTAGACGAGATGTGGCTCAAATTCAATGATATAGTAGCAACAGCAATTGAGAGATTCATACCTCATAAATTGGTAAGAGATGGAACTGATCCCCCATGGTACACGAAACAGGTCCGAACGCTGTTGCAGAGGCAACGGAAAAGCATGCGAAGTTCAGAAGAGCGCGAAATCCCAAAGATTGGCTAAAATTTACAGACGCGCGAAATTTGGCACGGACTTCAATGCGAGATGCCTTTAATAGGTTCCACATCGAAACATTGTCTCGAAATTTGGTAGAAAATCCGTAGAAATTCTGGTCGTATGTAAAGTACACAGACGGCAAGACGCAGTGAATACCTTCGCTGCGCAGTGCCGATGGTACTGTTACCGACGACTGTGCCGCTAAAGCGGAGTTGTTGAACGAAGTTTTCCGAAATTCCTTCACCAGGGAAGACGAATGGAATATTCCAGAATTTGAAACACGAACAGCTGCCACCATGAGTTTCTTAGAAGTAGATACCTTAGGGGTTGCGAGGCAACTCAAATCGCTTGATACGGGCAAGTCTTCAGGCTCAGATTGTATACCGATTAGGTTCCTTTCAGATTACGCTGATACAATAGCTCCCTATTTAGCAGTCATATACAACCGCTCGCTCACTGACAGACCAGTACCTACAGATTGGAAAATTGCGTAGGTCGCACCAGTGTTTAAGAAGGGTAGTAGGAGAAATCCATCGAACTACAGACCTATATCATTGACGTCGGTTTGCAGTAGGGTTTTGGAGCATATACTGTAATCAAACATTATGAATCACCTCGAAGGGAACGATCTATTGATACGTAATCAGCATGGTTTCAGAAATCATCGTTCTTGTGCAATGCAGCTAGCTCTTTATTCGCACGAAGTAATGGCCGCTATCGACAGGGGATCTCAGGTTGATTCCGTATTTCTGGATTTCCGGAAAGCTTTTGACACCGTTCCTCACAAGCGACTTCTAATCAAGCTGCGGGCCTATGGGGTGGTTGTGCGACTGGATTCATGATTTCCTGTCAGGAAGGTCGCAGTTCGTAGTAACAGACGGCAAATCATTGAGTAAAACTCCAGTGATATCAGGTGTTCCCCAGGGAAGCGTCCGGGGACCTCTGCTGTTCCTGATCTGTATAAATGACCTGGGTGACAATCTGAGTAGTTCTCCTAGGTTGTTCACAGATGATGCTGTAATTTACCGTCTAGTAAGGTCATCCGAAGACCAGTATCAGTTGCAAAGCGATTTAGAAAAGATTGCTGTATGGTGTAGCAGGTGGCAGTTGACGCTAAATAACGAAAAGTGTGAGGTGAGCCACATGAGTTCCAAAAGAAATCCGTTGGAATTCGATTACTCGATAAATAGTACAATTCTCAAGGCTGTCAATTCAATTGAGTACCTGGGTGTTAAAATTACGAACAACTTCAGTTGGAAAGAGCACATAGATAATATTGTGGGGAAGGCGAGCCAAAGGTTGCGTTTCATTGGCAGGACACTTAGAAGATGCAACAAGTCCACTAAAGAGACAGCTTACACTATACTCGTTCGTCCTCTGTTAGAATATTGCTGCGCGGTGTGGGATCCTTACCAGGTGGGATTGAAGGAGGACATCGAAAGGGTGCAATAAAGGGCAGCTCGTTTTGTATTATTAGGTAATAGGGGAGAGAGTGTGGCAGATATGATACGCGAGCTGGGATGGAAGTCATTAAAGCAAAGACGTTTCTCGTCGCGGCGTGATCTATTTACGAAATTTCAGTCACCAACTTTCTCTTCCGAATGCGAAAATATTTTGTTGGGCCCAACCTACATAGGTAGGAATGATAATCAAAATAAAATAAGAGAAATCAGAGCTCGAACAGAAAGGTTTAGGTATTCGTTTTCCCGCGCGCTGTTCGGGAGTGGAATGGAGGGGAGATAGTATGATTGTGGTTCGATGAACCCTCTGCCAAGCGCTTAAATGTGAATTGCAGAGTACTCATGTAGAAAAGCAACCTCAGTTGCATATTGAAAATCCCAGTAACATGTCGAAAAATAATCATGATGGATAATTTATAAATTCACTCATTGTTACCAACATCATACTATCAAGAAACACAGAGAGAAACCATATGTACAGTTACTTAAATCAGTATCATGACATGACCAAACATGATGCTCTTATCACTCACTCCTCATTGCTTCTCGACTGATCTACCCCTGAAACATTTTCTCCTTCTCCTGTCCATACCATGTTCAATTTCACGTAACTCTCTGAAATTTAAATAACCCAAGTTTTCTGGAAGTGTGACATAAATATTTCATGTGGTGCTGAGTTATGCATCATGGCCACATTAATAGATAATTCACATGATAAGTTGTGTATGTAAAAATTTGTTTGACAACAGACTGCCCCTGATCCATCGTGAAAGATGAAAAATTTTTGTTTTCAAACAAAGATCTTTACAATTTCGGTATGGCATTAGTTGCTTATTACAGTGCAAACTTTTTTGTAGGTATTAAAATATTAATTCGCGGTGTATTATTTCCTTGTTTCACAAAAAATCTATAAAGAGTAAAATTTAAATCTCCCATGTATGGCGTTTCCAATATATCATACCCGGCTTGAACGTTACTGTCAGACTGATGATTACTGAAATATGACACTCATTAACACTAGTGTGTATAAACAGACCAATATTGTGCTCTGTTTTGTGTTTTCCCCGGTCAGAGCGGTTACGAATTTACTTAGAGATAAACTTACACTATTTGGCAAAAGTACTGTGAAACTGTAAATTCACTGTTGCACATTGGGTGCAACCAACCTTCTCTTTTGTTTGAATACTTTGTGTGCTCTACAGACGATTCAGACAAACAATGAGTTCAAGACCACGGGTGACGCACTTTGAATGCTGGAACATACAGATAAGGAAGTACGTGTCTGTTGAGTACTAGGCCAAGTGTTACTCCAGGGAAATTAGGAAGCTGGCATGGCAGGAGAGGACGTTTTCATTGAAAATAATTTTCTACACCATACTGTTCCTTGGGTGTTATCATATTTTGGTTAAGGACTGTTATAGAACGATGGAAGAATGAGTGACTAGCGGTAAAAAATTCACGACTGAACTGGAAATTTAATGAAAATAAGAAAATTGAGCTGAATTTCTTCCATTGTAGCAAAATTGCAGACACTGTTGCTTCGTAATGGTTGTGGCTGGTAGATTAACATCAATTTAAGCACATCTGTGTATGTGTAAAAATAACCTGAGTTATTAGCTATCTGTTTCTTCATGCAGTGGAAACTTAAAATGTGACAGCCTGTATGAAAGGGAACAACTTGCAATGGTGGCAAAAGCATTTTCAGGCACGCCGAAGAAAACAGTGACTTGTGTTCAACTGGGACGGTGGTAGGGCTACAAGCTCAGTCACACAGCGATCTGAAAAAGTCATGTGCTTGTCTTTTGCTGCAGCGCTTCATCTGACGCTGCACTCCTTCTGTTGTCATTTCTACTTGCATTAAGGTAAATACTAAACCAGGTGAAGTAACCGAAACATGATCATTACCTGAGATGAGGCTACAGGGTTCCTGAGAAGGGAATTCGCTGGTTGGCCTATGATAAGGGAGTCTGCATCTCCACATATTAATGCAGGTTCTACTTCATAAGTTCGTTCGTTTTGCTCGCGCCAACCATTTAATACGCCGTCAAACCCTTCACCTGCTATGCCTCCCAGGGTAAGCAATGGCCTTACAGCCCCCACGACACAAAACTCGACAGACGGACCCACCATTGGATATGCTAGTGGGTATTTGTACCTGGCGTTGGATGGAATAACGTGAATGTGTCTTTTGCAAGCGACAGAATGCAAGAGGGAACGTTTCTGACGTCTTATGCTATATACCAATCGGAAGGAGAAAACTGCCTCACAGTGCCGGAAGAAGAATTGTACTGTATACAGGGACGAAGCACTAATGGGTCGAGTATGTCAGAAGTGGTCTAGTAGAATTAGAACCGGAATTTGGCCCTAACAGATTAACCTTAGATATTGTCGCCCAATGTTTCAAAATGTGGAAGGGCTTAATAATATGATAATGAACAATCCACAAATGCCAATGTGAGTGTCGGTATTGAAGCCCCATGTCGCTATTGGAACTGAACTGTAGCCGGGAACTTGGAGAAGCTGGGTTCGTAACTATTCGCGAAGCATAGGTTCCTTATGAACTGAGAGAAGCGAACTTGGTTCAAAGAGTTTCCGTCTGTGGCTTCTTATTGAGACGCAGTTAGCATAACATCCCTTCGCGACCTTTGTGGTTATGTGACACATATGACACCGGATGATCAGACTGGCAACAGTATGGCGAAACAATTGCATGATGGTATTGAAATTGCCAGGGATCTGCCAATGACAGCGCTGGGTAAATGTATTACTGTCGGTCATACTTACCTATAACCAAAAAATGCCTCAAGAGGCCACAGATGTACTCAGTCTACTCAGAGGGTGTCAATACTCTCATTCGTGACTGTTACGATCAATATATCTGTGGCGGTGATATTAATTGTGTGCTCCACTATATGAGCAGGACCCACATTTTTATAGGTAAGGGAAAACAAAGGTTTGGCTGTAGAAAATATTTTATTAACACCACAACTGGCTTTACAGCAATTTAGTTGTGTCCTCATGTGATCAAAACAATGATAAGAAAAGAAGTATTTTAAAGTTCTTTCTTTTCACAGGGGCTTACCAGATATTGTTATGTAGTGTAGAGTATCCTGTACATCAAGTAATAACACAAATATTTTCTTTGATATTGTTTTAAACTAACCGGAACCCTCTTCCCATACGTCAAGTAACTGACGAACTAAAACCAGCTAGGAGCGTTTGTCAAACGATAGAATGGATGTATCCGTAAAACAACATAAGACGAGTATTTCATGCGAAGAGGATAAAATAATCCGTGAAAAGCACGCAAATTTATAAAGTTTCCAAAATACTCCTATGTTTCTAATCCATCTTAGTCCTGAAGGTGAACGCAGGAGGTATTTGTTAGACTGGGAAAATCGACATCTATTCTAAAATATTAAGTTTGTTACTCTTATTCTCCAAATTAACGATTTGCATACTCTCTTGCATGTGCGTGATTTGATGCCCTGTGTCACCTAAATGTGTCAGCGATATGACGCTAGACATATGGGCTAAACCAGCATAAGTCTTTCACGCCAGTTTAACAAACATTCCAACTTAGCAAATTCAGTATTAGTACTACGTGCGCATTTACGAGACAGAGGACATGAGGTC